>NC_090926.1:567564724-568168028 GCF_040938575.1 Ambystoma mexicanum
CTCGCTGGCAGTGCAGCAGGAAAGGCACCAGTTCCTAGGCGTCAAAAAGCTGCTCAGGGAGCGCAACGTCCCCTACGCCATCCTGTTCCCGGCACGACTAAAGATTACCCATGATGGTAAGATCTTCTTCTTCACTGTCCCTGACGAAGCAGTGAAGTTTATTGAACTACATATACCTCTCCCCGGGCCACGAGCCGACCACACGCCATAGACTACACAGCCCACAATGTTCTCAAAATGTCGACGGATCTGTGACTTTTTGATGTGTTGATGGCAACCCTATCATGTCCACTCAATAACGGCGGCCTCTTGCCATGTGTATGCGGGCCATGGGCTAGCTCCTGCACTGCTTCTTTGCCTTCTCCCTCATCTGCCCCCTGGAGCTATCCCTGTGCCCTGCTCTCTCTTGCAATGTCATCTTGCCAGAGCGTCTTCTCTGGTTCTCAGAGGCTGTCTATGATACCTGTTTTACCGCAACAATACACTCAGGACAGCGTCTGCTGCCCCACATCAAGCCACACATGCCGGCCGCACGGCACTAGCGCCCCCCGTTGCAGTTGCAATGTTTGCTTTCACTTTTATTTTGTTCTTCCTATTGACTGGCCCCTGTTGGGCTAGGATTTGGCCCTATCCAAGTTGGATCCGGTCCTCTGACCTTAGGCTCCCGGTCGGAGCAAGCCCAAGGGGCATCGGGTGTGTTTTGGGGTGGGGGAGCTGCACTGCATGTTGGGGTTGGGCAGTGAGGGTGGGGGGTGGCGTAATTGGGGTTGTGTTAACAGTTAAAAACATGGCTGAGAGACGCATGACCTTAACTCAACACTGCTGTGCACACGGCAGGTGCATGAGGGACAATCCTTACGAATACTACTACTGGGATATAATATATTGCTATGGCTTTAAACATTGTCACATGGAATGTTCGCGGCTTAAACAATTTCACTAAGGCACGCAGGATAACTGCCTATTCCCAGCGACATGGCACCAAAATCCTCTTTCTCCAAGAGACCCACGCTCTTGGGCGCCTAGCAGCATGTCTCGCCCCCACGTGGGGCAACAACAGATTCTACACAAAGTACTCCACCCAATCCAGGGGGGTCCTAACTCTAATCCATAAGTCAGTCCAGTTTTCCCTGCGCTCCAGCCATATTGACTCTGAGGGTAGATATGTGATCCTCCATTGCTCACTCACCAATATGGAATGCCTCCTAGTGAACATATATGCCCCGAACTTTGATGCCCCTGAGTTCTTTGATGCCATCACCACCACGCTTCTGAAATACATTGGGATTCCCTTCATCTGGGGCGGGGACATGAATTTGATCCTAGACAAAGACCTGGATAGGTCTGGGACGGCCCGCAGAGCCCCGTCACGTGCAGCCCACAGGCTACACGCCCATATCGACACACTGGATCTCAGAGATGCATGGAGAGCTCTCAACCCACAAGTTAGAGAGTACACTTTTAACTCATCGGTACATGATAGCCTCTCCAGGATCGACCTGTTCCTCATATCGAGCTGCATGATGGGCAGGGGCATGGAGACCAAGATACTACCGCGCACACTATCGGACCATTCACCGGTAACACTCCAGATAACACTGGGACACGACCAGCCCCCCCCCCGCTCCTCTTGGAGATTTAAGTCGGAGGCCCTGCTAGACAGCCAATATCTTAGCTGATATCAACACCTTCTTCGAGTGCAACAACCGGCATGACACCTCTGATGGAGTGCGCTGGGAGGCATTCAAGGTCTTCATCAGAGGGATGTGCATATCTAGAGAGGCTGGGGTCCTCAAGGCCATAAAAAATAGCTTGCAACAGTCAGAAGCGAAATTAAAAGAGCTTGAGAGGGCATATGCCTCCTCCCCTTCCCCGACTGCACTGGCACAGATTAGAGCGGAATTAGAAACATTCGAGTCCCACGCCCTGAGAGAGGTTCGGTACTTCGCCCGCCCTGTGGTGGCCAGGAAGTATGGTGAGGGGGATAGGCCGGGTCGAACACTGTCCAGACTGGTCCGTACTGAGGGGGGCAGGAATCGCATTGATTGTGTCAAGGACACACAAGGCACCATGTGCTGGTCTGACCAGGAAATCCTCGGGACATTCACCACATTCTACACAACCCTATATGGCCCACAGCAAGAACACAGCATGCAAGACACAGGCGCCCTATTAAATCAGATTCCCATGACCCTCCTCTCCCGCGCGACCAGTGACCTACTTGAGGCCCCTATCACCCTCGATGAAATAACCACGGTCATCTCGAACTGCCCCAGGGGCAAAGCGCCAGGCCCCGACAGCCTCACCTCGGAGTTTTATCGGGAGCATGTAGCCATTCTGGCACCCAGACTCCTGGAGGTGTGGAACGAATCCCTAGAGTCAAACATCCTACCCCCATCCATGCGTAAGGCGCTTATAACTGTACTACCCAAGCCAGGCTAACCATTGGATGAATGTGGGTCTTATAGGCCCCTTTCTCTGATCAATACTGACACTAAAATATTCGCCAAGATCATTGCCAATAGGTTTCTCCCCATTATGCCCCACCTAGTCCACCCCGACCAAAGTGGCTTCGTGCTCGGCAGATCTATCGCCCTAAATATCCGTCGCCTGTTCAATGTTCTGGCTAGAATTGACCCCAACGCACAGGCTGTGGCGGTCACCCTCGATGCCCAGAAGGCATTTGATATGGTGTCCTGACAATACATGTGGGCGGTGCTCCACAAAATGGGAATTGGCCCACGCATGAGGTCGTACATCAAACTCCTCTACACAAGCCCCGCTGCCAGAGTCCTGGTCAACTCCAGGGCCTCGGCCCCCTTTGCTCTCCACAGAGGTACCCGCCAGGGCTGCCCGTTTTCTCCGATCCTCTATTTGCGCTCGCCATAGAGCCCGTGGCTGATAACGTAAGGGACAAACATACGCGCAAAGGTATACATCTCCGTGATACTCCCGAGATCATTTCTCCATACGCCGACGACGTGCTCCTATATATTAGAGACCCGGCTGCCCACCTAGATCTGATATTGAGAGACATAACCAAAATTGGCACTTTCTCGGCTTCACCATAAATTATTCCAAATCCGAAACCTTACCGCTCACCCCATCCACTACACAACTGTCCTGCGAATTCCCCCTTCGATTAATACCCTCTCCCTCATCCTCCATCACACATATCACGCCGACACCCTGGCAGACCCTGTGGCAGCCACTGTTAGGGCCTGGAAACATATCTTGCAAATACAACCTGATCACCACCCGTACTACAAATGGCTGCCCATCTGGCAGTTCCCGGGCCTCAGCCCTACACATGATAAGCTTTTGATGAAACACTGGCATGATCTAGGCTATCGGGCCCTGACTGACTTTTACCCTGACGGGAAGTTTATCACTCCGCAGACGGGGCACCCCGGACACCTAGGTACTACATTGGAACTGCTACAATACTACAGGCTGAGAGCGGCGTTCCGCGCCTGGTGGCCCTCATACCCAGATGAGCCTCCAGACTCACCTGACATCCAGTATACATCCAACTCGGCTGGTGCTAGGGGGATAGTATCCGCACTGTACAAACTGTTGATGGTCGACCTCACAAACGTGCCAATCAAGGCGCGAGATACGTGGAGTGAGGAGCTGGGCCTCCGCATCACGGACACAATGTGGGGGATAATGTGCACACACACTCGGTCCACCTCTCTGAATGCCAGGCATAGGTGTATGCAATACAAGCTCCTTAACAGACTATATTACACACCTCAAAGACTGGACAGGTTTGCACACACCCAGGCCCGCACCTGCCCTAAGTGCGGTTCTCCTGCTGCAGATCATACTCAAATGTTCTGGTCCTGTGACGCGGTGGGCCAATACTGGAAGGCCATAATTGAAGCTCTCTTAGGCATCACAGCATCCCGTATCCCTGCAGAACCCCTAGCTGTACTGTTCGGCCTGTGGGATAACCCGGAATTGAGGAAAAGGTCTGGGTTTCTTAATGTTGCCACCATAATAGCCAAAAAATGCATATTACAATGTTGGAAGCGCCGATCCCCCCCCTCGTTTGAGATGTGGATGAGGGCCCTCACCTGGACTCAATCGTGCGAGGAGGACTATATCAATACCCTCCCGCTGGCCTCCCGCCCCAGGAATGTGTGGACAGAATTTTGTACATATTTAAATAACAAAGATGACCTAGAACTATTGTCCTCCCCTCCTCCTGGTGAAGTAATCTAATCCACTGCTGTGCCCCTTGGAGCTGGGCAATGGCCCCACCAATATCTACCTAACATTCCCATGTATTGCACTACTATGTATATACCTGTCACTTTTGCTATGCTGTACAGTGTGTTGATTGTCTGTTCTCTCACCATGCCAATTAAGAAAAGTTTTTAAAAAAAATAAACATACAGTGTGATCCTTTAACATACATTAATCATTACACTCCACCGCCCAGGATTGTGCAGTCGGGCTTATCAATGGTTGGAGACCCAGCAGAGGGAGAGAGGCTTACATACATTCACAAGGAACTATTCCATGTAGTCCAGCGAGAGAGCCCACATGCTCTGAAATGTACCTGTCATTCCCAGACTTGTGGCAGTGATTTTTTCAGCCACAGCCATATCCCAGAACTTGATCCACCACAGTATAGGCCTCTTAGGATTCTTTCATAAGTGGGCCACCATGATCTTCACTGCTGTTAAAAGGTGGGTTATTAGTGTTGCCATTGAGACTAATAGCGGGTACTCTCCATCTCCTCTATCCCCCAATAATACGATACTGGAGTCCCAAGGGATCGTTAATCTGTAATATTTTTCACTTGCACCAGTACCTCCTTCCAGAAGTGGCAGGATTTTTCACAGGACCACAGCAGGTGAAAGAGGGAGCCCACAGTCAAACAGCCCCTCCAGCATAAAGGGGAGATGGAGGGATTGATATTGTGTAGCTTTTCTAGGGTAACATACCATATATAGCATACTTTCACTGCACCCTCTTTGTTTGTCACACATCTGGGCTCCTACATGTACGAGCCCACACCCGATTCCACCCATCCACGTCTAGCTCGCTCCCCAAATCCATCTCCCATTTTATCATGCAGTCCTCCTTGGTCGACTGTTCAAACCTATTGAATAGATAACATAGAGCCTACATTTTGCCTATGGGTCCCTTCAAAGTCAGGGTTAGCTTCAGTGCATTGGGCTCTCTATCCCTATATGCCTTAGTATTCGACTGTGACATCCAGTGCCTGAGCTGGGCATATTGGAAGTGCTCAGCTTCCAGGACCAGGAATTTGGCCTTAGATTTCTCAAAGACAAGGGGTTCCCATTCACATAAAAGCCAGGATGAAGCTCTAAGCCCCCCTCCTTCCATCTACAAATACTGACACTGAATTTTGGTTTTCCACTACAGGGAGAGCTCCTATTCAATAATCTTGAGCCTCTGTTTACACTTTAAGAGGTTAGTGCCGGACATAGATAAATGATCTCAAGAAATAAAGCTGCTTATACATAGAGCAGTGCTCGTTTAATTGCTGCACTTATTCTATCTTGTTACAGATCTAGAGGCAGGGCAGTTCTCAGCCCGTGCTGAATGTTGTGTCTCCAATGAGTGATCTTTCACCCTGAACTGATTTTGAATCTTTCATCCTAATTGAAAGCTAGGAATCTACAACATAAAATAATACTAAGTTGGTTGGACAAACACTATTTTTACAGCCATTTATAACAGAGATTACCATTAATGTGAATCCATACATTAGGTGGAGTGATTCACTGACTACAATAAAGAAAAGTTCTTAGAAGCACATAAGAGAAGAGAACTATTGGTCTATACCCACTGTGAAGTCAGCCAGGTGAATTGAATGAACACACGTATGAATCTTTCTCATGATTATTCCTAAATATCAATCCAGAAGATTGTTCTTTTACATAACTTATGTATATACTTTTTACTTACTTTCCCAGATGATTTATGAAGTATGAAGATGTTCACATTGTGTTAAAGAATTGCTTCTCCTGATGAAGGGGTAATCCCGAAATGGATAGAGCTCATTATTTCATTTATTGATGTGTGTATTAAAATAAGAGATATCATTAAATACTTTGAGTCTGAAGCTATATATATATACTGCAGCAAATGATTGCAAAATAATCAAGAATAAATGAATTTTTGACTGACTTTGTTCAGTATTTATGGTGTGCAGGGTATGGGAGTGCCTGTCATGTAAGGACACTACTTTCTTCTCATAAAATTAGAATGCACAAAAAGTTGATTTACCAACTCTATGTGCTCACCTAGGGTGCTGACTTTCTGAAAAGAAGACAAATATGGCCCCATGCCTCTTGCATGATTTAGATGTATTTAATTCAGGGCCTTCTTACTTCAACACAAAATCCTTGCTGAAATGTTACTCTTCATCTTTTCTATGGAAATGGAAATGTTAAACTTCCTTTCATCCCAATCTGTATTTTTAAATATCTATGGCTTTCACATGTGTTGATTTATAAATCCTCGGTGAGGCTATGAAGCGTGTTCATCGGTTCATAGCCCCAGTTGTTGATTATACCTTTGACAAACATTCTGGGTCCAGTTTATTTAGCTATCATATACATAATGCTGCACTCTCTGATCTGGTAACTGATATGTATCCTAAACTGTGCACACAGCACAGAGAAAAATGAGAAATGCTATTTGTTCTTGTTCATAGGTTATCTCACCCAGTTTTAAATACATTGAAAACAGGCTATATTTCACACTCCCAGGCAACAACATCCGATGCCTATTCTGTTTGTGATACATTATCAGATACTGCACATAATGCACAGGCAAATGCTATTTTCTCTACAATGAATCAGATTTCACTTGGCTTTAACTATTGTGAGAAAGCAATGTTACATTATCCCACAAAAATGTTAAAGCATTCTACTTATAATGAGCTTCCACTAGTGGCAATCCCTCAGAGAGCACCTTCTCCTGACTCTTAGCAGAGAAGCCATTATAGAGGGCCTATGTTTAACTACATTGGGGCATTTTAATACTCACATTTGAATAATTATTTAAGGCACAGAGGCAGAAAGGACAATCAAGGGTTTCCAGGCAATCAGCTAGGTACCTTCTGGTCTCTTTCTCCGTCCTCTAGGAAAGCAGATCTGCAGCAGGTACAAACTGCTTCAGGCTTCATTATGCATATGGTCCAATCATCTTCAGATAATATCCCAAACTCAGCACTCATTCATTTGGAACAGTTGTTCGCTTTTCTACAGCCTTCACAATTCTAGAGCTCTTCTTCATTCCCTTTGGGTTTCTGCTCATCTAAAGTGTAATATTCCCACATTGTGTCATGGTGTCAGAGTACTTTTTGGTTGGTGGTCCCATTGGTTTGCTTAACAGATTGACAGTCCCAGGGAATACATGCCTTATATTTAATAAGTTGATCTAATTTTTGTGCTTGTGAGAGCGAGCGTACTGTACACTTCTGTACTGATAATCATATTTCTTCCATATCTCATCGTAACAACATGACATATCAATAAATATGGATATTTGGATTCCCACAATCAGCACCAATTCAGAGACATCAAACATTAGTTTGTGCGGTGACATATGACCTAATTATGAATATTAATAATTGTATAACATTTTTTATAATTATCAACATACTGTGTTTGATATCAATTTGCAGAGAGAATCACACAGTTACAAAAAACCTTTACTTTTAATGCTAAGTCATATGGTTGTGGAGTTAGAACTGCAATCCTTTATTTAATACTTGAATAATGTTAATTCAAATTGCCCATTAGCTTTATGTATGTGTCAGCACAATACCAGTTGAGCAGTTTTCACAGGCCCCCTTGAGAAACATTTAGTCAATGATTTATATGAATAGATTACCATACTGGAGGGACCTGTGAGGGAGATTAAACTGGGTATTTGTTACAACACCTATAACTCAAAGAATCCCCCGCTATTGCTTGTCTCTAACATGTAACTGCAAAATAATGCATATAGCCTTTCGTTTATAGTGTGTCATCTATACATATTTTATTGTATCTTCTCTTTCATACAATCTAATCATGAGAAACATACCATATTATGCAAAAACAATTCAATTGATATCCATTGTGCTTAGACCAACTGTGCAAAGATGCTTCCTGGAATAAATTCCAGTTGAGTGTACTGGGCACAAGATTTATTTTACCATCAGCACGCTGTGTATTTTAGGACGATAAAAACATTTAAATGAATCCGGCTCCTTAACAGATTTATTGAAAGGAACCAATAAACCCCAACATGTTTCAGTTCCTAGCATTGTGAACCTTCTTCTGGGAAAACAATGTGTGGAAAGGCAGCTGCTGAATAGAGTATCTCATACTATGTTCTTCTGCAATGTCAAATAACTGTAACATTTGTCTTTCTGAAAAAATTAATAATATATAATTATTGTATCTGGAGACAGCATGTCACTGACTGATATAATTAGCAACTCTTCTAAGTATAGAATAGAATTACCTCTTGTTGAGAATGTTTCTTTCATGTAGATGGCCCATTAGAACATAAGGCTTTGGCTTGTGAGTCAACTAGCCTAAATGAGGGAATGCAAGAAAATGTAAAAACATGTAAAAACATTGTTGATGTGTTTTTTTAAAAGCCCCCATGCATGCCATTTATATATGTATGTGATATTTCGCACCTACATGGTCAAGGTTGCAATATCTTTGAACAAGGTACCAATTTTACCTGTTGTATAATTAAGTCGTCAGAGGAAGCAAAATGCATGAGGGTCATCACTTGTCTGATTGCTGAAGTGGTACAGAACCGAAAAAAATAATTTTGTTTGGACTGGAATAGATTTGGATTGCAATGGAAATCAATAATAGCATAGTGGTTATTGTCTGAATGGTCACAGGATGGAAAGTGGTCACTTTGTAAAAACAACATTTTAATGACTTGCCTGACCTCTGTTATGCAAAAAGAGCTCCTGGATGAAGGCTCATCCACTCTGGTTATCTTTTTTTGGATGTCATAGTGGGTCTTCAATGGTTGGGTTACAGTGAAAAAACAAAGCAAAGTGTGCTAGTGAGAAGATGTCTGCGCATATGAGTTGGGTGGATCTATATAATTCCAAATATATGTGTAGAGTGGCATCAATACCGCCCCCCACCCACCACGGTAGACTTATCTGTAAAGGAGACAGCATCCCGAGCCGGTTAAAGGTCTTTCAGTGGGAAACTGCTCCTAGTGTGTGGTTTAAGAGGAAACAAATAAGGTATTTAAAAACTCTGGTGTTATCGTTGGTGCAGAAACACTTGCACTGTTTTTGGGGTTTTGGCAAAAAGGTTGTTATGGTAACAAAACATGAACAATATCATGTGGATAACGTGATGTGAATGGGGTTTGTGATTGCGGTCGCCATGTTGAAATGGACCCTTTGCCTGTCTGAAGCCTATTGTAGGTCACCTAGTACTGTGTTGAAATGACAACTATATGAACGTAACTTATAATTATCCATGCACAGAGTACATCCAAAAGGTATTGAAAGAGGACAGGTACACTAACTCAAAGATGTAATACAGAAAATGCAGCCAAGTGATGTGAAAGCTGATAGTCTGCTGGATAAATGGAGACTGAAATGAAGCCATAAGTAAGGTACTTCTGTCCTATAGTTAAGAGGCCAATTAGAACCCGGAGTGAAGGCCTGAATTAATTGAAATTACTATTTAATCAATCTGGAGGACAAGAGGTGATGGATTCTATCAGAGTGTCTGGGAGAAAGTCAAATGAACCAGTACACCATAATGACTTGCATGACCTCTGTTATGCAAAAAGGCTATAAATATGGCTTTTGGTTTTAAAAATAAGTAATTGCTACCATTTTAACAGTCTTTTGGGGTATTGGGTCCTTTTATCTGAAATAGTATGGTTCACAAAAGATCATTGTCCTAAAAGACTCTGCTTTGCAATGGATAAACTCTTTCCTCACTAACCAAACTGAAAGAACTTACCTACCACCATTTACCTTGACACCAAAAACATCTCATGCCGTGTTCCACAAGACTCTAGCCTCTCCCCACTGTTTTTCAACATCTACGTGTCCCCCTTAATGAAAATCATTCGAAACCACAGCTGACCACCTACAACAACACAGATGATACCCAAATTATTGTCAAGATAACCACAACCCAAGATCCAAATATTACCATTAACAATTGCCTCACCAAAATATACAGCTGGGTGACATCCAACAACCTCAAGCTAAATCCAACCAAAACAGAAATAATGATCTCACCCACAGAGGGTAATGGAACAGAGACACAAGTGAACTGGCCACCTGGCATGTTAATCCAACCGGAATCATCGGCTGTTATAAAACATCTGGGAAAATCCACCGACTCACTAGAACCACAAGTTAACATTATAGCCAATACATGTGCCTAACTCTTGCGACTGCTTAGAGGGTTCCCCCCAACCTCTCCTTCCACACAGAACCCTTGCAATCATCTCCCTAGTATTATCAAGAAAAGCAGGCTATACCTTGAAATGCCAGAATGGCTCACCCAAAAACTCCAGTGCATCCAAAAAATTTAGCCAGGATACACTTGATACTAAACCAAAGAGACCACATCACACCAGCCCTGAGAATCCTACACTGGCTCTTAGTAAAAAAAAAACATTCACTTTAAAGTCCCTTGCATCGCCCACTAATCACTGCACGGACAAGGAGCCTACTTCCTTCGGGCCAAGATCAACCGCTTCCAACCAGGAATAAACCTAAGATCAAGCAACGATCTCCAAATTGAAAAGAAACAATATGGAAAAAAAAGAAAATTCTGAGGAAGCCCATTCTCACCTCCAATTGGCAATCTATTGATCTCAATCCTAAAGGAGATAAGAACTACAGAAGACCACCTCACCTTCTGAAAATGACTGAAAACCTGGATATTCACCTCACAATGATTAGTATAAAACGGGAGCTGCCAGCAATATCACTGGGAACACAAGATAATCCAGCAGGCTGCCGCCAACATTTATCCGGCTCCTGGCAAGAGGGAAATACAGGGCCATTACAACCCTGGTGAACCCTGTATTTCCCCATTGCGAGGGGCTGGAAACTTTTACTCACCATTCCCATTGAGCCCCATAGGACTCAATGGGAATGGGAGGCAGGCAGCACCAGCACCATTCAGAATGGTGCCGGTGCTACCGGCAGTGTCTGCTTGCGGGTGCCGGTACACCCGCCAGGTCAGACCTGGTGGGCTGGAAGGCACCCGCGAACAGAACTCGCAGTTTGCCGGTCCAATAACAATGGTACCGGCAAGCTTACCGGTACCGTTGTTACCAGACCGGCAAACTTGTAATGAGGCCCACAGTACCAACCACTAACCTTCCTCGCTCCTCTCCAGCATACCCCACGCATACCTCACATGACCTAATAAATCAGTCCCACCTCACACAAACATGCAACACACACATTCACCATAAAATAACTGCTGCAAACAAACATCCCTGTCACTGGATGTTGCCCTTCCAAACACAATTACCCCAGTGCGCAAAATCCAAACACACCTAGAAAGCCGACTCGTACAGATGCAGGTTTCTCCTGTTTCTTCTAGTACCAACAGAAAAACCCACCCTCTATCCTACTCCCTCTTCCCTCACTACCCTACCTAACCCACTTCCTTACAGAACCAAGTGAGAGCCTGGAGACCATGCAAATGGTAATGGTTCATGGTATAAAACTTAAAATAACATAACATAGTGATTATGAGACAAACAAGGTACATTTTGAATTAACAGTTCTGATACAGCTTCTGTGTTTATTAATTAAGGGCTGAATCTTTTGTGTGTTCAAGCTAATATACATTTTGTTGCATGGGCACGTGATGAGATATACTATCGTCGTTGTGTTGCAAATAGTGAGGATCTTTGATCCCTTGGTTGGGCAAGACAGAGATCTACTTTAGTAGATCTAAGTGTAACCTAAGGTAACACTATTCTCTACTTAGATGAGATGTTAATTATATCAGGTAGTGGCATGGTGTCTCTAGAATAGTAGTCTTCAAACTGTGGAGCTGCCCCCCTACGGGTGCCCGAAGGATGCCCAGGGTGGGTGGCACAAAGCTCTTTAAAACAGAATTCTGGTGACTGTTTGTAATAGGGAATATAAGCATTTATTGTAAAATATAAGCATTTATGGCTTGTGGAGGAGAGGGGACAGAAACAATATTTTTACTCAATGGGGGTCACATAAAATGTTTTCAAACAGCTGCTCTTGACACATTAATTACATCATTATTATTTGCAGGAAGATAAAGATTACAGTTATTTGACATTTCAGACGAACATGGCGTGAAATACCTCATTCAGAATCTGCCTTCACACAGCACCCCCCTGAAAAAGGTTCACAATACTAGAAACTGAAACATGTTGGGATTTATTGGTTCCTTTCAAGACATTTGGTCAGGGGTCAGATTGTTTTAAATGTTTTTACTGTCTTAAAACACACAGGGGGTCATTACAAGTAAGGCGGTCCACGAAAATGCCAGTAAAACGGCTGGTATTACCAGCTCTGACATTTTTCCCAGACCAGCTCACTCTGAGTATTCTGTTATGGGCAGTGAACTACCAGAAGAGCCAACCTGCCAGGAGTTCAGGCCTCTACTAATAGAGAAATCACTGAAGCACCGGCCCCGTTAACAACAGTGCCAGCGCTTCAATAGTTCCCATCCCATGGAATCATCTAGGACTCCATGGGAATGGGGACTTACCATTACTCTGCCACACCTAAAATCCTGGTAATATCGGGATATCGGGTGGTGGGGACGGTAATTTAGCTTTCCCGGTATCCCACTGGAATTACCATTGGGATACCGGGATAGCTGTAATGACCCCACAATGTAATCTACATTGTTTTATTTGTAAAATCCTCATTTCCCCAGTACACTCAACTTGAATTTATGCCAGGAAGCATCTTTGTGCATTTTGCTTAAGCACAATGGATATCAATTGAATTGTTTTTGCATAACAGGGTATGTTTATCATGATAAGATGCTATGAAAGAAAGTATACAATAAAATATGTAAAGAAGACGCAGTATAAACTAAAGACTATATGCATTATTTTGCATTTACATATTAGATACGTGCAATAGAGGGGGATTCTTTGAGTTATATGTGATACAAATAGATGACAGGTCTCTTTTATTTGAGCTCCCCCATTAGTGCCACAGATGATAGATTTTATTATCGAGCTAATGTTAACAGGTGAAATCTTTAGGTACATTTTGGTCTTTGATGCAGTGGGCCTGTAAACCTGAGGCCTATATCATATGCTCAATTCTGGAGAGTTTCATGGATTTAGGTCTGCTTGAATGTAAAGACATATTTTTCTAAGAATGTTTATCTTGAGATGAGCCCATATAGGTAGGGGCATCCCATTACTCAAATGCTTTGAACCGATGGGTCTTTGTCATAGAGAATGTAATGTGTTTGATGGTTTTAGTTATATAGGTCTGTTTTCCCCTAATGACCAAGCTAATCTCCTAGGGTTTAATCCATTCCCCTTGTCAACAATGTATGCATGGCTACATAGAAATAAACTTGGTGTAAGCTTCCCAGGAAGTATCATCAAAGCTAGCATTGCCAAAGCTACATTAGAACACCAATTTAACCGTGCTGACGTAATGTTAAGCCCACGTAGTCGCTAAGTAATATTTTTCTGTGGATGATTCAGAGTTTAAAAGATATTAATATTCAAATAGAATGGTTGCAATTTTGTAATGTATAAAAGCAAATAAAATCCATGTAACCCCTCCTCACCACTACCACATCCACTGGTCTGTGACAAAAGCACAGGGTGGGACATCTTTGGAGTGCCAAAGGATTTCAGGTTGGCCTGCCCCATTTACCAGTAGATTATTTATTTAGATCTAGCAAGGTGAGCATTGCCCTCCAGTTAAACACATACTGGTTATTTTTTGTATGTGATGGGTTGGAGAGGAGACCTGTACTTTTGTACCAGCAAGATGCAAAAACGTCACACTGTAAGAAAGAGGGTGCTTTATAAGCAGTTCATGCTGAGGGCCTGACCAGAAATCTGTTTGAAAAACTGATATCTCACATTGAAAACCTGAAATCTCACATTGTAAAACTGATATCTCACAGTTTGCCACCACTAGAAGATGCGACAATTGTCACTGGAAGACACATTTTTAACAAGTGTGATGGGACTTTTCCTAACCTATTTGATTAGGAGGTCAACATTTCCACTGAAAATCACAACCCAGGTACAGAATGAAAGAACAGATAAAAGACAGATGCTCGAGTAAAACATCATTCACCACCCGAACAAGAGGAGTCTTGGCTGAGCTGCAGTTTCCCAAACTGCAACTGAAGGAGCTCTTCGGTCCCAGCCCTGGAAACGCTACTTCTTGGTCCCATATCCTACTGGGCCTACTTGCTTGCCCCTGGAGCACAGCCTCTGCCTGCTGACTTCGCCACTCACCCCAGAGCAGGGATGGCCTCAGAGCCTTTACATTTTTTTCAGTTGAAATGTGCCATTGAGCTTTAGGGGCTGGAAACAGGTGCCCCAGGTCAGAAGTCTTATGAAATAGAAACAAAACCTTTTCATTTGGGACATTAAATGTGTGCAGCGTGCACATTGCAGACTGGCACCTCCTTCTAGCAGCCTCTAGGAATGTTCTTAGCATCTCGTTGCCTTTTTATTCGGAATTCCCCATCATTAGCATCCTGCTGCCAATGAGCAATTAATAACTTTTCGGGGGGACATTTAGTGATTCAGCCCCCTGCCTGCTGCCTTTCCCGTGATAATATGCATCTAGTAACCCCCTCATTGCATTCTTTTATCTTTATTATAATTTAAGCACTCCACTTGTGCCTCTGTTTTTACCAGTTGTAAGACGAGCAGGGCTCCCAAACATCATGCTGTAAATAGCCACCAGCCTTGATACATCTTTAGCTGGCCCTGCCCCAGAGCCACCTGCCAGACTGATTCTACAGAACCCAGCTTTGCTACTTTGCTCATAAACACATGTAAATATGCTCAGTAAATGGGTGCTTGTGCAATTTTACTGGACATTTACTACATTGACATGATTTAGGTGGTAACACAAACCTCCCCAGCATTGGGCATACACCAACCCACTGCACTGCTCACTCCACTGCCAAGCACAGGTCATACACACCACCCCACTGAACACCTCACTGCTCTACACTGTGTGGGGCAGTAACGTGAGGCAGACAACTGCTTGTAGTTTTCTCAAGTTTTTTTTCTAACTTTTTTTTAACTTGCACAGATTACATCAACATTTTTTCCACTTTGAAATGAATATTGTTACAGTTATTCAGTACCTTGCATATTGGATGCGTTTCACATTTATAATGACATTTCAGTAGGGTCTTCCTCTCCTTCACGTATATCAGCAAGATATTGCCTGTACCTGCCCCATATGTCTTTGGAGCGACTTGCCATAGGTAATAGGTCTGCGTACATCTCCTCACAATCATTCGCTCATATCATATCTTTCTCCCAGTCACTCATTGTGGGTGGTTCCTTACATTTCCAACGCATTAATATGACTCGCTTCGCTAATAGCTTAGATTGAGAAATTTGCCCCACATAGGGTTCATCCTGTGTACTATACCCAACACACATACGCTCGGGTCCCAGTCCATGGGCTGGTCTGACGCTTATCCAGTGCACTACACACGTCCATCCAATACTCGGTTAATCTTGTACACGACTATAGCATATATAATATGTCTGCTGCCTCGTTTCCGCATCTTGGGCATTTCCCATTCATTGCGGGGTACATGCTCTTGAGTCTAGCCGGGGTGAGGTGGGTTCTGTGTATTATCTTATAGTGTATCAGACGGTATCATGAGTTGTAAGATATGTTCTTCGGCAGTCCAAATAGCTGTGCCCAGTGAGTGTCTGTAAGGGAGTGTCCTAGATTATGTTCCCACTTTCCTTTAACATCTGAGGTCGGGGTGTCCCTAATTGACAGTGTAATTTTGTACAGTGTGGAAGCAGACGTCTTAATTGCGCTTGATGTGAAAATATATTCCAGGCCTGGGTGCGACGGCGGTTCTGTTGGGTAGTCTTCCCATGTATTTGCCATTGCTGAGTGCATTCGGAGGTACTGCCGCCTCTGTATAGGGTTATCGCCAATGGTCACCTTAATATCATCCAAGCTGATAAATTGGGGGTCATTACGACCCTGGCACTAAGGGGTTAACGGCGCCGTAAAAGGCTGCGGTGCCGTTAACCCCTTAGCGCCTAATTACGAGGTCCCTTTGCGGGACCCGACCTTAACGGCTGGTCTAGACCAGCCATTAAAGTAGGGACCCGCAAAGGGACTTTCGAGGTAAGTACGGTACCGCAATTTGCGGTACCGTACTTACCGCCTTCCCCATTCCCAGTATGCCCTATGGGGCGCAAATGGGAATGGGGAAGGGCCATGGTGAAATGGGGAAGTACCGCCCCGCCAACCTTGGAATGGGGTAGTACTTCCCCATTTCACCATGGCGGACTCGTTACAATACCGGCACCAACCATGGTGCTAATAGCGCCGGTGTTGTAATGAGGGCCATTGTCTATTAATAAATAAGTCCCCAAAGCGGTTTACCCCTCTGCTCTTCCAGTGTGCAGCCAGTATTGTGTCCTGTGTTGGGGGTAGATGAGGGGCATCCTACAATGTCAGGGATGGGTTGTATAATATGGCATGTCCGGTGTTGCCCACCATCCTGGTCCATGCGCTGAATGTCACCAGTGCTGGGTTAGTGGTGTTGTAATTTCTGGCTTTCCCCACGGCTACTCTGTGTAATAGCTTTGTCAGGCCCACTTTAGTGTCTCGATGGTCGCATGTGGGGCACGGGGGCCTCCCTCTGTCCAGTGTATCACATAATGGGCTTCTGCTGAGAGGAAGTATAGCCAGCCCCCCCACCCCCTGGACATATGGTCTGGAAGTCGTTTCCAGCTTACTCTGGGCTGACCGTTCCATATGAATGCCGAGCATGCACCTTGATTTTAGCAAAGAATGATCTGTCCGGCCACACTGGGAGTGTGCTGAACAGGTAGAACAGTTTGGGGAGTATAATCATTTTGATCAACACTAGCCTGCCCATCAGCGTGATCGGGAGGTGTTTCCAATGGTTGAGCTTGGCACAGAGTGCATCAATGAGTGTTCCATAATTTAGAGCGCCGGCGAGTTGTGTTGTGCGCGCTAGTATAACTCCCAGATATTTCACCTGATGGGGAGCCCATGTGAGATCATATAGTTCTGTGGGTTTTCTGGTTGCTTCTGTGAGCGGGAACATTTCGGATTTGCAGCATTCAGCCTCAGACCCGAGTATTCTCCGAACTCTCAGACCATGTGCAGCACCTTCCTCGGGTTAACCTCTGGGTTTTTCAGATATAACATTATGTCATCTGCGTATAGAGTTATGATCTCTATCTTGCCAGCCAGTGGTATCCCTGCTCTGCTGTGTCTTGTCCTTAGTAGGTCTGCGAGTGGTTCTATGATTAGTGCGAACAGCAGTGATGACAGCGGGCAACCTTGCTGCGTGCCTCCTGCTAGCTTTAGGGTTGCAGAGAGCATCCCATTGACGCACACTCTAGCGAAGGTTTGCATGTATAGTAGGCGTACCCAGTTTATGAAGTTCAGCCTGAACCTATAGTTGTTTAGAACCCTGAACAGGAATGGGCAGTATACTGTATCAAAGGCCTTTTGCATGTCCAACGCCAGTGCCACTCCCTGAGTGTCTTAGGGGATCGTGCTCAGTATGTTATAGCAACAACGTATATTAGAGGCCGTGGACCTACACAATACAAAGCCCGTCTGGTCTTCAAGGACCATGTGCATCATTAGGGGATTCAGGCATGTGGCTGGTATCTTTGCGAATATTTTCGCATTCGTATTTATTAGGGATACCGGGCGATATGACTCTCATTCCTCGGGTCACTTCCCGGGTTTGAGCAGCAGAGTTATGACTGCTTTGCAAGTCGTTTCAGGATGTTTGCCCATTGCTAGCTCCTCGGTCCAGACAGCATATAGTCGGGGTGCTAATATCTCAGCAAACTCTTTGTAAAATTCCGCCCCAACCCGTCAGAGCCCGGGCTTTCCTGTTGGGCAAGGCTTTAACTGTCTCTGTTATCTCGGTGAGCATCAGCGGGCTCTCCAAGGCATCTCTGGTTTCGGTAGATAGAAGCGTAGTAGGTATCCTGGCTAGGTATCTGTCTATTTCTTCTTCTGTGGCAGTGCTTTGAGGGGAGCACACAGTGGCGTAGAAGTCATAAAAGACTTCACCGATTTCCTTCTGGTCAGGGACCACTACTCCATCTTTCCGAGTTATGCATGGGATATTTGTACTTCGCCTTTCCCCTCTCACTATCCTCGCTACCAATTTACCAGGCCTTTCTTGTTCCCCATATCGCCTAGCAGGTGCTGGCCTGTCAAAGCACTGTACCTCTCAATCTGCCGCTGCTCTGTATTCCTCTTGTTTTGATGTCCGATTTTGTTCGAGCCGTTGAGGCGGCAGCATATTGTTCTTGCAGTTTAGCTATACTTTCCTCCCACCTCCCTAGCTCCCTTGGTATGTCTTTGAGTACTCATAGCTCAGTGGATATGGTGGTGCCCCTAATGTAGGCCTTGAATGCTTGCCATAGGATTGCCTGGCTTGGGACCGAGCCGTCGTTTTCAAAGTATTCTGTAATATGTTGTGCCAAGCTGGTTCTATTCACCTGGTCTGACAGTGCAGCTGCTTTGACTCGCCATGGCAGTCTCTGCAGGGAAACTCTGGAGATGGACAGTGATATCAGCACAGGTGAGTGATCCTATAATGTTCTAGGTAGTATTGTTGCTTCTGTTATCCAGTTTAGGACCCTCTGTGACACCAGCCATATGTCGATCCTAGAGTGCATGTCGTGCACAGATGAGTAGAAGGTGTATGCTCGTTGTGATCCGTGAAGTGATCACCATACATCTCTCAGGCTAAGATCTGCTATATGTGTGTGTATTGTGTGGGCAGCATTGCTAAGTGGTCTGGGGGTGCTGGCCATGCGATCTACCTCTGTATCAAGTATTGTATTGAAGCCCTCCCACAAATTAGGTAAGCTGTCGGGTATTTAGCACATTTCTGGAATACCTCGGTGTAGTAATCAAGTTAATCAATATTTGGACCATATACATTGATGAGTAGGACATTGATGAGTAGGGCCTAGTAATATTGTAGTTTTTGTTCTCTCCACTGTTCCCCTCCCTTGCCTGGTCACGCTCTGAAACACCTGTGTATGAGCGCGATATAAATAAAATATCACATCATATCATACATCCCCTAATTTGCCATGCAATATGTAAATGACAATGTTTTATGTATTAATATCATCACCCCCCGAGCTCTGATTGATTAAGATATATAAAAATGGTGGCTCTCCCATCCCGGTGGGAGTCTATCAGCCTGGTGTCACAGCAGATGTGTCTTCTGGAGATATATAATCCGTGCCCCTGTTCTAATAATGTACGCCATTATTTCCCTTGCTTTCACAAGCATACCAAGACCTCTTACATTCCAGCTTAATAATTTAATCTCTGCTTGGTGCTTATCAGCCATACTCTATGCTACCTCCTTTCAGACTTGTTGTGCTCCAATGTCCCATGATTCTCTTTAGGTAACAATTAACTGACTGTGCATTTTTCTGATGTTAACAGCCCAAACATCACCCTTACCCCGATCACCCACTCTCATAGTTCTCCAAACTTCAACTATGCATGTCCTGACATTCCCTCTACCCACTTCCCCTGTTACCCAATTAACAAACTTCTACACTCGCATATGGGGGGCAGCTTCTGCGGCAGCTGAGGCCCAGGGGCCACATCATGTCTGTTCTTACGGTTACCAATCTTAATTACGTTACTGGTATACATAATAAATGGAGGCAATTAGCAGTGTGTCAGCTTCTCCTTAAGTGAGTTAATATTTCGGCAGCTAGTTTCAAATATAGCCGGTCATTCTGCAATTGCTGCACTGCTCCAGTTATCCTCTCTCATCTGGTCCATTTGTCGGCGAGCGATTCGCGACATCCCCACCGCCGGCGAAATTCTGCTTGTCAGGTAGCGGCATATCAGTCTCCACAAAGATGGCGGCCTCCTCCGGGAATGTAAAAAAATATGTTTCATTATTGTACTGCAAGCGTAGTCTGGCTGCGTACAGCATTGCATATGGTATCGAGCATTCTCGGAGCATTTTTTTAATGCCTGTAAATGATTGGCATGACCGCTAGGGTGTAATTCGGGAATACTCGTATCACATTGGAGGCCATCTTCAATTCCTGTTTGTCCCTTGTGGCTCATAGCACCAGGTCTCTGTCCCTGTAATTTATCAGTCTAGCAATTATCGGCCTCAGGTAGGCTCCTGGTTTCGGATGGGGCACCAATGATCTGTGCGTGCGCTCGGCGACAAACATAGGCGACCAGCCCAGGTCTCCGAGCAATTCTTTTAGCAGTTCTTCAACAGCCAGTTCCATCGGGCTTTTGAGTGTGTCTTCTGGCACTCCCACTATGGCTAAGGACCTAGGAACGGTGAAGCTGAAATGCGAAGACCTGTAAGCGAGACCTTGCCGCAATATCAGTCACAGTGTTACGCAATGTTTCAAGCATGCCTTCTGTAGCGCCAATCCTAGCTTCTGTCTCAGTAATAAGGTTGATGGATTTCTCAAGTTGGTTCCTGATTGATGTAACATTAGTATTGATCCCATCAATCCTGTCATTCACGGCGGAGAAGCCTTGTTGCATAGCTGCGAACACCGCTTGTGGGTCCATGGTGCCTGTGCCGGTGTTTCTCATGGTGTTTGTCCTGTTGATTGACGCTGAAAACCTATCTATCATTCCTTTTTTCTTGGGCACTGCCCCCTTGGGCGTTGTATACTTCTCTGGGGTTATTCCTTGTCGTGTGTGCGGTTCCTTGCAGCAGCAGTGCTCGGGCGGATACCACCACGGTTCTGTTTCTCTGCTTGCTTGTGGGAATGGGGCCTGGCATGGTTTGCACAGTGTCAATGTCTTCTACGTGTCTCCTCTGCCCCTTGTTGTCCACCCGGCGAGGTCCGGCTTATGCCTCTGCTGTTTGCAGCTCACCTGTGGTTTTGCCCCAAGGATGTAACTGATCCACCGTCATCTTGTGGAGTGCCTTATGCTATACCATGCCTCGTTGCAGTGCCTTGCCCAGCTGTGTGCCTGCTTGTGTGTTGCCAGGGTAGATTATGCCAATGTCTCTCCACGTTTATGTTGCTGGATATGCGGTTCATCAGGTGTCTGAGGTGTAAGCAACTTGTTTCTCTTTGTTTCCCCACTCTCTCCCTGCAATGGGGTGATGCTTCTTAGTGGTGCTGTGGCACACCAGGCGGCCCTGTCCAGGCTGCAGTTCTTGTTCCGTTATTGTGCAATGGGCACAGCGTTTATCGGTTCTATTTTGCTTCGCTTACTATTTCATGGCTGCAACACTTGCCTCCCTGACCCCGGATGCATATAATGTTGCATCCTATCTTACACTTGGTTAGGCGTTTCTTGCCTAATACGTTCCTGTGTGTCTTTGGTCACTTTTTGCCTGGAGTGCATCGGGTCATATGTGCCTGTATTGTCTAAGTGTTGAGCAGCGCACACCAACGTGGCCTCCCCATGCGTTACGTGGCTACAGGCGTAGTGTGCCAGTAATTCTGTCTTTGATGCCTGTCTGCCCCCGCGGGTCGGTATGCAGATGACTATTTATGAGCTTTGGTTGGGTGGAACGCGGGGTTGATACAGCATCGGTTGATTGCAGATTAGCAGTGCAGCATGCGTCACTGTCTGTGTATACGGTAGGAATTGTTTTTGCTGCGCGGCTTACCGTGTATGCCGTCCTCGTATTATTTCCGATCTTGTCTCGGCAGTTGCTGGTGTAGGCGGGTCGTGTGCTCGTTTCTCATGGAGCACTCTGGTGGCGTCTGCAGGTGCGATCCGAACGGAGGCTGTCTGCAGTTTCCGACTTGACGGTCGTGGCTGGCTATAGGCTTTTCCGGACCGCTCACTGGGGCCACAGGGGGTCGGGAAGTGCCTCCCTCTCATTCCGGAATGTCTGTGTCAGTTCGGAACTTGCATACTGCACCGCCAGGAGCGAACATGGGAGCAGGACAATGGCTCGCCTGCCTGGACTCTCATCTTATGCCTGAGGTTGTTGTGCTGGGCGGTGTCCACGGGGTTAACAGGGGATACCTGGCAGGCCACAAGGAGCCCCGCAGTTCACTCAATATATCTCCGGATATACTGATTCAGTCCTTACGATTTTACACATGCTGGTAGGTGGTACCTTCGTGTACCTTCTGGTTGTTTCTGATGGGAACTGGGCTATTTCCAGCAAGTTTTTGGTCCTGGTCCTCAGCATGCCCACAGAGCTCGTGCTTAACCCTGCATCTAGCAGTGTGCACAACAGCAGCCCCCCCACAAAGTTTTCTCAAGTTAAGACATTTGATTAAATCACTTTTAAATAAGCAAACCTTGCTTGCACTACTGAGGATGATGATAGAGAATTTATAGAGTGCTCGTTTGCCAAAAGCCATGATGGCACTAGTGGAAGAACCACCATCAGCAAAATACAAAACTAACCAGGAACTTATAGGAAGAGATGTGTTTTCAATTTCCTGCGAAAGGAAAGATGATAAGATGTCCCACAGAGATTGAGCGGGAGCAAATTCCACAGTTCACCAGCAGCCACTGAGAAGGCACGCCCTCTGACACAAGAGAAGCGTACCCGCTGCACCAGAATCCGACATGTCGCCAGGGACCTTAAAGCTTGATTGAGGACATACGGGCGGACCTTATCCCTTAGATATTCAGGACCGAGCCCATCAAATGCCTGGTGCACAACACACAAGTATTTGAACTGACTCTTTTCCACACCGGCAGCCAATGAAGCAGCAGGATCACATTTAACTGACCAAGTTGCACAAAAATGTGTGTATTATCATCATGGGAGTATCACTGGAGGCCGTGGGAGTGAATGAGCTCAACCAGGGGCTGAATGTACAAATTGAATAGGATAGGGGAGAGAGCCGAGCCCTGAGGGACACCACAAGTAAGAGAGACAGAAACCAAGCTAAAAGGTGGAAGAGAAAGAGTCTGTGAGCGCCGTACTCTATCAGGGAATTCCCTTCCTAGTGTAAAGACTATGGGGAAAACTCCTAAAATAGACAAACTGGCCATCATACTAAACAACAAAACATTCAAAGATAAACAGTAGAACAATATCAAACAATAACAAATAAGGGTACAGTATATGGATGACCTCCACCTGTCCTGGGTAAATCCTTTCTCCAGGAATTAAAAAATCAGCTTCAGAATTATTTGTCAAAGAACCAGTTCTTCTAAAGTTCTTTCAACCACAGTTCACAAAGAAAGAAAAGTCTTAAACCAGTGCTTGTAAGTTCCAAGGGTAAACAAAAGTTATTCAAACAAAAATCTACTGGTAGTATTTCTTCAGCTTTCAGTGAAAAGACCCCCTTCCAGTTTCAGCTATGACAATTGCACCAATGGTAATCCTGGATATCCTTCTTCCAGGATTATTGGACACAGTTCAGTTAAATGGTCAATATTTTATTCTGCAACTCTACAATTGGTTAAGACCTCTTCAGTGCATTGTATAATTGTCAAGATGCGTCTCTTTGGCCTCTTGCTTTCTTCTTGACAACCACCCTTAAACTACTACCATGAAGACATTGGGCCTCATTTCTGGTCCGGCGGTAAACCCGTAAACAGTTACCAGTGCCTGGCTTGCTGGTCACACCGGGGGATTACAACCGTGGCGTTCTGGAAAGTCAGGCGCCGGCAAATAGTAATTTCCCATTCCCATAGAGTCCAATATGGGAATGGGGACCACTGAAACACTGCCACCGGTAAAAACGGTGCCAGTGCTTCCGTGAAAGTCTGTGGGCGGGTGCCAGTCCGCCTGGCAAGTCAGACCTGCTGGGCGGGACGGCACCCGCCCACAAGACTTGTACTTTGCCGGTCTGGAAACAATGGTGCCAGTAAGCTTACCAGCACAGTGGTTTCCAGACCGGCAAGGTTAGCATGAGATCCATACTCTCTGAATTCACAGTAGAATACTACTTCAACAAACATATAAGCTTACATCCACTGACAGTTTTTATATATCATTACAGTTCAGGTACTTCTGCTTCAACTTAAGACTTCTGAATGGTTAGGCAATTAAAGACTCTTTGATGTCTGTAGGTAGGCAAGGCACTCTTCTTTCCAATGCTCCAAGAAAAGAGCAGGCTCTTTGCCCCCTATGTCTGTTTTAGCGCCGCAAGTATGGCATGCCTCTGCTTGAAGATCAACTGTCTTTGATCTCCAGCATTACAGGTTATTTTTGTAATCTTCTTCACAAGCACCCAGTCCCCATCCCCGGCTTTGTTCACCCCTTATTGGTTCCAGTAACTATCCTAAAACTGTATTACCACTTTTCTAGCCTCAGGTAACAATGTCACACTTGTATCAGAGGGCACTGGACCTTCAACAACTTCATAGACCAGATGGACATATCCAAATAGGGCTTGTTCCACTTTGGAAAGGTTTGCCTCATGGCTCAGGGTAATGCTTGTGTTTTATTCAGTACAACAGCTTCTGAATTTAAAGAGTAGGTGTTTCGGATTCTACAGGTTTCAGACTTCAAAGGAAAACCAACTGCAGGTATACGCGACCACTCCTTAATATAGATCTTCAACCTTCAAGGATTGCAAATGTTCTTATTTCTATATAATATCACAACAGTTTTAACATTCTTTCAGGAAACACGATTGGGAACACACAACTTTCCTTTGATTCTCCTTTCATTTGTAACATTCAGAAAAGTTACCCTTAGTCTTCCAAAATGGGTTTCTGTAAGTGTTCCCTCTTTTAATTAGGGGCACGCGACCGCTCCGGTAACAGCAATTGGTTCAACAATGGAAAATATGACTTCTCATCCTACGAGAACACTATTGCTCTCACTAATAGTGTGTGTGTTACATTTCCACTGTCAAAGAAAACAAGGAATGCAAGTGACTTTGGAACTGCTAACAATTACTGGCAAGGCGTTCTGTGCGAGTCTGGATGCTGAGGTTCAGTCTCTGGCTCTAGAAACACTGCAGTTGCAGGCTGCTTCACTCTCCTGACTTTTTTAACTGTTCTACTGCTTTGGGCACTCTTGAGACTCACACCCTTCTGCAGAACAGGTGTTTGGGGTCTGGCCACGCCAATGGGGAGTCTCCTTCACTCCTCAATCCCTCAGCTTACCTTCTGCTACGGGCCTCGAGTATCAGCACGGTCACAGCTCTTCAATCACAGCTATTCGGCGCACATGGGAAAAACTCCACTTTTAACTCTTCTTCCTCAGTGCAGCCACAGCAATGTAGGGTTTGAGACCACAGGACCCTCCCAGAGCATGCAGGTGAAATGTGCTGTCTCCACGCTCCGGCATCCTTTCTGTGATCACACTTCCTCACGAATTGCCAGCCTTCTACTGCTACTTCTATTGCCAGCCTTCCAACTCCTGCCCCAGCTCCTTTCTGGCTGCAGCCTTTTATGCCTCTCAAGTTTGGCAATTGGCTTCATGTGAGCCATTTGTTTCGATTGCCTGGCCCTGGCAATGGCTATTAGGCTTACTTGCCTGACTACAACTTCTAAATGCCTCCTCAGCCCTCTTCTTCATCTCAGTCCCTACAGGAGTCTGGGCCATGTAGTCTGCTTCATTAAAGTTAGGTTTTCTACTTCTTTAGTAGTTTTTAAGGCAGATTAAATCCCCTTATCACTTTTAACAGAGGGGCTGTAGGTTTTAATTCTATTAAAGAAATTCGGCTTAGAGCAGACACAATGCTTGCTAATCCGCAGAATTCTTCACATCTGCCACATCCACTGCACTGTACGGAGGCACACAGCACCAACACTGCTCTACACTCGCATCATCCGCACAATGCATGAATGTACACTGCCCCAACCCTGTTCTTAACACTCTTCCTCCTGCTCTGCACTTACACCATCCTCAAACTGTATGAAGTCTAACAGCCCCAATACTGCTCTGCACACACTGATGCACTGTCTCCAGCACTCACAGGCTATTTCACTGCACACATGCTCACACACTGACCACCATATTGCACTGTGCACACAAATCAACCTCACAACCATACACATTGTCCCCAACACTTCATTGTAGTGTACAAAGACACACTAACCTCAGCACTGTGCACACACAAGGCCCCAGCACTGCACACACATACTGCTCCAACAATGCACACACATACTGCCCCAACACTGCACACAAAAACCAGCATTGACTGCACACACAGCACTACTTCAACATGCCCTCAATACTAACCAGCAAGTATGCACCACAAGGCCAGCACTGACTACACACACACACACTGCCCGAGTACTACACAAACACCACTCCCCCCTAGGCTCTGTGCACAGATCACCCTCAGAACTGCACTGTACACACGCTCACACTATGTTCCAGCAGTGCACTCCACACATATCTTCCTGCAGCTCACTCTGCCGCAGCACAATAGATATTCATCCCACTGCACCACACACACACACACCCATAGGATAGGTCTTTGAGCACTAACAGAAATACTGAGGCCTGGGCTTACTGTGTTGGTGGTCATAAGGGTATATTGCTTTATTGTGATGAGTGCAAATAATGCAAGTTGGCCTCACTGTACTAACTTGGTACATATAAATCCGCCATGGCTTTTGATAGCTTGGCATAGGGTATCTGTCCTTTCTGTGCAAAGCAGGCATAATGGAAGTTGCCATTGATGTCCAGGTTGGGTGTAATAGAATCTTTCACTGCTGTGCTATCTACACATCAGGGAATGTGACACTGCCTCCTAATTGGAACCATGGAGATTGGCATGGTTATACTAATTGTGCATAGCCTTGACAATGGTGTGGGTATCTGGATATTGAAGAGTAATGGTGCAAGAACCTGCTTTATTGAAGGCAGTACCTGGTAATGGTATGGATACCTTGAACTTCGATAAGAAAACCTTGAAATGGAGGGTTTTTAATATTATTACCTGGTATAGGGTCGCAAGATATAGTACATGGTGTGAGTACCAGAGCAGGTCATCAATACCTGACACACTGTGGTACTCTATGGGCTCATGATGGAAATAGCTGGTAATTAGCATTATTCCCTAGAGTTATGATGGCAATGCCTACGAAATGCTTAGAGATGAGCCAAAACTGTTGGCTTGATGAAGACTTGTTCTAAGTGCTGTCTAAAGTGCCACAGCAGGCATGTGAATAGGCAAATAAGCAATTGAATCTGACAACCTTTATTGGGCTCATTATAAAAATTGGGATCTTATATCGTGCTTCATGTCAGGCATTTAAGCATGGTACCAGGTTTTGAACCTGTGCCGCTCAGCATTGTCTTCCTTCCAAAGCAGCACGTTGCCCCTGAGCTATCTTCCCAACCTTATTATCTGCAACACTCCCTCTCTCAAATGCTCCTCCACCCAGGCTCCTCCACCCAGATCCTATTCTTTTACCAACACTCTCACTCTAATGTGTTAACAACTCTCCTCCTGTCTACTGCCTTCTTTCACTCTCCTCCAGCCCCCATCTTCCGTTCTCTTCCATTCCACTCTTTCACCACCAACCAATGAGAGGCTCTGGAATGATTGTTAAATACCCAGAAATAAAATATTTCCTTCTTTCTGGACATTTAACAACCTTATCCAGCATCAACAACTATTCTTCAGTCTCAGAACTGGTAGACATATTCTGGAAGGGTCCTTCCCATTGAAAGAGCTTTGTTTGCACAGGTAAAGCCACTGCAGATCCTCTTCACTGTTCCAGCTTTGTCCTGCGAGGCTGATGGAAGCTTCAGTGCTTTCTAATGACTGAAACCCATGCTACATTCAACAATGTCTCAGGAAATGCTGACTAATGTTGCTGTGTGCAATATACATGAAGATAACATGGATGTGGAAGAAATATAAGCAATAGCAAAAGAATGTGAATTGCATACGGAATGCCACAAAAAAAGTAATAAATGTACATGATCCTCACTGATTATGAAATAATAGGCCGTTTTACTTTGTGGCTATTCTTCCAAAGAGAGATGGTGAAGGAGAAGGCAATCAACAGTCAAGGAGATGGGGCTGATAAGTATAAATGGAATCTCATGTTTATCCTATTTATCATATTATATGTCTTTTATATAATTGTATTTCTGGCGTATGTTTCTTTATATCTTTGTAAATGAATCAGTGCATGTTATATAATGCATATGTATGAAAACAAAATATATATCACCAAACACAACCCATTTTTATTTTTCAGGTTATTGTTTATAGGTAGGTGAGATGTTTAATCAATAAGCAGATCAGCACACACCACACTTTTAATGTTGCCTGTGAATGTTGGCGACAGTGTCAACGGTGTATACATGTGAATGGTATGAGGATGGGTTTGCCTTGATCGCCTCGCACACACCATGTGTTATCACCAGCATTTTGAGTGAGCTTCCATCAGTAGTGTCCTGTTAGTGCTCTGGGACCCTAGGACTCTGAACCTTCCCCAGAAGTGTCACCTCATGCAACAGAAATCACACTATGTGGGCTCCTTCTAACTACGCCACCTTAGTGCTATAGGCCACCGGCAGTGTGGCTTTCTCCATCATTGTCAGTGACATAAGGCTCCAAAGTAGTTTTTGTAGCAATAGCTCCAAAGGTACATTTTAGAAAACAGCATGTGGAATATTTGATTGTTGAATCTAAAATTGATTTTGTGAGACTACCATTAGCTTCTCCTTCCTCTGTCCAATGTTACAGGAGTACAGCAGTGCAGAAACATATCTCTGAACTCTATTTACTCATTTGGAGGAACCTCATTCAAATATTGATGTTTACCTTTTTCTGCATAAAAGACAACCAATTATTGTGACCCTCCTATAAAACATTCTTTAGCCCCAACACATTAGTTGAACAATATAACAATATCAAATCCCCCTCACTACAACTACATTGAGATTTTAAAAGATATTTAGAGAACTGTGTTTCCCTGAAATCCCTGTTGTTGTATTTCAAATGTTTGAAATTTTGTTTTAGCAGTGCACACATAGTTTATCTCTGTTTTGATAAACATTACTATCCTCTTTATATTGTGTGCCACAAATGAGAAATCTGCAACTTATTTGAAGTATATCTGTGTTTTTAAAACTGCCATTATTTGGTGTTCTTTATTAAAATAAATCTAACAACACAGATGTTTATAGGGGTTTTAACGCTTCACGCTTCAGCACTTAGCCATATGGCAGTTTGGATTGCGTCTGCAACAAGGTCCTCAAAGTGTCCTCTGTCCCCCCCAGATTCTGAGTGTCTCCTACCCCGCCCCTCCCCCGGTCACCTTGTAACCCTGCCAAAGTGACAGGGTACTCAGTACCCCTATTTATATTCACAGCACCCCAGCTCATCATATCGTCAATCATGTAGACACTATATCAAGTCACAACACAGCTCCCGGAGCACACAGACCAACAACACAGAGAAAGGAGCCTCTGATCGCACACAATAGTCACACAAGCACAACTGTAATACAGGGACTCACAATGCTCCATACTACCCCGCACGGTGTCTCACAAACCATTGGGATGGCAACTTACTGGAGAAAAGTGACATGCTGACATACTGCAGAATAAATACCGCAATGAAGACATGGCATGGAAACAGGACAGATGACCATCTGCAGATGTGTGCTCCTGCCACATCTCCAAAATTCATTCCAGTAGTAACACACGTTTGCTGTTACACTTACGCACAGTAAACAGGCATTCAATAAGACATGCAACTGCTCCCATCGTAGATGGAGCTCTAGCAAAGGCCTGAAAAGTATTACCAACTCTTTTATGCCAATAACCAGCATTTGCCTGACCAGTTAACAGGTCTATGCTATCACTTTAATCTAGGAGAGGGAATTGCTAAACCAGCCACCAATCACACAACCGGACAGCACACACAGAATTCGATGGCCTTCGAGTCCGGCTGGGCCCAGAAACTGCCAGACACTCTGGTTTACTCAGGGGAGCTTATCACAGGACAACAACCATTTTAGGCCTACTTCATAGTGTCTAGAGACAGGGAGGACACAAAATAAACTGACCTGGAGCAGGACTATTTGTAAAGTGTGGGATATTTTGACCCATTCCAATGTGCCCCACTGCATCATTTTACAAATGGGGAAAGAAACAGCCCAAAATGGATGCGCTGACTCCTGTGCACGCCAAAATCTGCATAAATGCATTTGGGTCATAACCACAAAAAGCTGCACACCCTGCCACACACAGTCAGGGGGGGTGAAAAACAGAGTTCTCACTGCAGGAGCATTCCAGTGGGTTCTGTTACATTCAACAAGGAGCAAAGCAGCAGAATTGTGCTGAAAACCAAAAATGCCTTTTAAAATGTTAACTTTGCAAACTTCAAAATTGCTTTTTTTGGTGCTGTTTTTGGTGCTAGATCCATTTATGTCCATTGAATCATTGAGATTAAAAAGGGTACTGAAATGTCAGGATCATCCAGTGTGGCCCAGAGGAACCGGGCCTCATTGACCGACAACTTTATGAAATGAAGAAAGAATGATGAATAAAAGGTGCATGCGCTGGATAGGAAAATCAGATTTAAAAGAACTCAGTTTAATGTGTTTTTCCATGAAGAAAGTGCAAAATCGCCTGTTTTAAAATCATGTTTTTGTTGAAAGGCTTAATTCTTTAAGAAATGTCAAAGGATTGCTAATGTAAAGATCCACCTGTATATATATCATTCTATATGTTTTCATGAAAGATGTAGGTAACTTAAAGTAACCCAGCTTGGAGTTAATTAGCTAGTTAAAAAAACAATTATGCTTGACAGTCATCAGCCTGGGAAAGGTTGGCACTTCAGGTTGAAACAGCACTGCTGCCAAGAAGGCCTAATGGCTGTGGGGAGGCCTTGCATACTCATGACAAAGGACTCAATAGACATTCGCCTGTGGCCCAGGCAAAGACAATGGCAGGCTTGAACACTCATCCCTACAGTGGAGGGGCAGGATGCTGGGAGAGGCTTCTCATTGAACTTCAAAGGACTGGCCATTTGCTCACTTGGGAAGAAGAAAAACGGACATTTGATTTTGGATTTAAATTACTTATTCTGCCACAGAACTTCATGACATTTCACTTGGCAGCAAAAATAAGTAAAGGGATGAAAAGTACATACATTGAAATCTGAATTTGTGATTGACATGTGAAGACTTGGTAGTATAGCTTACTGCGTAAGGAACCGAAGTTATGAAAAGGACTAATTGTGCAGAGACTATTAATGCTGGAAATCTAATGTTGTGTACCCATATTCTAGGGTTGATTGCACATAAATGTACTGAATTAGGAATTGTTAGGCCAAACCTTCATGTTTAAAATTGACAAAATTCCACAGAAAGACAAAGCCAGGTTCCACAGACTTGGGAGTTGGATGTAAATGTAACCCACAAAATATGTACTGCATGTATCTGATTTTATTAGGGGCCATAATTATATAAATATGTATTTGTGGGAAAGTTACATTTTGGTCCAAATAACTGTGGGAGGTTCCCAAGTCACATAATAAAATATGACAACCCTTTCTGTCATCCAATCAGCAAAAAGCAAGGCGGGAACTGTGCCTTTGACCAATCATAACCTTGTGGGCGTGGGTTGTAACTCTGTCCCTACCATAAACTTAGTAATGTCATTTGGCAGGATAAATTAGGGAACCTCAAAACACACAGACACACTGATTCCTGACTTAATCCTGATTTCCGCGTGGCGCTCTGTTCCTGAATTCTCCATCTTGTTCCTGATTCCAGATTTGTTTACCAAAACAAACCTCAGCATTGCTGAACTCTTCTTCAGCTAGGCCCACATCCAGTCTGGCTTGCTACCATTCATGCTTGCCTGCTGAAACTCGCCATCCCGCTGATCTACAGTGTCCAGTAACCAGAAGGGCCAATCCAGTCCAGTCTGAGGTGCCCGATCCATGATGAGCAGAACTTGACGGTCCAATCTTAAATTAAAGTGGACTTTAAGTATCAATAGGAATCATAGTAACCCATAGTATATTCGCCTTGCCTTGTCCTATCCTGACCTGTAACCTATCCCATCTTTAACTTAAGAACCATAATATTGTCAGAACCATTCTTGAAATCCTATTTTGTAATTCTTAGTGTTAGCGCTGATTTTCTCTCATTTGTGTTGTACAAGACCATAAACCATTAGTGATTTGGATTAAATGAAGTAATTCCCATAACGAACGGGGTATCCACCACGTGAAGGGTTACAGTGGCCAAGTAACTGTGGAGATTCACGGGTGGCATTCTCTTTTTCTTAGCCGTTACTCTAGTTTAAGTAAAATAAACCTGTCATTTTAAAACCGATTTTCTGCTTTTCTCTGTTCTATTTTTCTAAAAATGCCTCTCATTCAAACTTGTATAACTTCCTCAATTCTATAGCTAGAGACTTAATTTCAACTCTGATTTAAACCTAAGACCTTTAGCTACTTCCGCACCTAAAAATCGCATCTCAAAACAGTGTGTTTTTCTTAAAAATCGCATAGGGAAATTTAGGCGGGAATTCGCAATTTTTCAAATGTTTTACACGTGTGTTTTCCCATTCTGTAACGCTCACCTGATTCCCACGGAGGCGCTGATCTTGGCAGGAAGGTGTCTGTGACTCGAAAGGTGATGTGCAGAACCCGATGGGCTTCTGGGGTCGAACCTCTTCGCACTGTGTGTCGAACTCGTAGGGTGAGGTTTCTGCAGGTGAAAGAATATGGGGGTTAATGGTCTGGGTTGTTCAATGTTCCTCTTCCTCTCTCTCCCTCTCCGTAGAGCCCCCAGGTCAACGTGCTCACCTTAGATAGGTGAATGTTGGGCTCTCCACCTGCGTCTGGTGCAGGGCGCTGTTGCCAGTTCCTTCACTGGTGAAACATAGGCCTCTTGGACTCAGAAGACCGTTACCGTCGTTAACTGCACGAGCGGTGAGTTTCCAGACACCTTTTTAGTCTTTATAGTCTTTAGGTGCAAGTCACGTTAACATTGAACAGGACTTCGTATAATGCTTTTCTCCCTTTTGTCTTGCAGGACTCTTGAGGAAGATGGAGTGAAGCGCCTGGAAATGCGTGAGTAAATGCAAGCGCTCTAACTGTCTTTTCCTTGCAGCGTAGTTCGTGCTGAAGAGCAGGCGTTCTATTGCGAAGAGCGCGATGGGCGTAAGTAAATACCTGTCTAATGTCTCTTCTTTTGTCTTTCAGAAGTTGGTTTGCAGCGCCGGAGTCCGCGGAATGTCCGTAAGTAGATACAATGCTTTTTATCTCCGCAGGCGGCGATGCAGTGTGAAGAAATCCAGAATTCACGGAGTGCCGGTAAGTAGTGGCAATGCTTTTGTCTACGCAGGCGGAGGTGCAGCGTGCCGAAAATGACCGCAGCTGATGGATCAGGTGAGTAGCACTGCGAGATAAGGCTGCCTTGCTAACCTGCTGTTTCTTGTCTCTGCAGGTGCTGCTGTCGACTGGATGCAGGAATGGTGAGTATGCTTCTTGCAGATTCAGGATGCAGGAATGGTGAGTATGACTCTTGCAGATTCGGGATCGTAAGAAGAAAGGCTGGAACAGACTCGGTGAGCGTTCTGCTGCAGATGCAGAATAACGCGAAGCACGTTTCGTCTATCGGGTGTGGTTTAAATAGCCTTGGAGTGATGAGGCGTCTTCCTCCATGGCCCCGCCTAGGTAAGAAAAGAGTTCCAGTTCCAGAAGCTTTCCAGTGCTGGATCCAGGGAGTGGAGCTTGCCCCACCCAGGTAAGAAAGTAGTTCCTGTTCACAGAGGACTTCTAAGAGGCTGGTAAGTAAGCAGCATGGTCTGCTGCAGGTAAGTCCACCCAAGCATCTGCACACATATTATGAGCCCGGCGCTTCCAGTGCCGGGACCGATGATTCTGATGAGCCTGGTGCCACTGGCGCCAGGACATGGTCCAAAAGGTCCCCGTGGGGACTGGCTGGTGCCTAGGATTAGGGTTAGGGGCCTGCTTCCAAGGACGTTGGGCTGGTCCTGGCTCCTTGGAAGCAGTGATCATGACAGTACCCCCCCTCAAGGCCCCTCCTAAGCGTGTCTTCTCCGGGGGTTTTGGCTTGTCCGGGTGATTCAGATGGAATCTCTTGACCAGACGAGGTGCGTGGACATATTCAGAGGGTTCCCAAGACCTTTCCTGGGGGCCATATCCTTTCCAATCAACCAGATAATATAACTTAGATTTGGAGATCTTGGAGTCTAGAATGTTCTTTACTTCGAATTCGAGTTCTCCGTCTACCAAAACAGGTTCTGGGAGCTCAGCCAATCGGGTTTCTGGTTGTACTGGTTTTAATAAGGAGACATGGAATACTGGATGTATTTTCATATGCGCAGGTAATTCCAATTTGACCGCCACCGGATTAACTATGGTAGGGATGGGGTAAGGTCCAAGGTATCTCGGGTTGAAGGTGCGGGGTCCTTTTAGAGGCAGGTGCTTAGTGGATAACCAGACCTGATCTCCTATTGCGTAGTGAGGGGCCTCTTTACGGTGTCGATCTGCTCCCTTTTTGACTTGAGCTTTAGCTCTTTGCAGATGGGCAGTGGCTTCTTTAAAAGCACGGGTAATCTCAGAGTGCAAATGATCCACAGCAGGTGTTTCGAATTCTTGGGGAGGATCCAGATTAGAGGTTCTAGGATGATGTCCGTATAATAGGAAGAAGGGAGTCTTCCCGGTTCCAGAATGAGTCGAATTGTTGTAAGCGTATTCAGCGATCCAAAGAATATCCTTCCAAGGGTTTTCAGTTTGTTGGAGCATGCAACACAGATATTGCTCTAGAGTCTGATTTGTCCTCTCGGTTTGTCCGTCAGTTTGGGGATGGTGACTGGTTGAAAGTCTTACATCAATTTGGGCTAGACGACAGCAACTTTGCCAAAAGTGGGAGATGAATTGACTTCCCCTATCGGAGATTAAAACCGAGGGAAAACCGTGTAACCGAATGATGTTTTCTAAGAATTCTCGAGCCAATACCGAAGCCGAAGGTAGGCTCTTCAGGGGAATGAAGTGAGCCATCTTGGAGAATAGATCCACGATTACTAAAATGGTATTATACCCTGAGCATGGAGGTAAGTCTGTGATGAAATCCATGGACAGGGTATGCCATGGACAGGGAGGAATATCCAGAGGGTGTAACAGGCCGGCTGGTTTCTCCTTCTGACTTTTATTCTGGGCACACACACCGCAGGAGATTACAAAGTCTCTAATATTCTTCTTCCATGATGGCCACCAGAAATGTCTCTTGATCTTTTCCATGGTTTTGGTAATGCCAGGATGACCCTCCATTAGAGAGTCGTGATAACAGGAAATTACTTGTTTTTGTATTTTCTCACAGGGCAAGTACAATCGCCCTTGGAAATATGGTAGGTCTTGATCCATTGAGAATTCTTTTCCCTTTAATTGCCAGTCCTGCAAATCGGCCGGAGTTAGGAGTGACTTGACTGTAGTCTTGATGTCTTCAAATGATTGAGCGTTGACCAACCCCAAAAGCCTTTGTTCTGGGATTATGGGTATTGGTTCTGGATTGGTCAAATGTTCATCAACTCCCATCCGAGAGAGGGCATCTGCTTTTCCGTTTTTACTGCCGGGTCGATAAGTAATTATAAAGTCAAACTCAGCCAGAAACAGAGCCCAACGAAGCTGTCTGGAAGACTGAGCTTTGGCCGTCTTCAGATATTGTAGATTGCGGTGATCAGTCATTACGGTGACTGTGTGTCTGGCTCCCAAAAGATAATGCCGCCAGGCTTTAAAGGCCGATTTGATAGCTAAAAGTTCCTTGTCTGTAATTGAATAGTTGATCTCGGAAGCCGAGAATTTGCGGGACCAAAAGGCTACTGGATGTAATTGGTGTGTGACCGGATCTCTTTGTGATAACACTGCCCCATAGCAAGACTAGAAGCATCCATTTCCACGATGTAGGGGAGTTCTGGGCAAGGATGTTTTAGAACAGGAGCAAAAATGAATTTAGCTTTTAAGTCCTGAAAAGCTTGTTCTGCTTCTGTAGACCATTCAAAACGTTTGTTCTTCTTTAACAGAGCGGTGATGGGCTGGACTATCCGAGAGAATTCCGGAATGAATCTGCGGTAAAAGTTAGCGAAGCCTAACATGCTTTGAACTCCTTTTACCGAGGTTGGTGATGGCCACTTGATGATTGCATCGACCTTCTTTGAATCCATATGAACCCCATTAGGTGACAATATGAATCCCAAGAACTCAACTTCAGTTACGTTGAAAACGCATTTTTCAAGCTTGGCAAAAAGGTTATGTTGACGCAGTCTCTCGAGAACCTTTTTAAAGTGTTTCTGATGTTCCTCTTCAGATGATGAATAGACAAGGATGTCATCAATGTAGACAACAACACACACATCTATGAGTTCTCTAAGGACATCGTTCATAAAATACTGGAAAGCGGCAGGAGCGTTACAAAGTCCAAAGGGCATCACTTGATATTCGAATAGCCCATACTTGGTGCGAAAGGCCGTCTTCCACTCATCGCCTTCTTTTATTCGTACCAAGTGGTAGGCTCCTCTGAGATCCAACTTTGTATATATGCATGCTTCTTTGACTTGGTCCAGGAGTTCAGGGATCAAAGGTAACGGGTATCTGTTTTTAACGGTGATTTGATTCAGGGCGCGGTAATCTATACAAGTTCTAAGGTCTCCTTCCTTTTTCGGAACGAAGAACAAAGCCGAGGAGGCTGGAGATTTAGAAGGATGGATAAACCCGTTAGCTAGGTATTGGTCCAGATATTGCCTGAGGTGAAGATTCTCTGGCTCGGTGAGGGCATAAATCCTATTGCAAGGAGGAGTTGTTCCGGGCATCAGGTCTATTTGACAGTCGTAAGACCTATGAGGAGGCAGGGTGTTAGCTTGATCCTTCCGAAAGACATCTTGGAATTCTTGGTAGTCGGGAGGCAATGTGGGAACCTCTGAAGAGATTGCCGCCTCTGAAACTTCAGGCCGAGGATAACAAGTGGTAAAACATTCTGGAAACTGAACCGTCTTTGCTCACCAGTTGATCTGAGGATTGTGCTTCTCTAACCAAGGGATTCCCAGAATGATCTGGAACTGAGGGGCCTTGATCACATCGAACACGGTTTTCTCCCGGTGTCCATCTTGGCTCACTAGCGTCACTTCTTGGGTGGCGTGCGTTACTGGTCCGGAGGCTATCTCCGTGCCATCCACTGTAGTAATGACGTCTTTTACTGCCTTAAGGACAAGAGGTAGATTCATCCTTGATGCCATTTCACGGTCCACATAATTGCTGATTGCTCCGCTGTCGATGTAAGCTTCAATTGCATGCAAACGATCCGGACGTGCAGGATTAATGAGGACCATGGGCACCACGAAATGCGAGGTCACGGGACAGATCTTAACGCTCGGCAAGAGGACCTCTACACTTGCCGGGCTAGGTTGTTTCCCTGCTCAGAACTTGAGGTACTGGAATCTGCGGCTCCTACAGCCTTCTTAGCTGGTTTCACTGGACAGTCTCGAAGAAAGTGCCCCGAGTTCCCGCAATAGAGGCTTAATTGCAGCTGTCTTCTTCTTTCCCGCTCCTTTTGGGTTAAAGGACCTTTCATCCCCCCTATTTGCATGGGTTCCACAGTGTCAGCTCCCCTAGTAGAAGTCTGTGGTTTAGAAAACACTCGGGTATCAAATTTAGAACGATCAGCCTTCCTGTTCTGTAATCTGTGGTCCAATTGGACGACTAAGTCAATATAGTCCGAACATTCTTGTGGAGGGTTCACAACTTGAGCTAACACATCCTTGAGCTCTCCACGCAGGCCTCTGTAGAAAAGCGTTATTCTCTTATCCTCGGGCCATTGAGTTTCCACTATGAGTCTGTTGAATGAGGCTATATAGGTCAAGAGGTCTTGATTACCCTGTCGTAATGAAAGAAGTTCATTGTCCAAGGCCTGCCCTTGTGCATGTCTTGCAAACAGTTTCTCCATGCTGGACTGGAAGGCCTGGAAATCATGTAAAACCGGATCATCCTGGGTGACTAAAGGGATTGACCAATCTGCGGCGCTGCCACTGAGATAAGAAAGCACGAAAGACACTTTGGTCTGGTCTGTTGGGAATGCAGCTGGTCGACATAAGAAATGTAAGCGGCACTGGTTGAGGAACACTGCAAATTTCTTTGGGTCACCAGAAAAACGTTCGGGCGGAGCCAAGGGCACATTACCAGGTAGATTGATTTGCACTGGATTTACAGATGATGCAGAAGGATAGCTTCCTCCTGGAGCGGGAAGGGGTGTCTGTCCTGCCTGCGTTTGTAGCAATTGCCTAGCGAGGTCCTCTGTTCGCTCCTTGGAAATTATCAGTTCTCTTCTTAGAGAGCTTGTTTCCTGACGAGCTGCATGTACTTCTGCTCTTAATTCCCCGAGCAACTGGGCTAAGTGATCAGTGTCTGAGGTTTCCATTGCGCCTGGGTAGGAGTTTTGCGGTGGGCTTCGCGTTCTGTAACGCTCACCTGATTCCCACGGAGGCGCTGATCTTGGCAGGAAGGTGTCTGTGACTCGAAAGGTGATGTGCAGAACCCGGTGGGCTTCTGGGGTCGAACCTCTTCGCACTGTGTGTCGAACTCGTAGGGTGAGGTTTCTGCAGGTGAAAGAATATGGGGGTTAATGGTCTGGGTTGTTCAATGTTCCTCTTCCCCTCTCTCCCTCTCCGTAGAGCCCCCAGGTCAACGTGCTCACCTTAGATAGGTGAATGCTGGGCTCTCCATCTGCGTCTGGTGCAGGGCGCTGTTGCCAGTTCCTTCACTGGTAAAACATAGGCCTCTTGGACTCAGAAGACCGTTACCGTCATTAACTGCATGAGCGGTGAGTTTCCAGACACCTTTTTAGTCTTTATAGTCTTTAGGTGCAAGGCACGTTAACATTGAACAGGACTTCGTATAATGCTTTTCTCCCTTTTGTCTTGCAGGACTCTTGAGGAAGATGGAGTGAAGCACCTGGAAATGCGTGAGTAAATGCAAGCGCTCTAACTGTCTTTTCCTTGCAGCGTAGTTCGTGCTGAAGAGCAGGCGTTCTATTGCGAAGAGCGCGATGGGCGTAAGTAAATACCTGTCTAATGTCTCTTCTTTTGTCTTTCAGAAGTTGGTTTGCAGCGCCGGAGTCCGCGGAATGTCCGTAAGTAGATACAATGCTTTTTATCTCCGCAGGCGGCGATGCAGTGTGAAGAAATCCAGAATTCACTGAGTGCCGGTAAGTAGTGACAATGCTTTTGTCTTCGCAGGCGGAGGTGCAGCGTGCCGAAAATGACCGCAGCCGATGGATCAGGTGAGTAGCACTGCGAGATAAGGCTGCCTTGCTAACCTGCTGTTTCTTGTCTCTGCAGGTGCTGCTGTCGACTGGATGCAGGAATGGTGAGTATGCTTCTTGCAGATTCAGGATGCAGGAATGGTGAGTATGACTCTTGCAGATTCGGGATCGTAAGAAGAAAGGCTGGAACAGACTCGGTGAGCGTTCTGCTGCAGATGCAGAATAACGCAAAGCACGTTTCGTCTATCGGGTGTGGTTTAAATAGCCTTGGAGTGATGAGGCGTCTTCCTCCACGACCCCGCCTAGGTAAGAAAAGAGTTCCAGTTCCAGAAGCTTTCCAGTGCTGGATCCAGGGAGTGGAGCTTGCCCCACCCAGGTAAGAAAGTAGTTCCTGTTCACAGAGGACTTCTAAGAGGCTGGTAAGTAAGCAGCATGGTCTGCTGCAGGTAAGTCCACCCAAGCATCTGCACACATATTATGAGCATGGCGCTTCCAGTGCCGGGACCGATGATTCTGATGAGCCTGGTGCCACCGGCGCCAGGACATGGTCCAAAAGGTCCCTGTGGGGACCGGCTGGTGCCTAGGATTAGGGTTAGGGGCCTGCTTCCAAGGACGTTGGGCTGGTCCTGGCTCCTTGGAAGCAGTGATCATGACACATTCAAAGTATTTCCAAACTTGCATTCTGATTCAAAGTGTGTACTGTTGCTCATATTATTGCTTCTGTTTGTTAGGCTCTTTTCAGTGTTGCTCCCAAAGAGATTTATATCAATTTAAGGACTTTTTTGCACATTTTTCATTTTTTCACAGCCATTTTCAAATGCCATTTTAAAAAGTGTAACATTTCCCAAATGTTTATCTCTCTTGTTTGGGGAGGGAAGGATGGATTCAAACCCTGTACACTGTCCTACATTCCAGAATACCTGCTGCTTACTTACATCTGTGTAGAATTGCTTCCTTGTGAGTTGAGAAATTTGCTTGGGGAAATCGTAATTTAAGCGCTATTTTTCCAACAAGCCAAAGCTGTTCTTTTCTCTGCATTTTATCTTCTGTGGTGCTAAAAAGTGAAGTCAACTGCCTTACCTACTTTCTGATTTGTATTGTCACCACATTGGTGATTGCTGCCTCATATATTAAGACTTGTGTTTGATTTGAATTTTAAATAAATGAATAAATATTACCTTTACCAAGCAGCCTGATTCCTGGTCCATTGTGCCCTGGTGGTATTTTGAAAAGGGGTGTGATATGATTGGTATATCACTCAGAATATTGAACCTATACACACAATAAATAAGTATTTAATTTGTGCATAGCATGCTAGGCTGAGACCCGGGTGTATTGCCTGATTGAAATCCTTAACAGATTTGGGGGCTTGTGCCGTGATTTTGTGTTCGATTTACCACCCATGACAGTGTAACACAGCACACTAACCTGCAGGCTACAGACACCTTGTGTGGTTGGGGTACTGTGCTACACTGTGCAAGCACCTCTCAAAATAAATACTCCAAAATCAGGCCTGTCTGTAAAAGTAAATTAACCCTACAATAATTCATAAAGAAATTGATGGTTCCAAAATGGCGATCCCAGTAGAAATCAATATGGCTAGGGAACACCTCATGCACAAACTGTTTGTATTTGTATTTGTATTTTATTTATTTGTATTGCGCGTCTTGCCCAAAGGCTTGCGGGCGCATGTTTAGGGAAGTTACAGGTTACAGAAGGGAAGTTACGGGTTACAGAGGGGGTGATACAGTATACAATTACAGGTGATAGTAACAGTGATAGTAACAACAATGTAGAGGTACCTGGTTACAGGAGAAGGTACAAGCTGTAAGCAGTTACAAGTTACAGGATATATTTACAACAAGTCAGTTTACGTTACAACAGAATCGCCAGGGTGGCGAACCTATACACGTTAGGCAAATATGAGTGCAGGAGTCACAAGGTGCAATCAGCCGTGCAGAAAACAGCCCTTGCAGCAGATGGATGCAGGGATGGAGGCTGAGGTATCTTGTTCCAGTAACCAAAGTTTAGTTTTGGCTTTAAAGGCGTGGCAGTGGGGAATGTTCCTTAGGGCATTGGGAAGTGAGTTCCAGAGCTTGGCAGCAAGGACCGGGAAACTCGACCCTCCAGCAGAGCGTAGTTTGAAGCTGGGGATGTCCAGTGTGTGAACCTGGGCGGATCTCAGTGGTCTGGTGGCTGTGTGTTGAGAGAAGCGTGATACTAGGTAGGCAGGAGCTGCGTTGTTCTGTGCCTTGTTAGTAAGCACAAGTGATTTGAGTGAAATGCGGTGAGAGATAGGTAACCACTGAATGTTGCGTCTAGTAGTGGAGATGTGATTCCGTCTAGGTATGTTGAGTGCTGCCCTTATGGCGTTGTTTTGCGTGATCAGGAGTTTGTCCAGGTTTCTTTGGCTGGTCCCAAGGTAGAGGGCGTTACAATAGTCGATTTTCGATAGGATGAGGGTTCTAGCAAGTGTCAGGCAATTGTCCGGAGTCAGGAATGGCCTGCAGGCTGTATTCAATTTACAAGTGTAGGAAGATGCAGAGACAACTGCATTAAACTTTGTTAGCGGTGAGTGGTCAGAACAGAATGAACAAGTCTGGCTGCAGGAAATCAAAGAACAGGTCACTGCCATGGACCTGGATAAATGGCAGGACAACGGCCCATAGCACTAAATGGATGGGTGTCCCCTACTACACTGGCAAGAAGGGGAAGCAATTCACAATAGAAAACAGTGGTCAAGCCAACGGATATGAAACTCAGTTCACTTAAAAGGACATGGAGTCATCAATAGCATGAGAACAGGAACCCTCAGTCATCGCCGCAGATCACCCCATATAGACCACAGTAAAGACTTTACAAAGAAAGAAGAATACATTTTATTTATTTCAATCAAATTACATTAAAAAGTTATTAAATCATTTGAAATTCACACGAGGAATTAACATACAGAAATATAAAATGCAATGTGTAATAAAAAGTGCTAGTCACAAAAGGAGGTTATGGACAATTCAATGCCTCATGGCCAAACAGGGGAAGAATGACAATAATCCCTCAGGTCGATATTCAGTTGCCAAAATCAGCATTATCCATTGGGGGAAAAAATGCAATCTCACCAACGGAAAGAGCCAAGACAACTGGGCCAAAGTGGATATAGCAATTGAATTCAGTTAATAAATTGATAAGCTCAACCCATCACATAGGCGAAAGAAAAAATGGAACAGTAATTTAGTCCTAATTAAAGCAGTCCAATAGTGTGAAAACACTACAAGAAACCTCACAATCATAAAACCATGCACACAAAGTTTACCATAGGATGCTGTACGTCAAGGGCCCATCACACTAAGCTCTTAGTGAACTGTACATGGCCCCAAAAGCGAAAGAGAAGCAGAGTAAAATTGCCAAAATAGCGGCCTATCTATATCTCCACATAGGAATAATGGAGGAATAGCATGCTGAGAACATAATTCTGGCAAACAATCAAGTGGAAACACTAGAGAAAATCCTGACTGATCTAGACTCTGCAGAGCAAAGGATACTGAAGAGCCAAGAATTAGAGACAGAATCTAGGCAGTATCTGACAAAATTAAAAGAAGATCTGGCTCTCCTACAGCAAGAGAAAGCAGAGCAAGACACCCAAGTACAGGCACTGAAAGAGGAGTGTCAGGAAAGGGACAGAAGCTGGCACAAGAATTACATTTTAACAGAGCCTGCGCAGAGCAGGAAGTTACCCTTCAAAACCACATTGAAACCTTGAAAGAGAAAATAATAAATTCATTATTATAGATCTCCACTCTCAGGAGCAATTTGATGAGGAGCGCCAGAAATCCAGTCATTTAAAAAACAAAGGGATGACCTGGCTGAACAGAGGGGCACTCTAAGTCAGGAGAGGGACGCCTTAGGCCAGGAAGTAAGCCAATTAAAAAACAAGTTAGAGGGAAGAAAGCTGGCCCTCCAGGAGCTCAATGAAGTAAAAACAGAATATGAGAAGCTACTAGAGCTCACCAGGCAGGTGGAGAATGCTCTGGAAAAGAACACCCAGACCAATGATGCTAAAACTCAGGAGGTGAGTGTCCTGCAGCAGAAATTGTCCCAGTATTTTCAGATGAGGCAGGCAGCACAGAGAGACAATGAGGCGCTCTGTGAAAAGAATGATGTGCTCCACAAACAGATAGCAATGCAAGAGCGAATTATTGAGACCAGTAAGGCCCTGATAGAGGAACAACAGATTCAGATTTTGGCATATCACCAGGGAATAGGGGCTGACAGAGAAGAGGTAGGAAGTGACAGAGAAACCCAAGATCATAACATCAGGACCCCTGTAATCACGGACTCTGACCCCTTCAGTACCATGAACTCTGCCACCTTCATGTCCACTGGCACATATGAACCAGGGGTCATGGGGATGGTACACTTCAACAGAATTGGTAAAATGGGACTGACAGTTCAGCGCCTCCCAGAAATGGAGAGACGGGCGTCACTGTACAGATCCCCAAAGGTTAGGGCTAACATCTCTGATCAGGAAGACTCCTGTGAGGGGAGAGCCAGGGAACTGGAGCCACAAAACTACCGCCTTCCAAGAGTCAGTTTGTTAAATTTGGTGGTGAACTCCAGGAAATACAGCCCAAAAAAAGTATCCTAAAGACAGGTAGGGCAGTGGGGGGGGGGGGGTACTCTGCCAATAGTGGGAGCAGGGGAGAGTCAGGGGAGAGTCAAAAGACTCTTCTGAGCACCACAGGCATAGAGAAACTAGGCCCCCACATTCTGCAAGCCCTTCACAAGCTCGCAGAATCAGGGAGTGCCGAGAAGATAAAATAGCCACCTCCTGTAGTAGTGCCTCTGAGTCAGAGGATAAGTGGACATGGGTGACTAAGACCAAAAAGGCCAACATAATCAAGAAGGCTATACAAAAAGATCCCCTGAAGCAGATTAAGACCATTAGGAGCGTTATAACTCCCTATCACAAAAATGCCAAGTATTCAGTCTGGGAACACCTTTAATTATACGAACAGATGATGGATACTTTTCATCTGTGTAAAATGGACATTCTCCCCTGAGTACTCCAGCTTCTTTGCGGGGCTGGAGGATCAGAACCACTGAAGATGGTCCACCTACAGCACGGCCATCTTAAAACACTTCTCTGTCCAAGGCGGCCTACAATCTGCAGTGTGGGGAAGATCAGACCCGATAAGAATTTCTGCAGCAACTCAAGCGTGCCTTTGCGCAGACCACCAGGAGGGTGCACACAGATAGTAAGGAATTCATTAACACCTTTTTCCATGCACTCCCGAAATACATCATGACACAGCTGGTGAGGGACTTCCACGAGAAGATATCACTGGACTGGGTCATAGAGTGACCCAGTCCAGTGATATGGTCACTCTATGACCCAGAACAGAACAGGCGACCCATATTTATGGGATGCAGAAACCTGTAGAGAACAAAAATACCAATAAAAACCCCAAACCAGCCAACACCCCTGCTGCTAAGGTGGCGGATGTGAAGATTGCCCCCATTTTAGATCTGGAGATGGGGGGGCCTAAAAATATACCGGTACAGAATCCTTCCAGCCAAAGAACCAGAGGGCCCTCAGGCCAATCCCAGACAGGTAGTCACAAATGGGACCCCTAACTCCCCTGATTACATCAGCCCCCGATACGAGGGCAACAAACCCTTCCTGGGGTATGTATGGACTCCCCCAGCCCAAGGGGGGGATCCAACCAGGTATGTACTGCCCCGGGAAACTTCCCTCCTAACTTTCCCCAGGAGGGCAGTAATCCCCCAAATGCTGGGTTGAGTTTCTTTCCCGAGTACCCTCAAAACTTCAACCCACAGAATAACCCTCCTTTCTTTCCCCACTTTCCTGAGCCCAGACAGCCCAATCCGGGAGAGGGGAGGCCAAGGGGGGAGGGTTACCCAAACTATCCAAACCCTGGGTATTATGGGAGAAGGGACAGTTACCCTTCCCGTGATCCACCTAGGATGGACCAACTGGAGTGACAGGTCCAGAACTTGTCCCAGGATCTGGGTCGCATGTTGAGGGCTCAGCAGAACCCTCAGATGAACATGGCGGCTCAGAACTCCACAAACCAAGGGTCTGGTACTCCAGAACAATGACGGGTAGAGAACCCCGACAATTCACCGGTTCCAAAGGAGGAAGCACAGGGGGAAAGGGGGCGTAAAGCCTTAGAGGAAGCTTCCTTCCCCACTTGTGAAAAGCCACTGGAAACCCAGGAATCGGAACCAAAATCTCCTGCCCCCGAAACTCTGCAACCCGAGGAACAGAGGGCAGGTAGATAAATAAAGGTCCTAAAAAGACCCATTTTGTGGAGGAGGTTAGTGTCCTCCAATTTGAATGAGAGGGGTTCCTCAGAGGACTCTGGGGAAAAGATCTTCTCCTTCAGGGACAGGGGAACGCCTCCCAAAGAAAAATGGGTCTCGAGAGATCCTAAGGAAGACTGGGGGAATGTGGGGACTGAGTTAGGATCGCCCATCATTGAACCCCAGAATGATAAGACAGAAAACCACCTTGCCCAAACATATTCTGGGGACTGCCTCCAAAAAGGGGGTCGGCCCAGAATCAGAACCAGGGGAGCCCAAAACTCCCCCAATATCCAACTGCCATAATTCTTTTGCAGATCCCCAAGCTCCCACACAGAATCATGCCCAAACCTATTCTGGTGGCTGCCTCCAAAAGGGGGGGTGGGGGGTTGCCCAGAATCAGAGAAAGAAGATTCCCCAGCTCCCCAAAGCCATTCTGGTGACTGTCTCCAAAAAGGGGAGGACAGCCCTGAATCAGAAAAGGAGGAGTCTGAGACTCCTCGAATCACTGAGTGTGAAATTTCCTGCTCAGATTCCCAAACTACCCAACTCCATTCTGAGGACCGCCTCCATAAAGGTGGGGGCAACCAGAATTAGAAAAAGGGGAGCTCGAAACTCCCCAAATAGCGGTGTGTCAAAATTCTTTGTCAGATTCCCCAACTCCAACACAGACTCTTGACCCAACTATCCCGGTGTTGGAGTCAGAAATAAGTAAATTGACCACCCAGCTCACCAAGAATGCCCATTACCTTTGTCCATTGGAGGAGAAAGACTTTGCTGTCAAAGAGGACCTTTGATCAGCTGAATTCAGGAAGGGGAGAGATACCAGATCCCTCTCACACGTCTTCCTGGACAACTCCAGAACTTCGACAGGAAGGAAATTCCTGTCGAGGGGTCTGCAGAGCTGGAAATTAAAAATGGGCGACACAAGATGAAGCACCAATCATAGTCGTGGCGCCAGAGGGAACCCCCTGTCTAATAGGGAATGACATCCTCCGTAGGTTGTCTCCACTAATAGACTGTGTGAATAAGGTACTCTGGACCCAGACTCACAGGCCAATCAAATTAAAACAGAGTGTCAACCATGTTAGTCTAAATGGCACATGTCACATGGTTGAATAAAAACGAGACCAAATACATTTTTATCTTCAAAATAATGAAATACCCGAGGTTACCATAATTGCTGTGGGACAATGCTGTGGGACAACAAACTGGTAATGGGAACTGCTCTCCATTTCTGCAAATCAACCTTCCATCCAGTCTCAAGTGGCATTCCATACTGGAAGGAAATAATCTGAAATTCTCTACTAATTCACAATCAGAAAATCCTAATTCCATTGCCAAAATTGATATCAAACCAGCACCAAATGTAGCTGGCATTCTGAAGAAGGGTGAACAGCTCTTCCTCCCGATTCAGTTAAATGACGGGAAGGAGTCTGTCCTCACCCGAACTGACTTGAATAGCGAAGAAAGCTTCTTCAGCGAAGTATTATTCAAGAAACTCCCAAATAACCAGACCCTGCCCACCGTTTAGTGAATTGGTCCATGGGTATGGGGCCTGGAAATCCCCCGTTCCAAACATCTTCTGCGTAGCAGTTGCATGATCAAAATTTCTAGAGATAAGAAAAGTACAGTACATAATTTTTGGGTTGTGAGAGTTGTTCCTTCCACCTTATATGGGCAGTCACCTCCTCAACCAACTCGAGATTCATTTGGACCCCAGTTATTACCAAGCCCGGTCCCAACTGGAGAGTAAATCTCAGTGTCCTGGCAGTCCTAATGAAAGCCTTCCGGTCAGCCCTAGTGCTACGGTAGGAAATGAAAGTTCATAAATGAAGGAGAGGTCAGCATCCCAGGCCTCACCTTCAGAATCCACATCCCCAGATGTGACTTGATGAAAGAAAAGGAGGGTCCACATAAACCAGCTTAAGAGTTGCCACCCCAGGCATACTTTGCGGCAAATAGAAGAGCTTTCAGAAAAAACTATTTTTTTTTCTGAAAGAATGATGAAAGAAGGGAGAGAATGATGAAACCTAGGAAAATTTGAAATTGTCATTAAATACATGCGGGGAATATTGTAAATTGTCACTGAATGCATATGTATATCCCACAGCTGTCATCCCTATTGGAGGCAGTAGTGGAAACATTTTCATAACTGGGTTGTGCTCTGTTTTATAGTTGCACAAATCATACCTGACCACCAAGGAGGACCTCCTCGGGGACCCTGGAGGAAAAACCAAAGAAATCCGAAGTGTCACTCTACACCGGAAAAGAAAGCATGAGAGAAGACGGGGGTATCGTTCCTATTCTAACCAGAGCTAGCGAGGAGAGCGTGTTGCATCATTCGCTGAGGGAAGAAGAACTTACACCTAAAGAAGCCTGTGTTCTTCACCAGAAGAAAGAAAAATCCCAGGCTGGAAGTCAAGCCGAAGTAGGAGGGGCTTCTGTGGGATATTTTGACCCATTCCAATGTGCCGCACTGCATCACTTTACAAATGGGGAAAGAAACAGCCCAAAATGGATGCGCTGACTCCTGTGCGCACCAAAATCTGCAAAAATGTGTTTGGGTCACAACCAGAAAAAGCTGCACACCCTGCCACACACAGTCAGGGGGGTGAAAAACAGAGTTCTCACTGCAGGAGCATGCCAGTGGGTTCTGTTACGTTCAACATGGAGCAAAGCAGCAGAATTGTGCTGAAAACCGAAAATGCCTTTTAAAATGTGAGCTTTGCAACCTTCAAAAGTGCTGTTTTTGGTGCTAGATCCATTTATGTCCATTGAATCATTGAGATTAAAAAGGGTACTGAAATGTCAGGATCATCCAGTGTGGTTCAGAGGAACTGGGCCTCATTGACTGACAGCTTTATGAAATGAAGAATAAATGATGAATAAAAGGTGCATGCGCTTCATAGGAAAATCGGATTTAAAAGAACTCAGTTTAATGTGTTTTTCCATGAAAAAAGTGCAAAATCGCCTGTTTTAAAAGGATGTTTTTGTTGAAAGGCTTACTTCTTTAAGAAATGTCAAAGGATTGCTAATGTAAAGATCCACCTATAAACTGTGTTCATTCTATATGTTTTAATGAAAGATGTAGGTAACTTAAGTAACCCAGCTTGGAATTAATTAACTAGTTAAAAAAACAATTATGCTTGACAGTCCTCAACCTGGGAAAGGGTGACACTTCAGGTTGACACAGCACTGCTGGCAGGAAGGCCTAATTGCCGTGGGGAGGCCTCGCATACTCATGACAAAGGACTCATTAGACATTCATCTGTGGGCCAGGCAAAGACAATGGCAGGCTTGAACACTCATCCATACAGGGGAGGGGCAGGATGCTGGGAGAGGCTTCTCATTGAACTTCAAAGGACTGGCCATTTAATTACACTTAGGAAGTAAAAAAAGAACTGATATTTGATTTTGAATTTAAATTATTTATTTTGCCACAGAACTTCATGACATTTCACTTGGAAGTAAAAATAAGTAAAGGAATGAAAAGTACATACACTAAAATCTGAATTTATGATAGCCATGTCAAGACTTGGTAGGATTTCTTACTGTGTAAGGAACTGAAGTTATGAAAAAGGACTTATTGCTCAGAGAGTATTAATGCTGCAAATCTAATATTGTGTACCCATGTTTTAGGGGTGATTGCACATATACGTACCGAATTAGGAATTGTTAGGCCAAACCATTATGATTAAAATTTACAAAATTCCACAGAAAGACAAAGCCAGGTCCCACGGACTTGGGAGTTGGATGTAAATGTAACCCACAAAATATGTAATGTATGTGTCCGATTGTATTAGAGTGCATAATTATATAAATATGTATTTGTTGGAAAGTTCAATTTTGGTCCAAATAACTGTGGGAGGTTCGCAAGTCACATAATAAAATATGACAACCCTTTCTGTCATCCTACCAGCAAAAAGCAAGGTGGGAACTGTGCCTTTGACCAATCATAACTTTGTGGTGTGGGTTGTAAGTCTGCGCCTACCATAACCTTAGTGATGTCATTTGGCAGGATAAATAAGGGAACCTCACAACACACAGACACACTGATTCCTGACTCCATTCTGATTTCCGCGTGGCGCTCTGTTCCTGAATTCCAGATTTCTTTACCAAGACAAGTCCTCAGCATTGCTGAACTCTTCTTCAGCTTGGCCCACATCCTGAAACCATCCCAAAACTTAAGGTAAATAATTCTGATCCAGTCTGGCTTGCTACCATTCATGCTTGCCTGCTGAAACTCACCATCCCGCTGATCTACAATGTCCAGTAACCAGAAGGGCCAATCCAATCCAGTCCATTCTGAGGTGCCAGTCCAATTGACTAGAACCGCCCAGCTGACCTATCCAGCCAGAAGTGCCCTGTTGCCTATAGACCTGATCCGTGATGACCAGAACTTGACCGTCCAATCTTAAATTAAAGTGGACTGAAAGTATCAATAGGAATCATAGTAAACCATAGTATATTTGCCTTGCCTTGTCCTATCCCCACCTATAACCTATCCCATCTTTAACTTAAGAACCATAATATTGTCAGAACCATTCTTGCAACCCTATTTTGTAATTCTGTTAGCGCTGATTTTCTCTCATTTGTGTTGTACTAGATCATAAGCCATTGGTGATTTGGATTAAATGAAGTAATTCCCATAAAGAACGGGGTATCCACCACGTGAAGGGTTACAGTGGCCAAGTAACTGTGGAGATTCATGGGCGGCATTCTCTTTTTCTTAGCCATTAATCTAGTTTAAGTAAAATCAACCTGTCATTTTGAAATCGATTTTTTGCTTTTCTCTATTCTATTTTTCTAAAAACGCCTCTCATTCAAACTTGCATAACTTCCTCAATTTTATAGCTAGAGACTTAATGACTTAAACCTAAGACCTTCAGCTACATCCACGCCTTAAGACCGCGTCCCAAAAACAGTGTATTTGACCCGCATAGGGAAATTTAGGCAGGAATTCGCAATTTTGCAAACGTTTTACACGTGTGTTTTCCCATTCAAAGTATTTCCAAACTTCCATTCTGATTCAAAGTGTGTACTGTTGCTCATATTATAGCTTATGCTTTATAGGATCCCATAGAGATTTATATCAATTTAAGGACTTTTTGCATGTGGGTATGTGCTGGTAAGAACTGCATTATTGCAATCAGCAAACTTCTTCATCCCCACCACTGTTTTCGCTTCCAAGATGACGTTTAAATCCTCAGACAAAGAATTATAGGGGGCGGTAACCTTTTGAATAGATTGGCAATGTCCTCCACAGCCAAATGGCTTCCAGTGATGTTAAACCAATTCCCAATGTTATCACAGAGCTGGGTACTGACATTGGAAGGGGAAACAGCCTTGTCCCTAACATCCCTTCATCTCTATTGAGGTTTTTTCCCATGTTCTCCCACCATGTAACAGTGTCAAAACTATGTTCATGCAGTAGGGAAAATTTAGAAGGTTTATAATATATGAGCTTAAGTTGGGCTACTTAAGGTTTGATCTTATTTCTAAAAGGATCTCGAATTGTTTTGTTGACTGTGTTTTCGAAATTGTGAAACCCAGCCACATAACTTATTTCATTACTTAAATTTTACCATTGCCAATAGTCAAACTTAACTTCTTATTAGAATCTTAGATTTCTTTGTACTAACTTTTAGATTGTTAGTATTTACATAATTGAGAAAAGCTGCTAGTTTCCGTTGCAGTCCAATTGGACATAAGTAAAAACAAAAAAAGCAAATAATTGGCATATGTCAACCAGGTCAAATGCAGGTGAGCACGTTTTACTGGGGAACTGTTGACAATAGTCCACAGATCCTGAACGTCTGTGATATATAAGTAAAATAGAACTGGAGCCAATACTTATCGCTGTCTGAGACCAAACTCTGTTTTTATTGGCTTCAGAAAAACTAGAACAGATGATAGTCTTACTTGAACTTTGGTCTCTGTGTGATGGAACATGATTAATTAAGCAATCCTTCAGGAATATTTTTTTATAAAATCGCACCACAATGGGCAAATGGCATAATGGAGGAGGTTTTGTAAGCTTTAAGATTTCCTTTAACAACATTTCTAATGTAAAAGACCACAGCCTTTTGTTATGTTTTAGATTGACTGGCGCAGTTTTATTCCGGTCCTGCTCCCTTCGAGTTTTTCATTCGTTCAATTTCAAATATGATATCTTCCACAGGTATGTGCCCCGGCCAATGATTTAGTGATTCCTAATATATCCTATTGATTGTTAACTTCTCAGCTGCTCCTGAATATACTTTATGAAAATGAATTAACCACTTCTCCTCATCAGTTACTGTGGAGAAGTCATAACCATTGTTGCTCATCTGTAATTCATTTAGATGTTCCCAGAATCTGGCTTAGTTCTTATCTGCCATCAAATTCAATATTGTTTGTTTGCCCTTTAAATGTAACCTGACTTTATATCCAGTTCTAGTAGGTTTGCTTTATTTGTGTCCTCTTCTCATTGTGGCTGGTTTGATCATCCTTGTATAAACTAGCTACAAGTCTTAAACTGTCTCTTTTTTCTCTTGTTTTTTCAAACACACATATTTCAAAGGTGTGTTTCTTATTACTACTTTCAATGACTGAATATTTCTGCTACTCTTTACCGTGAACATACTCACAAACACCAACAAACATAAAGTTCATCTTGTTCATAGTACAATGAAGTTAGGGCATCAGTTTATTTCACTGCTTAGCCTTGATTGCAACTAGCGAGTTGTGTCAAGCACTGATTGTGGGGTCTATCTGCACTGCATACCAGTAAGTTACATGTAAGAAGGGCATAATCGCTGAGATTAGTGAATGTCAACAAAACCTGGGTACCTAGTACCAACAGGGATCTTGAGGTGAAGATATAATCTATTGTAGATACACTATTATCTCTCCACCAAGTGACCCTCTCAAAGCCATCCAAAACACCTTCTAAACTTAACATCTCCAAACCCCAGTTATACATTCATTTTTTCCATTCCTTTCCACTCTCCACCCTAAAATCCCCCTCAAAGTTCTTCATCGAATTAATGGAGAGCTTCTTTTGGATGTTGCCTACCCCACAAATACAGTGATATTAGGCGTATTACACTCCAACAGCCAGTTGTCAATAACAGTGCTAATCTCTTCCGCCAAGTGCGTAAATGAGAGTGATTTTGGATTTCAATACAATTTAATAAGCAAACACTCCATAAGATTGTTTTTGTTGGCACACGTTAATTTTATAACCAGAATCCAAGGCATTATTGATGTGCTCACTAATCACATTCACTGTTCACTAAACACATTCCAGCTCAAATCACCAGCCACCACCAACTCTCCACTGGGACAACCCCCTAGCACCACACTTTGCAGGTGCTGTGTAAGTCGTGAAACCCCCAAGCACCACAGGCTTACACAGCCAGGACTCCTGCAGAAAAACTAACCCACACTCCCGGCTGCCGCTATTGAAATGTAATTAGTGCATAGGAGTTTTATTGTTCTACAGCTAAAGTTGATTGATGAATGCACTGGCCACTTCACCCTTGAATCCTAGTCTCTCCGTTAGCCCCCTCCAGTTGCAACCTAGATTTAATGGCAACCAAGACCAATCTGCCTGCTGAGTTCCTTCTGTAACATTGTCAGCAGAGCACTCTACTCCTCCCTCGTCATTACCATCGGCCGCACAATTTATCCTAACAGCAAGCTTTCGCCTAAAACAAAATCTTTTATCATTTTCCAATAACTCTTTTGATGTCCTACATAACGTCCCCAGTGTAAAATACACAATAATAATTTAGCATTACGAACCCTCAGTTATCTGAGGGCTACTTATTAATACCCACAGTGTGTGGTGCTCATTTATCGGCCTGTGAAGGATGGAATACTGAGTTTGGCCCCGCGGGATTCGAACCTGCGTGAGTGGGCTCTGCACGGATGTCAAAGTGAGAACTGCACTCACTTTGCTATCGGACCAGCAGTTTGCTCTACATGTCTAAACACATGTGTTGAAAATCCTCTCTGTGACTTCATATTGAATATATATATATATATATATATATATATATATATATATATATATATATATATATATATATATATATATACATATGTTCATTTCAGAAACATTGTCCTATGAAAACACAAATGCAACAACATGTATACTAAAATCAACGTCATTGTTACAAACACACCGACAATGTCCCTCAAATAAATACATGTGCATGGTACACAGATTTACATACACAGAAGTCTATTAAAAAAAATCAATGATGCTTAGTATCATTACAAAGTCAAATTAGAAAGTACGATAAAATGAACTGTTCACAATGCACTAAAATCACCGAATTCATATAAGTAATATAAAATAATCAAATCATTATATTATAAAATCACCAAAGTATAATAGATAATCGTTTCATTTTAATGGGGGCCCATGGAAAAACATACATTCTTAGGGGTTGCTTCTTAAGGAGCATATGGCATATTAATAGTGCAACGGTTTTACAGTAGACGTTAACCGCTGATCTCTCTTCATTCACCAAACCCACAAAAACAATCAAGCCTCTTTGTTTTACTCACCAGAGTATGATCAGATATTATGGTGCGTAGGCCAAAGAGGTTTAATATTTTAATTCTATTCAGTGGTTGTCCTTCAGTGTCTTTCCAGATAAGTTTGAAACCTAATTTCCCATCAATAACGCCTGTCATCTCATGAATGCTTACTAGGCATCTCATTTGGTTTCTCTTGTCATCGTGGGATCCACTGAGAGCTTCTCAACTTCAGCGCGTTCACGTCGGGGACAATCACTATGGAATTCTCTGGTTGTTGTGTTTCTGCCTGTTATAATCTTCTGGAGAAGAAGTCTGGGATATCTTTTCCTTGTGTTTTTTCTTCTTTGCTACTTTCCCTTTCATCTGTTTCAGTTTCCCTTTTGGGATTCGACTGAACCCTTTATTAACTTTTTCTAATTTAGTTTTGGGTAATGAAAGGGACCATGGAAATTTACTAGAGGAGTGATTTCCATTCAGATTAGCTTTTGTCTGCTTCTTAGTCTTTTTTCCTTGCCTCTGGGCAATCTCTACAACCGGCTCATCGCCCATCCTTTTATCAGGGTTAGCTGTACGATCCATGTTTATTTCCTGAACATTACCAGAAGCAGCAAAAATGTTGGGCTGAGACTCAATCTCTTTCTTGGCTCAACTGTGTTCAGGTTGGTCTCATAGTGGACCACGAAAACGCTGTTGAGGTTATTGTTTGGGTCAACTGAAGCCATATTTGCAGGGAAGTTGAGACCATTCCTTTCTACTTCCACACTAATCCATTTCTGGACCAAATCCATTTTCCTCCCAATATTTACTGTGCACCTCTTCACAAACATTGTCATATAGGCGCATGATGGATTCAAGTAACTGATGCAAAGCTGAAGTGGATGTTGGGCCCAAACCTTTGTTATGTAAACTAGGTGAGAGTTCATCCTATCTGGCAGATAATTCTGAGAGGTCCTTGCTTGATAATAGTTAGAGGAAGGGAATACATTCCACTCCTCTTGGTTGCTCATTTATTCCTGTGGTGGGAGCGGACTTTTAGTGCTTGGGTCCCTGAGGGAAACGGCATGTTTCATCCTCAAGTTCGTTTTATTCCTATGATGGGAGCGGACTGTTAGTGCTTGGGTCCCTGAGGGAAACATGTTTCATCCTCAAGTTCGATGCATAGTCTCAGAAATGGTGAGTCAAGGGAGATTGCTATTTGTAATGTCACCCTATCACCTTCTTTCTTTCCCACTACGTCGAGACATTCCTCTTTGAACTCCACTATGTCAGCGGTGCCCATTTGTAGCCCCTCTCTATTTCATACCATTGCTGCACTTCCCTTTGGTAATGTCGGGGGTACGTTCTTTTGAATCGTTCCCTTTCTAAGTGAAATTTATTCTTGTTCTTTGCAAATAATTACCAAAGACCCATCCATGGAGCCACTTTTCACTTGTTCTTCATTTTGTTTTTCACTGTGTTCAGGGGAGTTGAAGAATAAATAGACACCCCTTTACATCTCAGATTATAACCAATTCTACCTGCTTCCATCTTTGCAAACTGAACAGAGATACATTTGCCAAATTCTGCCTCTCACCGTATTTACTTCAGATAGAGCTGCTTTCTAAGAAACCTTCTGGTGTTTCGGCTTCTAACTTCGGAGTGCCGCCCACAATGGCATCTCGTGTTGGCAATCCACGACTAACAGCACCAGTAGGCAACGGGCAGCAGCCAACTGCACTTCAGCCGCACTTCCGCGGCAAGCTCCATGCCAGAGTCTGCCTCCTTTTCGCTCACAGCTGGTTTGCCTTACGCTGCCACTCCAAAGCAAAGAAGGACCATGAGCAAAGGCACAGAACACATTACTGGTCAAAAATGCTCAATTTGCCACTAAATATACACTCTCAGCCCCCTTGTAAGTAAGTCTTCACATCCTCCCATTTTCTCCAATTTTCTCGGCCCAATTGGTTTTTAAATGCACCATTTGACATGAATATGAAAGAATGGTTTCCTTGATAGAATCAAAACTAGAAGACCACGTATATAGAACTTCAGTGAAGGGTAAAGACTGGCCATTAGAGCTCATGACATGCCGGAGACAGGGCCCACTAGGCAGTTGTGGGCCTCTAGCCGAGCATTCTGTTGTGTTCTCTCCTCAGTGGGCCGGAGGGTGGACTGCTGTGTCCATGAAGAGCATCAGAACTTTTCTCATGTCATCCCGCCCCTCCCCCACCGCTTCTCCTACTAAAATGGTTAAAGAGCCTGGAACTTTGCTCTAGTGCAAATGTTCATTTGATACTACAGTGGACACCTGCTCTGCACCTCCCATGCTCCAGGCGCTCCGCCTTTGCCACAGAGGACATTTTTGGGAATCGCGCCGTAGTATTTTCTCCCCTGTGGAAGGCTGTTGGCCACTCCGTTATACCACTGACACTCCTGTTGAGAACCAAATCACCCAGAGAACTTCTTCTGACGCGCCTCCATTTCCAACGGTAACGTAACCCTCACTGTTCTCTTGACTCACCCACTCAACAAGTAACTGCAACATAAACAAGAGAAAACAAGCACATGCCAATTTTTCAGGGACGCAGAAAAGCTTTTGGCCATGTGTGCTGCTATCTAAAAGAAACGTTAATTTAACCCTACATTCCAGCATCTGCATTTTCAATTATGTATCGTTTACTTTCCTCTCATCCTGCAAATATGCAGTTGTCGAGCACACACAAGAAAGTATTAAGCCGCTTCTTTTGCACGAGCAAACCACTTGCCTTGCAGAATGCGCCAGGCAAGCACCCCCTAAACCCACCCCCCACGCCCCCCCCGTCACTTTATTAGTCCCAGTGTACTTTCCAAGCTATGGGAATGGGATTTGCTTGACCTATATTTTAATATACAATGGCTGCCCTTCCATTAAGGAAAAACACCATGAGCCATTTTCTCTCTTGCTCTCCGTTGTTCTGTAATGAACAGCAGCTGTGCCGTCCCCCAGGGTCTCCACAGAGGTTGTAAAACTCTCAATGAGCTCTGGAGGCCCAGTGCACTGGAACACTTTGCCTGTCTGCGTGATTTGTGGCCTCCCATTGGCTCTGTAAAATGCTTACAAGTCTCAATTCGCTGTGTTCTGTAGTCTCAGTTGTATTCTTTTCTTTACAATGATGTGTGTCTTTAGAACGTTATGTTGGATGTCACTTGGCACCTGCAATGTGCAATTTATGAAAGTGCTTACCTTTTCATTATCTAGGGCTCTTTTTATATATAATAAATTGGTCCTATTTAGCAAACTTGAATAGAATAAATCTACAGATATATTGCTTACCTCTCTGTCTTATACGCTGAATGCTTTCAATTCCCTTGTGCACCTGCGCAGGTGACTTCACAATTGCAAACAAATGAGAGTAGCTCCAGGAACTGGAGATGGAGATCACTCTTGAGGACGTACAAGGGGCGATCAGGTCCCTCTCTAACAACAAGGCCCCTGGCAGTGACGGCCTCCCACCTGAGTTTTACAAGGCGTATGAGTCCATCCTCACCCCCGTTCTCCACGAGGTCTACCAGGAAGCATACATGAATGGGATTCTCCCCAACACCATGAAAGAAACCATAATCGTCCCTATGCTTAAGCCGCACAAATCGCCCACCGATTGTGAGTCTTACCGCCCTCTGGCCATGCTAAACTACGATGCCAAGATCCTCACATCCATATTGGCTCGCAAGCTGGCCAGAGTGGTGGGATCCATTGTCCATGAAGACCAGAACGGATTTGTGCCTGGGCGTAACACCACTGCTAACCTCAGGAGGCTACAGCATGTAATGGCTGAAACATACGAGAGGGACGAGGATCTGGTGGTGTTGTCGCTCGACGCTATTAAGGCCTTCGACTCCATATACTGGGAATGGATCAGGGAGGTCCTGAGAAGATTTGGCTTCGGAGGGGGCTTCATCAGGTGGATCGAGGTCCTCTATAATTCCCCAATGGCGAGAATGAAAACGGGAAGAATGGTATCAGCAGCCTGGGAAATACAAAGGGGAACGAGACAGGGGTGTCCGCTATCGCCCATGCTGTACATACTGGGCCTGGAACCGATTGCATTGTATTTCAGGCAGCAGCTTTTCGACGCTGGTATCAAGGTGGGCACTAAACACCACATAATATCTCTATACGCAGACGACGTCCTCCTTTACCTAAACACTCCCGAGCTTAACGCACCGATAGCACTGGAGGTACTAGATAATTACGCGAAGTACTCGGGGATCCGATTCAGCAGAAGAAAATCCTCTGCCTTTCCCCTGGCGGGCCTGCGCAACATTCCAGAAAGCAAACTTCCAGTGATAGGAATAGGTTGGCAACTGGTCAAGTTCCGTTACCTGGGGATCAATGTAAGCCATAACTCGCTACTCACGCACGAACACAACACTGAGGCCGCCATCATGAGTCTTCGACGCTCCATAAAATTCTGGTCCAAGCTCCCATTGGCCATGGTGGGCAGGGCAGCGATAGTCAAGATGATCGTACTCCCCCGATTCCTATATTTCTTTGTGAACATTTGTCATTACATTCGACCGCCCTTCTTCAAGAAGTTGGAGGCTATCATCAGGGACTTCCTTTGGGGCCCCCACAGGCACAAACTTTCACTATCTGTTCTCTCCCTACCACACAAAGAGGGTGGAATAAAGCTGCCGGATCTCCAGTTATACTACCTGGCCGCCCAGCTGAGTCACATAACGAAATGGCTCTCGGACGAATCTTTGGTTGAGACCGAACTACTGAAGCAATCCTCGAACAATGTGATCCCCAAGGAGACCCTGTGGCATCCTACATGGCAATCCCTGGTCATCTCACAACTGATTGACCTGGTAAGGAAGATATGGGCCAGGTCCTGTTACATCAGGAGAGTACAACACCCATATTCCCCGGATAACCCCATCTTAGCAGATGCCTGCCGAACGGATGCAGACCTCTCTACGGCAAGGAGGTGGGAAGAAGCCGGCATATACACATGGGGCGACATGTACGAGGAAGGGGAATTCAGGGACTTTGAATCTCTTGAGGCCGCCAAGGGAATACCCCCGGGCCAGTTCCTCTGGTACCACCGCCTTAAACAGACTGCCAAGAAACAGTGGACAGGCTGGCCGGAGGAACCCTCCCCTGACCCCCTACTTCAGGAAATGCACGACCTCTCGGATGGCTGGAGACCAGTCTCCAGACTCTACAGCAGACTATGCGACAAACATAACCCTAAAGGCAAAGAACTGAGAGCGAAATGGGAGGCGGATCTCGGGACCTCGATCACGGATAAAGAATAGGAGAGAGCGCTAATATTTCCCAAAAAAGTGTCCAGGAATACCAGATTCGGTCAGATCCAACTGAACGTCCTGTACAGGACATACATGACCCCTCACAGGGTCGCCTCCTTCAATAAGACATCCTCCCCTGCATGCCCATGGTGTGGGAATGATAAAGCGGACATGATCCACATGTTCTGGACTTGCACTAAGGCGATGACACTATGGTCCAAAGCCAAACAGACTTGCATGGACGCCGGAATGACGAGGTACAAATGGACCCCCGGCAAGTGCCTCCTGGGGATTTACCCCAGACCTAGCAAGTCCAAGCATGCTGTCAGACTAATGGACATCTCATGCATCCTGGCCAAGAGAACAATTGCAATGGCCTGGAAGACGCCGTCGGGTCCCAGGCATGAACGATGGCACAAAGAACTCGAGAGATGGACAGTTGCAGAAACCAGGGCCTGGCAAGAGGGAATCACGTTAAGCGGCGAAGCCGAATGCGGCACCCTGGAATCATGGAAGGCCCTCCTCAGAGACATACGCTTCAGCGCCGACTACAAACCCCCCTGAAATCTCGCAGTATCACACTGACACTATCCCCTGAAGCCAGCACTGGAGGGACAGCCTTCATATGCGACCCCCCCTGCATCCTGAAATTCCGGGTCGCAGGCCCTAACCCATCCATCCACTGTGAGTTTGCTGTAACATGAAGACTGTTGTTGATTTGTTTGTTCCCTCCCCCTCCCCTGCCCCCCTTGCACCGTACCCTCCTTTGTTTGAACCACTGTTTGATTTCTTGTTGTATTGCACGTTTTTTTTCCACTAAAATCAATAAAATACGTTTAAAAAAAAAAAAAAACAAATGAGAGTAGCTCCTTTCTGGGGAATCGAACACCACAATCTCACATTTAAGTCTTTGCTGCCCTGAAAGTGCTTATGCGATCATCTGATTCCTTGTAACCCAGGCACTAAGTGGCAATGAATGCCTACACTGGAAGCCCAATGGAGTGTTTCCTATATGGAAGATGCTGGTGAGCGCAAGAGGGCAGGGGGATGCCAACCATTTGGAGCTGTGGAAAAGGGCACTGGGCAAGATTAATCCAGTTATGTTATGTCTCTTGTATAGCGCTTTCATCTGCCAACCAAAGCAGCCTCTTGGCAATAAAGAAACAATGCAGATGGAACTAGGGCAACATACTCTAATCACAGGAACAGATACGTTTTATTGTATTCCTAAAAGCTGAGTAGTCTACGATTCTCCTGATCTTTTGGGGATGGGAGTTCCAAAGTGTTGGATCCAGTCTAGAAAAAAGCATGGCCACAGTCACTAATGATCAATAAGCCATAATCATGTTGAGGGATGCAAGCCGCAACTCAAACCGAATTGCACCACAGGGGTAGATTGTGGCAGGGATAAGGTTCCTCTCCAAAGTAATCCTTTCACAAAGGTAAAATCATAGTCAAACAGTTGATGGTGGGTCTCCACCATCAACTGGTGTTACCAGAATAAAAGTAAAGGCGAAGAAAACCGCTACACAGATGAAAGTATATATCGTAGATATTGCCGCTTTACTGTAACGCCCATATTGGATTACTACAAACTAAAAGTTGTGCCATCAATACTGTACGGACAAGAGGTTTTATCTGTGGCCCATGAGATTGACTGGGACATTATGGAAGCGATAATCTGGAAAAATGCCCTCAATCTTCCTACATGTGTGCCATTTGTTGCCCTTCAGTTTGAACTGGGATTGACCTCATTGAAAGCCTGGTTTGGCTGGACAATATTTAATTGCCCCCGCCAAGGGTTCGCAGTTCGAAGAGATGATAACGGATATCCGGCAGAAAAGTGTGGTGTAGCCTGTAGGCTGCTATTGTACATATGCGCTGCACATTTTAGCTGATATTGGAGTTTTTCCTAACATCTTAATTACTGCCCCAATTTTTGTGAAATTCCTCTTCCGTAAGGACTGGTGAGACATGATAGACAAAATGCTTATATAACAGCCTTTCACAATGCGATAAACCGGTGGGCACTGTGCCTAGATAACTTGCCCGATTTCCTAATTTTTAATGGCAAGATCAATTTCTCTGTTTTTGGATTACATTTATTGAAAATTGAAGAGATTATTGCAATCCGAGCAGAGCCAGAATCTAATTCTCAGGCTGCTCACTGTGCCAAGTGGCTGGCACAACTCAAAATAGGGAGCATCTGATCTCTGAATGTGGTGCCTTGAAAGCCAGTAGATGGAATTATTTGGGTAGATGTGTGCACAATCCTGGTTGGCTCACAATGGAAGATTTCTGGGATAGGGCCATTGGTGGCCATGAAGTAAGGGTAAATATCGCGGTCTTGAAATGTCTAAGTGCAGCAGGCATCATTTCTAGGAATTAATTGTGAGTCGTAGCATATTGAAGATCCGAGCTTGAGGGTTTTTTACAGAAGCTTGGTGGCTTTTAGATGTATGTATGGGAATCACAATTGTAATGATTGAATACACGTGTTGAGTATTCGATGACGATATATGATGGGGTGTGTTACTATTAGGACTCTGAAAAGAGATTTTAGATGTTGTGCATGCTGCTATATGTTTTGTGTTTAGTGGAATTAACTCGATAATGTCTGTGGTTTTGATGCTGGCTCTTCTATTTCCTTTTTCGCCTTTTGTATTGGCTTTATTCGTGATGTGTCCTATTTATGTAAGGCTAACTGTGCTTAGCAAATTCATAAATATATGTTATTTTAATCTACCTCCCTTGAATTACAAAATGCATTGCTGCAATTTCTAATGCTAATCCCCGAAAATAACGGGGGAAAATGCAGAATGCGTGTTTATTGTGCATCCGGCATAGACGTAAATCCCGAACCACAAAATGCCAAACAAGGGGAGCAGGGACAGCGAGCATGTCCCCGCTCTCCTTGTTCGTCATTATGGGTTCAGGGATTACGGGGGTGTCCACCCCTACCATTACATGAAAAGTGGGGGACAATTGTCAGTTGCGTAGTCGAGAATTTTGAAATGCGAACCGTTCAGCTTCCGCATACAAAGATGCGTTTTTCTTGGCTTCGTTATTTTAGCATAGAACCGTTCTAAATAGAGTACATTTAATTTAAAGATATCTTTATTTTCTATTAGAAGATGCATTTTATTATAAGTTCTTGTATAATGGCATATATAAAAGAAAGAAAAAAAATGGTTTCTTCCAGGTGATTCCTAAAGATGATTCCCAGGTGCTTCCCCAAATGGAGGTGCAAGATGACTGGGATGAAAGTGTCGTACCGCCCTATATGGTCCGTGCTACAATGGATTGGTTCACTTCATTCCTTTTGTAAGGGGCCGATGCTTGCTGTTGTAGCCAGGATTATTCCTTGTGAGGTCAGCTCCCAGATTGACTTGTCTTCAGGAAGTGCGGATGGGTGGGAGTCTCACGAAGGAAGTGGGGGCCTGGTAAATCAAGATGGCTGCCCGAGTAAAGGTCCTCTCCAGCTACTCGGTTACTTGTTTATATTTATTCACACCTGGCAGAACATAATGTCCATAATGAACACCTAGAAAGAAGAAACAGCCAGTAAAAAATAAAGAGGCGTAAAACAATGGCATGGAATTAAACTCCCACAAAGTCTTGTTTAATTCTGTGCAGTGTTTGCATTTCAAACAGCTGCACTGCAATAACAGAATCGGTGATAGTGTCAGTCGTCAAATTGGGTGGGCCGGGGTGAGGGGGTTATTTTTCAATGGGTTATGCCTCCACTCAAATATGGTGAGGAATAAAAGGTGTAATGTGAGTTCCACTTCCTCTCACCTGGCTCTTGAGTAAGGGATGGTGTAATCTTTTTGAGGTCATGCCATCTTTTTCTCAGTCTTCCTCTTTACTTTTCATCATAGACCTGAAGGCTCCACAAATCTTTTCGACCCTACCGGTCCTTGTCCATTTCCGCGACCTGTTTGGCCCAATAGGTGGAGAGAACGTTTTCAAGTAGACAGTTATTTCGCAGGTACCAAGTTTCAGAGGCATTGGATTGGCGAAACAATTAGGTTTATAAGTTTGGTTTGGTTTGGTTTGTTTATTTATAAAGCGCATCCGAACCCTCAGGTAACTGGGCGCATAATCATGTGTACAGCAGAGTTACATATCGTTACAGCAGAGTTACATATCGTTACACGAGCATCATAGTGCAAAAGACAGAACGTACATTAGTCCAGGCTCTGGATGTTACATACAAGAGTAGAATATACCAAGAAAAGTATGTACAGAGAATATGCAAAAAAGAAAAAAGTTACAGTGGCTAAAGTGGACCGGGTTACAGGTTGGTCCTGAGTAGGCTGTAGGTGGAGTGAACATTACTACAGGTAGAGAGCGGCGGCTAGCTAGTCGAAGGGTGTTTGAGGATGCAATGGTGATCTGGAATCGATTCTATCATCAATCTCAATGGTGGGAAATTGCTAGAAGGGCAATCCTTTGAGCTGTTTCCCAGAGCCTGCAAGGTCGGAGGTTAAGCCCGCCTAAACATTAGGGAGAGGAAGATAGAACATCCAGGATCACAGTATAGAAAAGATGACACATAGGTTAGGAAAAAACATCTTTATTGTAAAAGAAAATGTGGGGAAGATAATGTGGAAAAAACTGCCGTCTTTACTCTGCTGTGGAAAGTGCAGCGTTAGAATGTAATACGTGGTGCGAAAATGCAGTGTCATTTGTAAAAAACGCAAAGGGACGCCAGTGTTCGCATTGCGTACGTTATCTAATGGTCACAGCTCATCAAAGTGACCGAACAGAAACTTGCGTTCTTCCAAGAGGGCGAGCAGATTAATTAAAATGTGCCCTTCTGCAAAAAATAAGCAAATGCATTTAACACCAATTGTTCTTGTTTCATTATAGGGAATGGGGCCAACAGAGTTTGCCCCAAACTATATTATCTAAACATGTTTGCACTGAGGCAAAATGAAGCAAACTGTTTTTTAGTATGTTCGCTGCTTAGCAGAAAAAGAAATGCATCAAACACATCCCTTTTAATGTTACGCAGCAAACATAGTAGAAAAAAGTCTGCTTCATGTTTGCTCTACTGCTAATATTTTTAGATAACACAGTTTGGGACCAAACCTGTTTACTCCATTCCCTATCCTACAAGTAATAAAATGGATGCTTAATTGCAGATGGACAAAGCATGGATAATCGCCAGCGGGTCGTCTGTCACAATTGCCTGAAATTACATGTCACTCCCCTGGGTGACTATGGTAATGGGCGGGCCCCGTTTGTACAATTAACAAAATTGGCGCCAAGTCGAGGGGGAGTTTTGAAGAGAGGTGTTTTGAGTTGGTCTGTCCAGCCAAGGAATCCCTCTCGGAGCTCCCTCGGGATTGAAATGGGACTCCATTTGACTTTTAGGTGTTTCTCCCCTCTCACTGGGATTATTCCAATCCAGGCCCTGCTCCCGCCTGCAGCATGCCACTCAAGACACCAAAGAAAGGAAGTGAATCACGTGTGATGCAGGGTCGGAACAAGATATGATATAATAGGTTTTTTATAACGCACTTAATACCCAGAGGTTTCTCACCTCGGACCCGGGATTGTGTCGTCATGCTTTCAAGGCGAGCACGTTGCCGCTGAGCTATCCTCCCGAGACTATATAGCTTATCTTGCACTTCAAAAGATTCAGCAAGAGACACTGAAAGCAGAAACGGCCAACGCCTCACGTCTTGTCCAGGAGCCGTCCAAATTGTTATTTATCTTGGAGTTTATAGAATTTCTTATGCTAAAGTCAGTATTGTGACCAATGAACGGAGCAGAATCCAACCCCCTTTTCTTACAGAAAAGGCTTTCTTGCTGAATCACTATGACAAACATGTTTCAAGTTTCAAATTCTGGGCATTCTTATGATCCCAAAATGACAGTTACAGAGTGACATGGGCATATCCCACCAACAGCCTGATGGAACCCAAAATTCCAACAACCGGGGGCTGCTTGATCCAAAATTCTACAGTTGCGTACTCCCATGACCTGATGGCGTATTAAAATGTAAATATAAGACACCTCTAGTTTGGCATGTTGGTCGCTGATAATCTACAATTATAATGGCCAAAATCTTTTGGTGTCAATTTATTGACAGCTTAGTTGCTGGTGACTCATTTTACTGACAGGGCAATTGGGGGTTTTGCCATATAGGACTGATTTTCACTCAAAACAACCAATTGGGCCCAGCCCAAGTAACCCTGGTTTTGATATCTCTGTGAATTATTGGCACAATCTATAGAGGATACGAAATCTATTTAGGGAGCAAGCTCGGGACCCCTGATTCAAGGGTGAGCTCTGCCAGGGCAACGGAGAGACCACACCAGGGTGATAATCACTGGAGGCAGTTTGATGCAGGCATCCAGGAGAGAGTGTGGGGTAAGAGTAATCTGGAGACAAGTATCAGGCTATGCTGGGTACGAAAAGACAACCCCTATTGAAGATGTGGCCAAGACAATCTATTCCACTAGAAGATAAAGAGCGGTGGACAAGCATCCTGTTTGGAACTCCTAAGAAATTAATCTACACTATCATTCAATTCTGGGAACTCATAACAACAACAAACACCAAGTAATAAAAAGGTATCGAACCTCACGTGTATATAACAGATATATAATAGAAATGGTTTTTTTTATCTTATGAGAATGATTTAATTATAAGTTGATAGAATTTTTTGATGTATTTTGTTATGAAATTGTAATATGAGTGGAAAAGTTTGTTTCAAAACTAAATGACTCAATTAAAAAAAAAAAAAAAAAAAAAAAAAGTAACAGTCTACAGAAAAATCTCACCATTTTTTTTTTTTTTTATTATTATTTGTTTTAGCTGGTAAACCAACTTTTCAAATATTTACACTCATTATCATTTTTGTAGTTACATTTCCATACTTACAACATTAAAAGAAAGTCAATCATTCTTTGTACCTCATTACATATCATTACAGGGCAGCATAAAACAGTAAAATATGTGATATTATGACTACCAAATAGCCTTTTACTTCACATGGGTGCAAGCAATCTTCGTATCAGGGAATATTTGATTAAGAAATTGCACAATTGCAAGCTGTATTGTTAATCTTGGATTAGAAAATAAAAGATTCCATAACTGTCTGTGACTAGTACCACTCTGGACCGACACTTTGTTTCCAAAGCATTTTGCTCTTATGTTATATAGGGCGGGGCATTCAGTTATAAGATGTTGCAAAGTTTCACATTGTCCTTTGTCATTACAATGCCGACAGAAATTTTGATCTTTTGATATTACTCTCCTTCTATATAGAATCTCGTTAGTTTCATACTGATTTAGTCTGAATCTTAGATATTTCTGACGGCATGTAGGTGATGGATATTTTAGTAGGTACTCTGATATTACCCCATACCTTTTGACACCAAATGCTTCGGGGTTAAAATCCTTAAGTTTTGAGCAGATTGTCATATTGAATATCCAGTCTGCTTGATGAATTTTATTTTTGGCGCGATCAGGGTTTGTCAATAGAAGCTCGATCGTTACTGAGGCATCAGAAATCGCGTTTAGCGTATGATTTCTCCACTTCACCGACATACCAGTTTTGGAGGTTAATAAATTTTGGGCCAATACATGTAGAAGGCTGCGTTTCCCCATACCATCCAACATTTTTCGGAGAAGAGCGCATTGTTTCCATATTACATGGGTATATAGGGAGATCAGACCCAATTCATGTCGCAATATGGCCAAAGGTGTTCCTGGCGAAAGTGTTAAAACTTTTTTCCAATATCTAGCTTCTATGCTATCCCAAAATTTGCGATTTTGTGGGACCAGGGCCTCAACACCATATAGCAGAATTGGAATTGCTTTGGCCTTATAAAATTGCACAATGTGCTTCACTGTGAATTTCCCATATCTTCTGAGAATGATTTTCGATTGTGAGATCAAGGAGTTTAACTTCACCCTAGTTTCAGTTGTCGTAGTACTTAGGGTTTTTTTATGTTCAATATAAACTCCAAGATATTTATATTTGACGACTTTGGTTAATACACAGTTTTGAAGAGACCACTCAAGGTGATGTTTTTTTGTGAAGTTGTTCTTGCATACTAATATTTGGGATTTAGCTGTGTTAATCACCAGGTTGTTTGATGTTGCATATGTACCTAGTTGATTTAACATGTTTTGTAGGCCTATAGGTGTGCAGGATAATAATACCAGATCATCTGCGTATAGAAGATAGGGAACCCTTTGAGAGCCTATACGAGGCGCATCTGTTACACAGTTCATTAGAACAGGGCCTATATCCAGAATATAAAAGTTAAATAGGAAAGAGGCAAGAGCACAACCCTGCTTCACTCCTCTGTGGGTCTGAATGGCAGGTGATAGTCTTCCTCCCATGTTTAATTTAACTCGCATAGAAGTAGAGGTGTGTAGTAATGCCACTAGATTTGTGAGAGAAATTGGACACCGATGTTGTCTGAGTTTGGTTATTAACATATTTCTGTCAATGTAGTCGAAGGCAGATTTGAAATCAATGAACCCCAGATATAAGGGGAGTCCACCATCTGCTTGCTCCGATTGAATCATCGAGAGAGCTAAAATGTTCGGTATTGTGCCCATGCCTTTGACAAAGCCTGACTGAAATAAGTCCCTTAGACTGTTTTGATCTACCCACTCATTAAGCTCTTTTAGTATTATTCTACAGAATATTTTCGCCGGAGCGTCCAATAATGAGATTGGGCGATAACTCGTTGGTAACTGGCGGTCGCCTTTTTTATAGATCGGAACTGTGACGGCTTCCGTCCAAGTTTTGGGTAATTTCTGATACTTATTTATTGTGGCGAATATCTTGTATAGAATTGAGCTCCAGACTTCAGGATGTTTTTTCATTAGGGCATTAGAAATCCCATCGGGGCCTGCTGCGCGTGAGTTGCTTGAGGTCATAATTAGATGTTTAATTTCCTTCTTATCAATGTTCAACCAAAACCTCATCACTTTTTGTTCAATTGGGGTCGAAATCGTGTTTATAGGTAAGGCGTATAGAGATTGAAAATGATCTACCCACTGATGTGCCTCGACTACTGTGGATTGCAGATCTAACTGTTGGGCATTAGTGGTTTGATTTAATATTGCCCACATTTTTGAGATGTTTTTATCAGCCAGAGTCGACAACATAATGGCTCCATCTTTTTGATAAAGATTTGCTCGATGTCCTTTGACCCAGTTGTTATAACTCAAAAGTGCTTTTTTAGTTAGATTGAATCTAATGTCGAGAGGAAGTCTTGCTAAACTTCTTACCTCGGCACGATAAGCCCTTTTCCTTGTGAGTATAGAATTGTCAAAAACGTGGATGTGGCTCACTTTTTTGGAGTGACCCGCCTTCTGTTGGCTAAATAATTGCATTGTGTTGCTATATGTCAATCCTATGTCTGAGGATTGCCAATTAGTGGAGTTAGTTGAATCGTGTAAAATTTGATTGAAGTGCCATAAGGCGTTCTCTGACCATCAGAGTCGATTCTTGCCACCATTTACCACAATGCAGCCGCCACCTATTGGCTCTGGGTTACTAACCTTAATTTTGGCCCTGGTCTGCCAACTAGCACACAACATATTATGGTCACTTAATGTAGACGGGGACACACTAAAGGAGCACATTGCTGACCATAAGGCACAGTTTACATATATATAATCAATTGTAGATGTAGAGTTTCCTCTCTTCCAAGTTGGTGCGGGGGGCATGTCAGTGTTAAATGCACCATTCAGCATTTGCAGATTTCTATGAGTAACCATTGTGTTCCATTGTAGCAGTTTCTCACTCTTATGTGTCCCATTTGTTGCCAAGCAGTTCATATTCAAATCCCCTGCTAAAATGAAATACAGAATCTTATCATCCGCAGATACAATGTCAAATATCAAATTCAGGTCCCTAAAGAAGCACTCCGGAGTGATAGCTACTGGATTCCAATATATGTTTAAAATTGCGTAGGTGTCGTCGTTGATCACCGCCCTAATAAGGAGCATATGAGTATTCGGCATAGCCCATATCTGTGACATTGTTCCTGGTTCATCCTTTACCGCCACCAGCAGGCCCGCAGTGGGTCTGCCTATAATGGGCTTCCTAGCTGGGTTCAGGTGTGTTTGATATCCAGACCAAAGTATGGGACTTAATAACCAGGTTTCTTGCAGCAAAATTATGTCGAATTTGCTTAGGCCACTCTCATTGTTATTCAGCAAATGTTTGAATCCCCGCGAGTTCCAGCTCACCAAAGTAAGGGGGGATAACTTTGTCGGATTAGATAGCTAATTTGAGTTACTGATACAGTTACATACACACCTATTCCTGTCATTTGACGCTTGATTTAAATCCTGGCCATTTACAACGTCAGATTTTACCCTTGGCATGAGTTCTGCAATGTTTGACGCAATAGGTTCTGATGTGTCCTCCATTTCTGTATCCAGCTGAAAACCTAGGTCGAACAATGAGTTCTTCGCCTGCCATACTAGATTACGGATTGCTCTGGATTGAAACCACACTCGAACTGCATTTAAGTTCTGATTTGAAATAAATTCCACCAAGGTTAAATCAGCTGAGTTTATGTCTTCAAGCAGCGGTATGTCTGAGAAGATTGCTAGTATCGCTCTTCTATTCAGGTCATATTGCGTGCATGGTGCTGGTCTGCATTTCACAATCATAGAACACGGTGTCACTCGCGGAGTGACTTTTCCCATTCCCAACATCTCCTGTGTTTTAACAGTTTTTGTAGGGATCACATTGATCGTTTTCTCTTTTGTGTTCACAACCAGGTCCCCCAGTGCATTTTTGATCATCGTTAATACCTCTTTTGAAAAGTCTGTAGGTAAGCCCAATGATGGTTGGGAAGTTAAGTCAGAATCGAGTGTAGGAGTGGGGATCCTTAAAGTGTTTGCATTTAAATTTGAGGCGCTGGTCACTGATGTTGCTGCTCCTTGGATCATTGGGACAGACCCTCCAATTTCGATTCCCTTCTGTGCTTGGTTCCCAATTTCCACGATTTTGTCAACATCATTGTGTAAATTGTGGTGGTTGGTTAATGAAGTTGGATTTGTGAGTGGAGGAATGGAGAGACCTTGCATGTAAGCATCTACTGCTTTCCTAATTTCAGATCTATGGACCTTTGCATCCTCTCCACTATTCCATCTTTCTTCCATGTCGTCATTTGTATTTCTCGTTCTCACTGTCGGCTCTGCCTCCAAATGCTGTGGGCTCTGTGACTCCCTATGTGAGATTACTTTTACCAGAGCGTCCAATGGTGAGTATGGATGGGCTCTGGCTCGCGAGCTCGCATCTGGACTAATATTTGGTTCACAGTCACTCAGTACAGTAGAGGACTGTCGGGCGCTATTTTTCTTTTTCTTCAAGAAGATTGGCGCAATCTTCACGCTAGACTTTTTCACCACCACATTTTCACCAGTATTCAGTAATACATTTGCTCTCAACTTTTGTTTGCCTTTCAAAAATATGGGGGCCAAAGGAATTGACTTCTTTGGTTTAGATGGTGCATGAGCTATAGCTGGTTTATCCGATAGGTTTTCTGTTTGAGATCCCTTCGTGAGCATATTGCGTTCAGCCATGTCTTTAGTGGTGTTCAATAGTCCTTTGTCATGAGTAGATTGAGGAGGATTTATGTAGTTATATTTGCTCTGTGAATCCCCCCCCCTTGATGAGCTGATGGGGGGTGTTAGATCGCCAGACTTCTTCTCCTCCTCTGTGGGTGCCAAATGATTGTTTCCAATTCTCTTCACAAAAAGGTTAGTGACCGATTTGTTTTGTTTTGCCTTACTCTGGTTCTTTGTCTTTTTTTGTGAGTTGTCTCTTTTCCGTTGTGCGGATTTTTCTTTGTTTCTTTTGGTCCTTCTTGCTACCCTCTTCCTCGATTTCTTTCTATCTTGATGTGAACTTGCAGGTGCATCTACTTCAGTTGCAACCTCTTGAGTGTTCAGTTGACTGGCGATATTGGTTTTTAAGGGTTTTTCCATTGAGGTTACTTGAAAAAGGTCCTCATTCATATTTGCCAGGCTCATAAATTCTTCCAATGTGGACGCTGAAAGAGATGATTCGCCATCATTTGTGGGGTCTACCTCCATAGACTCTGTTCCCACGTGTCCCTGTGAATTTCGATTATGCATTTGAAGTTGGTTTAGTAGTTCCTGTGATAAGGATCTATCGACTTCTTTGGATTTATGCATATCTGCAATGGACCTGTGTATTGCAGAGATATCCAAACCTTGTTTGGTGACTTCCAGTTGTATCAGTTGTAATTTTGGCAATACACATGAATTAACGGCGTTGCAGCAGCCTGCTATGGATCCATCCAAAGTGGCTATCTCTTTCGTTAATTCCATCATGGACCCAGATTGAATTTGAACTTCGGATTTCAGGAGTTCAAAAACAGAGACCAAAGAATTCAGCACGTAGCTGAGAGCAGTTAATGTGTTGATATTCGACTCTGTCTTCTCAGCTGCAGTTTCTTCCTGTGTTGCATTTGGGCTGAACGCAGCAGGTGTTTCAGCCAGTTGGAGATCCTGCGCAGGGCTTTCAAGTATTTGGGTGTCTTCAGTGCTTGAGAGATTTAGAGTGCTCAGTCTTGGAGCATTCATGTCCAGCGCAGAATGGCAGTTGTCATAAACATCCTGCTGGCAGGCATTCTCTGAGGAGGTTGATAATGTATCACTTGGTTCATGAGTGGTTTCCTTAGGCACTGTTCCAGTGGTCCCAAAATGGTCTTTTATTTTTTTATGAATTTTGTTTGTAGTTATCGTGTATTCTAGCCCTTTTTTCCACTTGTCAGTTAAGGAAGGTTCAGAATCCAAGGTCTCTACACATCTGGTAGGCGTAGAGGCAAGGGGGAAGCATGGATTTGCATGCACAAGCGCTTGGATTCGTGTTTGCGATTCCCCAACCTCTGTCATTTTGTCCGTACTGTTTTCATCAATGGAGCATTTAGCTCCACTTTCCAATTGAGATTTCCTCAATACCAGATCCTCCCTTTCTAGGGGTCCCGTCTCATTCTGAGATGGAGTGCTCCTTAATTTCATGAGGCGGTTTCACAAATAGAGAGCAGAAATGAGAGTAGGTATCAGGAATTTTAAAGGTCAGCCAGTAGGGGGAAATGTAAGGCACAGAGCAGCGGCGTCTTTTGCGTGTATTAAAGCAGAGCCCACGCGTGGACGCAAAGCACAGTGAAACTGTGAGATCGCACTTCTGGGGCTGCAATGTTTAGAGGCGCCGCTCTATTCCACCCCCACTTTGTCAATTAAGGCTCAAGCCGCAAAGGAGTCGATCGGCTCAGTTGTTAGAAGGCCGAGCAGACGCCGAGTAGCGCTCCTCCCACTGCCTGCACGGAGAGTAATCACAATACTACAGCCGGCGGCTCAAAGGCTTCAAAGCCCGCAGTCGCCGCTCAGCCCCTCTCCTGCGACCCGCGCTGGGATGGAAAGGAGGTTGTACTCGAGCGGGAATATATCCCGTAATCGTTCTACAAGATATCTCTAACTCCTCATGCACGCCGGCTCTTTCAGCTGTTTTAAACGTGTAAAAGGAACACCGACACGTTTCAATTACTCGAGCAATTACAGTGAACACTCGCTGAGTTTGAAAGGACGGACAATGGCAAAATCCACCGGTTCCACTATATTAATTCGTAGATGTCGCGAAAATGTCAATAGGGGAGTCCTAGTTCAAGGCAATGCGGATTTTACCTGGTAGTTTGGGTGGGTGGATGGTCCAACGGAGTTCCCCGCCTTGCCTCCGCCGACTGCACGGACTGCAGTGACTGCTTCCACTTACACACCACTTCGCTCCGCTTCGCGGTCCTGGGAGTTTTTAACTCCTGCACAGCCAGTAGTGGTAAACCGAGAGGTAGGACTCAATCCAAGTTGCTGCACAGATTTCCACACGAAAAAAGCTGGAGACTGCAGTGACTGCTTCCACTTACACACCGCTTCGCGGTCCTGGGAGTTTTTAACTCCTGCACAGCCAGTAGTGGTAAACAGAGAGGTAGGACTCAATCCAAGTTGCTGCACAGATTTCCACACGAAAAAAGCTGGAGACTGCAGTGACTGCTTCCACTTACACACCACTTCGCTCCGCTTCGCGGTCCTGGGAGTTTTTAACTCCTGCACAGCCAGTAGTGGTAAACAGAGAGGTAGGACTCAATCCAAGTTGCTGCACAGATTTCCACACGAAAAAAGCTGGAGACTGCAGTGACTGCTTCCACTTACACACCACTTCGCTCCGCTTCGCGGTCCTGGGAGTTTTTAACTCCTGCACAGCCAGTAGTGGTAAACAGAGAGGTAGGACTCAATCCAAGTTGCTGCACAGATTTCCACACGAAAAAAGCTGGAGACTGCAGTGACTGCTTCCACTTACACACCACTTCGCCAAAATCTCACCATCTTGGAATCTCCTGGGGCTCAACTATGACAGATTGCCGATTTGAGGGGTGGCACCACTCCCTCTGATGAATCTTCTTTGGAATAAAGAAGAAGACATATTTCACCTTGAACACTATTAAGGGTGCAATCTACCCCAAACAACTCTTCCAGACAAGTAAAGATGGAGCCTTCCAAAAAAGGAGCAAGCCCGTTCCCTCAGCGTTCCCAGAGAAGCATTTGAGCTGATCTGCTGTATGGATAAGACCTGCTTCAAGTTGAGACCAATTATACCCAGGTACCGGCTCCCTGGGGTGACAGTTCATACAAGTGCTATCTGGCAACCTTCCTTCCTGGGAAGAGCAGGACAAGGATCCACTTTGCCGCTGGAAACCCTGGACGGGGATTGCCAGCAACAAGAGGTCAAGAGGCAGGTCCAGGCACTGTTTGCCCATGTTGATCCACTTTCGAGCCAGCTCGACTGCTTTGAGTCACATTTTTGAGTCGCTGCAAGCACCCCAGAGATGCCCCCGACTCTCATCGCTTTTGGATATGTCTTTGAATCGTCTCGATGTCAACTTGGACCACTGGAAGACATTGTATTGCTGACATTGTATTGCCGACTTAACTCAGTAAAGGCAATTGTTCGGACATATTTTGAGTGCCAACTCCACCCATTTGAAGCCATTGACTTGCCCATCTCGAATGCCGACTCGACCGTCTAGAAGCCATCGTCTTGGGGGAAGCAATTGTGTCAACCTGTCTCAACGCCCCCTCGACCGGCTAAAGCAATATACTTGACCCATCTGGATGCTATCTCAAACGGAGGAAAAGCACCTAGAAGCCTGTCTCGATACTGTCGACATCCCTCTTGTAAGGCCCAGCATTTCCTTTTCATTACAAGGTCTGCATTTTGTGTCTCCTCTTAGAGGGGTGAGTTATAGTGTTTTCTACTAGTTTCAAAGAACCTTGGCTGGACAATCGTTCATTTTGTTACCACAGTTCTACTGTTATTTGGACTGCTTCTGTGCCAGCTCGCACCCCTCTTGAAGAGTATAACCTGCCCGCGGCCCATGCTACCTTAAAGAGGCAAGGGAGGTGTACCGTTCATGTTGTGCTTGCTGTACCTTTATTCCTGCTGTCCTTGCTGTTTACTAGCAGTGTGGGGCTGGGCAGGAGTTGTGTACACTATTCATCCCTGTAACTCCTGCAGAGCAGTGGCCCTTTCTTCACCGAGGGGGAGGCGTATTGAACTGCTAGTGTTCTCCTGGGTGTGATTCCTCTTTCTAATTCATTGCACGAGTTGGTTTTCGAGAACCATCGTGTGTGCTATTGGCTGTTTATTCACTGCCATATTAATTGGATATGTATATACATTATTTGGGCGGCGTTTTACATTTACATGTAATTGTTATTTGTGACAACCAGAACCTGTTTTTACCTGTGAAAAAATGGAACTTAAAAAAGGAATTTGCACCATGTGTACACCCCAGGTACAGCACATAGCAACCCATTAGGGGTTTTAAAATCAAAGCACATCTGAACATATAACTTGATGTGTACTCCTCATTTGTGCATTACTTCTTTTTTTAATATATTTTATTTTAACTTTGCGCAGATACATGACAGTGACATACTTTTCAATCTTGTACATTCTAAGTTACAGTACAACAACTCCAAGGTACATTTCTTGCACAGCTAAATCGCATTGAGCCCTATTCCTCATCATTTCTATCTGCAAGATACTGTCTGGATCTGCCCAAAATGTCTCTGCGGCGTGCTGTGCTATGTAACAGTTCAACATGCATTACTTCTTTGACTTAACTTTCAGCTACATTAGGTTCCTCGGGGTGGCTTCCCCCTCACTCCAGGCAGAGACACACTCTTCACACTGTTTATTTACAGATGATGCTCCAAGGCACAAAGGGAGCTCAGCATTGCTCTATTCCTGGGAGTTGTGTTTCCCATCTCCTGCTTCAGCTTTTGCTGAACTCACAGCCTCGCATCAGTTACACAATTGTACCACTGCAGGTCCAGTGCACCACCACCAAACATTCTAAGTGCATTGTCCTTTGCGCACTTTCAGCCCAGTGGGGTGCCGAGTGGGGTGCTGGCAGGGCAGCTTACCCCCCCCCCCACACCCGCTGCGGCTCTTTCAATAGCCCCCTTGCTGGACAATAAGAGTGCCAAGCAGGACCCTCATTGTCCTGGCTGCAGGAAACCTTCATTATCTCAGGGTGCCAAACGGGAGAGGGGTACCTCTGCCAGGACAATGCCACTCAGAGCTCCAGGCAGCAGAGCGGCTGTCCGAGGGAGGACCTGACACTTTGCTCCTGTCAACAGAGCAGCACTACTAAATAAGCTATTGGGCACCGATGGGGGGGGAAGGCGGGAGAGGGGACTGTTAGCAGGGACTGTTGCCCCTTAAGAAATGTCAATGTGCGTATTGCCTCATGCTTTATGGCTAATGATTATGGCTGTAACCGGTGTACAATTCTGTAAAGTTTGTTTATTATGAAAGGCTGGTTTATTATGCAATGTGGTTTGCTTCCAAGGCATTGCAATAAGTAAAGTATTATTTAAGCACATGAAATGGAAAGCAAAACCTCTGTCTCGATCAACTAAACCTGGCACGAGGTGTTCAGTTTCTTACCTGCAGTTCCGTGAGTGATTCACTTCATAGCTTATGTTCACATACCGTGAACGGAGGATAGCACAGGGGCACGTGCTGGTCTTGGAAACAAGTCCATGCAGAGCAACAGAGTTTCGAATCCCGGAACAGTGCTTAGAAACCACATTCAGGTATGGCATTAGGTGTGTTATAAAAAAATACCAATTACATATATGCATGCTATCATGAAAACTATATAATAATAGTGCGATTTTGGTATTTTGCAACCCAAAGTTATTTGCCACTTGGCTTACTTATGGTAACTTATTCTAAAGTCCCTTCCATGGTGCCTCCCAGTACCAATAAATGATGATGGCCTTGCAATGTCCTTTTCTGTGCAAGTCACTTCTGCTGGTGCAATCCATGTGCAAATTAGGAGGTTTGCATATACTTCGTCCCACATCACCTTTGGGTTTCCTGCATCTGTAATGGTCCTGCAGTTTTATTTATTTTTGTTATGTGGATGTGTTAAAATGGCATCTTCCACTAATGTTACCAAAGAAGTTGATTGGGCGGGTGCGGATGATACCGAATGGAATCTCGCGCACTGGATTCAGGGTGAAAAGTAGCAGGATTTTTTAGTGGCACACTCCCCCTTCCCCCACTCCCCACTCTCTTGCAATGCTGGATACTCTCCTGTTTCAGGCCAAACATCAAAGGGTAATGGGCACTATACAATCCGCCTGCAGGACCTCCACGTAATGAACTAACACAGAGGTCTGCACGGGACTGTTGTGGTTTTTCAGTTTTTCTGAATAGCGGGATCTCTAGGCCAACGTGACACAGGCACTAAAACGTCTGTGGGCGGTTGTGTGGCGTGCTATGGAGAGTTTACTTTGCCAAGTGTCTCAGAGCCCGAGAGCAACCACTGACCACAGACCGTTGACAGATGCCACACAAAGAGATTCCCCCAAGGCGTCCTTAAAACAGAAGAAAAGATCGCGTTGAGGCGAGTTCTATAATAAATGGAGATACAGGTCAATGAGAGGTGCCTCGCCCATCCATAACACTTTAAAAATAACAATCAACACTGCGCCATTAACAGGCGTTCTGAAAAGACGTGTTAGAGGTCTGAAATAAAGCATGGCAGATGTGTTCTGGCTCAGACATTCCTGCCTCTCTGACCATAAGCTACAGGCCTCCATGCCACAGACTCTCATTACACTGTGAACAGGGGAGTAACATCAAATACGCTCCGCCGCTGCTCACCACCTTGGAGGGGCCTGTCGACATTTGCATTCTAGCATCCTAATAAGGCAAATCCCGACTCCATCTTGTAAAAGGCTTGTAGGCCAAATGCTGCGTGAATCTATCGTGTCTTGACCCGTGCACACTGCACTAGTGTTTTATGACCCACGCCTCACTTGTTCTCTCTCAATTTTGTAAGTTCCTATCCGTGTTGCACTACATTGTGCTGTAAAAACTACCAGAGTGGGGTGTCACATAGCTCCTTGAAAGCAAGCTCAATACAAAATAATGTCTCTAAAAAACAGTTTATAAAATTAACCTTTTCTGCATGACTCGCCTTTGTGACCCACCCGTTGTAACCGCCTGGACGTGCTGCCCCAGGGTTAATAATTGCCTCCTCAACCAACTTCCTCGTCACAGTCTTAACAAAAGAGTAGGGCCCGTCCGCTTCCGACACAGGCACTTGCTATCTGAAACTCGTCAAAGACAAACATTTAAACTCTTGTTCAGTCATTCTTTTCTTATTATATTTTTCATTAACCTGCAAACCAAACAAGAGAATACCAGCAAAAAACGAAAACGCCATCCATCCACATAAAAACGTGGATAGCTAATCAAAAAATACTGTCCTCCTCGAACATGCCATTCTTCATGAATGTTCACTGGCCCACAATGCTCGTTGGAATTCGGGTAGCCGTTCCACGCGTCCTTGCACTGCAGACCGTACAATGAGTTGCCAATAATACCTATTATAAGCAACAGATACATGGATAAGATGGATGGATGGGTGGACAGATGGATGGATGGGTTTACGGATGGATGAGTTTATGGATGGATGGATGGATGCTTGATGGATTGATGGGTGTGTGGGTGTATGGATGGATGGATGGATGGATGGATGCTTGATGGATTGATGGGTGTGTGGGTGTGTGGATGGATGGATGGATGGATGGATGGATGGATGGATGGATGGATGGATGGATGGATGGATGGATGGATGGATGGATGGATGGATGGATGGATGGATGGATGGATGGATGGATGGATGGATGGATGGATGGATGGATGGATGGATGGATGGATGGATGGATGGATGGATGGGTTTACGGATGGATGGATGGATGGATGGATGGATTGATGCTTGATGGATTGATGGGTGTGTGGGTGTGTGTGTGGATGGATGGATGGATGGATGGATGGGGTTATGGATGGATGGATGGATGGGTTTATGGATGGATGGATGGATGGATGGATGCTTGATGGATTGATGGGTGGGTGGGTGGGTGTGTGGATGGATGGATAGCTGGCTAGCTGGATCAGAGAGACATGTAGATACATGTATATCGCTGGTATTTTTGCCCTGGCCTGGTGGCATGTGTGGGCACTACCCATACTGCAAGCAAGCACAACTCTACACTCCCTTTCCTCTAGTTCAGCTGCAATGGAAGAGGAGCATTAGGCATCCTGTGATATCTGGTACCAATACTACCTAATAATCACAGGAGACCAGTAATGAGTCCCCAACATACCCCAAAACAGGGGCATCTATTTTCCCGAAGAACAACAATAAAGGTAAGCATGATTCATCCTTCTAACAATTTATCTACATGCATTCACCACCAATGCTTCTTATCCAGTCATAGGGCCTCATTACAAGCATGCTGGTCCGGAAATAAGTGCTGGTAACAAGACTTACCACCAACTTTTCCGGACTGCCGTACTCTTAGTCTGCCGGTAGGGGCAGTGAACTACCAGCAGGCCTGACCAGCTGGTAGTTCAGGCCCCTACTGACAGATAATTCACTGAAGCACTGGCAACATTAACAACAGTGCCGGTGCTTCTGTGTTCCTATTCCCATGGTGTTCTCTTGGACTCCATGGGAATGAGAACTTACGATTCTGCCGCCACCTGTAAAATCCCAGTATTAGCAGGATATCAGGCGGTCAAATCTGTAAACCGAGATTGCTGGAAGGCCGTCGATACCACCGGTGGCCTACTGGGAATCTCGTAATGAGGCTCATAGCCTTTTTCGAGGGATCAGCACTGCCTGCCCACCCCTTCCTCATGAGAGTCACAAGAGGGACCCCCAGGGCGGACATTGGAACTGTCCCCCTTTTTTCTTTCCCACTCCTGTGCTGTCCATATTCATAAGGGGCTTGGAGTCAGCCTCTTGGGTGACCCCCATTTACCAAGCCACCATATCTGCCTATCACCCAGATGACCAGACAGTAAAACACATACCCCTCAATACCTGATAATCCCTTCCATTAATCTTCCAATGCTCTACACACTTCACACTACTAACTCCATAACTATAGACACATATATGCATTAGATATTAAAACAACTAATTCAACTCTCTTCTTAAATGCTATACAACTACCCATGCACATCTATAGACACATGCACACATGCACACACACACATATATATTCACTAACAAAAACATTGTTAAAGGGACGTTATGGTTAAGGTTCACTAGCAAAAACCTATGAAATTCAATGGCAAAATGTTGTTACAGGGACGTTATGGTTACAGGTAAAACCGAGAAAAAAAACAAAATTCGCCAGTTATGGTAAGCTAATAAACCACAAGTCACGCCACCAGTGTGCACTACAAAGACTAACCCCCATGACATCAAATATGCCATCACAAATCTCATTGATGACATCACTGATGACATCACATGTGTGCTGCCCCTTTTTTGTTCACTGAAATAAGTAGGCCAGGAAGGGGCCTAAGAAGAAAGGGGAAGAAGAAAGCATAAAACACAGTAATCATTGCTATACATGAAGGTAATCAGTTATGTTATGAACACTTTCTGGTAATACTGCTCCTGGTTTGCCTACTGTAATTTCCCTTTATATGCTCATATTTTTATGTATTGTGGTATCTTTATGTTTTCTATGCAGTAGTGCAATGATGTAGTTATTAAGGCAATGGTAGCTACCTCTTACATGTTTCACAGTACCCGATCTCTAAAATGAAAGCATTCATCATTTCACTATGTAACGTGGGAAGATTATCAAGATTACACTTCTATGGGGCATGGTGCAGACAATGACTACGTGTCCACATGAGTTGGTTCATGTAGTGCAAGGAAGTATGTAATACAATGGTGTGTATAGCAATGCATTGTGCAATGAACTACTTATCTCAAGATAATTCTTCCAATGATCTTTGATAGTTTTCTGCCACCATTGCAATAACAATCTCTTGTGGAGGCTTTGCATGAAAACTAAATGCACATTTGATGTCCTCAGTGATGTCATCAATGAGATTTGTGATTCCATATTTGATGTCATGGGTGTTAGTCCTTGTAGTGCACACTGGTGGCGCAAGTTATGGTTGCTTAGCTTACCATAACTGGTGAATTCCGGGGGGTTTTCGGTTTTACCTGTAACCATAACGTCCCTGTAACAACGTATTGCCTTGAATTTCATAGGTTTTTGCTACTGCAACTTAACCATAACGTCCCTTTAACAATGTTTTTGTTAGTGAATTTTGTAGGTTTTTAGTAGGGCGCTGTAACTAGAATGTTGCTTTAGCATAGTGTTTTCAGTAAAGATGATATCTGTTTGGTACTGCAACGGAACCATAATGTCCTGTTAACAACGGTTTATTACTGATACCTTGGCTACCCTCATGATAAACGTGCGGAAAGGCCAAATTGTGTGGTGTATGTATCCATTTGCGCTACGCCTTACTTTTCCAAATAGTGTTGGCTTATTTTAGCAATTACAGATGTACATGGTAAATGTTGGTGAGTGTTTCAGTAGTTTTCTTTTTGTGTTAACATTTCATGGTGAATCTTTGCCGCCAGTACTGGCCGAGATGACTACAGATGTGCAACAGAGATGTTTTCTAGGGAGACTGCACCTGGTTGGCGTATGTGCAATCCCACTGCAAGTATCCGTAGGACTCCATTAGTGTCCGCATTTCCGCATCTTTGAATGCATTTTTAAGTAGTTGGCGAAGCGCACTTATATCCGTTCCACACCTATATCCATACACAGGTCATCCACTATGTGCTGGTAACACTGCTCCTGTCGCCAGCCCTACGGATTCATACAGTAGGCTAACGCATTTCAAGTTCTCCTGCCGACTACATGGCTGGCTCTGCAAACCTACCAATGCGTGGCTAAAGCACGCCTCACTGTATGACGTCCACTGGTAAACAAGGAACAGCAACCTACAGTGTAACGTGGGCATGTTAAATGTCGCATTAATTTGATTGATGTGCTGCTTGCCTTTCCATAACCCGTGAAACAGACACATCGTGTCTCTGCACTGAGCAGTGTGACGGAAAGTGTCAAAAGGTCGCGTGCAAGTCGTACAATTGAAGAAAACATGTAACTGCAGGTGGGACAGTTTGTAGTCAGTCTGCAAAATGGCAAAGCTGGTGCAGCTTGGTCACGCACGTACTAGTGCATGTAAAGGCAATTAAGCAAACAGTGCAATATGCAGAGCGCAAACAATCTTAGTGGCGCTTAGAAAAGTACTGTACCTGCATGGGTAGCACAGAATAAATGCCTTCCTCCTCCACGTAATGAAGCTGTGTATCGCGTTGTTGTAAACATTCTTGTATTCCAGAATGAATGCATCTCCGTGAATGCTACTCCTAAGACTAATGGCGTAGCATTAAGTATTTGTACAGTATGTAACGACAACTGTAATGAAAGCACAAGGGACTAGGGGCCAGTCTATCGCCCTTTCAACAGTTACATAGGGTCATTTCATGTACAGCATTTGCCACATCTGCTATGGACAACAAAAGGGGCATTCCCGTAGGGCAGTGGAGCTCCAAAACATCCTTGCAAACCATATGCCGCGCTATAGACCCTTACCTGACAAAGGGAATTGTATTGTGCATGTACTGCAACATGCTACTCTACAGAAGGAAGGTACTTGGAAGTGCGTGGGAAGGGTGCGGCCGGGAGCATAACAATGACTGGCGCCTGTGTAGGTGAGCGCCATCCAATAATTCCTTGTATCGGCACAACCTCTATGGTATCCATGCAGGTGCTGCCCCTTCTGTACAAGGCCTTTCCTGCTGTTCTTTCTGTGACGTGAAAAAAAGGAAATAAAAAAGCACCTTTCAGAGATGAACAATGGAATTGCCAATGAACGGATGCAGGATGGGAGACGTGGCAATGTGCAAAACACTGTAGTTCAATCAGTTGGAAAGGAAGTCACTGTAGAAAGTGGTTTCTTTCCGTGTTGCACAGCGTTTTGGAGAGTGTCAGTGTGCAACACGTACTACAAAACTACAAAAACTGTTTCACTTCTTTCAATAAGGGCACCAAGGCAATGTGAATGGGGTGTGCAGAAATCGGGATGGCACGCATAGTAAGATGAATGTTATAGATGGGGAAAACTGTTCTTGCTGTGAAACGTCATTTTCCCATGTGCGAAGTACGCCATTGGTACATGTCGTACAAAGGCACAAATACACTTTTTCACAATGTACCGCGCTTGCTTCATTTACGTACCAAATAAAAAATGACGCAGCCATATCAGTGTCTGCATAATGCGATAGAAAGTTATGCAAAAGATCGAAAACAAGCGCATGACCTGGGCAAGGGCCGCCTTCATCACAAACGGCACTGAAACATGTGTAGCATGCTGTGCAATTTTCCCTCCACAATGAACAACAATAATGTCAGCATGATTGCGTGCCATCAAAGTGTCACACTGACAAACCAAAAGGTACCACATAGCACTACACATCCATGTGAGAGATTCCAAAATGAGCAGCCACTGAACAGTGTTTTCCATTCACTTTCAATCAATGTATTTTAAACTCCCATAGAACCTGCACGCTGTGGCTCCTGAAACACACATCCATATCCGCACTCTCTGCATTTCTGTTCACAAATACACTGTGTACCACAGTCTGTGCATACACTCCACACCCAGAAACATTATTGACCAATCCCATAGCCTCTACAGGCCCATTTCTATGGCCGTCATCTATGAAAGGGGTGTATCTAACAGATGCCACCCTGCAACTATCGTGATATTCACTTTTTGTGCTGTGCGCATGCGGGAGTTGGGGGAATAACTTTCAACCAGGGCAGGGGACTACGTTAGTTGTGGCGGCTCTTAAAATAACCTTTTTTTGTTTTCATTTTTTATTTTTTAAAGGTGCTTCCATAGAAACACCTTTTTGTGCGTTTTTTATAGGTATTTCTGTGTTTTCTACATCAGCTGACATTCTTACAATACGGTCTTCACTACAGCCTGCAGATTGTGAAAGAAAATGTCATTGCCACTGTTCGACAAAGACATGTCATTGAAAAGGTGCATACATCGAGATCAAATGTCATTCTCACAGGAGAACATCCCAGCAGCACTCAAGAAGTCACACATGCTTCTGTTGATGAGACCCCTTCTGACCTCTGGCTGGCAACAGGAATCATTGGAATAGTTCCACACTATACTCAGGGGTATACATGAGAAAAGCACCTTGGCAGTGGGAAAAATGCACTGCACTGCTTTCATCATCTTCTTCAGTTGACGGTAGACATGGGAACAAGGCATGAAACCCAAAAAGAAGGCTCCAAAGTGCACGACCACAACATGTACAGGTCCGAAAGTGGTAATGCATTGACATTCTACAAGCACTCTGCCAAAATAGCACGCTTCTACACTGCGCCACAAAGCCTCCACCCCCTTCAAACCGAAATTGGCAAAAAAAGCCTTCTTGACCAGATCTTCCACAAAGGCATCACCACAACAAAAACTGTGCCTCCTGCCATGTCTGCCAGCCACACTTCACAAAGTCATGGAAACAATTATTGCCACCCTTTCCTGTGACGTATACCCTGAGCACCTGATTGGCCAAAGGACATATTCCTATTTCCATTGGCCAGCATGGTGAGAAGCGCAGAATGTGGCACGTGCCTTTCCCCAAGTACACCGAGTGCCATGCGTGAGAAAACGGCCTTGGCAGTAAGAAAAATCTGCATCACTGCGTTCAGCAACCTCTTCAGGTGACAGATTAAACGTCTACATGACATGTAACCCAAATGTAAACTTCCATAGTGCAACATGACAAAGTCAACGTTCATGATGGACGCCACATATCTGCAAAAGCTAACCATCCTGCCGAAACTGCAGTCACACTGACAGCCCCAGAAAGCGTCCATTTCTTCTGACCTGATATTACCAGCAACTTCTCTTTGCACACAACACCTGTGCAGATGGCGCACAAAGGTATCACTGACGATAAGCAATGTGCGTCTCTCCATCTCCATCAACCTCACAACACAGTATTGGGACGAAATGGTACTGCCTGTTCCAGTCTACCACACCATAAACACTGAATTGCCTATTCCCCACAATTCGATTTCCATATCCACCGTGCTCCTAATGACAGAATGTGGCATGTGCACGCATGCAGCAATTCCATACAAAACATCTGCATGGCACACTATCATTCCTGTACACCACTCCATATTTACTGTTAAACACTCTCCCTACACGTTTTGTTTGATTTCCAAGCCCCTCCACCAGAAACTTCTGCTAAAGAATACACATTTGCAGCATCCACAAAGCTCCTTAAGGCGCACCCAGCAGACCTTTGGCCATGCACACAACAGTTCAGCCCTTTCCACACTCACCACAACACTATGGATCCATGCATGCGACCATGTGGGCACCTAGCATTAGGCACAACCGTAACATACGTAGCAGCACTTTTACCCAACTCCCCCACACCATAAAACACCCATTCACGAAAACGTGTCACAATTAGCAGCATCCACAAACATACCACTGCCTGCACCACCCGTGCCCACTGCCATTCACAAAGTATTGTGTCACTGGCAACCTATGCACAACAGCTTCACAACATTGGGCCTACTTCAATAAATCTGCACACAGCAGACTAACCAAGCACATATAAGTTGCACGTCAACCATACCATCTTCTATATTCACATTATGTAAACACTGTACCCTGTGGCCACACTACACAACTTCTCACTGCACCATCTCCTACTGTACACCAAATACTGTAGCATGTTGCAACTATCACCACAACCATGGAATGCACAGTACACACTTTGCAACTAACTTGTGCTGCTGTAGCATGTCTTCAATGTGCTCCACACCAATTCCCCAAATATCACCACCCTGTGCCTGATGCACTATCAAACCTGCATTGCTGCAGTGGGTCTGCTCCTTGCACACTTTCCCTGCACCGTAATGCAACCATGCATGTCAGCATGTCACCAACTACCACTATGCGCATACGCACCTCTGGCACCAGCACTCCTACCCAAACTCCACACCACAATGGATATGCACAGCGTTAAATGCAACAGTTACCAAAATGTACAAACTGTCTCTGGCACCCCTACGCCTTTTCATTCACATACTATTGTCTTACCCACTTCTACTCAGAAAGTATTGTGTCACTGCCAACCTAACCACAACATTGCCCATACTTCATGCAATCTGCACACAGCACACTATCCAAGCACATATAAGCTGCCCTGCAACCATACCCGCTACCATACTAACAGTATGCAAACACTCCACCCAGTGCCCACACTGCGTGGTTTTTCAATGCTCCATCTCCAACCACAAATGGAAAACTTTACCATGTTCTAACAGTCACATGACCTGCGAAACCAAACATACATGCATGGCAGCTCACTTCTGCTGGTATATTGCTTTGGAAATATGCTCCACAGCCATTCTGTACAAGTCACCACCCTCTAATTGATGCAGAGTCAAAAATGCATTACTGCCGTGGGTGTGCTCAAGCCCAAGGTTCTTGAGTGCACCCAATAGTCTAGGCCTTGTACACACCCACCGCAACGTAATGCCACCATGCATGTCACTATGTCACAAACTACGACAATCTACATACACAGCACTGCCACCAGCAGTCCTATCCAACCAGCGCACCACCATGGAGTTATGCAGGAAAAAATTGCAACAGTTACCATAATGTACAAATAAAACACTGTCTCCTGCACCCCTCGCCACATTCATTCACATACTACAGCAGCATCCACTTCCATTCACAAAGTATTGTTTCACTGCCAACCCACCCACATACTGTTCGCAACATTGGCCCTACTCCAACTAATGTGCATATACCACACTATGCAAGCACCACTCTCTACCGGATGCAGAGTCAGACATGCATTGCTGCGGTGGGTGTGCTGAAGCCCTAGGCTCTTGAATGCATGCCCTACAGCCTCCAGCCTTCTGCCGTGCACCCAATAGTCTAATCCTTCAACAGACACACCGCAACTTCATGCATCTATGTATGCCACCATGTGCCCAACACCGACTATCCATCCGCAGAGCACAGCCACCCGCGCTCCCATCCAACCTATGTCATGTGCAATTCACTCCCCTCTGAAAATCACCTGCCACCACTCACCCTGGAAAAGGGTCACTGCAAACAAGTCACGGCAGAAGCTATGGGGCCGTTACGACAGCTGCCTCCAATCACCACACAAAGTAGTCGCCTGTCTAGGTACCTGCGAATTGGCGCAATACACATGAATACTGCAGCCACTCCTCCGTTTTCTTCACTCCCCTACCCTTTCCCTCCCTTCTTGCCTCCAACGCGTGGTGTATGGTATATTTTGCAGACCCTTCAGCCGGCGAACTGTCCTCCGATACACCATGGTGGCGTTTGGTACAGAAAGGTTGACGCAGAGGTTGCTTCCCTCCAGCCAACCACCGACCGCGTTCAAAGTTCTCCGACAGCATGCCATACCGCAAGCCAATGACACTTCTGTCGACGAAGCGAACAGGGAAATGGGTCTGCGGAGCGGACCCAGATATCACAGTTTTTTTGGGACGTACATTTCAGTCCTTCTGACCCAAGCCCCCGCTCCTGCCGCAAAGTTGGTGTAAATCCGTCCAGCTGTTCGGCCTGTATGCGTGCGCAAAGTTTTTCCCCAATCAGTCTATGTAGAAAAAAAATGTGGGACCCCCTATAACTTTTCCCCCCTGCACGAAACCTCACCAAAGGTGCCAGATAAATTCAGAGCAGGCCATATACATTTTTTGCAAAGTTTGGTGAGGATTCGTCCAGAGGGAGCAAAGTTATAAGCCGCCGAAAAAGTGCTCTATACATGTTTTTTTTTTTACAGGGCCTGCAGCAGCGGCCCTGTAGTTATAGTTAAGTTGACCAACTCAGAGAAAGAGCACTTTTTGGGTGGCTTATAACCTTTCACCCCCTCCTGGATGAATCATCACCAAACTGCAGAAAAAAGTATATGGCCTCATCGGAATGATTCTGCAAAGTTTGGTGCGGTTTCATCAAGGGGGGCAAAGTTAGAGGGGGGATCCAAAAATCTTGGAAACCCTCATAGACACAATGGAAAAACATATTTGCTTGGGCCTACAGACCAAATCACTGGACGGATTTTTGCAAAACTTGCGCCAGGAGCGGCGGTTTGGTCCCGAAAGCATGCTTTTGTAAATTTGGTGTTAATCTGTCCAGTATTTCTTTTGAAAATGGCCACAAAGTTGGTGAAACATATGTTTGATATCTGGGACTGGTCCGCAGACTAATTTCCTGATTCGGAGTCCGCAGACAATTGTGGACCAATCAGGGGGTGGCTTGGTAACACCAAAATTAAACGCTTATTGGTTGTTCGAAAACATGAGTTGCATCAGATTTTTTTAAATGCTTGCTACGTTGGATCCGCAAACAGCCACCGTTGACCACAGACAGCGCAGTAAGGAAAAAGTCTAGAAAACACATTTGGGGTTATTTGTTGGCCGAAAGAGAAGGGCGGGAGAAGTTGAAATGGAGCTGTTTTTATAGGTGAACAAAAGGTGTAGTGGTGCCGCCAAGTCCGTGGTCAATTTTAGTGTCTCTGGACATCATTTGGATTGCAGGGGGTTTTGGTTGAGTCTTGTTATTTGAAGGTGAATTGTACATACTTATATGTTTAATTATATTGTGGTGGTTGTGGCCAGTGGCCCGATTCAGCAATCTGGACACTATCGACCAACACACTATAATAATACATGTATAGTAATGATAGGTACTGTAGAGGGAGTATACAGTATTTGTAATATGGTGAATGATATACATGAAGTGTATATGGTATGTATGATTGTAGTACAATGAGGATAGTGCTTATGGAATATGTATTTGTTTCTTTGTGCAGATAGAAAATAGGATAATAATTTGTATGTTTACCTAGTTGCATATGGTAATAAAGCTGGAATCTCTGGCTCTTTTTCCTGCGAAAAAAAATATATAATTTGTTCAGCAAGATAGTTTAAAACCCTTAATTGCATACAATTGTACATATAGATTTACTTTTTTGACACTCATAAACAGTACATTGTATGTACTATGTTTGGTACAACATTACATTAGTGTGCTCTACATTGTTGTTCTATTGGCATGAAATAATCATTGGGTCAGTGGGAAAAAATCCATAGTGGATGAAAAAATAAACTACTGTAATTATGTGAGTGCAAGTGTAATAGTAAGTTTGGTTGAAGTGCGTTGTAATTAAGAGAATGTTTAAAGTAGTTAGTCACCCGTTGGCGTATTCTAACTATATTGGACTTTACAAGATGTTTTGCATAAGACTAACTGTGATGGTATATTTGAAGTGTATTACAATGAGGGGTATTTTTAATGGGGTTAGATATCTGTTGGAATATTCTAACTGTCTTGGATTTCAAAAGTACTATTACAGTATTTTAGATGTAGTTAGATACCATTTGGCATATTCTAACTGTTTATTGTACTATACTTTAGTGAATACATTTGGGGTGAAGGAATATTAAGGAGAGATTTGGTAGATTTGGTGGTAATGTTGGCGTATTGTAATTATATTGGATTTTACAAGATGTATTGCAGTAACAAGAACTGTGATGACATATTTGAAGTGTATTGCAATTAAGGGTATATTCGAAATAGTTAGTATCTGTTGCATATTCCAACTGTTTATTGTACTATACTTTAGTGAGTAAATTTGGGGTGAAGGAATATTAAGTAGGCATTTGTTAGATTTGCTCGTAACCTATGTTTTGGAGCAACAGAATTGTTGTTACATTCAAACCAACTACTTCTTTTTTTGACATATGTAGTATAGTGGCCTGAAGTGGTTGCGGAACCAGGGTGGTAGATTATGCCCACTGTTGTGAAGGTTTTCTTGCCAAAAGATATTTGACCGTGTGTGAAGCTAGTAAGCTTACAGTTGTTTTGGTACCATCTGCATTGTACCTTAGAAGCATTATTATCACATATTGGCCATGCCAGTTTATTTGTATGCTGGAACGACTGCCTGAATTGCAAAAAGGGGAAAATATGCTATGATTTGCATTCTGTAGAAGCTGGTGAAATGGAACAGATTCAGAATTTGGTATGGATACATATACAAATTCATCATTATGGATGTGCTCTTGTGAAACATGGTTGCAGAGAATGCATGAATGTGTCCACATGTATGAAATCTGGAAGATTTCATTCATAGGGATGTCTTTGATTACTAGTGCTTGTAGTAAGTACATTAGGAATTCTTGTGGACCTTCTGGTGTTTGTGTTTATGGTGAATTTTACCATTCCTTCACAGTAGTCTAATTCTTGCCTTATACTTGAGACACTGTAAGTGCTGTCAGGATTATTTGTGGCATTTCTATGAAGGACGGGCATTTGCAAACACAACTGGTCTGAGCCGTTTAAGTAAATGTTGTGAACAATTGTTGGCAATCGGAAGAGAAGATTGATTGCTACATTTGCATAGTAATTTACTCCAGTTGTGTTTCTGAATTTAAATGGACCAGAGATTTGGGCCTCTGTATTCTTTGATGGGCCTGCAGTTGTTTTTTGAGAAGAAACATTTGTCTCATTGGGCCTCATTACGTGTTTGGAGGTAGTCATGGTGCTATCAGCACCATGGCTGCCTCAAAACCTGTGTCCGGGTCCGCGTAGTCGGAATGGGGACTTACCCGGTCATTCCAACCTTGGAGGACCCGGTAAGTCCCCATTCTGAAAACCATTCCCCATTCCCATTCGAGCCCCCATAGGGCTCAATTGGAATGGGGAAGGAGCTAATAACAGGCCCGTAAAACTAGCCGGCCCTAGTGGGACCCGCTAAGTGAGCTTGGAATGCGGCGGTAGGGGGTTAACGCCATCGGCATCCTTACCGGTGTTGTAAACTCCCTACTGCTGTACTCGTAATGAGGCCCAATGTCTTCTGATGGACATGCAGTTGTTTTTAGACTAGACATTTTTGTGGTTGTATTATTTGATGGACGTGCAATTGTTCTTTGTTTCTTTTGTGGTATTCCTGGGAGATCTGCTATAGCTTCTGTTTGTATTAGGTTTCTTTTTAAAGGTTTCTGTTTTTTAGGTATAATGTACATATCTAGATGGGGTGTAAAGTGCCCGGAGTCCGGAGCGCTATAGAAATATAATAAACAAACAAACAAACCTGTTGTATTCTAGGATACAAGGAATGTCAGCGTTGACTTTGTTTGCATTATAGTTAACTAGGAATAGACCATCACGTATAGGCAGTCGTGAAAGTGCTACGTAACTTGTACCTTCTTTAAAGACTGTGCTGCCAATGTCAATTAATGCGTGATCTAGGGTTAGACCTTGCGATTTGTGAATAGTGGCAGCATATGCAAGAGATAGAGAGAATTGTTCCCTGCGTACATACATGTCTTTGAAAAGAAGCAAATGTGTTATTGTGCAGGCTATTTATTTAACTTCTACTAGTTTGAAAAAGTGGATGTTGACCAACTGAATAGTGTTGTCATGTGGATATGTTTGGAAGTCAACAACTGTAACAATACTCCATTGACTAAACCTTGTTCTGTGTCAAGGTTATGTTCTAGAATTACTCTGCAGTTTAGACACAGAGTTAATACTTTTTCTAATCCAGCTGTGTTAGAGATACATTTTTCTAAGCTATTTAGTTGTGCTGTTGCTTGTTGACACATAGGGTGTGTCATGCCGTGCACTTCTAGTTTGTCTGTGGAGCTGATATTTGGGTTGCATTTCTTTTTCCAACATTGTATCATTGAATTCACTACAGCTTGCAAGGGATGGCATTATTTTATGTTTTATTTATTTATTTGTACCGTGCCGACAGCCTGCAGGCATCAAGTCACCACATAAACACTCCAAGACAAACAAATAAGACGGGAAAAATGCAAGAGGTTCACTAACTCGACATTAGAACTTTGTGGTCTGGGGCACAGTAGTATAAAGGATTATCTGAACAGATACATTTTCAGTGCCTTTTTGAAAGATAGTTGATTGGATAGGGATCTTATATTGCATGCATTTTATATTTTGTTGAGTTAATTGTTCCATGACATCAAGAGCAGATCTGTTTTGCCCATGTAGCTCATGGAGTAGTCTAGAATTCAAGATGGGTTTGGCATGTTTAGTAAGCAGACCAATTCTAATGCTTTTCAATATTTTAGCATAGGTGAGATCTGCAGACTGACACATGTTTTGATTTAGTTTTCTGTAGTGAAAATGTTGACAAAGATTTACAATTCCAATGCTGCTGAGTGTATTATGGCATTGTTTGTGGCCTACTGTTTTGAAAATAGGTTGACCTTTACTGGTGTTAACTGTAGGAGGTCTTTGAAAACAATAATGTGTTTTGCTCCAAACAGTTCTTCATAGTCAGTTTTTAGGACTGCTTGCATTCTGAGATGAATTAAAGCCAACATGAGGTTGGCAACAATGCTTACTTCATCTATCAGGAGCACTTTCATTTGTTTCAGAATTCTGCATACTTCAGTATCAGCTTCTGCTGATAATTTGTAGTATTCTTATTTGTTTTGGTGTTCTTCTGAGGTGAGCAGCAGTTGGTGTAAGGGTATTACTCCTATGTTGTAGGCAGCTAAACCTGTGGGGCAGATGAAAGGTTGTTGTTTGTTAAGTCTTGTAGGCATTTGCTGACAATTTTAATTAAGAACATTTTACCAAAACCAGCTTTACCACTTATATAAAGGAGAAAAGGTTTATAATTTTTACAGCTACAAGTTTTAGTTTCATGTTTAAAACCATGTTCAATTTCTTCAGTGACTTCTAGATAAATGGTGAGTTGTTCATCATTAAGCTGTGATTTGAACACTGACAAGTCTTCTTCAGATTGTTTAGATTGATACATGATATTTCCAACCTCCGTCATGTCTAATTCTGCTTAATGTAGAATGAGTGGTTCTCCAAGTGGTTCCTGGCTTCCTGTAAGGGAAGGTTGGTTGCCCTAATGTATGTCTTTACCTAGTAGAGCTTCAATTTCTTCCTCTTGTTGGTGTTCATTGTCCAACATTTGTTTGTAGTGTATGAAATTGACATTTGTTATACTGCTTTCATTTTCTTTGAATTCAGCTTCAAATAAGTCATGGTCACCTAATAATTCTACTCTTCTCCAAGGTTTAAAAAGTTGTAGTAGGGCCATGTAATAAAGTTATCTATGTTGCAGAGATTTAAATGATATCTTTATAGGAGTAATTAGGCTGGGTTTCATAGGTTTTACTAAGCTTCCTTCACAAAATGAGGCTGAATATTTGCCAGGTTGTCTCATCTGATGTGACATTATTTTTGAAGGAGTAGATTTGAGCTATGTCATACAGGCAAATGTTTTCCAAAGCAGTCCTTCTGTATGGGTAGTATGTATCAATTAAATTGTTTTGTATAATGTCCTGGCTGTTGGGATCATTTGTGGCTATTGTTTCTATCTCTTTGTATGATTTTAGTACTCTTGTTCAGGATGAAGCTAGGCAATGGTCTAGCCAAACAATGTGTTAAGATTTGCCCCATACTGCTGTACCTGTTAAATGGTCTACAGCTTCATAGCACCTGCATTCTCTATGGGAGAGCATTTTTATACCAAAGTTGTACAATTTTTGTGAAAGTGTTTCGTCAGATGATATGTCATCCCAGAGGTATTTTAGCTCTGTTTTCTCAGCTTTGGTGAGATAGGCTGTGGCATATCTTGCAACTGCAGTGGAATTGTCTGCAATGTATTGTATGTCTATATTTGCATTCCACAAGAGGGCAATGATTGCATTGTAATTAATCATTGATGTACTTGGATGCTTTGTCCCTTTTAATGTTGTATGTGTTTTAGGGGATTTGCCTTGTTTTACACTGTGTCTATCAGGAGACATCATCTATTTACGTGTCCTTTTGCGCAAACTCATCTAGGGAAGCCAAAGTGACATTTGGTATAGTATTTACCTTTGGTTTTACAACTACCTCAGCAGTATTTGCCACACATGTTTTTGGAAGCATAAAATTGTGTTCGTAGATCACTATGTGTGGTTTCTGAAGGATGTTGCAGGTGATGTATTTTTCAATAGACTGTAAAACAGTGACATCACTGTCATGGCTAAATTTGGGAGCCTCTTTTATCCACAAAATCATGTGGATATGTGGTTCTCCTCTGGATTGATATTCTTTTCTCCAAAAGAAGTGTTCCACTTCTCGAGGGGTGGTTTTATTGCAGATGAAGTGCAACATGGCAATGAAGTGATGGTGAAAGTACCTTTATACATTGACAGGGTCAAGAGAAAAGAGTTCTTCTTGTGTTTTTATATCTATTCCCTCTTTAATTTGGTTTGCAGTGCGTAAGAAGTCATGCAAGTCAATCCATGCATATTCTGCACATCTTAAAATAACAATCCATGTGGATGAGCTTAGGTTCCTTAGCATACAACGTACAACAGTGTGCCTTCAGAACCAATATTCATTTGTACCAAACGTTTGCCAAGAGATTTGTGATGGTTGACTGCAAAACCTCATCTTTGCCTTTCTCTTTTGAAGCAGTTGGGTAGTGGACATCTTGAAAAAATTAGAGCCTTTTTTTATGTGTGTGCAACTCCATAACATAGAGTTGCTAGTTCACTTTCGATATTCTGATGCAGCAATTTGTGTGGATCTTTCGCTATATCTTCCTCCTTTTCCTGTAGGAAAGAGTAGAGGAAAAGAATGTGCTTCTACACTTTTTCTCCCATATGCTCAATGGCGATCCTTTGGCTTGACGCATTTGACATGTTTCTAATGCATCTTCTATGGTGTCTTTGGAGTGTAGTGGGTGAATTGTATACTGGTCTAAAATGTTGGCTACAGTAACAGGATCTACACGTTCAAATTGGCCAATTATAAAGCTAATTGTAACCATTGGGATTCTTCATTGTCCTCTTTTTTGTAGGCAGCATCTACTATTTTTGGGCTCTTTTTATTAAGATTTGTGCGACAGCAAACACATACTGGATCTGGTATTTCAAGAGATGTGTTTTGAAATGTAGCTATTTCTTTTTTGTATGTGTTTGTTAGGAGGTTGGTGTGTGTGAGGTGTTTGCTAATATTTTCTGAAGTTACTGAATGTTATAAGTCAACCTCATTTCCAAAATATTTACTTTGGATGTGCTCTATTTCTCACAGGAGTTCTTTGGCTGTTCCATTTAGAAGCATGTTATTTGAATTTTGGAGTTCTAGAGGAGGCCTTTTTTCATAGTACAGTCTATGCACAAGATTTCCTATAGCGGTATGTGTATAGCTAATATTGTGTTGTGGTGGAAGGAACTTCTGCAAGCAGTTCCTGAAATGCAGGCTAATGAATGTCCATGCAGTCCATTGTGGCTGCGCACTGGGCAGGAGTCTATGGTTTGTAATGTTTTCATTTTACTTTTGTCTTTTAGTTTCACATAGTGACTGTGGAATTGTCATAAACATTTGAAGGATTGTTGGCATACATTAAATATTGAGCTTCATGTCATTTTGTACAGTGGACAGTTTGTTTGGGCGAAAGGAACATTTGGTTGAAAGTTTGTTGGGGAAATTGTTTCCATGAGGGTTTCTTTTGCATAATGGTGTCTCCTACCATTTCATCCCCTCTGCCATTACTGTCTATGGCAATTGTTTTTTTTTGTTCTTGTTTCTAAGCCTCTTGATTAAAATATGGTTTTATGCTGCTTGCGTGAATCTATTTACCTGCCAAGAAGTTTGAAAAGGTATCTATATTGACATTGCGCTTGTTTAGAAGTACTTTTTGTCATTTATTGATTCATCTAGTTAATGGTTTCTTTCTGTTTAAAATCAATATAAACAACTTTCTCTTTAGTAGAAGTGCGCTGTCAATTACGGCTTTGGGGATTAGTCTTCTCTGGTAGTTGTTAAGGGTAAATTGTGATTTTTGTCAAATTAATTTTTGGAATGCTTTACTGTGGCTCCATTAACATTGGTAGATATAGTGTTAGGTTCATTAGTAAGTCTGCTTTTGTTTGTACATCTTTTTTTACTTTTAGTTTTTGCAAAGTGGCCTTACTTTATTTAGTAGTGGCTGGTTTAGTTTTGTTGAGTGAGGTTACCAGCTGTTTGTTTAAATGTTTTCTATACATTGTTTTAGAGGTGGATGACTATATGTATTGCTTTTATTCTTATATGCTCTATCTTCTTTGTTTTCTACAGAGTTAGTTTTTAGTAGGCATTCTGTTCTGTCTGTTGGAAAAAAGTAAGTTTTGGTTGTGAGAAACCTGACCGGATTTTCCCACCTATTCCCCCCGTATCTTTCATTCAGGTGACCAGAGAAGTGCCATCACTTTTGGATCCCAAACCTGGGTATGGACAACTGAGGGAGGATTACCTGAGTAGAGGGTCACAGGGGATTTAGGGGAGAGTACCCAAGGGCGAGCCATGGTATTCCCCATTCCCAATTATACACCAACCACTCTCCCTCAGCCTTAATGTGGTTTTTCCAAGCACACCCCATCTCTCCCTCCTCATTTCCATTAAGTACTAAGACAAAGAAAAGGTGATTAGGAGCAATGAGGATCACCCATAGAAACATAGGAATACAAAGTGAGGCCTGCCATGTCACACCTTTGAATTGTCCCACTAATAGAGTCAGGCAAGGTCAGGCACTTTATTCACTGTGCACACGTGACTCCAATTGACTCTCACCTGAATTTTAAAATGGGTGGTTCTGCCAGAAACAGTGAGCTGGGGATGCTGACTGAACCAGATGAGCCAAGGAGCAGTGAGATGCAGGAAGAGATGCTTGGAGGATCTGAAGGAGAACAGCGTTTCGTGGTGCTGGCCAGGTGTTCTAGAGGGTCTTCCGCATGGCTAGGGAGCCATGTCTCTAGGGAGCTGGAGCGAGGCAGCCTCTATCCTGCTGGCAGTGTTCAAGCAAATGTTTGTTCCCTTGGGAAGTGTGCCAGTCCCAAGGGTTTCCTGAGGGACAGCTGGTGAAACCCTGACCTCAACCCAATTCATCCAGGAGATAATGCTCACCAGCGCTATGCTGCCCGGTGAGTTTCGAACAATGGAGAGAGAGAAACTGGGGAGCGTGCGGTTGACTAGATCGGAAAGGAAGAAAGAGAAGATTTTGTATAGCGGTACGGAGCAGAAAGCGAGAGGCGACAGCATAAAAGGACAGAAAGTAAGAAAGAAAGAACAAGGAAAGTGGAAAGAAGAAGAAAGCAGGCTAGCGGTGCAGAAATAAAGCAACATCCAGAGTAAAGACATTTAAAGGCACTAGAGGCGCAGAAATAAAGTGAAGTCCAGAACTAAAGACATTTTAAGAGGTATAGAAGTAAGAAAAGAGTGTGAACGACCCATAAGGAGGAAAAAAGTGCACAAGTAAAGAGAAAAGAGTGACAGAAGGTGTAAGCGTGCACATGTAATGGGAAATAGTGAAACAAGGTGCAAGTGTGCACAAGTAAAACGGGAAGAGTGAAAAAAGTTGCAAGTGTGCACAATCCAATTGAAAACATTGAAAGAAGGTGCAAAGATGTAAAAGGAAAAGGAAAGAAAGGTGAAAGGAAGAAGAGCGAGTGGAAGAGGCACCAGAGGAGAAAGGGACCAGAGGAGCCAGAGTGGCCAGAGGAGTGATTAAAATTAAAAAGAGAACATTTTTGAAAGTCTCTGACATTGCCTCATAAAAGAAAGAAATGTGTTGAAAGATACATTCTGACAAGGTTAACCTTTGTTTGAGACCAGAGGGGCCTGGACTTACAGAAGGGAGCCAAGAGAGGGTTGAAGGTACATCCTGACAAGGTGAACTTTTATTTGAGACCCGAGGGACCTAAACTTGGGGAAGGGAACACTGAGAGGCCCACAACAAGCTTTGAACTGTGAACAAAAAGGGCTAGACTTGGCAAAGGGAATCCTGAGAGGCCTAAAAGTAACTTTGTCTTCTGGTTTTTGTGTTTGAGGCCTAGACTTGGGGAAGGGAACCCTGAGAGGCCTAAACAAGAACTGGAAGGATTGAAGCTTTGGAAATGGAACCCCAAGAGACCCAGAGACATTTGGAAATGTGTGGACTTGCTGCAAGAGCCCTATGTGGAAGGTTCAAAGGGCAACCCTTTTAAGTTGAACTAATTTATGAACTGGCAGAACTAAACCTATGGGTAAGAGTAGCTAAAACCAGCTGTGGTTTATATTTCCCTTTTAACCACTATTTTTCTTGAAGAAGACTCCCTATAACATTTGATTTAAGAGTGAGGGCAAGCATAGGTTTGGACACAGACAAACATTGGTTTTGGACTTGCAGACATTGACGGCCCTTGGAACCATCAGTTGAGGGAACAATCCATTTAGAGTCAGGACCAGTTAGGTATTACACAAACCCCGGAACTTTATTAAATCAAGGTTTTGAAACTGTTAATTTTGATTCTGTGTCTCTTTTGATATCATGCCTGTTCCACACAATATACACATATGTGTGAGAAGATGGGGAATGGTGGCAGTATAAGGGATGTAATGAGAGAGTTTGGAAAGTGTGACATTTATATGGAATGAAAAATGGAAATGCTGAGCGTTTAAAAATGTTTCTGTGCATTTATAGCAGCACTGTGTGTAACCTTTTTCTGAAAGAAATGAAGATGGAAAAGATTTGTAGAACATTCTTAAGTGGCACTTGGTGTGTGGAAGTTTAATATGTTGGTATTACATAAATACTTGCCAACATGTTCCATTCCAATCTGTAGGTGTTTATCATGTCTTGGTTTTGTTCTTGCATTCTGGGACTTGAAGTTCCACTTTTCCCATTATAAAACATGGACTGCAAAAGGTCCTGTGATTTTTATCCTCAGTTCAGTTTTTTTACTGTGAACGGTGGCTCCCAAAGAAACCTTTTTTAGTATTTTTTGATTTTGTATTTTATTTTTACAGGAGATGCAAGGTAAGGTGGAGGAGGGAGGGAAGAGGGGGAAGGGGCACCAACCATAGATACGGAGGGCCAGGTGAACAGGGGAAGATGTTGGGCCTTACATTTCTGGTATGTCGCAGTGCTTCTCATGCTCCTTGACTATGACCTCAAAAGCACTTTGAAATTACTCCCCCTTGCAGATCGGAGTCTCGCAGAACAGCGTACTGAGGCCCTCGAAATGTAAGGGTTGACAGCAACATGTATGGCCTGCGAGGTGTCCGATGGGATCCTCTTCTCCACAGGAGAAGCCAGTGTGGTAGCAGGAGAGGTTGAGGAAGATGAGGTAGAGCTTGCTAACCTGCTTCTTCCAGAGAAAGGAACAGCCTTTCTCAGAGCACCCAGATTGTTGTATCTGGTGCGGCAGCGCATGGAGGTGGTCCCGTAGGAGTACTGCCCACGTTGTCCCCAACTGAGAACAACGTTGCACTCAGTGCATTTCACCTTGGCAGCTTGAGCCTTCGGTACACCCCCAACAGTGATAAGAAAACGCCACACCCATGACTCCTTCCGGGAGGTAGGCACTTCCTCTACCTCTTCTTCCTCTTCCCTGTCTTCCTCTTCTGCATCTCTGTGCCTGTTACCCTGTCCAGATCGTCCAGGTGGTTGTAGTGGTAATGGCCCTTGGGAAGGAGAAGGGATGGCCATAGCAGATGTAATTGCTGCAAATTAAGCTTTTTTTCAAAAAAGGTGCTGCCAGCTGCTCTCTCCTGAATTGCCAAATTGAGAATGACTAAAAGTAATGGGTGGGTCATTCAGAGGAACCGTCCTCGGACACGGTGACTGTCCGCGGACTACAGAGTCAAAAATAGGCTTGGAAAGATGTAAAAAGTTGACAGATCAACTAAGAATGGGTTTAGGAGCTCTGGAAGGGGTTTCAACTTGAAACATTCTAGATTGGCTGAAAATGCAGTTTCAAACTGTCCGCAGTGACAGACACCATCCGCAGATACGCTGTCACGCTGCATGGGTGCAGTCACATAATGATGTCCGGGAGATTTTGCACCGCTGATGCATGTCCGTGGACTTCGGTGGGTGAGATCCATCGGGCACATTCGCAGGATTGTCCGCAAACCGGTGTGCTGTCTGCGGACAAATTAAAAGTGCATCATGCCAGACCGGACATGTCCAGACACGGCACGATGTCTTCAGACACCCTACTGCGTAACGGACAGGCTGAACAGTCTTATAGTCCACAGACTATTAATTGGGGCTTTTTAAATAAATGATGACAGAATAATATACAAGATATTTATATTATTACACGGCCAAAGTAGTGGCCGTGTAGTTATGGTTAAGTTGCTGTTACCATAGGAAGAGCACTTTCTGGGTGGTTTATAACTTCGCTCTCCCTGGACGAATCCTCCCACCCTTTGCAAAAAAAAGTATATGGCCCACTCTGAATTTTTTTGCAAAGTTTGGTGAGGTTTGGTGTAGTGGGGGCAAAGTTATAGGGGGGGTCCTAAAATGTCTTTTTTTCCCATAGACTGAATGCGGAAAAAACTTTGCTCATGCCTACAAGCCAAACCGCTGGATGGATTTTCACCAAATTTGTGGCAGGAGCAGCGGCTTGGTCCCAAAAGCGTGCTTTTGTAAGTTTGTTGAAAATCCATCCAGTAGTTTTTTAAAAAATGAGCAAAATGTTGGTAAAAAAAAATGTGTGATATCTATGTTCGGTCTGTGGACACACTTACCTGTTCGCTCTGCGGACAGTGTCCTGATTGGCTAATCGACTTGCGTCATGTCCGCAGACATGCGGTGTGTTCGCCAATTGGATGGTGGAGAGCGTGGCGTGCGTCAGATTTTGGAAACGCCTGCCAACTTGTATCCGCGGACGTCCGTGGACGTTCATGGACAGTGCAGTGACAAATGGTGGGGAAATACAATTTTAGCAAGTGTGTTGGTCTGTAAGACTGTTTGGGGATGGTGGAGGGTAAGAGATGGTTCAAATATTGTATCTATTTAGGTGGTAGGCACCGCTGCTATGTTCGTTGTGTCCGCGGACAGCCGCGCTGTCCTTGATGTCCACAATCAACACAGATGGGGATGTCCTAAGGTCAAGCAGGCAAGGTGCTACTGTTCTACGAACATACACGGCGTCCGGTATGTCTATAATTAAATGAAAATAGAGGTGTCCTAGGGACACTATACCTGTCTGTACTGTTCGCAGGCAAGGTGAAACTGTTCTAAGAACACACATGGTGTCTGGGGTGTCCGTAATTAAACAAAAATGGAGGTGTCCTAAGGACACTATACCTGTCCGTACTGTTCGCAGGCAAGTTGAATCTGTTCTAAGAACACACATGGTGTCCGGGATGTCCGTAGAAAAAAACAAATATGGAGGTGTCCTAAGAATACTGTACCTGTCCGTACTGTTCGCAGGCAAGTTGAACTGTTCTAAGAACACGCATGGTGTCCGCGGACATTAAAAAGGCTATATGGCATGGTTAAAATGTTTGATTCTATGGGTGTGATCTATGGGGGTGATATGCTCGGGTGGTTGTCTTTGGTGCATTTGGTGGTTGTGGTGAGGGCCTAGAGTCTTGGGTGCATATGGTGGTTGTGGTGAGGGCCTAGACTCTTGGGTGCATGTGGTGGTTGTGGTCAGGGCCTAGAGTCTTGGGTGTATGTGGTGGTTGTGGGCAGGGCCTACGCAAGACCAAAGTTATAAGTACCGAAGTTATAAGCTTTCATGGGTGTGATATGCTGCGGTGGTTGTGGCCAGGTTCTAGAGTCTTGGGTGCCTGGGCCATGCATTCAAGACTGAAGTTATATGCACTGTTTGTTTCAGTTGTTGTGTTATGAGTTGTACTTATTGTAATATACTTACTGTTTGGTTTGGTAACTGCAGTACATATATTCTTTGTCAATTTCTCTGATAAAAGAAAAGATCATGTTAGTATTGGTAATTTGTAAGGACCTATAGCATTGAATAATAGACATTGTTTATTCATTTTGACCCTCATATTTAGTAGCTTACAAACCAGTGTAATGTTCTATTTGCTCAGTTTCTGTGTTTGTTTTTCAAATCATTGGGTCTGTGGGGAAAAAATAATCCATGTCGGATTAAAAAAAAACCTTTTTTTGTTATGCTACAGTCTATTTGTTTGTTTGTTTTCAGAGTTCACTTGTTGTTTCTGGCTAATGTTCTATCTGTTGGTTTGTTACATATTTTTGGAGCAGTTAGATACCTGTTGGCTTATTGTAACAGTTTATTTTTTTTTGTTATAATTTAGTGGTATTGTTTTATCTGTTTGGTTTTTGAAAATCTTGGGGCAGTTAGATACCTGTTGGCGTATTCTAACTGTTTGTTTTTTTGTTATAATTTAGTGGTATTTATTTATCTGTTTGGTTGTTATAGAATCTTAGGGCAGTTAGATACCTGTTGGCGTATTCTAACAGTTTATAGTTTTTTAATTGAAGTTTTGTTAATGTTTAAGCACAGATTAGTTATAAAACTTTGGTTTTAAGAAGATTAAAGAAGTGTTTTTAAGATTTGCTGGTAATCTCGGCTTTAGAATAATGGTACTATTATTAGATTCAAACCATCCACATTCCTTTTTAATAATTGCAGTGTAGTGAACTGCATCGGTTGTGCCTCCTTTGTGGTAGATCAAAAACCCTTTTTTGTTTTGCTACAGTCTATTTGTGTGTTTGTTTTTACTGTTCACTTGTTGTTTTTGACTAATGAAAATGTTTGGAGCTGTTAGATACCTGTTGGCGTATTCTAACTGTCTATTTTGTGTTATAATTTGTTGCAAAATATTGGGGAAGTTAGATACCTTTTGGCATTTTTTACTTGTTTATTTCTTGTTATAATTTAGTGGTATTCGTTTATCTTTTTGGTTGTTGTAGAATCTTGGGGCATACCTATTGGCGTATTGAAACAGTTTATAGTTATTTAATTGAAGTTTTGTTAATGTTTAAGTACAGATTAGTTATTAAATTTTGGTTTTAAGAATATTAAATAAGCGTTTGTAACCAACCACATTTCTTTTTAATATATGCAGCATAGTGACCTACATTGGTTGTGGCTCCTGCGTGGTAGATTATACCTATTGTTGTGAAGGTTTTCTTAGCAAGTGATAATTGACCATGTCTGAATCCAGTCAGTTTGCAGTTGTTTTTGGCACCATCTGCATTGTAACGTAGAAGCATTAGTATTATGTATTTACTATGTGTTTGTATTAGTATGGTGGAGCGATTATCTGAATTGAAGGTAGTACATAATCTACCATGGTTTGCATTTTGTACAAGTTTCTGAAATGGAAGGGATTCACAATTAGGTATGGATACATACATGAAGCGCTCATTAGGGATTTGTTCCTGTGTCACATTGTTGCAGAGAGTGCATGTATGTTTCCACAAGATTTCATTTATAGGTGTGTTTTTGTTTTCCAGTACTTGTAGTAAGTAGATTAGAAATTATTTTGGATCTTCTTGTGAGTTTATAATGAATTTCACCATTCCAGTACAGTAGTCGAATTCTTGTCTTATTTCATGAACACTATACGTGTTGTCAGGATTGTTTGTTGCGTTTCTATGAAGTACTAACATTTGCAAACACAATTGGTCTATACTGTGTAAGTAAATGTTCTCAACAATTGGTGGTAATTGAAATAGAATATGCATTGCTACATTTGCGTAGCAACTTACACCAGTTATATTTGAAAATTTGAATGGACCAGATAGGTGTGTGTCCAAGTCATTTTTTTGTAGTGTGTGTTGCTTCTTTTAAGAAGTACCTGAGTTACTTTGACTAATAGGTCCTTCTTCGGTTGTGGTAATTGATGAAGTATTTGTTTCTTTTTGTCTCTTTGGAGGATTTGCAGTGAGATCCTGTTGCATTTCTGTCTGAATTATTTTTCTTTTACAACATTTTCTTTTTTGTGGAACAGGATATGTTTCTAGATGGGGGTGTACACAGAACGTAGTCTATTGTATTCTAAAATGCAAGGAATATCAGTGTTTACTTTATTTGCATCAAAGTTGATTAGAAATCGACTGTCAAGTCTACGTAAGTGTGATAGTGCTACGTAGCTCATGCTATCTTTAAACACTGTGTTACCAATCTCTATCAATGCTTTGTCTAGGGTAAGACCTTGTGATTTATGAATGGTGACTGCGTATGCTAGATTTAGAGAAAATTGTTCTCTCCGTACATACATATGTTTGAAGAGAAGGAATCGAGCTGTTGAGCAGCCTATCCTTTTTATTTCTGAAAGCTTGTCAAAGAGAAAATTGACAAACTGAATGTTATTGTCACGTGGGTATGTTTGAAAGCCAAACACTGTATCCAGTGCTCCATTAACTAGTCCTTGCTCCACGTCAAGTTTACGTTTAAGCATTACTCTACAGTTTAAGGATAATTTTAATATTTTTTCCAAACCAGCTGTGTTGGAGATATAATTTTCTAAGGTATTTAGTCTTGTTGTGGCTTGTTCCCACATGGGTAGTGTCATACCATGTACGTCCAGTTTGTCTGTTGTGGAAATTTCAATTATTGGTTGCATTTCTTTTTTCAACATTGTTTCATTGAATTTGGAACAGCTTGCAAGAGTTGGCATTAAGGCCATACAATTGATATTATTGTATGCTAATTGTTCCATGACATCAGTAGCACATGAGTTATGCCCATAACGTGCATGGATGTGCCGGGTTTTTAATATTGCTTGTGCTTCTTGAGATAGTACACCAACTCTAATACTTTTAAAAATGTTGGCATAGGTGAGGTCTATAGACTGTCGCATGTTTTCTGTTAATTCTCTGTATTGGAAATGTTGCCAAAGGTTGACATTTCCTATGCTACCAATAGTTTTCCGGCAGAGTTTGTGTCCTAAGGTTTTAAAAATTGGTTCCCCTTTCACTGGTGTCAATTGAAAAAGATCTCCGAAAACAATAATGTGTTTTCCTCCAAAGAGCTCTTCATAGTTTGTTTTAAGTACTTCTTGTAATCTGAGGTGAATCAAAGCCAACATTAGGTTGGAGACCATGCTCACTTCATCTATTAGTAGCATTTTCATTTGTTTTAACGCTCTGCGTAGTTCCATTGCAGCTTCTGTAGAAAGTTTGTAATATTCTAATTTGTTTCGGTGTTCTACTGGTAGGAGTAGTAATCAATGTAAAGTTACACCCCCTATCTTGAGGGCAGCTAAACCTGTGGGGGCAGTTACAACATCTGACAGTTTGTTGTTTGGCAATTGTTGAAGGAACTTGCTGATGATTTTGATTAAGAATGTTTTGCCTGAACCAGCTTCACCACTGACGTATAATAGTATAGGTTTGTAATTTTGGCAGGTGCATTCTTTATTTTCATGTTGTACACCATGTGCAATTTCTTTTGTTACTTCTTGAAAAATGCTACGCTGCTCATTGATTAGTTTTGATTGTAGTGTACTTAAGTCTTCTGTATCTTCATTCTGACACATGGCGTTTTCAACTTCTGTCATAGCTAATTCTGCCTCATTTGTTATTAGTGGCTGTCCCAGTGGTTCTTGGCTTCCTGTTACAGAAGGTTGACTACTGTCAGGAGTGTCCTTATCAACTTGAGCCTGGAGTGTTGCTGTTCATTGTGCAACATTGTTTTGTACTGTGTAAAGTTTACATCGGTGATAGTGCTTTCATTTGCTTTGAAAGCCTCTTCATAGGAGTCATAGTTATCTAGTATTTCTTCTTCTTTTCTCCATGGTTTAAAGAGTTGTAGCCGGGACATGTAATATAGTTTTTTATGTTGAGGAGTTTTTAATGACAATTTGATATGATTAATTCAACTTGGTTTGGTAAGTTTTACTAAGCTGTCTTCACAATTTGTCACTCTGTATCTACCTTTTTTCAGTGGTTTTTATATTATTTTTGTATGTGAAATTTTGGGCTATGTGGTATAGACACATGGTTTCCAAAGTGGTACTTCTGTTTGGGTAGTATGTGTCTATTAAATTGTTTTTGAAAATGTCTTGGCTGTTTGGATCATTTTTGGCTATTGTTTCTATGTCGTCGTATGATTTGAGAACTCTTTTTCTAGATGTAGCAGGACCAAGACTTAGCTATACTATATTTTCAGATTTTCCATACAAAGCAGTAACGGTTAAATGATCTGCAGCTTCATAGGAGCCACATTCTCTATGGGAGAGCATTTTTATGCACAAGCTGTACAATTCCTGAGACAGTGTTTTGTCTGATGACAGGTCATTCCATAGGTCTTGAAGCTCTGTTTTTTCTGCTTTTGTTAAGTAGGCTGTAACATATCGTGCAACTGCAGCGGAATTGTCTGCAATGTCCTGCACATCTATGTTTGCATTCCACAATAGGGCAATGATTGCATTGTAATCATTGATATTTTTTGCTTCTTCTGTTCTTTTTATGTAATATGTATTTTTAGGCGATTTACCTTTAACACTATGTCTAACTGAAGACATGAAGTTGTTCGCTTCACCTGTTTCTGTAACTGGTCTAGGAAAACCAAAACGGCATTTGGTGTAGTATTTCCCTTTGTTTTTGTATTTGCGACGACAATATTTGCCACATTTGTGTCTTTGAAATTGTATAATTTGTGCATGAAGATCACTATTTGTTGCTTCTGATGGAATTTCACAAGTGAAATATTTTTCGATAAACTATAGCACAGTGGCATCACTGTCTTGACCAAATTTAGGAGCATCTTTAATCCATAAAAGCATGTGGATATGTGGTGCTCCTCTGGCTTGGTATTCTTTTTTCCAAAAGAAGTGTTGCACTTCTCCGAGGGGAGGAACAGTTTTATTACAAATAAAGTGTAGCATAGCAATAAAGTGGTGATGGAAATATCTTGAAACATTAACAGGATCTAGAGAGCAAAGTTTTCCAGGTGTTAGTATATCTATGTTTGTTTTGTTTTTGTTTGATATGCGTAGGAAATCATGTAGATCTTCCCATGCATATTCTGCACAACTTAATGTAACAAACCAAGTGGGTGGGGCAAGGTTTCTTATCATGCAACATACATCTCCGTGACGTCGGAACCAGTACTCTTTCGTACCACGCATGTTTGCTAACAGATTTGTAATGATTGATTGTAAAACTTCATCTTTTTCTTGCACTTTTTGTAGTAATTGCATAGCTAACATATTTTGAAAGTGGGTTCCTGATTTTAATGTGTGTGCAACTCCGTAAAATAGAGTTGCTAGTTCACTTTCAAAGAGTAGGTGGAATATGTATTCCACATTTTGTCTAAATCTAGTATTTTCAGAATACATTCGTAATGAGCGGTATTCTGATGCTGTTATCTGAGTGGGTCTTTCATCGTACCTTCCTCCTTTGCCAGTAGGAAAGAGTAAAGGAAAATCACGTGCTTCTATACTTTTTTCCTATATGCTGATTGGTGATCCTTTTGTTTGTCGCATTTGGTACGTTTCTAGTGATCATCTATGGTGTCTTTAGAGTGCAATGGATGAATTGTATAATGGTCTAAAATATTGGATATTGTAGCAGGATCTAGAAGTTCAAATTGACCAGTTTCTGGTGACTCTTGTATTATTTCAGTTGTTTCTCTTAAGTTTTCTTCAATATTTATTTCTTTGTAGTATTCATTATTGTCTTTTAGATATTGCAAGGCTTGTCTAACTTTATGTAAATCTACCAGTTGTTGTCAATTTTTTTTCTTTTGTAGGTACACCATTTACTAAGACAATTAAAGATTGTTCTATTGGACGTTGCACTCCCAGAGTGTGCACATTTTCTTTTAGATCTAATGGTAAATATACTACTTTGCCGCGAATGCCTTTCACCAATTCAGATGGAGGTAATTTTGCTGTTTTTGATTGAAGGCGTATTATTGCCTGGAATGGGTGTACTGTTTGAATTATGATGCTCTCATATAAATTGAGTTGTTGCAGGGGTTTTGGTAGAGGGAATAATTCCAAATTATTTGTGATAGCACGTGAAGGAGTTTGATTGTTGTCAAGTTTTGTAGTGCAGTAACTGCAAACTGTTATGGGGTCGGTTATTTCGTATTTGGTTTCTGCTATAAGGTAGAGAGCTAATTCAAACCATTTGGAATCTTCATTGTCTTCTATTTTGTATGTTATGTCTATAGTTTTTGTGTTACTTTTATAAAAAGTTCTGCGGCAACACACACAGACATGGTTTGGTATTTCAGCGGATGTACTTTTGAATTTTAGTATTTCTTTTTTGTATGTGTGTAGTAGAAGGTTGCCATGTGCAGAATTGTTGCTAGTCTGTTGTAAAGCTATTGCATTTCTTAAGTGGTTTTCACTTCCAAAATATTTACTCTGGATATGGTTGATTTCTTCGAGTAGGTCTTTGGCTGTACCATGTAGAAGATTGTTCTTTAAATTGGCTAGTGCTAAAGCAGGACTTTTAGCATAGTACAGTTTATAGACTAGATTTCTTATAGTTGAATGATGTGTTGATATCATTTTGATATGAAGGAAGCTGCTTTTGCAAATAGGTCCTGAAATGCAGGCCAATGAATGTCCTTGCAGTCCTGCGTATTTGCGCACTAGACAAGTATCCATATATTGCAGCAGTTTTATTTTGATTTTATCTTTGCCTTTCACATATTGATAGAGGAACTGGCGTAAAGATTTGAAAGATTTGTTGCCAATGTTACACATTGACGTGCATGACCATTTGTATACTGGACGTTCTGGTTCAGTCAAATGGAGAATTGATTCTGAGTTCTTTGGGGATATTTTTGTAAGCAGTATTTCTTGTTCCATTATGGTATTATTAAGTTTTTCATAACCTCGTCCACTACTATGGATGGCAATTGTGTTTGTTTGATTTTGTTTGTATGCTTCTTCGTTGAAATATGGGTCTGTGCTTGTGGTGTGACTCCATTCACCTACACAGATATTTAAGAAGTTATTTTTGTTGACATTCCGTTTATTGAGAAGCTTTTTTTGTAATTTAGAACTTAGTTTTGTTAGTGGTTTCATTCTGTTTAACACTAAAATAAATAACTTTCTTTTGAGAAGGATTGCACTTTCTATCAAAGCTTCTAAGATTAATTTTCTACAGTGGTTTTTAAGGCTTGTGTATGATTTGTCTCCTGATTTTATAAGATTCTGAAGGACTCTGTAGCGGAACATTTTTGTTAATATACTTTTTTTGGTATGGTTACTTCCTGCTATATCAAGATTTAGAGGAGCAGTTTTAGCAGTAGTGATAGCTGCATTTCTGTTAATCTTTTTCTGTTTCTTTTACATTTTGATAGAGGAGGCAAAGTTTCTGTACTGGAAGATTGTTTAGTTTTGCTAAATGACTGTATTAGCTGTTTTGCTTATTTTGGACATTTTTATTTTCATTTTCTCTATTTCTGCGTTGCTTTGTACGGACCTGCTTTCTGGTAGGCATTCTGTGGGGTCTGTTGAAACATAAAATAGAAGGCATGGGTTGGGCTGTTGTGCAATGTATGTGTGCTGTATGCATGAGTGTTTGAGTATGATTGTAAAGATGTATCTGGTGGTGTGTGATTGTGCATTGGAAAGCTACAATTAGTTGGGAAGGCTACTCTTCTATTTGTGTGTTACTATACTGCAGTTCAGATGACAGTAAAAAGTGAGCTAGTGGTGAGGATAAGCACTAATAGTGAATCAAATGGTGTAAAATTAAAACTATTCTTTGTTTGTAATAGTAATATTCTAGGGGCTGAGTTATGTTATTTGTGCTCTGAAAAAACGGGATTTGTGTGCTATTCTGCATGCTAATCCCTGTTTAATAAATGGTGATTTGTGGGTAGAATGGTACACAAATCTTCATTTTTTTGGTGCACAAATTACATGAATCACCCGCACAGTGTGTTTGAGTAATATATTTTAATAACAAGATGATAAATATAACAAGTAAAATTATAACAGTAACAGTGGAAACAATTTAAAATTGAGAATCAGACCAGAAAACAGTAAGTAGACCAATTAAAGTGAAGGGAAGAAGGTGAGTAGTGCAGTAGAAGTGAGAGGGAAGGGTGGGGAAGAGGAGGAGGAGGGAAACGGATGGTGTTAAAGGTGAGAATGGGGGGAGAGGGAAGGGGAGGGAGATGATTAAGGATATAAGGCAAGGGAGGAGAGGGTAAGAAGGTGGGAGGGGTTTCATGTTAGGGAATGGAGAAGGAGAGATTTGAGGACAGTATAGAATGAGGAAAAGGTAGAAATAGAGCAGAGTGAGAGAGGTAAGGAGTTCCAGTGCAGGGGGGCTAGGAGATGAAAGGAGCGGAAATGGGGTGTGGTACAAGGGGAAGGAGGAACAGTGAGAAGAAAGTGGCCAGCAGAGTGAAGGGAGTGGGAGGGAGTGTAGAAAGAGAGGAGAGAGGAGAGATAAGGGGGAGCAAGATTGTGGAGAGATTTAAAGGCTGGGCAGAGAAAGTATGGTAGTATTGTACTTACTCTTTTTTTTGTGGAATGAGCAGGTTTCTTTGTAGTTGGTGTTTGTAGTTCAGACGTTGCTGTTTTCCAGGAGAGTGGTCTTCACTGCAATTGTAAAAAAGAAAGAAGTTAGTAATTTTGTGTCTTTATAGCAGTGATGTTAATTGACAGATTAATTTTTATGTTTTTGTAGTAGTATTCTTGTTTGATATCTGAACATAGTGTATGCATGCAGTTTCATTTGACTATGTGCAGCCTTTATATTTCATTTACAATATGTTAGTTCAACATGCTTTGCAAATGAGTAGAATATTAAGTGTATGAAACTCACTTGGTTTTTTAAAGCTGTGTTATAGGATGTTAGCAGAAGAAGAAATAATGATATATTTATTTTGCAATTTTCATAAGGTAAATAGCAGAAACTGTATAGAAAAGCATGGAATGTATGCATTTGTGAAGGTGTGGGTAATAAAGCAGACGGATGTGATTTACAGGTATTGGTGTTATTGCAGCTGGGAACTTTTCAATTATAGTGTCTATGTGTGCGAGTGTATGAAGATGCATGATCTTTTACTGGCTGTGTATAATTATATAATACACTACTAAGTGTTTTTCCACTATTATATTGTTATTTCTCCCATCTTCTAATATTATACTTTTTTAGATAGGTGTTTGTGTAAAAGAAAAATTAGATAGCCGACAGGTTTGGAAGTGATGGTTGATTATACCAGATGGGAAAAATGACAGTAAGTTCATTTTATGGGTTATACAGTTTAAGTGGCAGTTACTCTGTTTATTTGCATTTATAAGAGTTGTAAATGTACTGTGCAGAAAATATGCACACCTGTAGTTTGTATTCATGCATGTGGATATGCATGCAGCTGCAAGTAGAAATCTTAGAGACTTGTAGAGCAGTTTTTGTAGTAGGTGCTTTCCAATGATATGAGACTTGTACTCGGAGTGATCAACAGTACATTTGAAGTGCTGAACTCTGATGATGGAGTTGGATGTAGAGGTCGTGGATGTGACTGGTGGATGGTTGTGTGACTGGTTAGCTGTATCCAATGAAGGAATGCACAGAGAGTGAAGTGGAAATGGTAGAAGGGTTGTCCAAGGTACGATATGTCCGCAGACATGGTGGTAGTCCGCAGACATCGCGTATTACATACAGGGATTTTGGGGTGGAGAGGCATGACAATGAGAGTGAGCAGAGAAATTGATTGGTTAGTAAAGTTTAGTGAGTGTGTTGTGTAAGGAGAGAGTTTGTCAAAAAATCTTTTTCCTGAAATAAGAACAGTTAGCTATGGCTGTGTGTTTCAGAAAACAGATTGTGTGGATTTTGGTAGACTCATTGATAGATTGGTTGGAGGTGCATGCACAACACTGTGGAGTAGCTGCAGATCTTGAATTCCCTCATGTGGAAGTGCACTGGCATGGAGTGCATGGAATGAAGTGGCTAGACTTGCTACCTCTCTGTGCTAGTTTGGAGACAGAGATTCATTCAGACATAATTATAATTCATTGTGGAGGGAACAGTTTGGGACATGTGTCAGGATTTTCTTTGCAATTTGCGATGAAAGAAGGACTTGGGAAGGTCATGGACATGTTTCCAAATTCCCAAGTAATATTTTCTCGTATTGCGCAGAGACAAATGTGGCTGCATTCTTCTTCATTTGGTCCACACATGGAGAAAGCGAGGCGCAATGTCAATAAGGCTGTTTGTGCCTTTCTAAGAGATGTTGGCATGTCCTCTTTTCACAATGAAAATATTATGTTTCGTAGCACATACATTTTTCGTAGAGATGGAGTCCATCTTACTTATGCTGGTAATCAGATTTTTCTGAGAAATGTACAAAATGCATTGCGTCCTTTTGTGGAATTACAGCCATCTTTTTTGCAGTAGGTGTTGACTATTTAAAATTTTTCAAAAACAAAAAAACACCACCAAAAGGCTCTTTGCAGAGCCACCACTTCCTCCCAGAGAAAAGTGCAATGATTTTGATAGGGCAGCACCCCAAAATGTTTGATGTTTGCGAACTGTCTGCAGACTTCTAAGAAAATATTGCACAGGGCCCTACTCCATTTATTAGTCACTTTTATTTTTAGACTATGAAGGGCAGCTCTGAAAAGAGCCTTTTTTATTTTTGTTGTCTTTTATTTTGTTTTTTACACACGACACACTAGGAGAGGAGGGAACAGGAGGGTAAGGAGGGACACCAACCACGGGGATAAGAAAGGGCGGGTGGAGAGGGGAAGATGTAGGGTGGGCCTTACTTAGGTAGTGGGCAGGTCTTCTCGTGCTCCGAGACCGTAGTCTCGAAAGCACTTCGAAGTCCCTCCCCCCTGCAGAGTACTGCGTCACAGTACATACACAAAACTGGGACCCTCGAAAGGTAAGGGTCATCAGCATTGTGAATGGCCTGTGAGGCAGCTGGAGAGATGCGCTCTCCCACAGGAGTGTCTCTTGTGGTGAGAGGAGTAGAAATGGAGGATGAAGTAGAGGAACTCATCCTACCACGCTCCTCGCAAGGTACAACCTTGCGAATGGCCCCACCATGGAACAACCTTAGGTGTCGCTTTATAGTAGTCGTACCAAAGCTGTACGAACCAAGCCTCCCGCGACTGGTTGCAGGTGACTTTGTTCACACGCGCCGTGGGTACATTACCATGAATGGTAAATAACCGCTGCACCCAAGACTCACGGCAAGTGCTGGTAGTAGGGACTTCCACTACCTCATCCTCGTCATCCTCTTCATCCTCCTCTGCATCCTGATGCCTGTTCCCCTCTTCAGGCCCTTGGGGAGGTGCTGGTGGTGGAGGGGGTGGGGGTGGTGCTGAGGCAGATGTAGCATCAGGTGGCAGTAGAGGATCCATGGATGCCATCAGGTTTCAGAAAAATCTGGAAGATTGGCAGCAAAATACCAGCCAACGTAGACAATGCTTTGTCAAATAGCCAAAAGCACAATGAGGATGAGCTCTGGGGTGTGGCCTTTTATAGGGGTGCAGGTGCACGCGGTTTGCAGACACCCGCCCTGTCCGCAGACAGATTGAACATCCCAAAAAGGCTGAAAAAGTTCCAGAAAGTATGTAGAGAGTCAGGGTGATTGTCTGGGACATGTGCTATGGTGAATGTTTACTATAAAATACTGTAGATAGCCTGAAAATGCACTTTAAAAATGTTCTGGGACACGGACAGTGTCTGCAATTCAGAGCACATGCTCAGTGTGGGTGCGGTCACATGATGCATTGCGAACATGTCCACAAAGGGAATTGGTGTCTGCAGGACATCAAATGCACGGGAACGGTTGTGCGCATGTGCGCGGGTGTTCTACGGACAGTGTTCGAGTCATGAAATTAATTAAAAGTGCGACACAAGTGACACGAACAGTTACGGACAAGCGTGATGTTCGAAAAAGTTATGGGTGTGATGCGCATGTGCATAGATGTTGTTTAGGCAGTACGGACAGGTATAGTGTCCTTAGAACACCCCCATTTTACATATATGCAGACAACCCGGACACCGATTGTGTTCTTAGAACAGTTCCCATTTGCCTACGAACAATACGGACAGGCATAGTGTCCTTAGGACACCTCCATTTTGGTTAATTGTGGACATCCCGGACACCGTGTGTGTTCTAAGAACAGTTCCATTTTGCTTGCGAACAGTATGGACAGGTATAGTGTCCTTATGACACCTCCATTTTGGTTTTTACGGACATACCGGACACCGGTTGTGTTCTTAGAACAGTTTCAACTTGCCTGCGAACAATACGGGCAGGTATAGTGTCCTTAGGACACCTCCATTTCGTTTTTTACGGACATCCCAGACAACGAGTGTGTTCTTAGAACAGTTTCAACTTGCCTGCGAACAGTACAGACAGGTATAGTGTCCTTAGGACACCTCCATTTTGGGTTTTACGGACATCCCGGACACTGAGTGTGTTCTTAGAACTGTTTCAACTTGCCTGCCAACAGTATGTACAGGTATAGTGTCCATAGGACACCACCATTTTGGATTTTACGGACATCCCGGACACAGAGTGTGTTCTTAGAACAGTTGTAACCACCCTGCGAACAGTACGGCCAGGTTTAGTGTCCTTAGGACACCTCAATTTTGGGTGTTACGGACATCCCAGACACCGAGTGTTTTCTTAGAACAGTTGTAACTTGCCTGCGAACAGTAGGGACAGGTATAGTGTCCTTAGAACACCCCCACTTTGGTTAATTCTGGACATTCCGGACACCCGCACTGTCCGCGGACATCCTAACTGCCTTTTTTTTTTAAACGCAAAAAAGAACTGAATTAAGACACATAATATTTTTGTTTTATTATATATAGATGTACAATTTATGAAAGAGATGGGGAAGCAGAAACTGATACAAACACAGGGGAATTGGGGGTTTCAAGAGGATGGATAGGAGGAGATGAAGGGGTGGAAGTCTCAGCAAAAGGTTTTCTTCGTGGAGAGGGTTTGGGGATAATTGACTGGTATATGGAGAGGGGGGACAGGTACATGTGGGACAATGATATTTAATGTTTCCTTTTATGTGGTCCTCCACAAAGTTCTTCAAATGGTTGAAATGTGCCATGAGCATGTCCATTTTTTCTTCCATGCGCTGGAGAGTCTTATCCAATGTATCTTTTGGTGTACTATTTTCAATGTTTGTACGGTCTGTTAAAAATATATATGTATATGTACATAAAGTAATGCTTATTAATTTGGTTATATAGAGAAGTGTCTACCATTAGTATCACTATCTTCAGACATTTCCTCACGTAGGAAATTCTCTTCAAGCCACTACAAAGTACTGGACATTTCTGTGAAAAAAATATATCTTACTTTTATTGTATGTAATACAGAAATTTTAGAAATATATAAGAAAAATGAACCACACTTACTAGCTTCTGGTAAGTTGTGTTCTTACTGGTCTGTAGATCTGCTGTTGCTCCTAGTTGTGCAGTTTCTGTGAGGTAATTATGTTGAAGGCTATCTTTTTTTTATTTTGGTATATTCCATTTTGTACATATGGTATTTAAATGGATGGTTAAAGTGTTAGATATATAGGTTGTATTTCTTATTTATTACTACATATAATGTGTTTGTGTGCTGGTTTTTGAACTTGTGCACTGTTCATATGGCACAATATAACAATTTAAGATAACCCCTGAGTTTTTGGGTAGTGTTGCTGTTGTCCGAGTCCGTCCGCGGACATATGCACAGTCCGCAGACATCAAAAAGACTAGCTGGGGGTTCAATATGTTCTATGTTACATGTATATAAAGTCAGGGATATTATGGTTAAGTTGCGCTACTAAAAACCTATGTAATTCAGTAAAAACACTTTGTTAAAGGGACGTTATGGTTAGCTTGCGCTACTAAACCCTATGAAATTCAGTAAAAAATCTTTGTTAAAGGGACGTTATGGTTCCAAGTAAAACCGAAAAACCCCTGAAATGTATAAGTTATGGTAAGCTAAGCAACCATAACTTGCACCACCACTGTGTACTGCTAAGACTAACACCCAGGACATCAAAGATGACATCACAAATGTCATTGATGACATCACTGATGACATCACATGTTCATTTACTTTTCATGAAATGTTTGTACAAGGGATTCTTATTATAATGTTAACAAAAAAGTTTTAAGGATCATTGGAATTAATATCATGAGCTACTTAGTGCATTAAGCAATGCATTGATATAAATAGCTTTCTTTTATGAAGTTCTATCCAGTATACTAAGCTACTCATGTAGAAACATAGGCATTGTGTGCAGCATACATGATTGAGGTGCAATATTCATAATCTTGGCATATTGAATAGTGAAATGATAACTGCTTTCTTATTAGAGTTTTACGTACTGTGAAACATGTAATAAGTAGCTAATAAAACCCACTTACTACATAATTGCATTATTAGAGACAAATAAGTATATACAGGGAAAGTGAAGTAAGCAAAAAAGAAGCAGTAGTAACAAAAAGTGTTCATAAACTAACTGATTATCTTTAAGCAGAGAAATGATTGCTCTGTTTCAAAGCTGCTACTTACCCTGTGTATATGTATAACATGATGTGACTGGAACCTAACGAAAGAAGTGTGAGTACAATGTATACAAATATGAGCACATGCAAGGAAAGTACAGTAATAACAAAACAACAGACCTATCAGAAAGTGCTGATAACTCTACTGATTATCTTCATGCACAGAAATGATTGCTATCTTTCAAGCCTGTGTCTTCCCCTATGAATATATTTCATATGATGTGACTGGACCCTAAGGGAATTTCTGTAAGAACATATTTGAAGAATAAGTGTACAAATATAGTACCTTTTCAATTTTTAGTTCCTGACTGTTACTGAAGAAAACCATGTGGCCTACATATGTCAGTAAATGAAAAAAGGGTGAGGCAGACATGTGATGTCATCAGTGACATTTGTGATGTCATCTTTGATGTCCTGAGTGTTAATCTTAGCAGTGCACAGTCGTGGCACGAGTTATGGTTGCTTAGCTTACCATAACTTACGAATTTCAGGGTTTTTTTCGGTTTTACTTGGAACCATAACGTCCCTTTAACAACGTTTTTTTACTGAATTTCATAGGTTTTTAGTAGCGCAACTTAACCATAACATCCCTTTAACAACGTTTTTTTACTGAATAAAAATTTATTTATTTATGAAAGGGATGGGGTATCGGAATGGGAAACATAAATGGGAGGATTTGGAATTTCTATTCAATGATCATCAGGGGAGGGAGGGAGAGAGGTTTCATCAAAGCGTCTTTCATTTATATTTTGGGAATTTTGATGGGGAGATTGCTGGAACAAGGGGGACAGGTAGAAGAACGACAGTGATAATCAACATTTCAAATAACATGATTTTTAACATAATTTTAAAGTTGGACTGGATGTCTTTGTCAGCAAATGCAGATCCTTTGCAAGCGGGCTTTGAAAAAAATCTGGGAACGACCGCCAACAAACTGGCCCTGAGCTCACTGAAAGCAAAGGTCATGGAAGGACGAACTCGTATCTTTATGGCATTTATCGGCCTGGTGCAGGCTTTTGACCAGGTCGATCGTGCCACATTGTGGAGAAAACTAGAAAATCTCTCATGCCCTGCACAGACTTTAGTCCCGATAAAGGCACTCTACACTGGCACTTTAATGTGCATACGCCTGAATCGAATGGGCCTCTTATCACATCCAATATGTACAGAGCGTGGCGTAAAACAGGGATGCCCACTGGCCCCCACGCTATATAACGCCTACACAGCAGATTCTAAGAACTCCGAAAACAGAGTACGATCTTTCCGCCGACCCTGGGTAATGAGAAACTATTCCGATTGTTATATGCAGACAACATTATTTTAATGGACCAAACGGCCATTGGCCTACGAAGACAAATAGACAACCTGTCAGTCTACCTGAAAGAAAACCACCTCTAGATGAACAGGGACAAAACCAAAATAATGTTGTTTCGAGAAAACCGCCCAAAAATCAGAAAACTTGAATTGGAGTATCAACGGGAAGCCCCTGGAGAGGGTGAAAAGCTTCAGATACCGGGAATTATTCTAAACAGCAACCTCACAGAAACACCAATGCAAGAAAACTTCGAAAGTAAAATCATTAATAAGTCTGATGAAAGCGATCAACAGAAAATACGGACGCTTCTCACCCATTCCGGCCATAACCTTCTACAGAACAAAGGTTGTCCCTAGCCTCACTTACGGCACGAAAGCAATGCCATATCTTCTGGACACCCTCTGGCAGAAACTAGAGGGGATGTTCTGGCGGAAGGTGTTAAACCTGCCCCACTCACTGCCAGTATCCTTAATCAGAAGAGAGTTGAGTCTGCAATCACTAAGATCCATTGTAGCAAAGAACAAAGTTATGCTATTTAGAAAAACAATTCTTCCTCGTCCACCACTGATCCTTATGGCCATCAACAAGGAAATAGAAGCCAGAACGTGAAAGATGCTGCAGAAATGGTCAACCAAAAACAAACTCCTTTTAGACTGGGCGGGTAGCATGGAATAGGAACTAAGGTGCAAGCCCACCAAGGTAAAAAAATGCATTGTTCAAAGAGACTGGACCAGAATGCTGGAAGAAGCTGGAACTTCAAAGTTGACAGCAGACCTGCCACCGTACATGACGAAAGTAAACCAAATTAGAGACTACCTGGCGAAGTGCCCGGATAAAAAAGTACATGAGAACTTTCTTCGGATCCGTTTAAACTTGCTATACAAAAGAAGTTCTGGCAAGAAGAAACCAATCTGATACAAACACCTGCCACTTCGGTACACAACCGGAAGAGACAGAAACTATTAGACATCTGCTTTTAACATGCCCAGGGACAAAATCAGCTCATACAACTCATTTGGGCCTCATTTTCAAAAACCTGAATTATTACGACGAAGACGAATGGTGGAACAGGTTGATGAGCGGAGAGGAAATGCGGTGGGTAATAGCTGTGATTGTTTTTTTTAAAAAACCTCGGACTAAATAGACTCTTCAAAACCACAGCCACCACCAAGGATTCCACTACACAGGAAAACCATACGAAGTCAATGGAAAACTAACACTGACACCCCTCATGAACATGCATGTCTACATTAGGCAACTAATGTAGTTGTCTGATTAACAGAACAACTCAAAACAATAAAGTTGAAGTAATGCACTTTTTGGAATGAGAAAACAGCTGGGAGAGAAACAGGGGTGGGGAAAGACTTATTTAAATTTCTTGTTAAATTTGTCTACACTTGTAAAAAAAAATCTTTTTCAATTGAAGCAAGTATAATAAAAAAAGAATAATAAAAATAGTTCCTTAATGTCATTACTAAGTTCATCCAATTTTGTTGACAAGATCATTATTTCATTATGTACAGTTGGAGAAAAGGATTATCTTTGTGATTGTTGGGATTCTCCATAATTAAATTGGGGTGTTGTTTCTTCATGTAACATATGTACTATAAGAAAAGAAGAAATTATGAGCTCTGTATAAATTATATTATTTTTTATATTAAAAGATGTTTTGTTTACCATTAGAGATTTCATCATCACTTATTTCTTCTTTTGGAAAGTTTTCTTCCAACCACTCAAGCGTGTTTGCCATTTCTGTTTAAATAAAAATAATTGTGATATTTGCTTATGAAATGTTTGCATAATGAATGGCAATAACAGAGACATAAAAACAGTGTATTTTTTGGTAAAAGGTTGTTTTGGAATGAGCTCCTGGTGTATGTATGAACAGTTGTACTGAAGTGATAATATGAGGTGTACAGTTATGGTTTGTGCTTGGTGCATTCCGTTATATTGTGTGCTAAATGGAAACATATTTTTTACATTTTGAAATAATTACTTGTACATAAAATGTATATTTGGGTGTAGTAAATGTAAATAATGTTGTTTGTTGTTTTAGGTATATATTTTTAAATAGGTATAAGGAACTTGTATCAAATTAACGGGGGTCTGGTAAAAAAAAACCTATGCAATTCAGTGAAAAAACATTGTTAAAGGAATGCTATGGTTAAGTTGCACTAATACAAATGTATGAAATTCAGTGAAAAAACATTCTTAAAGGGACGTTATGGTTACAGGTAAAACCGAAAAACCTTTGAAATTGGCCCGTTATGGTAAGCTAAGCAAGCATAATTCGCGCCACCAGCGCGCAGTGCTAAGACTAACACCCAGGGCATCAAAGATGACATCACGACAAAACAGATGTACCTTCTGGGCACCTCGGTCAATTCTGTCCTTGCCGTGCATCTCCTGCCACTAGCCGCTACCATCTTCCATCATCCTGAGCTGCACTGCACATGCAACCTGGGAACTAACACATTGCAGCCTGTCCATCTGGCCCCATGGTGGAGTGAGTTCTGCAGGCACCATAATCCGACTGGGCTGCACTGCTCAAGTGGCCCAGGACTTGAAGGCCTTGCGGGTGGGCTGACAGCATCCCAGACGGTTTGGGTATGTTTGACCTTGTGCATATTGCCCTCAGCAATTTGACCCAAAACATTTGACCTTTTCACCAAATTGACCTCCATTGTTAAGGATGCCGGGGACAGCCCCGGAACCCCCTTTTGACCTACTTACATGATCATGAGGAGCGGGGGACCACCCCCGCAACCCCAGCACCTCATGTTCAGGTAAGTAGGTATTAACCTATTTGAACTAAAACAAAAAGGTCAATTTGGACCGGATGCAATAAAAGGTCAATTTGGACCACTCAGAAACAGTGAATTTGATCAAAAGGTCAAATGTTTTAGGTTAAATAGGCTAACACCTCCCAGACCACTTCCTCTGCTTCCCTGGGCCATCACCACTCATGCAGCACAGGATGAATCGGTCTTCTGAGCCTTCCTCGCTTGGCTCTGCGGTGAGCTGAAATGCCCCAACGACCACATCTTCATTCAGGCAGCGCTCACATGCAGCCTGGGGCTATATTCCATGTCAGCGCGCTCCTGACATATGCACCTGGCTTAAGCGTTAATCAAGTACTGGCGTGGGCGCTTGAGAATTGCATGGTTGTCTGCCTGTTCCTTTCAACTGCACCAAACTGTATTTTTCTAACAGTTGCTTGACGGTCTCTGGCTCTCCCTTCTCAGAGCCAGTCCATTGTCCAGGAAAGGGGAAGCCTACTAAACATTGTCTTGGATCACCATGGTTCTAGGTGACCCCTGAAAGGGGCTTGGTGGTGGGGTATGTTGTCACAGAACCTGTAAGTACAGAAAAACATCTACAAATATACACATATTAAATAAAAAATTTAAATACCCCCAGTATCTAAGTGTTTTATTTCTTTTTACCCTTTCCTCTGGATGTTACTAACCCCCAACCTGGCCGGGCACTAATTGGGCCAGGGGTTACATTACTTCACCTTAAGGAACATTGTAGTGGCTGAGAATGCACTTTCTGGATGTCTTTTGGATCTCACTAGGCTGTCCCTCCTTCCAGCCTCTAGCGGCAGAGCCCATCTCGGCAGTGCCTCCAGTGTAGCCCTTCTGTGTTCCCCCCGACATGGCGACATATGCGCTCTCTTCCACCACGCCAGGGAAGGACCACTCTACGGCCCCCTCTCCCAGTCCAGCTACAGAAAAGAGGTGTTAGGCAACCTTCAATATCTGGCATAATACGAAAGAACAGGAGATGAGCGACCACATGAGTCCACATTAAAGTCCATATTACCGGCCTGATAACCACAAGATGCCAATACTGGATTCTGAATGCCCCAACGAGGACCTCTCTTTTTCTTAAGAACACCTATCTGTATGCATTCCCCACCAATACACCCAACTTTGGCATAGTCTTCCTCTAGAGGGAGAGGGTCAGGTGGTTCAGGAGTTATGGTGTTGGGACCGACGGTCCTCTGCGCACCCTCTCTTGTCGTTAGTTGCTTTTTTGGCCTGCCGCCTGGCACGTGGTTTGACTTGGGAGCCACTTCTAGGTTCCCGATTGGTTAAGAGCTTAGTGGGGAGTCAAACCTCTGTTAGCATTGGGCGCTGGCTGGGTTTGGTGGTCCAATTGTGAGAAATGTCAATTAGTAGATTGTCCAGTCCTTGGGTCATGCGAGTTGTGATTTTATTTGTATCAGAACAACATAGATGATATCTAGATTTCTACCCCCAGTATCTAAGTGTTTTATTTCTTTTTACCCTTTCCTCTGGATGTTACTAACCCCCAACCTGGCCGGGCACTAATTGGGCCAGGGGTTACATTACTTCACCTTAAGGAACATTGTAGTGGCTGAGAATGCACTTTCTGGATGTCTTTTGGATCTCACTAGGCTGTCCCTCCTTCCAGCCCCTAGCGGCAGAGCCCATCTCGGCAGTGCCTCCAGTGTAGCCCTTCTGTGTTCCCCCCGACATGGCGACATATGCGCTCTCTTCCACCACGCCAGGGAAGGACCACTCTACGGCCCCCTCTCCCAGTCCAGCTACAGAAAAGAGGTATTAGGCAACCTTCAATATCTGGCATAATACGAAAGAACAGGAGATGAGCGACCACATGAGTCCACATTAAAGTCCATATTACCGGCCTGATAACCACAAGATGCCAATACTGGATTCTGAATGCCCCAACGAGGACCTCTTTTTTTCTTAAGAACACCTATCTGTATGCATTCCCCACCAATACACCCAACTTTGGCATAGTCTTCCTCTAGAGGGAGGGGGTCAGGGGGTTCAGGAGTTATGGTGTTGGGACCGACGGTCCTCTGCGCACCCTCTCTTGTCGTTAGTTGCTTTTTTGGCCTGGCACGTGGTTTGACTTGGGAGCCACTTCTAGGTTCCCGATTGGTTAAGAGCTTAGTGGGGAGTCAAACCTCTGTTAGCATTGGGCGCTGTAAGAAATGTCAATTAGTAGATTGTCCAGTCCTTGGGTCATGCGAGTTGTGATTTTATTTGTATCAGAACAACATAGATGATATCTAGATTTCTACTTGTGCCAACCTAATGTTACAAAAAACAGCCGACGTGCGTTTCAACCTGGGTCTTTATCAAGGCAGTTGTCTGGTGGCAGCAGAGTTGCTGAGCGTGCTTGCTGCTGGTGACCCCGAACGGAAGAAGCCGCCACACTGCACCGATCCCGGCAGTAGATCAGGCTATCCAACCCCAACTGGAACCCTTACTTGGGCCACCACGAGCAAACAACCCTCAGCAACTCTGCTGCCACCGGACAACTGTCTTGATAAAGACCCAGGTCGAAACGCGCGTCGGCTGTTTTTTGTAACACTAGATTGGCACAAGTAGAAATCTAGATATCATCTATGTTGTTCTGATACAAATAAAATCACAACTCGCATGACCCAAGGACTGGGCAATCTAGTAATTGACATTTCTCACAATTGGACCACCAAACCCAGCCAGCGCCCAATGCTAACAGAGGTTTGACTCCCCCCTAAGCTTCCTCTAGAGGGTCCTGCTCCTCCTGCTCACCCCTCCCTCAAGAGAGTGATATTAAGGGCCACCACAGTGGACATTTGGGGCAGTCCCCCCTTTTTCGTTTCCCCTCCTGTGCCACCCGTATATCTAAAGGTCTTGGAGGTAGCCCCTTGCATGATCCCTCCACCTAGGGGCCTTTACCAGGCCACCATAAATGCCTATCATCCTAATGACCAGGCCTCAAAACCACTGCCCATCAGTAGCTTTCAGCCCTTCCACTAGTCTTCTACCCTCCTACCCACTAATTATTCTGATCGGGGTTGTTCCTGTCACGCTTCTCCCTTGTGGTGCATAGTTTTGTTCCCCCACTTGTCCCCCAAGGGCAGGGACAGTTTCCACTCCTGGTCTGCCCATCAGTGATGCACTCCTGTGCTGCACACATAGTGATCGGGCCCGGTGAGCATGCACTCTTACCTGCACTCCCTGACCCACTTCCAATTACCCGGGCGAGGGCACGGCGCAGGACTGCCACACCTCCTGGGCTTCCGGTTTGCTGCTGAAATCGCCCGGGCGCAGCCCCCAGTACGCTACGGCAATCCACTATTGTCACAGGCTGCATCACGCATGCAATACTGAACCTATCACTGTCTAGTCCTGGGGTGGGCTGAGCTATGCAGGCCACCATGTTCGACCTGGACAGCACCGCTTACATGGCCCGTGGCTTGTGGGTCTTCTGGGCAAGCCCCGACTGGCCGCCAGGATGGGGCGACAGACTCCCAGGGCATTTCCTCTGCTTCCCCAGGACACCTTAATCATGCGGCACAGGACGAAACAGTCGTCTGGGCTTGACCTGTATGGCCCCGGGGCAGGCCAACATGCCTCAGAGGCCAAACCTCCAATCAGGGTATCCCGCACACACAGCCTGTGAATTTATTCCATGCCAGGCTGCTTCTGCCAAAGGCAGCTAGGCTTAAAGGTTCCTCAACCCATGGAGGCAAGAAGCACAAGGCCATTCCCCCCAGTGGGCAGAATTGCATGGTGCTCTGCCTTTTCCTCACCCCTCCCGTTCTCCTCCCTTGCTTTTTCTAACGGTTGTTTTTAACTGTCCTGGCTCTCTCTTATCAGTCACTCCGTTGTTCTTGAGAAGGAAAGCCTGCACGTTGTTCTGCGTTACCAACCTTTTAGGTGCGCCCTGAAAGGGGCTTGATGGTGCAGTCTACTGTCACAGAATCGATAAGTACAGTGAAACACCTACAAACATACACACATGAAATTAACTATTCAAACACCCACTTGTGTCTATGTGTCTTTTTTTCTATTTACTCTGTCCTCTGGATTTTACTAACACATGAAATACCCACTTGGCCAGGCCCTAATTGGGCCAGGGGTTACAGATGGAGAGAGAGAGAGGGAGAGAGAGAGAGAGAGAGATACATTTATACGTTTCACATTTTGAAAATTAAAGTGATAATATACGTTACAGACAAGTCGGTACATTTCTGAGAGACCTAACAATACCTGAGCCCTAGAAGTCAGAACCCTCTGAAGTAAAAACAGCTTGGTCTCCATGCGCCCCCTGCTGGCTCCAAAGAGCAAAAAAGCATTAATGGCAGAGCTGAGCTCATGGAAACAGCAGCTATGCCTGAACGTCAAAACGGAAGCGTAATGTAAAGGACCTGCTACAAAAACGGCGTGCCAGTCAAATGTTCGATTTCCTCTTCGTCGATTCAGCAGCTCATCATTGCAAGGGCGGTAAAATGAGTAGCATCAAGGCGGGGGGAAAGTAACGTGTCATATAGGACGCTCGAATTTATCATAGGAAAATAACGAAAGTGCTGTTGAGGCAACTTTGATTACACCTTTAACCTGCTAAATAAACTTGCCCCCGGCGTGATCACGGGGGGTTCTCGCCTGCGGAAAGTGCTCGCGAGAGAGGCTGGCCTATTTCATAAGACATAGGTTCGGTTTCCACGTGAACGGAGAGGAATCGAGACATTGAAACATTCCTAGCTACTCCCCCACGCCTTTTCCCCCTTCCCAAATGGGCTCGCATATTCAGCTGTCTGCGGATCTGTCTGTGCCACTCGGCGTAAATATGATGTATGTTTAGTGAGGCATGCAGCTTTAAGGTGCCATGTAGTGCCCGCCTGTCTATGTGATGGAAAGCAGCGCCGGCCTCTGCCATGCATCACCGAGCCTCGGGAACCAGGTATAGCTCAAACGATTGCCCCTTGCCTTACAGAGGGAGGGGCTGCTCTTTGCTCATCTTGGGGGTGGAAGGTTATTTTCAGCAACCCGAATCCCCATTGCTTTAGCTGGAAGAGGGGCACTGCAGAAGTCTTAAACTCCATGCCCTATAAGCCCTGGGAGGAGGGCCACCGGCTACGCGGGTGCTCCGGGGCCCGCACACCCCGGGAAAAGCCATCTGCGCTAAATGCTTGATTTGGAACTTCCTAGAAATCTGTCCACCGGCTCCCCACCGGGAAAGTCAAAGGTCAGATCCCTTGCCTGGCAGTCATTTTGCCCTAACATATGGGGGAAGGGGCCAGGTGAGCCTCGTTTTAGGTGGGATGCAGCATGGGGAAGGAAATGGGAGGTATCCCGCCAAGTGTGCAATGTAGTGCACTTTAAAGTCAACCTTTAGTAAGAAAACTATGCTCATAAAATATGTGGGCACAATTAAAATGCAGTTGATCATCATAATCCATCCTGAGCGGCCACTGGGTGAGAACTACATTCCTGCCTGGCCTGGGCCTGCCTTGCCTCGTTGGAATGGATGAACGGCCATTTTGAGGTATCTGAGGAGCAGACTCATTATTTTCATACTAAAAATGAGTATTGACCAGGGCCCGGGGCCCTTCAAATAAAGGCCGCTTGCCTTCAGAGCACTATTTCAGAGCAAGTGTTGCAAGTCCCCATAAATACCATCCCCACAACCCACCTTGGCATGTTCCCTCATGCGGCGCTTAAGCACTTATTGCAGAGGGCAGATGCTCCCACAAGACACGCGTACTCCATCAGCGTATAAGCATTGCATGGACCCAGCCCCTGGACAGAGGAAGAATGTACAGGTAACGAAACAGAACAGATGAAACACCATCAGCTGAGTGCAGGGACAGGGGGAGGGGAGACAGCAGTAGCAGGAGGTCCGAGGGGAAGGAGGCAGAGGGCCAGATTGGGAGACTAAAGCACTTGCACCCAAAAAAGTTTCATCCCAATTCACAAAGGACATTGATGTGCTTATTCAGATACCCTTTTTTCCCACTTTGCGCATTTACGCAAATAAGGGGGTGTTTTGGGGCATTTTAAAGAGCATCCCAAATTCACAAATGGGAGGCGCTTTAAAATGCCCAGAAACGAGGGGCATCCCCTGGGCCTTTTGAAACAGGCGCAGGGGGAGGCGCAAATCATGTCAGGGTCATTTCTGACCCTGTCATGATTTGATTTAAAGTTTGACAGCCATGGGATAAACAGCAGCTGTCACTGGGTGGGGGATGGAAAAGCTTTTTTTTTTTTGTCATTTCACTGAGATGGGCCCTTTAACGTCCCGTCTCGATAGAATGAACTCCCAGCAACCATGTGCTTGCTAGGAGCATTGCATACATTTGTGTCGGGAAACTACCGCGGGCAAAACGTTCGCATGAAAAGTTTGCACCTTTCTCATGCGAGCACACATACATACTCACACCCACACACACAACACACCCATAACACCCCCCACCCACACCCTCATCACACCCCCACCCACACCCCCAACATAAACAAACCCCACTTACCTTCATCTTCACGCTGGGTTCCTGCAGCGCCAGTTCCCTTTCACTTCCGTGATCGGGAACTGGCGCCACAGGGTCCTTTTCTTTTTTTTTTTAACGGAAGGCTGCGGGGCTGCACCCGAAGCCCCCGCTCACTATATCATAAAGTATAGTGAGCGGGCGATGCGCGGGACACCCACGCAGCCCATGTTTCTTTTTTTTTTAAACGGAAGGCTGCGGGGCTGCACCCGAAGCCCCTGCTCACTATACCATGAAGTGTAGTGAGTCGGGCGATGCGGAGGACACCCCCACAGCCGAGTTTTTTTTAACTATGCTACCACCAAAGGTTCGAACTTTTGGTGTTCGAACCTTTGGTGGTAGCATTTTTAGAACTTTTGGTCATTGTGACAATTTGTTTACGGTAAAATCGTCCTATACCAAACAGAAACATCATCGGGGCCATAATACAAGGGGAAGAGTGCAAGAGTAAGGCTTATAAGCAACGAGTAAGCTGTTTATGCCTCCACTCCAGGGATATTTAGTATTTGCACCATGCATTCCTCCTCTTTCAAAGGCCTCCCGGTTTTATGCCTGGTCAGATTTTCATGCAGAGCGTAAAACAAATGGATTCTTAAAGAATTCACCTGCATTATTCGGCCCCTGCTAAAAGCAGTCATGTTCCATTTGAATCCATTGCAAATGCTGTTTGTCAACCTTGATTTGTAGGCAGCATTTGCATCTTTCACAAAGCCGAAAGAGTAAAGGTGATTCCGACTGTTTTTACTCTTTCTTTTACCACTTCGTTTTGTGAAAACAGAAAATTGCATGCACAACAACAGCTAAGTGCTAGTGTTGCCAGTATCCTGCGTGCAATTAACACTTTTTGTAAAAATAGACCCTAGTAGTCCACACCAACAACAGGCATAGGATATACATGTGACACGAACATGACATGCACATTTGCATAGGTCACTGTCCCAATAAGGTTGTATGCTCACACTCGACCGTTCATTTTCTAAAAAGGCTAATTTCATGCAGGTGGCTGCCAAAAGTCACACTTACGTTTTTTCTGCTTTTGCTAAACGAAGTGCAAAAGTAAACAGTAAAAACAGGCGCAATCGCCTTTACTCTTTACATTTTTTAAAAGATGTAAATGCCGAATGGAGACGGCATTCACAATGGATTCTTATGGAATCTGTCTGCCTTTAGTAGGTGTTAAATGCAGGCGGATTCCCTAGGAACCCTTTCGTGGTATACCTACATGGCAATCTCATGCAGGCATACAAGGAAGACGTTTTGCAGGCGGCGTGGGAAGGGCGCATAGGAAACGGATTCCCTGTCCTTTTCTATCACTTCACCTGCAAGACTATCTAGAACGACCCAAAGTGCTGGGCCTAAACCAGTGTATACCTTTTATGCTTTCATCTGTCTCTCCAGTCATATAAAGTGAGCCTTTTGCAGTGTATTTCCAATACTGAAACCCCAGTTGTCCCAGAACATCCTCTAAATACACTAAATGCTGACATTGTCTAATATAGTGCATCAGTCATCCGTAGGATGCCCCCAAACCCTGAGGATAACTGTATCTGAACTCACCATGGTTATTTGGTCATTTTGGCTATTGATTGGCTATTTGTTGCACACGGGCAAAGATAACATTGAGCACGTTTTGAAGCAGTACGGTTTAGAGAGATGGAAGGAAATTGCCAGGCAATGGGCCTCATTACGAGTCGGGCGGTAGGGGATACCGGTCACCGATAAGGAGACCGCCCGATTCCCAGGTCCCCTAACGGGAACCACTAGGGACGTGTGGTTACGGGTCCCGTTAGGGGACCAGGCCGCTAATAACGGGCCTGCCGTTAGCAGGCCGATAAATAGCTCCTTCCCCATTCCCATTGAGCTCTATGGGGGCTCAAATGGGAATGGGGAATGGTTGGTGCAATGGGGACTTTCCGGTCCAGCCAGTGTCGAACTAGACCGGCAAGTCCCCATTGCACCACACCGGACTCGGTCCTGTTATTGGTGGCAGTCCTGGCGCCATGACTACCACCAATCTCAGAATGAGGCCCAATTAAAGACGCATCATGGGTTGACAAGCTGCGCCCTCTAACATTATTACCTTGTGTATTTGGAATCACCATGTTGATGTCACTAATTCAAATGTGAATATTGGAAGCCATTCAGGGAAGCGCATCATGGACAACTAGTGTCGAGTTCAATGGATTCTGTTCACAAGGTTTGTGATAATTTTGTGAAGACCGCACCCTAGCATACAATGATTTTGCTCTCACAACAAACCATAAAAACTTTGATCATTTTCAAATATGCTCCAAAATGTCACAAAATGATGCTAAATAAAAGGTACAGTAATGGGTATTTTATCCATGTACTGTTTATTCTAGGGCGTTTTTGGGAAACATCAATATCAAGTGCTGATATCTAAGGCCCACCCACAGCACCAATGTTACCAAGAAACACACAACATTTCACTTTTCTTGTTGCAAAATACATCATGCCATATTTTGAGCGTTGGAGGATGAGGGTTGGTTCTGTGTTTATGATGACACAAAGAAATGAAGAACAATGCCTTGTAAATCAAGTTCTCTATGAAAAGAGGTGCATTTGATAAATGTGGTAATGACTCAAAATCACAAGACAAATGTAAAACAAGTGCATGTTATCTTGATTAAAAAAAGGGCAGTTTTCCGCAATTATGTAAAATTGACTGGGAGGGGATCCTTTAAAAAATAAGTTAATCGGGGTGTTGGTAGATGGCGGAGTAAGTAGACGTACCCGTGTCGGCATCTTTTTCCCCCACACTAAATATACAATGAGCAAACAGACCTTAATCATCTGATGTATTGTGCCTGAACTGGGTCACCCTGATCACTTGACATATCACTTCGGATAAATGATTGGCTTATTATATGAGTGTGCCAAAAGAAGAAGAAATTGAATCAGCGTGGCGGTTAGAACACGGGCGCGTATCTTAGTCGGCAGAAATAGGATAACTGGATTGTGCAAAGGCGGCTGTGGAGCGTGGCAGTGCCTGAGAGAAAAGATATGCAGTGCCACGCAGAAGGCGAGGACTGCCATAGAGACAAAACTGCAAGACAAGAGGTGAGTCCCCAAAGACCTAGCATGCACTGGGGTCCAGTGATGGGGGTGTGGTAAGGGGGCAGCACAGAAGACCATGCATGGGGACCCTGAAGCTGGAAAGAGCAGAAGGCCGGAAACCCAGGCAGGCAAACAAACACAGAAAGCTGCTGGGACAGAAGGATCCAGGAAATGAAGGACAATGGGACAGGCACTTGAAAAGTTTGATTTGGGGCAAATAGTGATAGATGGAAAATCGGGGGAACATGGGGGAAAATCCAAATGCTGATAGCCTAAAGCTGAGTGCTCCAATCCTGCAGCATCCCTGGTACTCGGCTTGCATCTTCTGGCAAATAAAGTATCTGAGAAAGCACTCTGGGAAGTAGTGAGAAGGTCTCTTGTGATCGGTTCTACTGATACTGGCTGCTACTTTCAGACCAACTACGATCTGCCTAAGTGCTATCCAAATAAGTAGATTATAAAAAACAGCAATCTTTTTTGGAGTGAGTACAACAGGGAAACATGCAGAATAAAGAGGTCATTGTGAGGTCAGAATGACAAAAAAGAAATCAGTAAGGAACTGATGCATGACTGCTTTCCTTGAAACATCTAAATCATCGTCTGCAAATTCTCTGACCTCCTAGCCTCACAAAATGGCAGAAATATCCGTGAAAGCAAGAGACCAAGATGGAGCAATGGCCATAAGAAAGTGTTGCTCCTAACGGCATAAAAGAACACCTTCACATCTCAAATGGGAATGCATAGGTCAGACCTGAGGGCAGCAGTTGCAGAAAATAGAAGGTACATCGCATAAATTGGGGACCAAGTTGATCGAATGGAAACTTCTGTGTCGATACCGGAAAATAAATGCATTTTCTCAGAAACTGAAGAGTTGAGAAATACAGTGGCGGCTTTTACCTCAAATATAAAGACCTAGAAAATCGGTCCGGATGAGAGGATCTCTGAATACACTATCTGGAGGAGGAATATGAGCACCCTAATATTAATGAATGCCTTCACGACTTATTCTTTGATGTACGAAACGAATATTGAAGACCAGAAATCAAAATATAATTAGAACGCTCAACATCCGCCAAGAGACATTGTGGTAAAATTTCACGACTACAGAATGAAAGAATGGATCCTTAGCCTAGCCATCCAGAAAGGCAAAATAAACTGAGCACCAGGCAAATATATGAGGACTTAACACAAGCACATGAAAACTATCACTGAGAGCGGAATAGTAGGAAAATACGATATACATGGATACACGTGTGTGGCCTTCAGTTCCAGCTGGAAGGAAAAATTACAGTGATATCAGCTTCGGAAGAAGGTGGAAAAATGATTCACATTCAAGTACCGGAGCATGAAGAAGCACGACTTAGCCATCCAATGACGAAAATAGGAGCAAACAATACCCTTTGGCAAAGGAAGGGACCCTTTTCTGTGCAAAACACCTGAGGTGTTATCCTTTCTACTTTCCTTAGCCAATCTGGGGCTCCAGGTTGGAACTATTAAGGGCTATTTAGCAGCGATGTACATTTTAAAGAGCTCGTCAGAAGAATGTTCACATTTCAAGATTCCACTGATGATATAATTTCTAAAGGGACTTACCAATGTGTTCCCCCCATCTCCTTTCCCAGTTTCCAGTGACTGGTTGCTGTGAGGCCCTGTCAGAGGGATTCGAGGATAGGATGCTTCCATTCAGGGTCTGCTCTCCCAGCTCAGGAGATTCAATTGCAGAGTGGTAGGTCCTGATCCATGGTAGAGGTTACTCCTGATGTGCCCTGGGAGTGGTAGGGGACAGATCTTCCTTCTTTCTTGGATGATTCCTTCTTCACCTCAGGCTGAGGGCTTTGGAGAGTGCAGCTCTCCCAAAGGAAGTACAGTGAGATATTTAGAACAAATCTGCACCCTTAACCCCTTAAGTGCTAAGGAAGAGTATGCTCATCTTAGGTGCATGGGAATCTCCATTAGCAGCATTTTCCCTAGCAGTTAAGTGGTTAAAGGGTCTGAGAGGATCTCAATGAATCTGACGAAAGGGTGGAATGTCCCTTCTTGTAAACGCACAAGTCTTCAGGTAATTGGACTAAAGCTAAAGCTAGCCTGCCTGAATGGTCCAATCCCTGCTCTTCAATGGAGTGGACTTTGCCCATCTGATGTCACATGCAAAGGGTTTTGCTCCAGAGGAAGTGGAGGAGACAGGAAAGAGAGAGAGGGGCAGTAAGAATCGAGATGGTGGAAGCCTCCTTCCATTGCATTAACCTGCCTATCCTAATCCCGCCCTTTCACTTCTCACTGAGAACAGAGGCCTTTAGAGATGCAGGATCCTTGTCTGAGGCTACTCCTTGAATGGGTGTGCTCATTTGATGCCTGGCCCAGGACAGCTACCTGCTGCTCGCCTGTCTCTGGCAGAGGCTGTTACCTGCCCTCACAAAGAGATCAAACAAGAGGCCCAGCCCTCCAGGCTCTTGACCTGCCATTTGGCGGGCTGCACCCGGCTGACCAGAGTACACATCACCTTCCACAGCAGAGTTGACTTACAGAAGCTGACATATGTTCAATATCAATTGGAATGTGGCAGTTGTGATCATAAGTAGTACCATGCCCCGTGCCTAAACTCAGGCATAGCTTTTATTAGAGTTTACCCTGCCACCAGCATGGGCTACTTATAATCATCATAGTTTTGAGTACAGGGGGGCATATCTTAAATTCTGTCTCTGCACCTCAGGGACTTGGCTGTCTCTGCGGCTGTCAAGTGGACCTCTCGTGACCTGTGAACCTGTTCTGTGCCACGGGTAGAGCAGGCGCTGCAGCTCAGGCTACTGATGCGGCAGGGCACAAATGCACTATGCTTTTGGCATGGAGTCAACGGAAAAGGGGATTCTGTTTGGCAGATTACCCATTCTAGAGATGGAATTGCCCTCATCATTCTATTTGTTAATAAAAAATCAAAAAAGTCAGGGCCTTTCAACCTTTGTAGATGGCAATTCCTCACAAGCATGTTTATGAAAACAACATCTCTTTTGCAATATTGCACAATTACAAGATCATAAAATCAAAATACTCAAAGAGCCTCCAACTCACTCAGTTATTGGTTTCATGTGTTCACTTAAGGCAAAACACCTTAATTTGTGTATGGCCTTGAATTTCCATACAGTTGAAAAAAGTTCACATGAAATGATGGTTTATTTCTTAGAATAAACGTAGGGGAGAATAAAATCAACACACAGATGTCTCTTGTAATTCTGTTCCCCTTTCACCTCCTCCCTTTTCTAGTGCCTTTGAGAACTAAACAAAATATGGTCATTCAGGACTGTTATTTAGACTTAGATTTACTGAGGAGCCGTCATAGAAATCACCGACGTAAATGTGTGATGTTAAAAGCTTACACAATTATTCATCAAACAATTCCATTCCCCTCTGATCACCAAGACATGTAATTCATTTCTATTGTTTCAGGGTATCAATTGACTACATTCTCAGGTTTCTTAAATTAACACTAGGCAGTAGGACTGTACACAGCCTGGTCAAGCTAATGAATCAGTCTATCAAATCCCTCTCACTGACTGAGTCAGCAAAGGCTTCCAGCTACACTCAGGAACTAGTTCCACAATTAGATGCTTCTGGTTCAGGTCCCAAGTGCTAGATTCCCTTTGCTTGAATCCCAGTCAAGAATGGGTTTTCACAAAATGTCTTGGGTCCTTTCTTCCTGGATGGCTCCTTTCTCTCTTCTGCGGGATGCAGCATGTCTCCTTGTGAGATGCCTGACATTCTTTCTTAAATGTTTGTCTTCCTGTTCTGGATATTTCCCAAAAGTCTCACTTTCCTTTTAGAGTATGGGCCTACAAAACGGTGCATCAGAGACTTGTCTGATAACATTATTACCTCTTCACATTGGACACTCAGATTGTATGAATAAAGAATATACAACTCTAACATCTAATTTCAAAGCAGTATGAGAATCACTTGGAAAAGGTACATCCTTTTCTGATTTGGACCTCCCACTTATTACAGAAGAGGTCAAATTGTCCATGTTGTCCTGCCTACCAGTAAACTGACATCATCAAGAAGACAATTTCAAAAATAAATATGAATTTACTAAATAGCTCTATAAACTTCACAATTTGAAGAATAACAGAAGTGGACTTTTCATAATGGGCTATTTTCTGACAAGCACATTTGTTTTTGCTAGGCTAATGCAAAATGAAGTTATCAAAGTTCTATACATACACTAGAATATACTCAAATCGATAGAAGATTAACATTTATTTTTAATTCTCCTTCCGCATTTGAAGTAATCACTTGTTGTCTGGCCAAAATGGTTGAAAAGCTAGGAACATTCCTAACTCTGTAAAACATCCTATTTAAAGTATCTGTTTTACACATCTTCTCCATGCTTTCCTTCTTTTCAGCAGCTTTTAGCTTTGTGTCAGAATGAGTAATAAATGGCTCAAGTGTGTTTCTGTGGTGGCAAGAGGCATGCCTTTTCTGCCAATAAAAATCTCCCCTCCACTCACCCGCTCAGGGCCGTCACGATGGAGGTTCAGGGGGGCAAACTGCCCCGGGCCTCGCACTTACAGGGGGCCTCGCGGCCCCCTCTCCTAAGGAGAAGGCAGCACAGTCTCCCGTGTCCTTTATTCACACGGGGGACTGTGCTGTCTGCTCTCTGCCCCTGCAAGGATTTTGCTGTTTGTTGCCAAGCCGTTTGGCTCAGAAGTGAGCTCTGCTGCCTCCCGTCATTCAGCTGAAAAAGTGGACAAGCTGAACGATAAGAGAGGACTCCTCTCCTTTCAGTCAGTGTGTTCACGTTGCTCAGCGTGACCACGCTGACTGATAGGAGAGGAGTTCTCTCCTGTCAGGCAGCATGTCTAAGTGTCGGCTGTGTGGATGCTTTTGAAGGGTGCATCGAGGTAAGGTAAGTGTTTTTTATTTTAAATTAAATGTGTATATATGTGTATTTAAATCAAATTAGTATGTATATGTGTATGTATGTATGAATGCATGCGTGCATGTTGGTGTTTGTGTCAATGCTATGTTTGGTTTTATGTATGCATGCATGGAGTTGTGTATCTGGTGGATGAATGCATGGGTGAAACTATTTTATGTGAATGTGTGTTCAGCCTCACCCCTAAATCTAGGCGCCCTGGGAGCCACTTCATTAAGGGGTGTGCAGAGGTGGAAATGGAAAATAATTGTTGGGGGATCCCACAAGGGCTGGGGTGGGAGCAGCATTTGGGGGGGCGTGCCCAAGGAGGCAGGGTTATGGGGGCGGAGGTGGCAGTTGACCTCTGATCAGAGGAAATGTCAAATATAATAGTTTAAAACGGCCCTTAATTTCTTTCATGTTGCTTCTTTTCCAAACTATATATCAATTCCACTTTAAACCACTTCCATGGCACTGGTGATGAGTAACTTCACTATGCAGATAATGGTTTTGACCAGTGTTGCTGAGTAAATATTCTTTAAAATGCACAATTTGCTTCCCATTTTATTTAAAAAACTCCCCCTTGGGTACTATTCAAACAGGGTGATTTCTGTTCGCAATAAGCAAAATGTTCTGTTATTAGAGCCACACCTGGCACAACTCCTGCAGCTCCCCTCTGAAAGCAGTTGGGTGGCTGCATCGTGTGTGATCATTTTAATAGGAGTATTTATTTATGTAATGTGTGTCGGATACCTGTATATTTATTTATTTATGCAATGTTTGTCGGATACAGGTATCCGACAAACTTTGCATAAATAAATAATCTGGGTCCATGTATCCGACAAACATTGCATAAATAAATACATAAACCGGGTCGTGGCTGAGGACTGTAACTTCCTCTTGTGACCTCTTACATGGGGTCACCAGAGGAAGTTACAGTTTGCTCCGGGCATTTTTTCCCCCTCTCCCCAGCACAGAGCAGGGATCTGGGGCGGCTGGCTCTGGCCGCATCCCGAGATCCGGCTAAACATCTGGTGCCGGATCTCGGATCCGGCGAGAGCCGACCAAATGACCAGCACTGAGGGTGGGTTCCTGGCATCAGAGCTTCACCTAGGCTAAAATGTCAGGGGCAGGTGGGGAGATGGGGGGTGGGGACTAAAACCTCAAATGTTGGGAGAGGCGCTAACTTCAAAGGTTGTGAGGGAGGAGCAAACTTACTTTTGTGTGGGCATCTAACATCTTTTCACATAGGAATGAGACTTTTCTGGTGAAGCTTCAATGTTACAAGCAGCTACCTATCGCCTTAATTTCTGAAACGTCACACTTAAGGACTGCTGTGAGAATGAGATGTCTCATGTCACCACTTCCCTTCTAATCACTCCCCTGGCATGCAAGTGCTAACCCCTCATCACAATTTCAATTACCTAAAAATGTATGCATATGAATGCAGGTGCTAACAGTAAAATGTTTTATTTCAGTAATTGCAGGGCCTTTGTTAACAGTGAAGCCCAGGCACTGTTTAACATTCGTGTCCTGTTCCGTCTGGCCACGGCTCTGTCGGTCAACCCGGCAGGGACTGGATGACAACTTTGAAAGCGGATAGTGAGTGGTGCCAATGAACCCATTGCACTTTCGGTCTCCCCCATGAGGGATGGCATCTGGGCCTTTCACCTTCTACAGTTGAAATGGGCCCCCAAGTAGCTGCCCCCATGTTGGCAGTCTTATGACACAGAAACCTACTGATAATCTGCAGCTTTGAACCTCCTTGCTGCATTATTTTGACTTCATTATTGATTTAAGCACTCCACAGGTGCCTTGGACCATTGTTCCAATCAGTAATGGGTGCCCCAAACATCAAAAAGAAATGAGACCCCACCAGCCCTGACACATCTTTAGCCAGCCCTGCTCCCATTTCCCTCTGAATTCCCTGAGCGCAGCTAGGAAGCTGAAAAGTCAAGACTGGCTTCATCAAAGTGAGTCTGTTGATATTGCATGGATAGGTTTTTATGCTCTTCATGTTTGATGCTGATGCTGCTCCTTAACGCGTGCTACGGGCTGGCGACACATCGAAAGAGGCCTTCTGCCTCAAAGTAGCCAGGGGCTGGCGCCGCCCATGGAGCCAGGACGAGTCAACAAAGCCCAACATTTTAGGAAGGAGCTAGAGCCCGATCTGCTCAATGGTGTTGCGCCACTGCATGGCATTCTTTTTGTTTGGGTTATTAGGTGTGCCACCAATAAGCCAAAACTATTGCTTTAGCGAACAGTGGTGGAAATAGACATTTTTATGGGGCATCCCTCCTACCGCAGTGAAAGTGGCCAGGCCCAGCGACGGGAGGATTAGGTAGGTGTAGGGAAAGTATTTTAGTCACCACATGAACGTTTGCCTCATCCACTCAGAGGATTTATTGTCAGAAAAATTCAAAATTTTCACCCCTTTTAAACCTACAAAATGCACATCAATATTTTCAGTACAGTACAACATTGACAAACGATTTCACAGGGCTCCCGCTCATACCCTCAAGTGGTCTTGTGGGGAAGTGTCTCACTTTGGAACCTAGTGGCCACGGTTTAAATCCCTGCCCAACATAGTTGAAAGCACGAACACACCAGAGCATTCTAAAAAAACATATAGTGCACAGATGTCACAGATTGTGGAGCTGTGTTTCCAATCTGGTGAGTAATTATTTGCCAGATCCTGGGTCTGGAAAGATCTGTTTGAATGATAGCATTGAGTACAGATAGGAAGAAATGCAATATGAGGAGGGACTTGTATATGTTGTTTAGTTATTTGCCCACCCATTGACTTCTCATGGCCGTGCTAATCCCTATGGCAATTCTCACCCAGTTGCTGCCCTCCCCACCCAAAACACCTGCTCACTGGAACTCTTTGAGCTAGCTTTAAACACGCCTTGCCATCAACCTTTTCCCTCAATGTGCCTGCAAGTGTTTTCTCAAAGGACTCTTTTGAGAGTTCATGACTTCATTGGAGTTGTAAACACGGAACTGGTGTAATAAAAATGTCTTAATCAGGTCTGCCTTTTGCCACTCGATATAAAAACACCCTGCACGTCTTTCGCTGAAGTCCTGTTAAAAACAAGCATTGGCAAAGTCAACAGTTTTGGCTTGTGTATAAGTATTAGACATTTGCTAGGCACTGCTATTAGCTGCTCAGGTACTCAAACCATTTTGCACCGGCACTATTAATGTCCAGCTAATATCAATATAGAAGTGCCTTTCCCATGCCTACACAAATGCCCAAACTGTTAGCATTGCCAATGCTCTTTTTGCTTTACCCTTGATGCACAGGACTATGCATCAAGGTTAAAGCAAACATACTACTTTGCTAACTTGGCCCACATTGAATGTAGGCCAATCTAGCCAGTAATAACACTTATGGTACACAGTCAGCCTGGATATGCTTTCTGTGGCATGGAATTTTTACTGGCTGGGAGTCCGTACATGGTAACAATGGCATATATTGATGCAGCCTGCATGGACATACATGAGATCAACCAGCATGAATATATATTTTATACTAGCATGTCTTGCGTGGAAAGGCGGCATGAAATGTATTGAAAAAATGTTCCTGTGCACGGTTTGTGATTTGCAACTATTGGGATTTTCCATGTGTTTCCATGCAAAATCAATTGCAAATTGTATGGATTTCTACCCAATTTTGCAAAGAAAGTTCTGTAAAATGCATAATTTATCCCAATGTTTCAAACATTTTCTTGGGAGTGAGAACCCCCCCTCAAGGAACCCTTGTTTGGTTTGGGCTGCCTCACTGTGCTCTGTTGATCCTGCCTAATTGGCACTAACTTTTAAGCCTCTTAAGTTCAGAAATGTTCTGGCCTCCACTGTACATCATTTGTCACTGTGTACGATGTGTGTTTTAATGCGCACACCGGGGCAGTGTGCTCCTTAATGATATGATATAGCATTTATAACGTGCCTGTACACACGTATTTCTAGGCGCGACAAGGCAAGGAGGGGGAAACAAAAGAGTAGGACAAAACACAGATCTTACTAGGCATTGTGTCATTCAGATCGCGCAAGAGCAGGGAAGGAGGGAGGGGAGAAGTGCTGAGGGTGGGGTAGAATGCATAAGTGCAGGAACAAAGGAGAAACAAGAGTGCAGCCAACAGGTGCCAAGTGTGGGTACTCATAAGTGCAGCCAACGGGTGGAAAATAAGTGCAAGAGAGAGACTGTAGGGTTACAAATACAGACCACAAGTGCAGGGGAGCCAAGAGGCAGTGCAGGATTGCAGCTGGACAGGCAGGGACCTGGGCCCGAATTCAGAGCTTGACCAGGTGACCAGTGCATGGATCAGGAAGGTGATCAGCAAGGGAGAGGAAGAGAGAAGGCAGAAGCAAAGTGACAGGTCTTGAGTTGCTTCCGGAACCGGAGATGGTTCTGCTCAAGTTTCAGAGAGGCAGGGAGGCTGTTTTCAGAGGGAGGCCCCAACCGAAGAAAGATCTGCCCTCAACTTTTGCTTGGAAAAGTGACTGACCCTCAGAGAGTTGGAGGTGGCCGAGTGGAGAGCTCATGCCATCCTATATATATTTATGCATATGATACAAAAGTTAGTCCGACATAAATCTTTCTTCAGTAGAGAAATCTAACTTTGCTGTAGTTGATTTGGAGTTGTATTAATAAACCATATTTGGGATCCTGCACACAAACTCAAAGGGAGATTTCTCGAGTCTCCTGTTTGCAGAGGTGCCGCCGCTGGCTGAGTGCAAAAAATTGTAAAGGGGCCTCACCAAATGTTTTGCCCCGGGCCTCACCACATCTTCTGACAGCCCTACACCCGCTAACCATCTACGCCTGGCTGCCCATCTATCTCTTGGCACTAGCAGGCGCAGATGCCGCCATTTCCCAGGCTTCAAAAACTGTAATACAACTTCCTTTGAAGCACCAGAATATATTTACTTTTACTTAGTTCTCAAGGTCTAACATTAAGGAATATACAAGCAGCATCTGTTCTTTTGTACATTTATATCCAGACAACCCACACCTATGCCCCTCCTCAATGCCTGTCAGGCTGTAAATGTTGTCACTTTGGAGCAATAATATGCTAGAGCAGACCAGACGTAGATTCTTATCAATTGGGTGGCTGCATTTTGGATTGGAAATACCTTATTTCTGTCAATTTTCTAAGGAGATATGTTTCACCGGCCGGCCCCAACAGGGATTACGACCCCTTTAACAACTTGCCAGTAGGCAAATAGCTACTCCCCAAGCACAGGTGAGACCCAAGTCCCCACACTAACTTCATGGGTCCCTTTGAAATCCATGCCATCCTGGCTGTTTGCCAACATTTCTTTTGGTCCTTCGGAAAACATATCTATGTTTTCCGGCCCTGTCTGTTGAGTAAAGAGGCTGCACAACAACGTTTTAAAATGTGTTTAACTCTAGAGTTACCCTGTAACAAGGTAACTTCCAAGTTAAATGTAAAACAGTGAAGAAATGGTTCAGACATACATTAAAACATGGCCATATCAATGAATAGAAATGTTTAACTGGATTGCATCATGGAAAATCAAGTTGTGGTAATTAATGTAACAATAGGCATTGTAGGCAAATAAAGCCCTACGCGCAGCCTTTGGACTAAAAAGAAATGACCACATCTCCCACATTAGGAGAAAAGTCCACTGGTGCGAGGGCTCGTTTCTAATGTGCATGGGCAGTGCTTTAAGAGGCTCATCAAAACATGGCTATTTAACAAATGCAACTAGTAGGATCTCAACCATGACCCCACTGATATGGCCAGCTTGACCCTCTCCACTCTGTGAATGCATTTCACTACTGTATCCTGTATGACTTCTGCTGTTTTGTAGCATAACTTGTAAGCAGATAAGTGTGCTACGCAACCTATGCTGTGATACCTCCGGGTTTGGGCGTGTAACAAATGCAATAAATAAATAAACAAATGCAATAAATAAATTGCTTAACCTCAGATTTGGCAAATATATAAAAAGCATGTGTCTGTTGAGAACAGTGACTGGAGAATTTTGTTTTTGGATTCCTAAGTTTAAATGAGAGTGCAGTTCTGATAGCCTAATACTAATAGAAGGGAGAGTGATCTCCTGGCTATCTTGCTTTTTTGTGTTTCCAAGAAAGGTTCTAACACAATGGTTATTGCGATACAGTTTTCGACAGCCAACACGTGTTTCGACCCGTGGGTCTTTATCAAGGCTATTGAATGCAGTCTGTAGCCCCCTGTGGGGTCCTGGTTCGTAGGGATAAGTTGCTGTCCTGTATGGACAGTGGCTCCTGTTGGGCACTTGTTGCTGGTCCGTGATTCGGTGTGGCTCCAGACTGCATTCAATAGCCTTGATAAAGACCCACGGGTCGAAACACATGTCGGCTGACAACTGGGGGACACACTTACCCCTTATGTAATGCATACCAATGGAATTTTGAACAACCCTTTACTAGCACAAATAAAAGCGAAAACTATATCGCAATAACCATTGTGTTAGAACCTTTCTTGGAAACAGTAAAAGCAAGATAGCCAGGAGATCACTCTCCCTTCTTACTCAACATTGGGGTACTGGCTAAACCCCGACAGCTCCTGTGATCTTGCGACCTATCAATCCTACCAGCATGTTCAAGAGACAATAGAGCTTAGCACGGTTACTTCCACACCTAGAGCCAACCACAAATCTAATATTAATAGAAGGCATTGCAATCACCTTTGAAATAGATGAAGCCTTTCATCTTTTCTGAAAAGCTAGGGGACCACTTTTCCCCTAAAAACCTCTTAGAAGAGCATGGTGTAGGCGATGGCCATGCACTGCAAAATGATGCCAGGCGTATTTCCGAGTCTCCTGGATCGCCAATGGAAACGCTAGAGACAGGTGTAATGGTGTTACGCCTGTCTCAAGGCCTCCATTCAGGCTCCAGGGTGGGGGAGGCGGGAACGGGAGCATAACACCAATCATTTCCAACGCATTACACCTCATTTTTGCACCACAAAAGCAGGTGGATTCCATTGGAAATATTTGTAAACACTGCCAGCCATGCGTACATACCAGGCAGCGTTTACTCTGTACTGCAAAGTGGTTTCCCGGTCTCTTTACACTTCGAATTTGCACTCTGCGGTGCAAAGGGCGAACATTGACCAGGGGGAAATCTTCGCACGTACGTGCAAATGTAGGCGGTTCCCTCTGTGCAATGTGCACCTGGGAACAAAAGGGTCTCGATTGTATGCCAACAGACATGCTTTATGAGCCAAATAGGCATTCAACCAACTATCCATTAACATACCCCTAAAAAGCTGTACAGGGATTCACCACTGAACAATCACATCTTTTTATTTTGGAATTGGAACAAATTCACTTCATATCCAGATAATGAGCAACCAGGGCGCCGAGGTTCTTTTCTTAATTAACATTGAATTTTGTTGCAAAACAGTTTAAGAACAGTAACATAAGCCAGACTTCCCGAGGTAACAAAAGAAGTTAAAAAAAACTCATACAATTATCATTCATCTTGCAATCTTAGCACCCGTCTGCTTACTGGATGACAATAAAAGGGAAACCTGGGAGGGGAACATAATATGCCAGGTGTGTCCCAGTGTGCCTTCCAATCACACATGGCAGCTAATAGTCCTAAATTCTGAACAGTACACAGCCATCCCAACATGTTTAAAAAGGCTTTCAATATTTTAGTAAGCTTCAAAACGTCACCTCTGTGTCTAAACATGTCACTTTCATGTGAACTTAGTAGTATCCTTTCCATAACCCAATTCTCTACTTTAAGTATATTTCTCCTCTCCGTGGTCTGCAACTAAGCTTCTTTGCCATGACATGTGACCTTATCACACATTCCTGCATTCCCCACTCTAGCTCACAGAGGCTTCTGCCCAATGGCACAACCACATGGTGAATGGTCTTTCAAAGGTGCTGGTCTTTCAAAGGTGCACTCTGGTACGACCAAAGACCAGAGATCCCGCTACATCTCTAGAAAGGGTTCGAATGCCTCCATCATTGTCACATGCATTTTGTAAGAGCATCTAACAGGAATCATTTCATCGCCTCTCTCACCAAGTGGCCAATGTCCTATGGCTTATGGCGATCTGATGTTTCCAACTCCTGGTTCTACACTTCCACTAGTTGGCTTAGACCTCACAGATTAACCCCTTAGTGACTGGGGTGATGTTCAACATTGAATCTAGAAATGGTGCCTCCACAATCAATTCAAGGGGCTCCCTGTGCACATCTAAAGTCCATCACTTCACAATGCACTGAATGAGTCCAGTGCCTCACTCAATACCTTCATAGAAAATGCTCAGTGTAACCGCTGGACTTTCTTCCCACTTTTCATGATACCTACTCTGTTTGATTAATTACCATGGATTACCGGTGCATCCTTACTACTGCAATCCGACACCCTCCCCCATAAGCCTCTCGAACCTTTTCAACTATTTGTTTCTATCCTACTACTGCAGAAGCTATCCTCTCACCTCTTTGCACTCTTCTTTTCCCCCACAGACCATTGTCTGGTTACCCCTGGAAGGTGTACAATATGCCACTATCCAATGCACCATAAGACCACTGTGGTACTGATGGGCACAGGACAAAAGCGTACCAACATAACATGCCCAACATTTAGCATCTTCTGGACTTTAAGTAGGCCAGGGCTCCCTAGCAGCCTCCAAAAATTGCATTTTACCCAGGGCTGAGTCAGGCTTCCTCACTAAGGATGTTTCCTGAAAATAATTGTGCACCCAGTCTTCTTCTGACCCCATGTGGCTAAATTGAGGAGTGCGCTTGCTTTATTTCCAGTTAATTTGGGCCAGATTCACTTGGAAAATGTCTGAAAAGAACACAGTTTGTTTAGAAGACAGTAACAACTATGTTCCCAGAGTGGGGGAAGTGTCAGCCAGCCAGGGAGAAGTGGCAGCACTGTGCAGAGGTAAAACCTCTATTGTAGAAGTGGTCACTCTGGCTTTGTTGTTCTACCCAGCCTACAGTGATTAGTTGTGACCTGTAGCAGACAAAGCAGGATCATCAGGGTGGGGTGAAGGTCATCCACACGTCCCCATCTGCTCTCACACTCTGTTAGCTGAAGAAGACTGCATGTTACAGGCGTAGCCAGGATTGTCTAACAAGTGGGGCTGAGCTAATGTAGTTGGACCCATTTGCAAATGTCCACACAGCGATGCTGAGTAGGCATTTACATATTTTATGCCTCTGCTGCATATATATTTGCATGCAGTCCACTTCAGCAAACAGTGTGTGACATCAGGTGACAATTTCACTCTGACATGTTAATGTCTGAACATCACTTTAATGATGACTCTGCTTTGTCTGCTACAGGCTACGGGTAATTTAGATGTAAGCTTTAGAAACTTGTTTACTTTCTCTTTTGAGATCCCCAGCATGCCCGGGCTTGTAGCCACATATTGTATACCAGAGGACAACAAGACCCTGTGGGACAGTGCAGAGGGACACAAGGAAGCTGTCAGTCAACTCTACCTCCTGAAAGAATATGTGGTTTTTGGGCCAGGCAGCCCTTCCCCCATCGGACCACGCCTCCAAATTAGGCCACATTACATGATAGAGCCCTCCCTCGACCTCTCATCACACTCATAGCACTGATCGTCAATCATTGAGCAATCTGTGTGCATGTGGACTGGGTATCCAATATTTGCAATGGTGCTGTTGAATATAAATTAGGGTTCAAACCATTGATGACCCAAAGTTGATTCCAAGTAATTGCTTAATATCAGATTGGGCTGCGTCCTCACACATTACAGTCCCACAGATGAGGCCATTTGCTCATCACTTCATCATGCACAATTAACTTGAGCTATCTATTCATCCATGCAATTCTCATCCTACTAGTGCTAAGAGTAGGGTGTAAACCTGATGAACCCTCCTTTTGGCTCAATCCCTCGCAAAAGCCTTATCCACGCAGGTATTAAGAAGTATAGGCATCCTGTCCCATGATTGGCTCTGTTTATTCTTTAAATTCAAATAAAACTCAAAATAAATTCAAAACAGAAATCCGAGCATACAGTCCTGTTTCTGCCTTATCTTGAGGAGTGAGTAGCCCAAAAGGTGGATCCAATGCACCGGCTGTTGCAGGTGCTGGGTGTTAGGCAGAATCCTGTGCAGTGCCCTTAGGGACCACTACACACAATTAAGACTACAAGTGGTAATACAAGTTCACCTTTGGTACAAGCCTGTACTACTATGTTAAAGTGGTAGCAGTAGCGGAGCAGCCAGGCTTATCTCAAGAGTATATGAGCAGTAGCAGAGATTACACAAAGGGACCACAATTACTGTGACTCAAGCAAACACTGACTCAAGGTTTCAGGTAAAAAATATAAGTACATTTATTTTTAAACCATTTGTTATAAACACAACACTTCTATTAATTCAAAATCACACGTAAAATACACTACAACCAACCAATTCACTTTGGTACACTCTAACTCAAGGTAAGTACCCTATGTTTTAACTGACCGGTGTTGTAAAACAAAAGATGTTACCGGGAATACACTTGCGATCACTTTTTGACAGTAATGACAGTTCGGTCTTACTAAAGATACGCGTATCCGCGACAAGAAATGTTACCGGGGCAAAAACACACTTAGCACCTGAATTAACCAGAGAGAGTTGGGGGGCAAAACTCATAGGCAATACTTTTGTCAAGGCAGACAGAATCAGAGAACACTCGTTGACAGAAATTCAAGGGTCAATAGGCCAGAGCCAGTGTCAAGTGGAACCGGGTTCCTGGTGTCGAGGATCACACAGTCGGACAGTTCAAGATTCAACGTTGCCAGGAGTACTTAGATATTGTCAACAGAGGAAGCAAATGTTATAAGAAGGAGGGAAGACAAGGGCAAGCCTTGGAGGCGAAGAAAAGGGATTCACCCTAATTCCTCAAGCAGAACACAGTACCTTATTCAATGAAGAAGCTGGTGCCACGGAAGTTGTTCCTGGTAGTTTCCTGCAGACCCACGGTTCCTGGAGCTTCGGTACGAAGGAGGACGTCTGGAGGGGTCTGCACCACACAGGGATGAAGCCGGCAGCAGCGACGGTGAATAAAGGGTGCGCTCCTTAAAAACAGGAGAGGCTCTTCAGATGGCTATCCGGACCACTACAGCAGTGCGCAGCGATTTTGACCAAGAAGAGGATCCTCTGGCTGTGGAAGGCCCAAGGGAAGAAGACTCCGGACTGGATCTTCTCTGGTCGTCGAAGGGTAGATAGCTCAGGACTGCAGCAGGGCTTCACCGGGACGGGGTAGTTGCAGCAGCTGTCTTCTTCTCCGCATCTCTTCGGTTCCTTGTAGTTCCAGTGGCGACTCTGACTTCTAGCCCAAGAGACCTGCCCTTTATGCGAAAATCCCCCATTCACAGAGCCTGGCTGTCAATCACGTAGCAGGGGGGTTGTCTAGCCCGGACAACCACCTCAGCCAATCATGGCAAAGTGCGACTTGGATTTCCTAGGATACCCTGTGCAGGGGGTGACTACACCCCTCCCTCACATTCAGCCCACCTAGACACCGAGGCGCCCAGAGGAGGGCTTCTTTGTAGAAGCCTGCCAAAAGACAGTGAACAAAGAAGGCAAACCTGGTTTGCCGCGCAAACTAAAACACAAGAAGGACTTTAACAAAAAGAAATGGCGAATAAACCCGACCAGAGCCAAAAGAAAGAACATTTGGTCAAGCGGGTTTATTTTCGAGGCTAATATAATAGCCTAAAACAATACCACGTTTATATAGTATAATCGCGGTAGATGTTAAAATAGTGAAACAATGCACTAGGAGGTGCAGATAAGAAGGGCTAAGGATTAACCCTTTCCAGTACTCCATGTAAGATGGGGTGTACTGGATCTGTGGTTAAATGACTAGGTAAAGTTAATGGCAACTTTACCTTCTTCTGGGGGACAGTAGTCATCCTCAGAAATGGAGTTGGTGGGAAGTCTAAAAGACAACCCTGTGTCACTGCACTGAAGGTGCTGTGTAACACACAAAAGAAGGGGGCTACTGAAGTGGTGTACTCCAGAGTCCACAATTACAAAAGCAGATGAAATACACATGGCAAAAACACAGGTAAGAGTGGCAGTGGCGGCTGGTGAGTTTGAAAGCTGGTGGGGCGTAAATTTCCCAGGGCGAATTTAGTAGCGAGCGTGCGAGCCCACCCCTCCAAAGGGGTTACGGGGGAGTATGGGGGGGTTCTCCCCCCCTTGACATTTTTGGAAAAATGGCCTACAAAATGTGCAATTTACTGTCCAAAAAACCCACAGAAATATGAAAAAAGCATTCGGTTTTTCTTACGTGTGCAAGTGTGATGGTGTATTTTACAGCAGCTTGTATTGAGAATAGCTGGTACTATGGTGTATGCATAAAGAAATTCATTATATAGTCAGTAATGATGGAAACATTTGCACCAAGCACTCATTGTCAACACATCTGCACATTCTGCAGGGTGTGTGTTGTTTGCCGTAGGTCAGTGTGTTATAATGTGACCCTCTCACTTCCTGTTACTGAACTTGCACGATCAGAATGTCAGAAGGCCTAGTAGGACCGTTATTGTTATCTTTCTCCCTTGTTCCCCCCCCCATTTGTTTGTCTTGTGGCGCCTTGCAGCACCAATTGTTGCATAGGCACCATACAAATATCCAATAAAATAAATAACTAAATCTGGCATATTCCCATTCACCCCCATTGCTGCAGCGCCTGCGCCCATAGCCAGAGCTCCGTGATTTGATTCAGCAAACTAATGCGATTCTCTCCTCACCTTATCACTCTTGAAATCAAAGCTAAAGCTGGGCCTTGAGGTCCTGGCGCTGTGGGCCTTAAACTGAATTTTCAGCCCCCTGACAACTGGCCCGATACAACAGGCCCACATCGGAGAACAAGATGACAAAGCATCCCAAGAGTTGACAATCCTCAGACAATAGGAGCAACACCAGACAAGAAATCAAGAAGTTAGTACAGCGGGCCAGATCCCCACGCCACCCACCCCTGACCCACTCCTGAATGCACCAGCTATAAAATGCAACTTTCAAAACCTGTTACAGGACTGAAATACATGCGAGAGAGGTAGAGCTTTCTCAAAAGATCTCGAGGACAAGCTGGTAGCAGAGGTGGAGAGGCGTGAGGATGATCTCGAAAATTCTGCATGTGAACAGTCCTATGATCTGGCAATGTTATCCACGAGAACCTCGAAGCCTTCAACAAACAACTGCTCCTAAAGCAAGAGGACATAGAAAATCCACCTAAAAGAAACAACGCTCAAATCATGGGTTTACCCAGCCAGGACCGGAACCTGGAGAGCTATGTTCAAAGTCTTCAAAAAGACTTTGAACAAAGATCCTCTCTCTCCCAGATGAGGAACAGATTGCTCTGCACCACACACATAAAGTGTACCCAACCTTTCAATGGAGCAATGGGCTAACGTCTGAGGTACTCACAAGAGTTCACTACTACAATGTCTAAGAAAAAAACTCTTGAAGCCATCATGACCAAGAGTGACATTTGTTACAGGGAGAGCAAGTTACTTCTCTTTCAAGACAGTGGATACATGTTGCTCCTTCACAGACATAACCTCCTGGCCCAAGGGTAAAAACATTGTGCATCAGTGGGGATTCCTTTGCTCACTGCTTTTTGCTCTACCTATTGTCACTATACCCTACTAACCCCCTCCCTCCTCACTGCACACTTTTTTCAGATCCACCAGAGCGCCAGGGGACCATTCAGATGGTGATAGTGCACGGTACAAGTACCCTTTAACATTAACACCTTTGGAAGTGTGCATTGTCCAAAGTGTATTCTGCAGGGCTGCTCCAATTCACGCAGGACCGTGCTGCTCAGTCTTTCTAGTGAGGAGAAAGGGGATGCCGTTGTTCCAAAGAGCGTTATTTGCTGACCAAAAACACAGGTAACCAAATACAATCATTAGAATATGAGAAACGCCTCTGCATTCACAAATGTGTCTGCTCGTCAAGTGGTATGCTGTACAGAATGTAGCATGCATGCCAGGTAGTTGCAAAGCTGGCCTCTACCCACAGGATGGCATTGCCATGTGCACGCAGTGTTAAACAACCACCTCAATAAATAAGTAAACACATACATGAGCGCATTCATTAAGCACAGCAATTAGTGGGAAAACCAAAGACATCCTTAAAATGCGACCCGAAGTTGCCCGACGTCACGTGTGTAGCAAGGCAAACGTGAACACACACACACACCTGGCAAGTATGGGTACCACATCCCAAAGTTTTACGCGCAGTTGATGTTGTAGAAGAAAACGGCAATAACGTCAATTAAATGCACCAGCGTCGTCAGGCGAAGACAAACTTTCCAAAGCAATATTCCTGTCAGCAACATATATTGAGTAATTCTCTAAGCTCCTGAACATCTGCCCCGGGTGCATCCTACAGCTCTGCTCAACTCCCCGGCATCTGCATCATGGCAGTGGGCAGTGTCATTGTTAAAAGGGAAACATGCAGTCAGAAAGTTTGCACACGTGCCTCAGGAACGAACCGGCACTGCTGAGTTCCAGCAAAGCTGCAAGGGGTTCAGCGCTGGCAGCGATGGAAGAGACAAGTCCGGATTTACCAAAGGGTCGGAGGAAGGCAGCCGGGTGGCGTTCAGCCCCACCAGAGAAGGCAGAGTCTGGGACATCCAGTTGGAAATCATTGCGCCCAGCTTGAGAAGGGCACTCATCACTGTGGAGCTGATCAGCCGCGGCCCGCGACCACTCCGCATCATGCTAATTGTGCCGTTTTATATTTTCGGCATTTTTCGACAAAAAATGCCGCAAATATAAAACGGCACATTTTGGATGGATTGGAGATTCTGTAACGCGGCCCGCACTGGGCAGCAGCAGCACGCCTGCCTGGGTCTTGCTGTCTGCGTGGACCAAGGCCGTTGGGCCTTGGCACACGGACCTGGGGTAAAGGCCCAGGCCTGGCGGCCCCCGCCTTGGTGGTAGGCGGGCCCGGGCCCGCTACCACCAGGCCCGCCCGCCGGAGACTCGAAAACAAGGCCCCATTAAGTTGACCGCAGTCAGTAATACTGAAAGACGTAGGCCTGGCCTACACGTCTTTCAGTGTTGCTGACTGGGGCTGTGGTCCGTGGGCCACGTCCCCGCCCGGGCCCAAAAACACAAACAAATCTGCTGGGACCACCTGGCTACTACTTACCCGCCGGCTCCTAGCCAGGGTCCAGGCCGTCTCTGCTGGGCTGGTGGATGGTCTTCAGGGCCGGGCAGCTGGGCTTGCGTCGACTCGTGACTCCTGCCGTCGTGTCGTCTAAAGAGAGTGTGAAGGTGGCGCAGGTACACCCACACACCCCCAGCACCAGAGATCTGCATAGATACAGTAATGTCATTGGCTGTTTGCCAGCCAATGCAAGGGTTGTCATTGGCTGGCAAACAGCCAATGACATTACTGTGTCCATGCAGGGGAGGGGAGGGAATTTCAGTGACGAGGGACGACCCGGACCTAGTGCGCTGTTTACGCACATTTTAGACTGGCGGGGCCACCCCTGAAGCGCCCCGCCAGCCTTCTAATTAAAGGGGGCTTACGTAGAGTGCGTGGAGCTATGAGCTCCACTCACTCTACTATTGAAGAAAAAAGCGTAAAACGGGACGCGCCCCGCTGTGTTAACAGCCGGGCCCGGCCCTTTATCATTGTTGCCTTGCCACAGTGCCCCCGCGCTCTTGGCAAAGGAAATGCAAGCTAAAAGAGATTCAATCAGAGAAGTTCTCAGATTGAATCTCTTTTAGCTTCCTCTTTCTTTTCTCCTTCTTTTCTGGGGGGGCGGCGCCCGGCCGCCCCATGATAGCAGCCGCCACTGAAGAGTGGGAAAAAGAGGCACACTCTTACCAAGTGAAAAAAATAACTCCAGAAATCCAGCAAAGCTGCTGGGGGACTCACTAGGTGAGGGAAATCAGCCATAAAATGAGAATCCTTCCTAACACTGGGCTTGCGCAATATAATTCGAGAGCATTTCCAACTAGAGAGTGTTCGCATAAGTTGTGAGTTTACCACAATACCAAATGCAATTAAAAATGCGTGTGGCAGATCACAAGTCGATTAATGAAAGGAAGAATGAGTAGGTGAAAATAACATGAACTAACTATCACTCCACCTTCTACATCAAGGGACACTGGTGAACCTCATACTTTGGAGGGGCTAAAGTGTCAGTGCATTGCTTAATTGATCATCTAATACTTAAAGGGGCTGCTGCCCGGGTGTCAGTATCAATATTGCGGATGCAGTCTTTGCCAACAATAGCTCTGTCTTGGAGCTAGGCACTGTGTATACATGGTAAGCATCCATAATCTGGTATGCTAAGGACAATAATTGGATGTGAAGCTGTGTACTACCCACATATGATTGACTCAACAAGCTCTAGCAATGCTCCAAGGTAATGCAAATGAAAACAAGCAGGATGAGAAAGCTTTCATCGGGGGTCCTCCAGTTTAGCTGACATGAGGAAGAAATACATTGAGGAAAGTATTCGCGCTTGATGGTGATTTCTTAATGTATTTATTTGCATTTTTAAAGCGCTCACACAGCCCGCTGGCATCAATGTGCTGTTACAGGAATTGTTTGATTTTTAGTTGCGTAATTGTTTAATTGTTTTTTTTGTCTTAGTTGCATATTTACAACGCGCGCGTGGATTGAACCTGTGTTGCTTCCCGTTGTCTTGCTTCCAAGGCGAACATATTGCTGCTGAGCTATCCTCCCGGGACAACGAGGACCAAGGCAGGCAAGAGCTCGAGTTGCCTGTATCAAGTGTTGGACACGGCAGCAGTATGCCACAATCTGTCCAAACATGATTCAGATCCCTCAATGGCGGTCCCACCATTCACCTCTCCCAACAACGCATTCCACACCAAAAGCAGCCCTGAATCCATCCAATGACCGGGCGTGAGTGAAAAGGATCCAACAAGAGGAAGGGGTAAAATTGGGAATGGATTTTAAAAAATCTTAGCGACAGTAGGAACATTGGCTTTTTAATTAAGCCTCATAGACTGAGAGAAGGGTCATTATGACAGCAATATGCTTATTGATATATGCCCAGGTTTCTGCTTAAGGCGAATCCTAGGGCCGTACGGTTAGGAGGGGCAGTATTCCAATCAATAATAAACCCTTTTGAGTGCTATAGGGCTATTAGCACTTAGTGGTCAAATAAAATCTAATAGTGTATCGCCATAAAGCAAAGTAGAATGAACACAAGTCGGACCCGGAATGTTATATAAGAACAAATGGTCTATTCGGACATTTACAATGTTCAGGCGAAGAGCGATAAGGCAGCTTGTTACTCTAAAACAATACAGGATGCTGTCTTCCTAACTTCAATTACACATACTTCCCAGTTGCCCTAGAGTCCCTGTGGGTTCCCTTTCTGGGGGAAGAATTCAGTTGTAAAGTACATCACCCCGCTGGGGTTTTATGCGTCTCTGATACTTCATTCTTATTAGGTCTTAAAATAGCTCAACATTTGAGGTTGGAGTTTGAGCATCCCAAACGCTTCCGTATTGCCTGATAGTTCTATATGTTGCAGGTTCTATTGGCTTTTAGTCTTCTGCTTCTCATCCTTGGATATGCTGGTAAGACCATTCTCAGTCAATACACAAGGCCAGAGTGGTGGGAGGTTTCAGCACAGGGAAGCATTCAATACAGTCCACTAGAGTCCAATGTAGTCCAAGGACGTTAACCAGGGGCTGGTAAACTCCTCAGATTCTAGGCTACTGGCCATCTCCTTGTCTTTGGGCACTGGCTCAGTGATCTGAATTCCATCCTGCTCTACTTAATCGACAGTCTGCAACAACGGTCTCCTACCTACAGGGGCATCCTATGCGGCAACTATCTTACCATGTGCTCTTTCTCCTCCTGATCCTCCACAATGCCATGCCAGATGCTTGCAGCACCAACTGCCTAGGCTTACTGTGGTCAGGCTTCGGTCTTCTCCTCATCAGTCACAATGTTCTGGGTTTTGCCTGTTCCCCTCTTACTACTTCCACCTCTGTATCCTTCTGATAACTTACTTCTCCTGAATGTTCTCTCCACTTTCACCCTTGAAGTTCCTTCCTTCCTCCTCCTTGATATTCTCTTCTCCTTCCTCCTGAATGTTCTTTCCTCCTTCCTCGTGAATATTAACATTAGCTTCTCCTGTGTGGTCTTTCCTCCCTCCTCTTCAATGTGCTCGCTACTTTTCCCTTAGACTTTGCCACCAACTTCCTTCCGGGTGCACCTTCCTTCCTCCTTCTCAATGATGTTGCTGTCTTTCACTTTATCTTCTCCACCAAACCGCCTTACTTTAACTTGTTGCTTGGCCTCCTCTCTCCAACTCTCTTCGGTCTCCTTGTTTCACCTGTCATCAGCCTCCTCTCGACACTTCTATGCAGCCTCCTCTCTCTGCCTCTGATCAGCCTCCTCTCTCCAACTCTCTTCTGCCATCCCGCTCCACCTCTCCACAGTCTCCTTGTCCCAAGACCTCTCTGTTTTTCTCACCAGCTCTTCACACCCACCCTGAGGCATAATTGCTCATCCCTTTCATGGAGGCCTAACCACATTGCTTGGTCCTGCCTACTTGGGATCAAGTGCATCTGCCTGTGCTCATTAGGTCTGCAATTTGTTTGGAGTAAGAAGGTTACTGAATCTAATGAGCCTGGTTCCAATGAATCTCTGCCATGCTGCAAGATGTCACTGACCGTGTTAGGCTCAGCTACATTCTTGCATCCCCTTCACACACTCCGTAAACCTCCAAGAGGACCCCCTTACTTGCTTGCTCTCCCATTCTGACAGCTGCTGCGGTTGTCCCAAACATGGGGCTGTCAGCATACCTCCTCTGCAGCTCCCATCTGCTGTCAGGCTCTTGCATGATTACATGGTGTTGGCTGTGAGAGGCAGGGGGAGCCAAGCTGGTCACTGTTGTGAGGATGAGGGGCACGCGGCTGACAGGCTAGTCCAAACACTGGCTTGTACTTGTGAATACAGACAGCTTACTGAGGAGCCTCATTGACTGCACCCCTCACTAATAGAACATATTGACTGCAATCAGAGCATTCTGATCATCGGCAGACAGGGAGCACTTACTGCTTATGTTAGTGTATCATTGAATTATTCCTTCCTATAAAGATTTACTAACACTAGAGGAAATGTCAGGGGCCACGGTAGCTATGCAATACCTAAAACAATATATAGGAATAATTTGCGAAGGGGAGGAGGAGTGTTTGCATTTGAAGGAATGGGCTCCTATGATGGTTGAGGTGGACAGATTAGTGGTCTCCTCACAAGTGATTCAGAAGTCGAAAACAAGGGCTATTAATTCAGATGTAGGCATATATAATGGTGTACCTACACTCCCTTAAAAGTTCCAGAAAAGAAAACAGGTTGCAAGGTCAACTACAAAGGCAAAGCCTTGGCTAAAGGCCGGACTGATGAGAAATGATGGACTAATTGGGAAAGCGGGGAGTAGTCTGACGTTACTCTGCACCTGAAATCCATTTTGCTTACCTGCTGCTAACAAGCCGAAAGTCCAAGGTTGGGAAAGCATGCCAACCAATCAGAGGGTTTATGTAGCAACATGGTATACAATGTTGCAAAGACCAACCTGCTTCCATTTCTTCACTATAATCAGTATTATACATATTTAGAGGTGGTTCAAGGCATGCCTAACAGATAAGGGGCAGCCAATGATGTTATTAACATTCATACATACTATATATATGTTCCCTTAACCAATCCCTCTCTTCAATCGGTTTTACAGTTTGCCACGTAGGATGACGTCATAGCTGACGTACATCGAGATATAAAACCTTTGTATAGTGAAATTTTGGTGTGAGTGTGTGGACTACAGCTTGTTGTTGGGCAAATTGCCCTACTTTATTTTATATTGATAATAAAGTAGTACTTTGCCATATTCGTTGAGTCTGTCTGGTTATTTGGGTTCAAGATCATTATTGGAAATTCCATCTAGCACACAAGACGCTTCAAAATGGTAGAGCACAGTGAGATGTCTGAACTCCTCCTTCATTAAGTTGTCCACATGATCCATAATCCTCAATTCACTCATAGCATAGAGGTATTACTTTCAGTTTACTTAAAACAGTGATACTCTTTGTCATTTTCTTTTTTCCAGGCTGACTACAAATGTCCATGATTAGAGGAGCGTTTCATGTATATATTCCTCCTAGAAAGGTTGGTAATTTGATTATATTCACTACCTTCATTATTAAGTTTATATCGGAAATAGCAAAGAATTTCCATAAAAACACATGCACATACTAAGATTACAATTGTAAAGCATTAAAAATTCGAATACGACCTAAAAAAAAAACTTTAAGGAAACATAGAATATATAAATGGCCTGATAAACAATTAAAACCAATATAAGTTAGGGCCAACATACCATATTCTACAATTTCAGTAAACGTTTCCTAATATTCAAAGCATGCCTCAAAGAGAGTAAAAGAGCCCAGCCTACCTGGGGAGAATCAGCCTATAACAAATAAAATAGAGCAGGCGTGTAGTGCAAGAGCCGCAGTTCATGCAAGAGCGGCCTCAGCATTTTCACTCTTAGCTCTGGAAAAAACAGACAGAAAAACAAAAAATGAGCCACATCCTCCCATGTAGACAAGAGAGAATGTCACTGTTACTTTCCAAAACCACCAACGTCGCTCTCAAGGGAAGACAATTCAAATGTAATTTGATTACATCAGATCATGCAACTCTGTGTTGGTTCTTAATACAAAAATCTCCATCTAACATTTGGTAAAGATGATTAATGAACGTGCCACACTGTGGTCCTCTACAATGATTAGAAAACCTTATTTTGAGACCTGTTTTGGTAGATACCGTGAACATTAATGGTCTTCTTGAACTGTCTCATATCACCCAGATTTCATATATAGGTGTTGAAAAGGAGCAAGGATATCTCGACAACCAAGAATATTTAACAGGTTATGATGATCAGTTTTCCAAAAATCAGCCCACCTTTTTTCCAATAGAATGGCTTAAAATTAAGAAGTAAACCATTTCCCAATGATCACCCTATTTTAGCTACTAGGCGCACATGTTCTGCGGGCTTAATCGTCGATTCCAATTGGTCCTTATATAACTGTTGCTCATTCTACGTCATTTTTCAAAGTCCCAGCTTTGGACAGAACATGGTATAGAAGTGAATATAGCAGTGTGTTTAGTAATTAATCAAACTATGTACTTGGGCACGAAAGACATCTTCACAAAGTTGATATGTCTGAAAATTGAGACTGGCAAATGTTGTCATCTTCTGAGCTGGGCTTTCCGTGTCCTTGTACTGGGAAATAATTTACTTTGAATTACTGACCTAAATTATGGCGGATCTGTGTTCCAAGTATCCAGTCTGTGTTTTCAGGCTTTCATCTCCCAGTCACCTGGGACATTGGTATGATATGAGTGTGGCGGAAAGGCAACATGGCGGAAAGGCAACAATGGCGCTGGTAGTGCTAACGGTGCCGTTTTTATCTCTCCACCACACTACGAGTACTGCTTGCCGGTGCCGGACTGCACGCCTGGTCTGACCAGGACAAGCAGAGATGGGGACTGTCTCTTGGCAATCTCTAATGCACTTACACTAGTGCACCCCACCCAGACGCCGCAGACACATTGCTTGGATTCTTTACCTGGCAAACCTTCATCCTCTGTGGTCAAATACATCCTTGGCACTAATGGTAACTGCATAGATGGCATGATTTCTGAGCGTGCAAGGTGTATGGGTTAATATAGTGTATTGGGCAGCTCGAATAGTTCACAATTGCATCTTCATTTAGCAAGGTTGAATCGTCCAGTGTTATACATTTAACGTAATGGCCCCCGAATGTTAGAAGTGCCCATAGCACAGTCATTTAACAATAACCTGGGACTATTTGACCCATATTCTATGAGATCTTTGTAGTGTTTGAATGTGAGTATTATATTACAATGTCCCAATGTTTCTTGAACCCGATTCTTATTGAAACATTGTGAAATAAGGCCAAATGGCTGTCACCATGATTTCTTGCTGATATGTGTACAAGCCTTCTGTAATGCCAGCAGTGCCTCGTCTCAGAACGTCTTGAGGGCCAGGTTCTCTTCTGTGCTTACCATTGGTTATCCTCCCTCTCTCATTGATGGTGGGGAACAGGAGGAAGATGTGGTGATCCAAAAGCTGCAAACACATGTATCAATGGTGTGAGCCCCCCACACCTTCTCTGCCTTCTCTGGCCCTCTAGAAACATACTGTAACACAAGGTTGTACAGCACCCTACTGATATTTGGTGGCCTCGCTGTGTGTTTGTGGTAAAACACATCACACTCTTTTCTGTACTCTGGGTAGGCTACTTGATTGTATGCCAAATAAGCATGTTATCGTTCATATGAAGTCTCAAACCCCTTCTCGGTCCAGTGTTTGTGATCTTTGATCCTTTAACAATGGAGGAAGACCCAGGCCTAATTGCTCCTTGCCACTAGACATACGTGTCGAGGGATCAGTCTCATCGATAAATACAGATCTTTACATGCCAGGATAGAGCAGATAATGCCGCTACTCCCTAAAATACCCACCCCCATAAAGTTCTTTGTGAATGTGGACCCTTTGCTCAGAGAGCAGAGAGGATCAGCTCCACCTCACTGATGAGGCCCGACTAGGCCGAAACACGTGTCTGGTGTTGCTGTTGGTACTCTTGTTCAGTGGAGAATTGCCTAGCATTTCGATGCTGGACTGCCCATTGGGTGGGCCAAAGACTGATATGCATATGGAAATGTCTCCTCTGTGAAAAGCACAGCAAGCTAAAGCGTGGTTGAGACTCTCCAGGGGCCCATCCACCCAAGAGCAGGCCAATGGACTGTGTTTGTGCCGGTAGAGTGATTCCCAGACCTTCTGTCATAACTATAATTAACAGGTGTCACTGTTACTCCATATTATGGTACTCAGTTATCGATCTAGGAAGAAGGAAGAGCTTAGTTGGACTTGATGAATTCCAACCTTTGACCTGCAGGAGGACACAGAACATGGTAGCGAGTAATCAACTCACTGAGCTACCTAGCGATCTGCATCCTTTTTAGGAATGCACACTAATTAAGCACATTGCGCACTTTCCAATGGCATTTGAATGTTCTATTCAACAAAGTGTGAACGGTGAGAAAGCAACATGAGCCTTTTCATCCCCCTCATGTCTATGCTCTGTGTGGTTACAGGAGATGCCAGAACGCAGTGCCAGTAAAGATGTGAGCACTGCTGCATATTAACTGACACCTGTGCCAGATAACATAAGAAAATATTAGCTCCTGACAAAAGTATTTCTGCGTTTATTATTCATTAAAACAACTATGGGGGCCAAAATATTCTGAAGCTCTTTTAAAATCTATAGCTATGTCCAATTATCTGGAGGAGATCAAACAAAAAGGGTCCAGGCTTCCTTAGTTAAGTGTGATGCTTAGGAATACATTTAGACACTCTTTTACGCAGTTATGTAAAAGTAAAAGTGAATTCTTTAGAACAGGAGCCTGCAACCTTTGGTTCTCCAAATGTTTTGGACTACAGCTACCATCAGCTCTGGCCAGCATAGTTATGCTTTTTTATGCGACTTTATCATAGTACCTAACTACCATTGTCATGGTCTCAATTGTAGGTTGTCTGGAAATTCAATACGCAATAGTCAGAACATTACATGATAAACAGTACATCACATTGCAAGAACATAACATGATAAACTATGTTAAATTACAGGAACATAACAATTGCTTTGACAGAGGTAGTATTACTTTAACATCTCTTCAACAATTGTTATGTGTTGAGGGAAGTACTGTGTGTTTGACTATGTCAGTACATTAGTGGTGGCTAACATGATAACTGAATTCAGATGTGCGATCTGACAGCTGTTACTGGGATCCTGAGACAGAAATTGAGATGTGACGATCTAGCCTGAAGTAGCTGATTGCAGTTGTGGGCTCTGCGATTACAGGATAAACTGTTTACATTGCAGGCAAATAAACTCTTTAATACATCATATTGAAGGAAAGTAATTGTTTTGGTAGATGTTGCTAGTACTGCAACTATTGGCGCTAAAATGGTGGTGCAGTTATCTATCCTGAAGCACCTGATTACAGTTGTGGGCTCTACAGTTATATGATAAACTGCACATTACATTGCAGGGAAACATAATTTTTAAATTGTGCATTGCTTTGAAGGAAAATAGTAATTCTTTGGCAGAGATAAGTAAACCCCTAACAAAATGTCTAATAGTGGTTATGTGTTGGGAAGGGAGTACTGTGCGTTTGACTGTGTCAGCAAATCAGCGATCGCTGGCAATGATGTTATATTATGTTATGATGATTTATTCAGCGCACCACTTCCATTTGCATGCTCTCCAAGTGCTCGCGTGGCTCAGGAAGAAAAGTGCTTGGGATTGGTTGGTGAGGAAAGAGGGACAGGATAGTGGTTGTGCTCTTCTGTTGATGCTTGTACAACCAGGAGGAACTGGCATCTGTGTATGTGAGGCTTCTGGGTGTGTTTGTTGTGTGCTCTGGTCTAGTTGTGTCCAGAGGGCTAGGGTCCAGTGTTCGGGTTGTTTGTTGTTTGTAACTATTTGGTTATGTGGCATAGTTAGCGGTAGGGGTATGCTTTGCGTCTTTTTGTTGTGTAGTTTTGTTGGCCCTTTGCGCGTGTGTAGTACATGAAAGGTATGCAGGTGTGGGAAAAAGAGAGGGTGGTTAGTTGATTTCAGTTTCGCCCTGGCTGTGTGAGGTTTTTGTTGTTTCTTCCGTCCGTCCAAACCTTGTCTACTGTTTGCTTTATTCCCAGAGTATGGTTTGTGGGGGGGGGGGCATTTTTATGCTTGCCTCAGTGAGTTGGAGTCTGGTTTTCAATCATTTTCTGAAAGTTAGGTGGTCTTCTATTCTTATTTCTTTCAGTACCGAGTTCCATAGTTTGCCTATCCAATAGGAGAATGCCATTCCTCTGAATTTCCTTTTCTTGTAATTTTTAGTTTCTATTTGGACTTTGTTGCTTGATCTTAGGTTTCTCTCTGGTTGGTAATGCTTGATTTTAGCTTGGAGAAATTCTGCTTCTTGTCTGTTTAGTGATTTGTGGGTGATTCAGAGGGATTTAAAGTTAATGCATGTTTTTACTGGTAGCTAGTTCAGAATTCTCAGGGCTGGTGTGATATGGTTTCTTCTGTTTAGTCTCAGTAGTAGTCTTGCTGCAGTATTTTGGATACCTTGTAGTTTTTTTGTGAGGTTTTCTAGAATTCCAAGGTAGAGGCTGTTTGCATAATCTAGTCTTGATAGTACCAAGAAGATCATTGTGAGGTTTATTTGTGGGAAGTTGAGGTAAGGGGGTATTTGTTTTATTATTCACAGGAGGTAGAAGCTCTTTTTGCTATTGCATTGACTTGTGGTTCTAGAGAGTCTGTTGTCCACGAGGATTCCCAGTTTTTGTATCACTGACAATGTCTCGGGTTGGGGTCCCGTGTACGGTGGCCAGCTCAGATGTGTCTGTTTTGCATTATCTCCTGGTGGGAAAATCATTATTTCTGTTTTCAGCCGGATTTAGCTTGAGATTGTTGTTAGTCATCCAGGAGCATAGGTCGGTGAGGCTTTTGGTGAGGGTGTTGTTCGTGCCTTGTGCGGAGGTTATATTGAAGATGAGTTTGGTGTCATCTGCGTAGCTGTAGGCTGTTAGTTCATGAGTTTCATTAGGGGGTAATGTAGATGTTCAGGCTTGGGGAGAGGCTTGCTCCTTGTGGAAGGCCACAGGTGATGTATTTAGTGTTAGATGTAAATGGCGGTATGTGTGTTGTTTTTGTTCAGTTGGTGAGGAAAGATTTCAGCCATTGTAGCACAGCGTTTTTAATGCTGCACTCCTCCAGTCTCTTCATTTGTGTTTTGTGTCTGATTGTGTCAAAGGCTGATATCTCTAGTAGTATGAGAGCCTATTGGGTGCTGTTGTCTGCGTTTATTTCTAGGTTGTCTCATATGGAGAGGAGTGCGGATTCCGCTCTCCTCATAGATCTCAAGCGACTTGGAATTGGTCAAGTATTCTGTTGCTTCCTACATGGCTGAGTAGCTCTGAGTAGAAGTGCTTCTCAAAGATTTTTGATGGGTAAGCTAGATTTGATATAGGTCTGTAGTTGGTAGAGTTTTCTGCATTTCCTGTTTAATTTTTAGGAGGAGCTCGATGTATGCTTCTTTCAACATTTTTGGTACTATTGCTGTGTTTTAGGGATAGGTTCATTAGTAGTCGAAAGTAGGAGGCTGGTGTTCTGTGGCTGAGGAGTTTTTTGATGATGCCCAGTGGACATGGGTCACTGGATGATCCAGCTGGGTCGGTATCTTTTATTAGTTTGTTGAAGATTTCTTTGCTTATAGGTTTGAATCAATTGAGTGTTGTGATGGTTGGTGGTGCACTGATTTCTGGTGGTTCTGCGTTGTGTTTTTGGTAGGGCATTTTGCATCAGTGGTCTGTTGTATTGCTTCTATTTTTACTCTTTGGCAGTACGGTTGTTACATAGGGATTGTGATGGTACTACATAATTTTTGCACGAGGTTGGGTTTTTAATTTCCTTTATGATATTTTGGGGGTTTGTTGCTGATTGGATTCTTGTAGTGTAGTATGCTTTTTTTGCTTTCAGGACTGCTGATTTGTATATTCGGATTTGTCATCAGTATTTGTTTTTGTCCAGTTGGTTGTAATGTTTTCTTCATTGCTGTTCCAGTTTTTCTTTGTTCCTCGGTTCTTCTGTGAGCCACCTTGCTGCAATTGTCTTTGGGGTGGGTTTGAACAGTTCTGCGGGTGCTAATTGGTCTAGGGGGTCCATTATCCAGGCGTCGAGTTTCTCTTTCGCTGAATCCAGTGTCATTCTGTTTAGGTGGGAGGCTTTTGGTTTGGTTTGGTCGATTCCAGTGGGTCTGTTAGCGTTTCCAGGTCAAGACTTTTCTAGTTTCTTTTGTTTGTCACTGGGAGGTTTACGTTTATTGGCATCATGCGGATTGTGATTTTGACATTGGATGGGATCATATGGTGATCGATCCGTATGATTGGTAACACTGGGGCGGTGGTAGAGAGTCCTCTCTACAGAGAATTGCATCTAAGGTGTGTCTAGCACTGTGGGTAGGACCATTCACTATTTGTTTGAAGTGGAGGGTTTCCAGTAGGTCACAGAGGGCGTTTGCTGTGGTTTAATTATCTCTTTTGAACCAGATGTTGAGGTTCCTGTTGATCATTATGGATTTGTGGCAAAGTTGGGGTGGTAGGATGGCGGTTTGTAGATCAGGAAGAACAGTAGATTGGATTGGTTGTTGCGCTTGATGTTGATTAGTAGTGATTTGCAGTCTTCTATGTCTGTTGAGGGGAGTGGAGTGGAACAGATGCAGTTTTTGTGTGCTTGTGCGATTCCTCCTCCTCTTCGGTTTTCTCTGTTGGAGTGTATTAGTTTGAAATTGTCATTTATGGCTTTGTGGGCAATTATGGGTAGTTGTCCGAGAGCCATGTTTCTGTGAGGAAGAATGTTTCTGTGCCACCTTTGCTTAAGAGGTCATACATTTCTGTTTTGTATTTCACCATGGATCGTATGTTGAGTAGACTTCAGTTTAGTGTGTGAGTATTTTCTTGTTCTTTGTTGCAAATCATTTCTCGCGCCTCAGTTGGGGTAGTGCCTGACAGATTTTTGGTTCTCTCTTGGGTGAGATTTTTATTTGCTGGTTGTGTAATTTGGGGCTCTATGCCTTGATTGAGGATTTCTATTAAATTGAGTGATGGGCTTCTTTCTTCTTCATCGTGGTAGTCATGTGTTTGGTTGTATGTGTGTTCTCGTTTCTAGTTTCTGTTTATGTAAGGTGTGTGAATGGTTAGGGATTCTAGCTTTTCTCTGATTCTTGTTGGATTTTTCCAAAGATGTGTCTGGAGTTGCTGAGTTCTGTGTGTTAAGTTGTGCTGTTTGGTAGTCTAGTGGGGTCCCCTTTTAGATTACTTGGGTCCTTAGTTGTGAGTTGTTTGTTTTCCATTGTGGTAGTGTTGTAGGTGAAGAGGTAGCAGTAGATATATGCTATTTTTGTTATTGTCTTAATCTGTAAATTTAGTCCGCTTATTGGTAGTTGGTGGGAATGTTGAGGTGTTGCGAATTCTGTTGGGTGATTCAGCAAGGTGGTGGGTGCTTTTATTCCTCTTTCTTATTCTGTTTTCCATTCTTGTTTCTTTGTCTTTCTTGTATCGTGGCATGTGTGTGGTCTTGATGTTTCGGGCTGTTGCAGTTCTGTGTATGGCTGGATTTGGTTGTGCGATTACATTGTTTTCAGTCTCTGGTGTTGTTGGTTTCTGTTGGTTTTGATCTGAAATGGTGAGTCATGGCATTAGGTGGTTTTGGTTGGGTGGCTCCCTGTGGTTCTAGGTTTGCAGTGGCTTGCTTTGTCCTATGTGTTGCGGGTTTGTCCTTTGTTCTGGGTCTAAGGTCCTTCTCTGACAACTTCTTTCTTTGTCTCGGGCTAGTTTGATGTGCTGTGCAGCACAGTGGCATGTGCCTCACTGCTTTGTAGGGTTGTGGTGGCTTGGTTTCCTCCTTGGGTTGTGTTCAAGTTTGTCATATATGCATGGGGTGGGTGCCCTTCTAGGTTGATTACTTTCCTGGTCCACTAGGGTAGGTCGATGTGCTGCAATGCACAGTGGCATCTGTCTCAATGAGGTTGTAGAATTGAGGTGGCTTGCAGCTCTCTGGGGTCTTGTCTCATGATTGCATTTTGTTTTTTGTTGATTGATTACTGAGTTGAGCAGTGTTTCTGGGTTCTCAGGGGCAGAAACCTCCCTGTGGGGCTTGTCTCATTGTTGTACTGTTGAATTTGGGTTGCACCTTGGATTTGTGTGTGGGTGAGGTTTGGTTCTGGGTCAGGGTTCAGAGAGGACGGATTCAATGTGGCTTGGATATGCTGTAGCCCACAGTGGTATGTGCCTCGCTGCGGTTGAGTGAGTTGTGGTGGCTTGCTTTATCTCTTCGGTTTTTGGGTTTGGGTTCATCATATATGTGCCAGGGGCAGGTGCCCTCATGGGTTGATTCCTTTCCTGGTCTGAGTGGATTGGATCAATGTGATGCAACTCATAGTGGCATCTGCCTCGCTGTGGTTGTAGAATTGTAGTGGTTTGCTTCTCTCCGGGGTCTTGTCTTGTGGTTGTATTTTTTATTTGGTTTTGGTTGATGTGGTATAGAGATGTGCAGGTTCTCAGGATTCCCAGGGGTTGAAGCCTCCTCGTGGAACTAACCTTGTGTTTGAATTATTGATTTGGGTTGGTGCCTTGGATTTATGTGTGGGTGAGGTTTGGTTTGGGTCAGGGTTCAGAGTGAACAGATTCAATGTGGGTGAGGTACGAAGGTGTAGCCCAGTCAGGGTTTGAGATTTGGGTTGGTGTATCTAAAACTGTGAGTTACATTGGTGGTGACTCTCTGTAGTCTTGACATTTAAAGGAGGTGCATTCAGCAGTGATCGGGTGTGGTGCTCCCCTCCCACCCCAAAGTAGGAAAACCTGTATTTGGAACGCTTTCAGACACAAAGTGTAAGTTGAGGTAGTGCACAAACAGTGATGATGGTAAATGTGGCAAACCTACCTTTGAGACACTCCCGGGGCCAGAAAACAAGTGTATCAAATATAAACAGTGGCGAGATAACACTATGTAAGCACAACTAAACACAAACAGTGGTGCGATAGCGAGGCAGCAAAACCTATCTTAGGGATGGTATGCGGCAGGGTGGAAGAGTGTCAAAATGCAAAACAGTGGCAGGATGCAATGTGGCGGACCTATGTTTAGACCACAGTGGTGATATATCAGAGTGGCAAAGGCTATATTTGGGAAATTTTGGCAGTGGTCAAAGTGTACGAAAAGAAGTAGTGGAACTATGTTCCCTGCTGGCCTGTCCCCGCTCCCCAAAAAACCCCATCGCCATGCCCCCTCCGACGGGCCATACAAACCCCTAAACAAATGTGTCTGCAGTTTAAGGGAACGTTCAGTGCAGTGCACTGAAGGCAACGTTTCAACTTCTTCCTACACTTTTATATTAAACTGAAACCATTCTGGAACGGTTTCTTTTTAAAATAAAAGTATAGGAACAGTAAAACAATTTTAAAAAATAGAGGAGCATTGCTCCCAATCGCCCCCGTCCACTTTGACCTATCCCTTCTTTGTGCATACAATATAAACTGCAAAATACAGTGGCGAGATACCAGGACAACCCTGCATTTAGCACACTATAGTCAGAATGCAATTAAGGTCACAATATAAACTGCAAATTACAGTGAACAAGATAACAGTCAGCACAACTACAGTTGGCACACTCTGGGGCAAAAAGCAAGTAATGGCACAGTATGAACGGCAAAATGCAGTGGTAAAATAACAAGCAAACCTACCTTTGGGACCCTCTGTTCAGGCTTCAAGTAATGGCTGCACTGTGGGAAGAAAAATGCAATGTGAACAAAACGCAAGCAAGATTCAAATGCTGCAGTATAGCAATGACATAGTGCATAGTCTACCTGGTTGCATCTGTAGACTGTGCGGGAGAGAACTTGCAGGGATGGGGCATCCAGGGCGAACAGGCAAACAGGGATGCACCAGAAGGTGTCCTTTGGCTGAACCCTTAGTCGACTGCCTTGGCAAGGCTGCGCCAGGCAGAGGGTTCAAGTAAGGTGGTCCGGGTCTCGTGCCCTGGAACACTAATCAGAGGCGGTGAGGGCGGGCAGTGGCAGGTGTATCAGTGGCTTGGTCTCTGCCCCAAGGGACACGTGAGCGAGCGCTGAGGCTCTATTAGCAGTGAATAAAGTCAAGTTGCCCAAAATGTGGCCTGTACCTGCCGTGGGCAACTAGGACCTGAGATGGGTCCTGGAGGGGGCGTGATGGAGAAATAGGAGGTGTTTGCCTGCCTTCACCGAGTATTTTTGGTGTTCTGGGTCTCGTGACCTCGAACACCAATCAGAGGCGGCAAGTGCAGGCAATGCGAGGGCAGAGGAGTGGCTGGTTCTCCGGCCCTGGTGATGTGTGGGGGAGTGCTGCAGCGCTATTGGCAGTGAATAAATTAAGCCAAAGTGCCAAAATGCAGCATGTACCTGCCGTGGGCTCCTAGGGCTTGAGATAGATCCTGGAGGCTGAGCGATGGAGAAAATGATGAGAAATCATGGGAGATGCAGTGCAAGCAATCTGGAGAGATGAGGGTGAGAAAGATAACAGAAATTATATTTTAATGTGCAAGATATGTTATGTTATGTTATGTTATGTTATGTTATGTTATGTTATGTTAAAGGATATTTATACCGCACACTATCACCACCTGAGCGGTCCCCTATCGCTCTGCATATCTGAAAAGCAAGATGGTAGGGTGTGGGGGGGTAAGTTAGTAGGACTGAGCGGGAAAAAACGCAAGAGAGCTGTGATGTGCTGTTGACAACTTCAGTTCGGTTTGCACTGTTCGCTGAGCGTAGGTGTGAATTTTCAGTCTGTAGTTGTCATGTGCTGTTATGCAAGGCGATGTGTGATTTGTTTTATTCTTGCGGTGTAGAGAAGTGCGTGCGGTTTGTTGTGCTGCAGGGGTATGATATGATATAAGTCATTTATAACGCGCCTCTACAGAAGTGTTTCTAGGCAGGACTAGACAAGGGAAGGAAGACAGAGGGAGGACAAGACAAACGATCTTACTAGGCCTTGTGCCATTCAGATCGTGCACAACATCAGCTTAGCCCCGGGTCTTTTCCAGACCTAGCAACTCCCCTGCATGGTTGTCTTTCGTTTAGAGTTTGAGAGATGAGTTTATTAGTGGGGTTCGTCAGATGGTTGGGAAGGGATACTCTTTGTTGATCCTAAATTAAATAATAAAGAGCAAGTTAAAAAATATACATGATTTAGAGTCTCATATATGATGGCTGTTCAACTTTACATATTGGAAAGAGTTTTCTATCCTGGAAGACAGAAGATGCTTCTTCAGGGCAAAAGGTATGTCATTGGGAAAGCACCCTCCTGATCACCACCCCGTGGCTGTAGCCACATCAAATGGTGAGAAGAAAATGCTAGCCTAATTTCACCGCCGCTGCAACACATAGTACAACACCTGTACTAGTTGTGCTGACTGTTGGGTCTGATTCACAGAAGTGTTTTATAATGGCGCAATCCCATAGGAAAACACTCTGTGCACATGTGAATGTTTTGTTTTATTGATCTTTTTATGCTTTGCCTTTTGGATAGCGCCTTGAAATGTGTTCCCCGGGAATGAGTTTGCACTCAATAAATGATTTTTACTAGTACTACTAAGTGGCCTCCCTATCAAGGGCTGTCTATGAACTGGTATGAGAACGGGAATCAGTGACCAGAATCCCGCCCGCAATATATGCTAGCAAATAGCTCTCTTGCCCCAGTGAACCTGTATCCTCTAATGGTTTGTCAGGTGCAGCCCGGATGTTTTAAGTGGCCGAAAGACAAATGTGTCAGTTACAAATGTTAAGTGGTTCTCTAATTATTAAATTGAGCGAGCGCATGGCTCCAAGCACTACGTCATGGCAGAGCAATGAGTCCGGGAATCCGATAAAAGTTCAAACTGTTGCCATTTTGCTTCTTCTGCCATGAAAAATGATTAAATAATATTCCCTGCACTTCCTGTAGGTAAATAACTGCAGATAACATATCATGTTGTTGTTGTTTTGGTAGTAGACTGCCATGAACTCTTAAGCATTTTAATAGACTGAAAACATGGAACATTTCTCACAGGAGGGTTGGGAAACTATTGCTGTTTGCCAAACTTGACTGGAAACAAACAACTCACTTTAGTGCACGTGTTTTTGTGGCCCGCTGCGCCTGGTTCTCCATCTGCTCTCCCCCTTTTTCCTGCTGCTGACCCCCCTGTGCATTTTCATCTGGCATGCTGCTTCCGGTCGAAAACACTCGAGCTTTTCACCTGAAAAAGTGGGCCAAATGGAAGTTGTCAGAAAGAGTCCAATACAGTACGTTAACTATAGCCGGTTAGGCTTGCCAGAGAGCTTTTAAAACGTTATGCTGCACCTGCAATCATTTGCTTAAAATGCAATTTTTACCTGCATAATGCGCTTCAGAATTGCCTGGAGGCTAAAATTTACTTTGAATAAGTGTACTTTTTTTCCAGAAAGGATATGTATTTCAGGTCAGCTTATGAAATCGTGACATTTTACCCCAAAACATTTGATTTCCCAAAAAAACAAATTGGAACAGATGCTGCAGGTGGCAACCCTGGCTCATTGTTCGCCCACTGTTAGACACCCCCGTTAGCATTTAGAATACTCCAACTGGTAGCAACTGTCTGGGCCTCCGGTTAGTGAAGTCCTGCTCCCGACCACGTGTTTCATGTGGCTCTGCGTTATGGTATAACGGCCTGACGTAAAGTAGTGTAAAAGGAATTGAAGAAAAATATAAACACATGCCTAATTTAATTACTCAAAAGGAGATTCTGTCAAATTGTGTGTGATTTCGTTTTTTGTTGCTTATCTGGTAGTATTGTATGTAACCCCTCCCCACCCAAGCTCAACTTTGCAGTTACCTATGTCCATCTAAGAATACACACCTGGGGCGGGAGAGGGTGTCTAGTGACTCTGAGCACCGTTCCAAACCATTGTTGTCCTATTCACCTGCTATGAAACATATACTGATTCTGATCAGAAGTGATTTTTTTCTATTTTATGGTTTTCAATTAGATTTCGAAGTCATGTTACTTTTACTTTTTTGTTTTCACTGTCCTTCATTTTTGCAGTTTGTTTTACTACGTGTGGTTTCCATTGTGTTTTGGTTGACATTTCTGCAAGCATGATTAAGCCATTATATTTACTGAGCACTTCAAAGCCCATTCCAGACATTTGTATTTTGCTCACCCAATAGTGTATCGCTTCAAATGTATGTTGTTTGGGAAATGCTAGATTTTTCGACATTATGGCATTATGTTTTTACAACAAATAAGCCTGCAAGCTCAAAAGTAAATTGTGTGGAGCTTGCACTGGATTTTCCTTTGTGTTGACACATTTCTCACAAACTTGCTTGCTTGACCTTGTTATGCAAGTCGGTCAATTATTTTATTCCGTCTTGGAAGGATAGAGCAGGGGCAACGTTCTCGCTTCGGATGCAGGATGACACGGAGCATCACAGGTTCAATCCCTGGGTCCGTGCTTAGAAACCTCTGGGTATCAGGCATGCTACAAATAACCTATCATATCATATGCAGGTGTATATCCCCAAGAACTATATCAATGAGAGTTTTCTGTCACAAACACTTGGCCAAAGCAGTGAATGAGACCAGATAACTAGTGAATTGGGTTCAGTGGCCAGTGAGTGAAGCAGGGGGACCACCGAAAGAGTCACTGAGCAATAAATAAGGCATTGGGTGGTTTATGAAGCAGTGAGCAGTGTATGAGGCTGGCTTCTCATGAATGAGGCGAGCTAAGCTATGAGCTAGACAGAAAGCAGTGAATGTTATGTTATGTTAAAGGTACTTATATGGTGCACCGTCACCAATGGAATTGGTCCCCAGGCGCTCTGGCAGATCTGTAAATGAGAAGGTGGGATGGGTTAGTAAGGTGAAGAGGGATTAGGATAGTGAGAGGAGTGGTGTACTGTTGGCAGCTTCAACTCGGTAGACACCGGATGCTGAATATTGGTGCGAGTATTAGATCTGTGTCAGTCCACGTGTGCTGTTGATGAGACTTAAGTGTCATTGCAGTGTGGTGAGGCGCGTGCAGCTTGTTGTGCGAGAGATGGTTGTGTGAGTTTTTTGAGTGAGATATGTATGCAGAGAGTTTGAGCTTATATTGGTTAGTGGGTTATATGACATTTAACATGCTGATATTCACAGTTCTGTATAAGTTTAGTGCTTGCTAATCTACATAATTCCATCTAAGTGTGGCACTCACTAACCCTCACAGTAATTATCGATGTATGGGGCAGGCTAATGTTCTCACTTCTACGTGTGGCATATGCTAACATCCAAGTTCCATCTAGGTGTGACATATGCCAACATTCACAATCCTATCTAGATGTGGCGCAAGCTAATGTTCTCAATTCTACGTGTGACCGGAAAACTAGTGAATTGGGTTAAGTGGCCAGTGAGTGAAGCAGGGTGACCACTGAAAGAGTCAGTGAGCAGTAAATAAGGCATTGGATGTTTTTTAAAGCAGTGTGCAAGGCTGGCTGATCATGAACGAGGGGGGCTGAGCAATGACCTAGGCAGAAAGCAGTGAATGAGACCGGATTACTAGTGAATTGGGTTCAGTGGCCAGTGAGTGAAGCAGGGTGACCACTGAAAGAGTCAGTGAGCAGTAAATAAGGCATTGGATGTTTTTTAAAGCAGTGTGCAAGGCTGGCTGATCATGAACGAGGGGGGCTGAGCAATGACCTAGGCAGAAAGCAGTGAATGAGACCGGATTACTAGTGAATTGGGTTCAGTGGCCAGTGAGTGAAGCAGGGTGACCACCGAAAGAGGCACTGAGCAGTAAATAAGGCATTGGGTGATTTATAAAGCAGTGAGCCGTGTGCGAGGCTGGCTGCTCATGAATGAGGCGGGCTGGGCCGCTAAAGAGACAGGCTGAGCAGGGAATGGATAGAAGATACTGCTGTTTATAAGCCCCTCAAAGTTCTGATAGTTGATTTAATGGAGGACATAGCAGAAAAGTGAAAATTTTTATTTAGCATAATACATTAGGCTGGCAATACATACAAGATATGAGGAACATTAATAAATTAGAGGCAGGTTTGGGGAAAATAAATTTAAGGTAGACTTTGGTTAAATAATTCCTAAAAATTGTTAATAATTCGGACTGTTGAAGTGATAAATGGGGTCACAATCCAGAAGAATTCTGTCCGATGTAGGGGTTATCGGCAGTCTAATTGTATGCCAAAAATCAACACTATTTATGGAAACTTCTCATTTCTTTCTCTTAATAATCCTGTCCCCTGCTTTCCTTCACTCATGCTCCTTCCTTTCACATAATACCTACTCTTTCCAATGTCAGGCCACCACTGCTGCCTGCTAACTTCTTTCTGCCCTCTCCATCAAATTCAAAGGGTCATTATTGGTGTGTCAAGTGTTGCCAAACATTTCATGATACATTAATTAAAAAAAGGAGAAGATTTGTAGTTCTCTGGTTCACTTGTTTCTGCAGACACACTCACATTCTTTACATTTCACACACTAGCGTGGTCGTGTGTTTTGGTAACACTTTCAATATCAGTGTAATATAATGTAATGCAATTGTGATTTGTATCGCACATATCCTCAGGATAGAGGCATATCACAGGAAACCTGCATCTAGCCGCGGATGGAGTGTGGGAAGTTCAGAAAAAAAGGATTAGTGGAAATGAAACCTCTTCCCAAGCAGTAAAAAGGAACATGAGTTCCGGAGATCCTGAGGGTGCTGATTCCGCAGTGTAGGGCCCACTTCCGAGAAGCTTCTGTTCTGGAGTTCAAAGTTAATCATTTGCTATACAGGCAGCCAGTGCAGTTGTCTGCGGTAGGTAGAGACACCATGGCAAATTTGTGAAGACCAAAGATCAGACGTCAGGCATTGTGAGGAATTCAACCATATGCACGGTGGGTGTGCCCTTGCCTGGCCTTTTTGACATTTTATATGAAATTGAATGATAGTAGAGCAACCTCCGGAAAATGTGTTGGGCTAATCCACACGCATTTACCTATGCTCACCGCACGACAAACACATAGACCTGTGTACTCTGGGTGGAAACAGCCTAAAGGCGCATTCCTCCCTGACACCCAGGAGTACATCAAGGCATCTCAAAAGGGGGTGGGCAAAACCTTCCTCCTGCCATGGCCAGCCTAATTAAACAACAAAGGCTCCATGGATCCGCCCTATCCTCTGTAGGCCCTGATGGTGGCAGCTATGCATACTGATGAGAGTTAATTTAAGCAGGCTCACAAGAGGCCTGATCGCAGGGCTAACAAAAGACAGGAAACACCAACACCTTTGATATACATCTGTGTCACCTTGAAGCTAGCTCCCGCCTCTCAGTATCAAGGCCAGTGACCTGTCATGTCTGGTACATGTGTTTACAGTAGGCAGCCCCCATTCAGAGGGTAGGAGTATGTGATTTGATGGAAACAGAAAGTCTAATCTTGCCACAGATTCAAGGGAGACCTGCCACTTCAATCAGAAACCACAGTCAGCTCAATTAACCAGAGAGACCCTTTGATCCACAACAGATGGGAAGGTGGAACTTAGTAGTACATGTTTTCATCCCTTTACCTTTTCTGTTGCAAAGCACTCTGGTTATGACCTCATGTAAACAGGAGAGTGTTGGTGGGGATCCAGGATTGGTTCATTAAGGTAGGCTTACTCATCTGAATACTTTGCAAGGAGTAACAAGAAGAACTCATTTGGAATCAGGCTGAAGGTATAGTCTGCCTTACAGCTTCCGGCTTTGAAGGAAGGCCTGGATTTCCAAGAGGGAAGCAAGATCCCTCCCCTAAACATCTCTCAGGGAACAGAGGGAGATACTGAACCCAGAGGACCCTCCAAGCAACTCCAGAACTGGTACTCAGCCAGCACACAGCATGCCCGTCTAGGCTCTGCAAGCAAGCTTCCTAGGTGTGAAGTGCCAGAGAGTCTCTGAACCAAACCAAGGACAAGCCCTGTCACTGCAACACTCTCCTCAACTTTGCATCATCCGCCTTAAAGGACAAGACAAGCCCAGTGAAGAAGCTTGGAGGAGTGCATCGACAAGCATCAACCAGCGTCTGCCTTAAAGGACATTTTCAAGCCACTCAAGCCCCTCGAGCTGTTGTCATGCTGCAGTCACTAATATCATCTGAGACACCTCGGCCAGTGCTTCAGACCCACAAACCAGCACTGAGACAATGATTCCTAACTCTGAGCTTCCATATAAACCAGACTGCAGCTGTCCACCCAACCTCACTCGCTGAACTGCCAGCCGCCTGATACCCACAGCTGGCTCCCATCTTGAACTCTGTCGCTGAAGCTGCAAAGTGCCCTGAAACTGACTCCATGCTGTGAGCACCAGGAACTTCTACAAGCAAAAGAGCATTCCTTTACAGGATGGGTTGTATTTGTAGTGTGCTAGAACTGTCTGTTGTGATAATAATAAAGTAGATATTTTTATACACCCTTGACTGGACAGTCCCTTTTATCATTGGGTAATAATTGTAGTTTCGCTGTGTTGCAAATAGCCAATGCTCCACGAAGAATGGCTGAATGAGCTAAGGCACCTGCTGCAAAGTGCAGTGGATAACCTAAACATCACAGGATTTTAGGTCTAATCCTGGTAAAACCACTTATGAGGGTTATAATGGGTCTTGAGATGAAATGTATGGGTAACCTTCAGGTAATACGTTCCAATTATAATTGTCATCTCAGGACTTAATGCACCCACTGCACAGATCTCTGTGTAACCTGGAGAGGTAAAATTTGAATCTAGGTAGAATAACTGAAGTTCAGAAATGTAAAGACGCGAAAATAATTTCCAATTAATGTGTAATTGTTATGTTATAAAGACTTAATGGTCCACCAATCACCACCGTGGGTATTAATTTGGTGTTCTGCTTTAAATCTTCATTATTATTGTAATTACATAATAATGCACTGACATGCAGTACAATGTAAATGTGCATTGGCATAGATAATTTAGCAATAATAAATGGCTTCACGGCTGAATTAAGGTGGTAGCTGTCGGGGCCTGAGTGAATATTTTCCCGACTTTGCTGTCCCCCACCCATCAACATGTCCCGCTCCCTTTGCTCCGCCTCCTCATACCCTTTCCCCCCAATCACCTCCTCTTCCCGGCTTCACTAGCCTGGTCCATCCCACTTCGTACAGGACATAATTGCATAAAGGAAATGTTGCACTGGTTTACCTGCGACGCCCGTTTTTCAACAGTGTGCACCAGGGACCGTAGTAGACATTCTTGCTGACGTCTCATGCCTTCTCCTCACGGGTTAGGTGCTTTAACTACTGTACGCAGTGGGGATGCGCAAACAAATATATAAATGTATGTAAGCATTTATATAGTTGCATGCATACCTTACTATGGTTTTTGTACTTTTCACCCCATCCTTTATAAACATAGAAATATGTTACATATTTCTATGTTTATAAAAGATGGTTTGAAAACGAACACAATTCAAGCCATTTTTTATAAAGCTTTGAGGACAGAAAAACCTGAGATGTCTTTGTTCGTCAACAAAGCTTTATAAAAGATGGCTTGAATAGTGTACTTTTCAAGCCAGCTTGAAAAGTACATAATTCAAGCCATCTTTTATAAAGCTTTGCCAAGCGACAAAGACGCCTTGGGCACAGTGATCTTTGCTCTGCTCTGCAGAGCAGATAGATCATTGAGCCTGAGGCGTCTTTGACCCTCTGCGAACCTGGTGCTCAGTGATCTATTCTGCAGATTAGACCTGGGGAAGGGAAACAAAGGGACCATAACTTCCTCTTGTGACCCCACACGCGTGGGGTCACAAGAGGAAGTTACAGTGACTGACAGAAGTGCCAGCCAGCCACAGTATTACTGAAACTGCAACTTCCAGTTTCAGCAATGCTGTGGCTGGCTGGCACTTCTGTCAGTCACACAGCTGCCTGACTTTAAAATGGCTGACGCATCTCCCACCGTGTCTACGGTTATGGCAGGATAATGTGTCCCACCATGGTATGGGGGTACCGGGGTCCCGGCAGGGCCCTGGCTCAGCCCCACTTATTGGAGACTGCCGGGGCTCGGCCCCAGCTGGCCCCGGCCCACATAAAGCACTGACTGTACTCAAAAGGAAACCAGACAAAGGGTCTGGGAGGGCGCGTAAAGGGGAACACTAGGGTGGGGATTCCAGTGCACCCCCTGTCTTGAGCACATGAAAGTTACTGTGGGCGAGTGTATGTCATGCCCTTTAGGGATCCCCTGAGTGGCACTGGTCAGTAGGATGGTGGGGAGAGGTTTTCTATGAAGGAGAATGGTCCTGGGGCCAGTGGTGCAGTCTTGTCTGGGTACGCAAGGCAGTGAGCTATGCACAATACGTGGGTCACAGGTCATAAGAAATGCTCCATATGGGCTTCTGGTTTGGGGTGTATGTAGGGGACGAGGACAGAGATGGAAGTCGAGTGCATATGTATGTTGCCGTTTCAGGGCCGTTTTGTGGGATCAACTGCTATTTAAAATATGTTGAGGGCGCAAGTGGCGGTTGAAACTAACAATAAAAGGTTGTGGCAACTATTGCCTGAATCAGTGTTCATGGGCATGTCAGTGCACGGGTTGGAGGGCCCCAGATGAACCTGTGTTGCCCACGTGAGACAATGCTACTTTCTATGAGAAAAAGAGATGCTTTTGATTAGACTTTCAATTGGTTAGATTTGTTTGTAGGGTTTTCAAGGGCGTCTTTGTCAGATCAGGAGGAGGGGGATCCCCCTGTGCTTTTTCCTTTGCGCATTTTTACGCACTCCGCGTTTATGTTTATGTTTATTATTTGATAATGTGCACAAAACCCAGGGGTAGCCGGGCGCAGCAGGTAAAATGATACTTAAGCTTAGGTTACATACATGTGATAAGAAGCATTTCAGTATAGTGCATATATGTCAATACAAACAGTTGAACTGAGAACTAGCATGTTACAGTGTAGAGAGTACAAATATACAAAAGGTAGAAGGGTAAAAGCAAAAAAATTAGTCTTAGAGCTGGGTTTCAGAGGTAACGCGGCATTTAGGTACAGTGAGGATTAGTTGTCGCTGGACCAGAGCCAGTTTTTTACCTTGCGTCTAAAGCTGGAGTAGGGTAGGTTGGCTCTCAATGCAGTGGGCAGTGCATTCCAAGCCTGGGCAGCTCTGACAGGGAAGCTTACTCCGCCCGCTTTAGACCGTCTAAATCTAGGGGTTTCTAGCAGGAAGTGGTTAGAAGCCCTAGTGTGGTGGCTGGAAGATTTTCTGGACAATCTGGCTGAGATGTAGGGGGATGCTGTGTTGTTGAGCCTTTATGGGTGAGAGATAGTGTCTTGAGAAGGACTCTGTCGCTAATTTTTAGCCAGTGGTGGTCTTTCCTGATGTTGGAAATATGTGCTCTACGGGGTATGTCAAGGGCTGCTCTAAGAGCGTTGTTTTGAAGGATTTGCATTTTATTTATGATAGTTTTATTAGCTCCTGCATAGAGGGCATTACAATAGTCCAATTTCGACATTACTAGTGTGTTGGCTAGCGTGATGCAGTTAGTTTTGGAGAGGTGTACGGTCTGCAGGTCCTGATTAATTTACAGGTTTACGCTGTAGAGGATGCCAAGGTGTTGACTTGTTTTTTGAGAGAAAGAGTGGAATCAAGGTAAAAACCTAGTGTTTTTACCTCGGATGCCACCTTGATTGTGTTACCCTCTATGTTGAAATTGCGATAGTTGGGACTAAGGGTGGGGCGATATCTGTAAGGGTGGGCTTCCATTAGGTGTGGTACTGAATCCAGAGCGACAATTCATTTCCACCGTCATCGACCTCAGAAGGACGAAACGCAGCTGTTCACCACCAAAAAGCCAACGCATGACTGCAGGTCTTATAGAGATGTCCGCTCGCGGAGCCACCGGCCCAGAAAAACTGGAATGAGTTCCAACTCAATGCTCTTTATAGGTATGATATGATAGGTTATTTATAATGCACTTAATACCCAGAGGTTTCTATGCGCGGACCCGAGGACCGAACCTGTGTTGCTCCGTGTCGTTTTGCTTCCAAGGTGAGCACGTTGCCCCTGAGCTATCCTCCCGAGACTTGTGGGTGCAGGGTGGAAAAAAGCTTGTGGGTGCAGGTTTATAGGTCTTTGCTTCCAACAGGAATCGTGGAGATGAATTAGCCTTACTGTTACTTTAGAATGGAAACACACAACATTGGAAGGACCATCTCATGTACCAGATACCAGTGAAGGGTTTCTTTTAGCTTGCTCCCCTCTTACTCATCGTGCTTGTAGATTATTGTTCCCATTTTTAATGCAGGACCATGGGCGTAATTATAGGGGGGGGCAAGGGTGTTTGTCCCCCCCAACTTTCATTGTACACCAGTTTGTCCCTATTCATTTGGCAGGGGCATATTTCCTTTCAATGTCATGTCTCCCCCCCAACATTTTCAGCAAAGCTACTCCACTGTGCAGGACTACAAGTTCCACCATGCAAAGCTTTGTTGTGGTTGAACATCGCACACCTGGAACAAGTACATTTGAACTCTGTGGCTACCCCTCCGCCCCCCCATCTCCCCATCTTCCTCACAGATATTAACCTGCAAATGAAAGAATGGGGCAGTTCTTGTGCTAGACCGGATTGCTCCAGATTGGAGATTCTAGATGGTTTTCATGGCGGGATCAAGGATCCTGCCCTGGTGACGGATGGGTGGAATTTTTCACCATCACCACAGCACTTAGGCCCGTTTCCTAGCTGCCACTTGGTAATACTTGTGTCCTGCCCTTGCCTGTTCTCCGCAGATAAAGGAGAGAGCCGAAACAAAAATGTAGGGAATATGTGGGCAGGTGCTACACAAGCGCTGTGATTTCAGGGACTGAGCAGCAGTGCCGTGGACCTGCTTTGCCACCAATGGTGGTTTGAGGTGCCACAATCTGTGGCATGTAAATGCAGGGTTCTGCCGCGCCTGACGCGCAGGAACCAGGTAAGAAGACCTAGAAGCTTGCCTGAAGCACGTAAGCGAGGTTGAAGCAGGGAGCTGATGGCCAGAGGTTGGTTGGGAAGGTGGGGGCATCATCAGATACGGCTAGGCTGAAGGAAGAAGGGCTGAAGTGGGAGGAGCAAGCAGGGGTGAGCCTGGAGCAGTGAGGTCTCAACTGTGGCAGTCAGCGATATTTGGGGCAGGCCGCCCTGGGACATTGAGTGACAATGAGAGTTGGAGATATGAGGAGGAGGGAATCACGCGCAAGGCAGGGAGATTTGCCTGCCAAAGATCACACACATATCACTGGAGAGAGGGGAGTTAGACTTTGGGAAGGGAAGTATGTCTGCCCGAGGTAACATCAACTGTTACTAAGGCACTGGAAGGCTCGCAGTGGAAAGGAAAGTGACCCTTGTTCATGATCACTCAGAGTGTCATTGAGGTGCCTGGACTCACACACTGCGGGTGGAGCTTCGCCAATTTAACCCAAGAAGGAGGAGTGTCCTGCCTCAGGGTGTAGGTGTTCACTCATATCTTCGCCCAATCTGCTTCTCCTCCTTGGCAGGAACATGCAGGTATTCATGGGGACGCACTGGGTTGCAGCACAATCCACGCTTTCAGGGCATGAGATGCCAGAACGTATCTCTTTTTGGTAGAAATCCTGGGGGGAATGGGTACTTCCTTACAAATGTCTTTCTGTTGGAGTGTGGGGCGAGGGGTAGCAATGTGGGGAACGGTTGATCACAGTTTTGCTGCCACCCCCTCTAGTGACCCACATGTCTTCCGGCAAGGCCCAAATCATTTAGCTCTCCCCTTTTTTGTCTGTGGGGAGTTGTTACCTTCAGTACCCCTATGTCTGATGGATCACACATTTCCAAAACTCGTGGGGGCAACATTTTCACAGCCCAAGACAGATGAGAAATGTGTAAAATGGGGTCTATTTCTAAACTGTAACCACTACAATAAGCCTGAACAACAAGATCTGCCATTTTCTTTGGGAGGGAGAGTTTATAAATCAAATGAAAAAAGTAGACTAATGTTGTTATAGTAATTGACATTTGTATAGTGCCTACTCCCATTGCTATAGCTTCAAAGTGCTGTGGGATGCAAGGCAATTCGGAAGACCATAGTCTGTGCATACATGAAAATAAAAAGAACATTACATTGGATGCAAATAGTAATTAGAATTAGGTGACTATTCAATTACTAGCAGAGATGAGCAGTGTAAACCATTATAATTATCATGCAGACCATTGTGCTCAGGTGCAGAGATGGATGCTAAGCCAGTCACTATGTGAGAGCTGAACCAAATTATTTGTGGCACTCAGCTATGTTCCATGGGTTGCAGGGCAAGAGGTGGGAGGGGTAATATAAAAAGTCTATAAACCCCTAGGACATCTGTCTACTGTTATACTTAACATGCAGAACACATGAACACTGAATAAAATGCAGTCGCAGTTGCATGCAAATTACATGTACAATTGCCAGATATGTCAAAGATATATTCAATGCATGTACTCTTGTCTGTACCACCGGGTTACTGCAGTATACATGCTTTATATCGGATTGAACTGGAGGCTCCCAGCCCTTTAAGATGAGTAGCAATACCGTGGAGATGGATGGGGATGCAGATTTTAATCAAACATCAATAATTCAGATGACACAAATAGCTTGGAAAATGTTTGTTTAAATGCAAGTAATTAAAACAGGGAGTACAATGAACATCAGCAATCGCTCGATACTCAACTCTCAATCATTTCATTAAAAGGTTGGGTTCTTAAACCCAAAATTGGTCATAGCTGACGTGTTGACCTGCGTCATTACCAATGTCATCCTACGTGGCAAACTACTAAAACCTATGGGGAAGCTGGGATTGGTTCTAAGTGAATAACTAAGCAAAGGTGTTATATCTGTAATAGAGTAACAGAAATAATTGGGTATTTAACATCAGGTGGGGCAACTAAGCCCTCCCTTCGAAATAGCCACTATGAACATCACTAAATGTACAACGTCCCATTAGCTCCACAAACTATAGGACCCCCAACTACATGGTCCTCTACAATTGGTTGGCGACTAACCCCCGTCAATAACTTTCCACCTACATGAGCAGCACGCAGACCGAACAACCAGGTGCGGGTAAGCTTGTCTTGATACCAGCTTCCCACCAATTAAAAATACACTCCATCATCACCTCAATGGTTCAGTGTCAATTAGTGCTTTGAAGTTGGCCTTGAGTTTGTACTGTTCTCCGGGATTTTTTAAGGAGTATGGGTACTGTCTGGCTTCTGTGCGTAGGTGTGATCTTCTCATGCGTCCAACTTTCTTCCATCACATGACTGGACACCACGATTTGAGCTTTTTTGTGTATTTGATTTTATTCTCCAATAGTCCTCTGACGTCTTTTGTTTTCACTTGACCTTCTTGAACAGGAGCTTCTGTTCTTTCACGTTAATTGTATCCGATGTCAGCCAATTCTAGTTCTGATAAGACCTTGGCTTTCTTGGCTCAGCCAACTCCTTAGCTGAAATATACTCTGTTTAATTCAATTGCTTTTGTAACTGCAACACTGATTTGAGTCTTTCCTCGTTGCTCAAGGCTGCTTTATACGCAGTGGAACATTCATTCTTTATTTAATCCATATGTATCTATGAGGTATATATATATATATATATATGTTGGCGCTTGCCGTGATCTATTCACTATAAGCATGTGGCTAGCTTCATGATTGCTTTGCTGCTTGCGTTTCATTGCATCTGTACACGTTTAAGTATCTTCATCATGCTTATGGCATAAGTCTCTTCATCTTGATCCCAAAACTTCACTTATATTTGGTACTTCTTTGTTCTTCAGAAATCGTCTGCCTCTCTGGTCTGGTTATCTTCTATATGGAGTTGATTCAGCTTTGTATGATGTCACCATTCATCCTGGTCATTCAGTGTCTTTGTTTCATCAGGAATCGCGTTCAAATGGCCATCATATTGTCTTGGATATAGGTATGGTTTCCTCAATGGGTACTTCTCTTCCCATATTCTCTTAGGTATAGGTATTCTTATGGGTACTGCACAGAGTTGTTGCTTCCTTATTGGTGTAGTATACATCACATACATTGGTTCATACTTCTCAGGTAATGTAGGTGGGGCCGGTGGAGTGGGGGTACTTGGCTCCTCCTCTACAGGATACAAACGTGATGGCGGTAATACATAGCCATCTGTAGAGAAAAATATTACCTCATCCTTCATGACATTACCAATCTCCAAGACTGCCGGTGCTCTAGAGAAAAAACACTCGACCCCCACCTGAGTCCATGAAAATCCATTCCCTCCTTCCCCCTGGGGGAGTCTTGTGGATGTGACCTTGAGCAAGTGATGAGTACAAGTATACATCCACCATGACTTCCCCTTTATCCTTGCCTCTGCCAAGCCCTATCTCTATCAGTGATGGCTCAATCTGACTTCTCGTCCCCATAGTGGGGAGAGGGGGTCTCAGAATGCCTTTTCTAGCTCCAATACTGTTAGTGGGAGACATTTTGCAGTTGCCCATCAAATGATTGTTTCCTGGCTGCCAGCCATTACCTTAATTCTCTCCCTTTAACCCACAATGCCGTAGCTTTGCTTTTCCATCACAAGATGAACCCCAGCATGCAAAGCACCATAAGCTAAATATCCACAACTTGATAATGGTGTCGAGATTGCAAGGGGCCAGTTGGCTTCTGTGCAAATGGCGTCACCAGGATTGCTGTGAATTTACTGAATTACAAATGTTCGGGGGAGAAAAAAAAGTAATTGGAGGGAAAATGACTTTCGGTTTTCACTCCCCTTGAACATTTCTGACAACCCATTGCCTCCCACCTCCTTACCTCTTGGCGGCACGCCTCCTTGTGTGCTGTTGTCTCCTGCTTCCCTCTGCGAAGCCGGTTCCCTTCATTTACGTGAAGGGGAGCGGCGCTGCAGAGACCTCTTCCCTTTTTTCCTTCAAACTGTATTCAATAGGCAGCGGGGGAGACCCCTGCAACCTCCAATGGTATTATAGTGAACAAGGGTCCGGGGCACACCCCCGCAGCCACCGCCGTCCTTGTTCACTATAATGACACCGAATGGGGGATTTATTCGAAATGTTCGTCTGTACTAATTTTCGTACAGCCAATTTTTGAATGTCTCCCATTCGTTGGTTTTTTTCCCGAAGAAATATACGGATCCCGCGTCACCACACTGCCCTCTCTGCAGAGTAATACTGATGGGCACAGGCATTGCCAGTGCATTATTCAGTGGCGCATGAATTCTAGTAGATGTGGCATGCTACTGTCATTTTGAAGTACTTCTACCTCCTGGTGCAGGATGAGAGCTGAGTCATATCTGTCTTTTCACAAGAGTCGCTTTTTTCCACTTCACTCACCAGTGTCATAATACGCGGACACTTATAAAGCTGGCAATGCTTGTGTGCATGCTTGCTTCAGATAGCCATGCTATGCTGCAGATTGCTTTGCATTTGTATTGCATTGTGTTTTCTTTTATTACTTGGTGTGGGGCTTTTCCATACCAGACACCAGTGGCTAATGTCTTCGTGAATCACAGCCATGGGGTTACGGGTTGAAGCCACTCCTCTAAATTGTAAATGTCCCTCCTCACCAGACATGTATTCCCTTAGTTACCTCAGCATTCCACCTGAACCATATACAGCATTCCCTAACCTCATTTCGAGAACCATCTATTCCTAATTACACCAGCTGTCAAAACATCCTAGAGTGGGCCAAGTGAAATGTCCATTTGTCATAAAAAAAAAATCCTTGCTGGCCTCTCCTCAGAGAATCTTCCTAGCGCGTCTTTTTTTATGACGCTTCTCCTGACTGCACGCCATCTGCCTTAAAGAGTGCACGCCACGTGCTAAATACACTTGACGCAGCGACGCAGCTATACAAACGTGTAACTATCCCGCCAGGAACAGACAGCCTCTTCACAAGTGTTTTTCCACATAGTTGCAGCAAGTAAGAAACGGAGATGGAAAGGTAGCGCGAACACAATGCACCACATCACAAACACGGGAATAGCTTGACCGACGACTACCGATAACAAATAGAAACAAGCATTGGCAATGGCAACAGTTTGGGCTTTTGTGTAGGCATGGGAAAGGCACTTGCCCGGGCACTGCCGCAGTGGTAATAATTGGCTATTAAAGGTAGCAGGTGCAAAAATGGTGCGAGTACCTGAGTATCTAATAGCTGTGCCTGTCAAACGACTAATACTTGTACCCAACCTAAAATTGTTGCCTTTACCAATGCTTGTTTATAACAAGACTTCAGAAAAGGACAGCATAGTGCTTATAGATCAAGTGGCTGAAGGCAGACCTGGTGAAGACATTTGAAGTCATTAACTCTCAGAATATTGCTTTGAAAAGTTTCATGGTAATGCTTGATTAAATCGAGCTCAAAGAGTTCCCTGAGGAGTTTTTTTGGCGGTGAAGGGCAGGAAATGGGTGGGAATGGCCATATGGATTAGCTTGGCCATGGGCAGTCAATGGTTGGACAAATAAACAACACCTACAAGCCGTGTGTCCCTCCTCATATGCCATTTCTCAATATCTGTACTCTAATGCAATAGTTTTGGCGTGTAGGTGGGGCTAAAGTGCCCCCCAATAGCCCAAACGAAAAATGTTGTATATTTATATTTTCTTCCCCCAAACTTAGGAGGAGATGTGGTCAGTAACAGTGGCGGAGGCCGCTTTTAGTGCCATGGCGGGGTTCAGTGGAGTGGATAGCTCCTGAAGGGGCAACAAGAATCTAAACAATTCATGGGTGAGCCCTCAAGGGGGTGCTTAATGTGTTCAGTGAAGGGTTCTATATTTTTCCTCAAATTAGCACCGAGCGTAGAGAGGGAGCCATAAATAATTAAAGGTGGTTCAAGGTGTACCGCCCTGAGAATTATTTTTTAAATAATGGGCTGAAATTATACATACATGTATAAGAAAAATGGGATGCACAGCCATACATTTTATAATTGTTTTTCTATGGAAATGGCAAAAATATCCAGTACATTTCATGATTCATGGGCTGGCATATCTGGTGAATATTTTAAGTGAAGGGGCCTAAATAGTTATTCAAAATAACGCGAGGGTGCACAGAATAATTCAGTGGATAAAACTCTTTTAAATAATGTGTTGAAATCATGCATTTTGCCGCCAAATTTCTGACATAAAAGAGGTCAAAATCCATAAAATCACAGTGGTTTACATGAACAAATCCAGGAAATGCCATGCCACCGACAGTTCATTACATAGGAGCACTTTTTATTATTTCCATGTGGCTGCTGTCACAACCTATTTATGCCAGCAATGGTCACTTTAAGTGACATGCATGAAGGTGGAAGCACTTCCTGCACATTATTTAAATTGACGATTATTGGCATAGTTGGGACAACCTATCTATGCCAGTAATGGTAACTTTAAATCACATGCATGTAGCTGGTTCCACAACCAGTGACGGGTGGTGATTATTTTAATTTGTGGGATGTAAATATTTCCCACACATATGCCAAAGCGATCGAGCGAAGCGAGGGAACCCGAACCAACCAAGGATGGACCTGGGTGGGGTTCAAAGATGCCTTTGCCCACAACATATGCCAGTATAAAAACATTTTCACACTGGCATGTTTGCTTTGCACATAATGCCAGTAATTATACTGTAAGAAAGCATGTCCTCAATGGCTCTGTCAATATATGGTGCTATCCCCACAAAAGAACATGCTCCTTTTGGGTTTGCCTTAAAAATGTCATGCCACAATAAGAAAATATTTCCAAACTGGCTGCACAATGTAATCTAGTATAGACAAGTACTAACACTTATCATGTTTGCTCTGTCCTTGATGCTCAGAATATAATCGCATGCCACAGTAAGAAATAGCTAGACTGGCTGCACCAAAATGCCAGTCTAGCTACCCAATAACACTTAACATGCTTTCTTTATCAAAGATGGGCAGGATAGAAATAATGCCACAGTAGGAAAGGGCTAAGAGGCTGCCCAAAAATGCCAACCTAGCCAGGTAATAACACATATCATGATTGGTTTATCATAGATGCCCAGTAAAAATGCCATGCCACAGTAAGAATGGGCTGGACCTGCTATACCCAAAATGGCGGTTTAACAAACTAATATAAAATATCATGCTTGTTTTATCATAGATGCCCAGTAAATAAACGTGAGCCCACAGTAAGAAAGGTCTAGGCTGGCCTCCCCAAAAAGTCATTCCAGCCACATAATAACAGCCCTAGAGATAAGTGTTGTATCAGACAATTTTATTTCCTAAAAATGGGCAAATACTCCCAAAAAATAAAAATAAGGAGTAAAAATAATCCCAACAAAAATAGCAAATAGACACACAGGAGCCAGCCCCTTGCATTCATCCACACAAATCCGTGAATATGTTTGGACAAATAGTACACGTAGAGCCATAGGAAGCAACTCTCCTGATTTTACTGCCTGATATGAAGAGGTAAACATATATATTTTACTGGACATGAATAACTTGGTGCAAAGAAATATTTATTACAAAACATTTCTGTTTTACAGTCAAAACACATTGCTTAATACCCAATAACTAATGCAAGTATGTTGTTTGCCTTTGGCCAATACACAAAGAGCGAGCAGCAGGAGGTTTAGAGTGTGAGATATCCCCCTGTGGTGCGCATCCTCTGACATGAGCACACATATGTCTCCATCGAATTGCGCACCATCAGCCTGAGCTAACTTCCAATCAAAGGGTCTCACTGGCAACTCTCTGACTAAACTCTTTTTGCCAGGCGCCCTGTTAAGTGACTTCAATTCAGTACTCCAACTAAGTCAGTGCCTAGTCTGGGATGCCCAAGGGAAGCCCTTATTTATATATTTTTATGACAAGTTCATGGATCTGGATGATACATCCTTGTATAACACCCCTCTCTTTGAATCCCCCTGACCTCACTGAGCCAAGAAGTAGGTTTGTTTGCAAATTAAAAGATTTATTGAAAAATTAAACAAGATATATATCACACTTTTATAAACAAATTAATATTTGATAGCACACTTATGAAGATAATGTTGATCAACAATGGATAATATTACACTAGCACACTTATTTAATTACTTAGGAGTTGGTATAGAGAGGATAAGGTAGCTGAGAATGCTTTTATGGGTTCAAGGAAATGCAATGATGGGAAAGAATGCAGCACAGAAATAACTGAGATGGTTTCCACAAGAGATGATATCATCACTTTTTCTTTTGACAATTCACTCCCCCCCTATACAATATAAGGAGATGGAAGGGGAGCACACAATTTTCAGGAATACCATCAAATGCAATACCAATTCAGTTCCCCCCTAGCTAGCTTAGAGCAACAGGGATGATTTAAATCACAGGCAAAAATACTTTAAATGTGATTTACAAAGTGGTGAAAATATGCTCAAAATGATTTTAATTCCCTATAGTAGATTCAGGGTAGGTGATAGCTACTTAAGATTGGTTCAGGTCAACACTATCAGTGATTCATGAGGGATTATCTGGTTGAAAACGGATTTCAGCAGTTGCAAGCAAAAGACAGCGATTTTTTTACAAGTGGTGAAATGTGCTAGTTGCAATTCATGGCACTTTTTCCGTATGCGTCGAGCGCGATTACGGAAAAACTATAAGGAGTAGAAAGTTGTTGGAAAGCTTAGATTCTTAGCTTTAAAATGAAAGTTAAATCTCGCTCCTAGGACACGCGGTTCAAAAGATACGGACAATTTAATGGAGGTAGATTCTCAGAAATAAAATAATGATTCAGAATGACAAAAGACACTTTCACAGGTTTGAAATCACAGAATGGACACACGATTTCTAATGCAGTTCTAGGCAGGTTGAATTGGATGGGATCAGCTTATTTTAAACTCATAGATGACTATTCACAGTTCTGGCTGGGTACTCACACTATAAATTTGAAATAGGCCGTCAAGATCTGGTCAGGTTGGCTGCGGTTCTCTCGCCACGGGACGGTCTCTGGCACTGGTTCTGCTCACAGCGATCTGGTCTGGCCTGGTCTGGTCTCGGTTCTGGATCTCTGGTTCCGGTCTCGGCTCTGCACAGCGGTCTGGTCTGGTCTCGGTTCTGGATACAGCTCTGCTTTCTGGGTGTTTCTGGCACAGGGTTCTAGGCCAGAATCAAACAGCTCGCCCGGCTGTTGAATAGTTTGGTTAGGTGGCTGGATTCTGAGGCCTGCTGAGAAGTATTCAGCTTTTGGACTAGGCCTCTCTGCTGCAAGTTCTGAAGTCTGAATTCTAAATTCTGGTTCTGGAGTCTTCTGGATATTGTTTGGTCTGGCAAAGTGCTTCGCAAGAAATCAGTTTGAATGTGGAAAGTGAATGTCTCTACCTGGATTTCAGTGGTCCTTTTTATGTCTTTTGAAAATGGGTGTGTGCGTGGGCATAACTAAACCTGCCCCTCACAACTTATCATTGGCCAAGTTCTCCTCTCTCCCTTTATTGGGGGAAGGAAATGGAGTGTCATCGTGATGAGGTATGTTTATGGCTCAGAGGATCCTCCCCTTATCACTATGCACACAAATCTATTTTTGATCCAAATGCATATTTATCTATGTACAATTTTTCTAATATTATATGTCCGGTTAACATATTTTCTGTAGCACCAAACCATCCGATCCCTGTCTTCGTAAGCTGCTGTGTTCACTTCTGCCAGAATTCTGCCCTTTTCATCAAAAACACAACCTCTAAACTTTTCCAGAATTTACACAAATGTGCGCAAGGAATATGGGCATCAGATGATGAAGTGCCAGATTTTTAACATGCAGACATTTGGAGTAATACCTTATTTTCCACTAGAACCTCCCAGAACATACCACAGAGTCCTAACACCTCTTAAAATGTGCACAGAAAAATCACAGGAATGATGATATTATTTATATAACTTTGACAGTTATGTACTATGAATTATCCATCTTTTTAAAATAATGCTCTGGCCCAGATGGGTGTGGTTTAGGTTCCAAAGCACATGGGGGAATTTCTGTCTGTCCCCGCCTCCAGCTCAGGTGGCTCCCAGAGGCAGCGCCCCTCCCATTTCCTTCCAAGAGGAAGCCATTTACGAACCCTGATTTAGCATTTGCCTGAGCCAAGGAAAGTTCATTGTTCTGTTTTCCTGCAATCCCCTTCCCTGATTCAATCAGAGAGGTGTGATCTCCTTTTGGTGGGGGCAGCAGAATGCAGCCAGGTCTGTGAACAGTAGGTGTTAAGAATTCTCATTAACCAGCAAGGCTTTGAAGTTTCCTGCTAACTCAGGTTCCTTGTCAGCTCCTGAAAGACAGGCCTCCTGTCAGAGTTTAGACTGCTAGCGCCGGTTAGTGTCGAGCGCCGGTACTGCACCCATTTTTGGGAGCTGTCTTTAATTAATACATTTCAAAAAAAGGGATTTTACTTGATAGCATTTACTAACAGTGTATTGCTATAGATTCTGCAGTAGAGTAATTTTGTGGCCATGATTTTAGCACTTTTTGACTTCAATTAAAACAGATTTTTAACAGCACCATATTCCTTTGCACTGATTTCACTCATGGCGCTTCTGGCCCATCACGCTCGCACTGGTGGGTGGCAGGTCAGGCGACCATTTTGGTGTGCGCAAAACTGCACGGTTTTCCTGGATTCTGGCGCAAATGTGGGCTTTTCAGCCATCTTGGATTTTCTAAGCCCACAGCACCAAATGTTGTAGCATAATAGTTCAAACGTGGGTCAAGACACCTGACAGCCCTGTAAAGCAATTGGTGTTGTGTTGGTGCAACCTCAATGCATGTTTCAGTGGCAGTGCTTGCTTGTTTATTCATTCCTCCGGGTAAGGCTATTTAAAGAGTCACATAAAACTGGATATTGGTCCCAGTGAAGTGTTGCATTGTGAGCACTATGGGGAGTCAGTCAGTGAACAGCTACGTTATCTTGGTGCCCACTTCCACAGATTCAGATTTTAATCCGCTGCATGGAAATTAATAGCATAAGAAGTTAGGTTTGTCCCATTTACAGACCCTAAAAGCCAAGCCCTTTTAATGATAGCCTAGCTTTTTATAAACATTCATATTAAAAGAGATGAATAAGGTCTTCGAAGTTGAGAATAATTGGCAACTCCTCAAGCCTCTTGTCACCTAAAGCCAACATTAAACATTTTCCTACATTAAAATAGCCATTTCTGATTGAAGAACAATAGATAGAACCCGTGGGAACACCCAAGTTGCTTAACTTTGAACTGTTTCTGGTCACTGTGAATTTACATTTAGTTGGAAGATAATGCACCCAATTTGCCATCTTGAAATCATTGTGCATTGTTATCTTGACTCGGTTCTTCTAATGCTTTGCTGAGGATGGCCCAAACCTTCCCAAGTTACAAATGTTCCTGCACTCATTACATAGATGATGTACAAACAAGTACTCTTGGTCTCTCCAACTCAGAAAAGGTTGATCACACCTCAACTTTGGATATGCATTCCCTCATACTTTTAGGTTTTCTGGTTCCCTTACTACCCGGTGATTGAAAAGTGTAAGGCAAGCCCTGTGGAATCTCTTTGCGATTGCTCTCGTAACACAAATAGTTCCAAATGCCCCCTTAAAATCCTGCCAGATAAATAACAATGTACTATTTTCCTTTGTAAGAAGACTACCTACTCGCAAGCAAGATATATAAAAGGCTACTGTTGAATTTGCACTGAGAAAAGCTGATGGTCCACACAAAAAGAAAGGTTGTACTTTTGTTATCATTTTTATATCTTTTTATTTCAGAATTTTACAATCAATATGCATCAGACCTAGCTCCTAAATCCATATTTTATATCCATACATCAAGAAACAACTTGCCATTGATGGAACTAGCTAACCAAGTTCCTTAGATATATAAGTGGGCATAACAACTGCTCCTGTATGCATGATGACCGGTCATCATGTTGTCCTATATCCCTGTTCTTGGTGGGGGAGTTCTTTCTATTTCATTCTCCTGATATTGCCAATATATTCACATATTTTACTCAGTTCGTTTTCTTGTCCTCTTGCAACGTGCGTTGTTCTCTTGCAATGGAATTTTGTTTGATCATTGGCCCCATTCATGACATAACCCAGATAAAGGATGTTTCAAGCAAATACAATTCAGTATTTCAACACCACCATGATTTAGGTCTGCCCCTCCAAGGTTAGCTTCCCACCCACATTTTTTATCAGAGGGCATTCAGAAATCCCTGTATTATGTCTCGAGTGATTGCACACATTTCAAAAGTCATTCCAAATGTTAACTTAAAATAGTCCCAATGAAATACAAGTTGACTATTTTCCTGTCCTAAAGAAATTGCAAGCCGCGTGTCCTCCGATCTACAATATACCAAATGCAAATGTTCATTTTGCATTAAAAACTGCCGATCTACATAAAAAGTACAGTTTGACATCATACACAAAATATCAGATAGCTAGAATGATGTCCATTGTATCAAAATCCAGCAGTACTGTGGTAGGAATACCTACAACCACTTTGGGGGTTTAGAATCATCAACTCACCCAAAGGTGCCACATGTGATGGGACCAAAACAAATGTAATAGATTTCTCTGAAATGCATCTGGTATTTGGATAGATTTAGCATGGCCTCTACTCACTTCTATCTAAAAAAAGCAGTGCCTGCACTAGAGACTGCTACCTCACTATGCAAATGCAACTTTGGCTCGCCAGATGTTTGAGACTATTACTCCTGCTATCCCTCATCACTGGCTGTGTTGGTCAAAGCATGCCCCCAAACGCTCACTCCAGAAGAAAATACAACCTGCTAGGAAAAAAAGGACAAGATATTTCTTGCAAGGATAACAGGTTTTAATAACAACAAAAAATAGGTATGCCAGCAAAGAACTCTGCTGTCCAAGAATGTTCTGCCGACAAATAGTACAAGCAGAGGGTTATAAGGAAACACATCGTCGCTCATGACATCACATATACAGTAGAAAACCTGCATGGCTGGTTGGTGAGACCCTATACATGGGCGGCCTGTTCCATAAGGGATTCCGGGCTGCTATTGGTCCCAGCCCTGCCTGTCTGTCCGCCTTCCATCATATGGGGTCAGCTGGGCTCATCTCTCCAGGGAATGAAGGTCACATTCCTCATTAGTTACTATTGTAAGACAATGCTATTCTATCATTATGACGTGCACCTGGGAAGCTCTGGGACTGGCACAGGGGGAGGCTTTAGATCATGCTGACCCACACATTCTTCTCTCATTCCACAATGCACCAATAATGCACCAGTCGCACCCAAGGGTTCCACCCTTGTTTTGGACTATAATGTATTCCTCCCTATACCTCGCATTTACAAATCTTGTTGTTGTGGACTTAGTACGGCAAAGCAATGTTCTTAGATCTTTTATGGCCATGTTGGTTAGTGAGAGGTGGTCTGGGGACAATTACTGTCACGGAATTCAGGGGATCTCAATATAAGGGCTGTAACTCATGGTGGGCTGGGTGGGGCTTGGAGGTTTGCTTTGGCCTGTCTGTGATGAACGTGTACTGCAAGGCGCCTGGTACTTTCTGGTGACCTTGCAGGGCACATTCCTCCTCGGGATAACACGTATTAGCAACAGTTGTGGACCAATGGAGGGTCTCTTGTGGAAATTAACAGCGCAGGTCTGTCGTCAGTGCTTGGGCCAGCTCTGCTCTCTTCAACCGGGTTGTGGCTAGTGTTCACCGCACAGCCATGCGGGACCGTATGCTTCTATCATAACTACAATATGGCACCTGTTTATACGCACGCACTCATTCTAAACATTTGTATTTAGCATAATATTGTTTCTGTGCAGGGTCTTTAGCACACCGCAACAACATTGAAAGACTGAGCCAGCTAGTCCAAGAGAGGCAATTGAGGAAAGAAGAGTAGGATAAGCGACAGTATCGGAGGCTGTGGCTAGGTCAAGGGAGAACCATATAAAGGATAATTTAGTGTGGCAGGCTGAGAGGAGGGCATTAGAAATATGAAGAAGTGCAGTCTGGGTAGAGTGAGAAGGTCAAAAACCAGAGGGAAAGGGAAGGAGTGAGTAGAAATTCAAAAAGGAAGAGAACGGTGTAAAAGAGAACACGCTCTCAGATTCTTTAAAAGAAAAACAAAAAGGCTAATAGAGCAGAAATTCCTAGGGATGGTAGGGTCAAAGGTGGGTCTATTTTAGTTTAGGGATGACCACAGCATGCCTAAAATAGGAAGCAAAGCCGAAGGTAAAAAGAGAAATGTTGATGCGATTGATGAGTTACGGGATAATTCGAGGAAGACCGATGGGATCAAAGAGGATGGAAGGGGTTCAATGGAAGAAGCAGTGGGGTGAACGCGAGTTAGGAAAGAAGCAGAATCAGAACCAGTAAACTGAAAGAAAGGGGATAATACATAAGAAAAGGAGAAATGAGACAGATCAGTAGGCAATGGCGTGGAAGTGATAGAAGAGAACAGAGAGGAAAATTGAAAAGTGTAGTATTCAGCAATATCGGATAGGGAGACAGGAGAGGACAAAGAGGGATCAGGAGGGTGGGGAGAAAGAACATTATTAAGAAATTGGGAAACGGCAATGTGGATGATGTGAAACAGCAATTGTAAGATCAGAGAAATAATGTTTCCTAATGTCAAGTAGGGAGGAATCATAGGAGGAGTAAAGAGAAGAAAGAACAGTACAATAGGGGTGGGCGGGCTTGAGATTTCTTACAGAGTAGTTCGCCAACGGCAAATGAGAGTGAAGGGATAGCTAAGGTTGAGGAGGCTATCGAGAAGGAGCAAAAGGGTGCGATGGAAAAGAGAGACAAGTGTAGAGAGAAGGAATGTATGACTAGTAAATGCAGCATGATCAGAGGAAAGTGAAGAGAATGTATTAAGTGGAGAAGGACAGAATGAAGAGTAGAGGAAGGAGGATGAATCTCAGTAGTGTAAGTCGCACGAGAGAAGATGGGCAAAGTCAACAGAGGGATAGGACTAGAAAGAAGATGAGGAGAAAAAGAAAGAAGAGTAGATAAAGTAAGGAGACACTGTAGCATTAATGGGGCATGAAGAAAATATAAGATAAAGAGAGGAACTCAAGGTATGAGATGGAGGGGAAGGAATCTGAGTCAGATGATAGGAGTAAAGAAGAGAAAGAAGAGGAGATGTGCAGTGAGCGATTCTGAGATGCAGATTAAAATCACCAGGAAGGAAAAAGAAAGACTTTGGGGACAGGAGAAATGAAAGAAGAGTCTAAGTCATCATAAAAGTTAAGGAGGTGGGCGAATGGTCCATAGAAATTGGAAAATCCTAATGAGAGAGGTTTGCAAAAATAGGAGAAATGATACTCAAATGAGGAGAAACATGGGTGATCAGAAGGGGAGAGGAGTGGACCAAGGAATACCAGTGCCTACACATTTTCCAGACGTTATGGGGGGATTTGTAATCGAGGTGTAGTGATAAGCAAGAATAGCAATGTTAGAGGGAGCAATCGAGAGCTCAGTGAGGCAAAGAAAATGGAGATTAAAATGGAACTAAAGGTACAAAATGGAGTGTTATTTGTTATCGACAGATCAGGCATTTCATAAACCTAATGTGACCAAAGAGATTGGACAGGGAGAAGTGGGGGCGGTAAGAGAGATTAGATAGGTTGTGAGAATAATTGAGAGTCGCAGAGGAATTAGAGAAGGTATGTTATCAAGAATGAAAAGAAAATAGCAGAAAAGAGGAGGGAAAAGAGGAAGAGAATCAATAGTCAGAGCATTCTGAGGCATTAACAGGGGTAAACAGGGAGAGTGGGCACCCTTCAATGGGCCAAGGTCCCAGGGCATCGGAACAGTTAGCAATGGTGCTTTAACCCTTATTTAGCATTAATGGGCGGGGGGAGCTGACCAGGGCAGTAGCCCAAGGTGCCTTCAAAAAGGCTCATGGCCAGAGGAGGTCTGGGAAACCTGGCCTTCCGACCTTTAACACCTTATTAAAGCTTCTCATTGGTTTTAGGAAGTGTCTCCCCGGCATGCTCCTCCGTAGACCAGACGCGCGCATAATAGGCATTCCTCCATTGTCTCTAAAACTAGACTTGAAGGCTGAGCTAACGTCTCATTTAACGTTCGTTCTTTTGAAATATTGTCTAGTGCTTTGGGATTAGGGATACATTAGTATGACTAAAGAAAGGCGACATATTTATAGAGAAACCTATCGCGCACAAGGTTTTTTTGTGGTTTGGGTCATGTTACTAGTTCTCTCCTCATACAGAAAGTAGTGGGCCAGAGTAGTGCCTTCAGACCGGGCGAGATACCCCTTAGCTTCATGTAATACTTCCCGCCCTTAAACGTTGTATCTAGTCCAGTTTAGAAGCCGCCGTAGAATGTACTTGCTATAGATCGCTTATCCCTGGAGCCGTCATGTGACCTAGTAGTTTGGCCCATGCTTGTTTTGTCAATCTGGAAAAATGAATACCCTTCATTTGAATGATAGACGTAACTTGATGGCCGTGCGCCAACCGTTTTATGCACCAAATTATAGAAATATAAACTGCTATGCTTGACCGACGAGCAGCCATTTTAAATGTAGCAAGAATCGCCATTTTGCTTGTTAACCATTGCTCATTGCTTTCTGTCTAAAAACTGCTTTGCAGCTTGCAATTCTTGCGAATTCTGCTTACTCTGCTCAACTGTTAACATTGTTGTCTGAATATGAAAGGACAAGGTCGCGGGACTGAAGAGTTTGCTGAAACTCCTCATGAGTAGCCCAGAGAGGAATGCCCATGCTCCCTCTCTGTAGCCTTGGGAGGAAACTGCAGGGCATTTAATCACTTCACAGCTGCCAGCCAGTCTCGTTCGATGGTAGAATATGTTAGAATAATACAGTTAAAGGCTTGAATTATGCTTCTCTTACGGCCCCCCTTTGCAAAACCCTTTATAACGTGTCGGCTCCCAGGACACAAATAGTACCTCATAGATAGCAAAGCTTGGAATGTGGCTCTTCCCCCGTATACAGATTGCTTCCAAGAACAGACCACCGTGTTCTAAAAGATGCCTCCGCACTTTCTAAATTGCACATTGTTACTAGAATAGACATCGAAAGCATTATAATCGTCATACTCGTCGGATATGTCCATCGTCATCCCGAGTTCAAAGGAACTTAATACAGAGGGGTGTTGAACATGACTTTGCTGATTGTATGATATGCATTTTGTATATATGTAACTGATGTACGTAATTCGCTCTCTTGCGTCCCTCGAGGTCTAGGAAACTCCCGTAGCGGGGCGTGAGATCAGAATTGGCCAATTGATACTATCTTTTGCTTGCAATAAACCCTACCATTGGGAATTTGAAACCTCGTGTCTGGCGCATCTTTTCGTGTATGGTCATTGCCTTGTTTCCATAGCACGAGGGACCCCTAGGGGCCCCTTTCAAGATGGCGCCCGAATAGGGACCCTCCCCCACTTGCCCCATCGTATACGTTGTAATGGAGTAAAGGCGGAAGAACGGCGAGGACGGGACGGTCAAGCCGGGATCAAGAAGTGTACGGGGCGCCCTGTAGAAGAGAGGAGAGATTCCTTCCGCAGATCTGCACACATCTGATCCCTGATCGACGTACCAGGCCAGAGGGCAAAGGAGGCAAGGGTCCCGAGATGAGGCAGAAGCCAGAGAAGCGCAGACACGACGTGGGGAGAGGTTGCGTTAGAACAAGCGACTTGTTTTATCAGGTGAGTCATTCCCCGATTCAAAGAGAAACCTGATTTTTGGTAGAGTGTTTATTTTGCAAACTCAAACGTCCAGGTAAAGGTGGCTAACCAAAGGGGAAGGTTAAAGAAACATGCCTGGAGTACTGTCCACTTTAGCGGGGCTTTTCAGCTGCGATAGACAGTCCTTGAAATATGGCCAAAGTGCACCGCCTGGGGGAACGCCGGCTTATGATATGTATGCGAAATATGGTGTTTGTGCGATAATATTTTGTGAAATTTGGCATAGGCAAACTAGAAAGCAACCCGACCATCAGTGGCCGATTAATGGTAGTTTTGAGATGGGGAGGATAGATAACCTAGAGAGGGTGCTGAATAGAAAGAAAGCGCGACCTGCAGCTTTTGAGACCGTGAAAGATTGGAGGAGGGAAGCGATGCTCCGACTAAGGAGTAGAGAGAAGCATGCGCGTAGGCACAAAACGAAGCTTGAGATAGCAAAAGAGAAGGAAGAGGAGGAGTGGACTGAGAGTCTAAGACGGGAAGGGAGACAGGACCAGATGAACATAGACAGAATATACCCGCAGCGGGAACTACACATAGCAGATGAATTAATGGAACATTTGTTAAGTAACACGGGTCGAGGCCCAAAACCAGAATCAAAACCAAACACGCCATCAGTGACTGCGCGGGCCCAACTAATAGCTCTCATAACCCCTCCCGCAGCCCGAGCACTTCCCCTCACGCAAGCGTTAACCCAAGCCCCGCCCACAGCACGAGCACTCCCACAAGCGGAGACCGCGGACACACAATTTCCCAGCACCCAGCAAGGCCCTTCACAGATGCCACCTGTGTCACTTGTCCCATCCGCACCACCCGCTCTAGAGACAGATTCAGCACCATCCGCCCCTCCCGAAGTCGAAATTGAGACTGGGGAGGCGAGAGGCGGGGCTGAAGGAACAGGATTTGGACGGGTAACTCGAAGCGCAATCAGCATAGAGAGAAAGATTGAATTACGGCAAGAGGCAGAGATGTACATAGAAGGAAATGATGAGACGGCAGCATTGGCCTCATTGTATGGGTACCGAAGAAGAGACGAGAGACAGGTAGTATTGGAATGCATGGGGGAAATTCTGGTGGGAGAATGGAAAAAGATACTTGGGAATTTACCGCCACAGCGGTTGTTAGATTTGCATAAGTTAGCACGCAGTGAGCAAAGAGATGAGGATGTAAGAAAACATGTGCACAGACTGATTGAAGTAAAAAATGAAATGGAAGACAGATATGCTGAAATGTTTGCTACACCTGAGTATAGTAGAGAGTTTATTAAGAAAGGTAGGAAGGAGGCGTCAAGGTTGAGTATAAAAAAATCATGGCCGAGAGTTTTTCCAGGTGGTACAAAGCATTTGCCGGTGCCGGGACAGATAGGCGATAAACAAAGATTGCAAGTATGGGTAGGGGAAACAATGCGATGGATGTCGAACAAAAGAACGTCAGTAAAAGAAGTAAGTGAGATATGTAATGGGTACCCATTGGAGATGAGAAAGGAAGAGATGCAAACGATAGTAGGGGTGTTACTGCAGCAGGTCTTGGATACAATAGAGGTAGAGGTAATGCACAAGTCCGGGGAAATTTGAATAATATGCATGGGGTGTCATTGGGATTAAATCAATGTGCGTACTGTAAGGAGGAAGGACACTGGCGAGCGCAATGCCCGCACCTACAGAATAGAGGTGGGTTTGGTCAGAGAAGGCCTCATAGAGGACATCAGGGGTCGAACGGCCCAAGCAGAAGTAACATGCAGCAGCAGCAGGGATATACCAATGGAGGTACTCAAACCCAATCATATGGCCAAAACCAAGCACAACAGAACCAGACATTGAACCAAAGTGTTTCGAACCACAATCAGGGCAGGCAGGGCCAACAGAGAAATGATCAGAGTGGAGGACATCGAGGGGGAAATGGGAATATTTTTGATGCACAACCAAACACGTATTACAGCAGTAGCGGTGACTACACATCGGACGATGTGTTGTTTTCACGATAGGACAGCCCACGACAGGGGTCGGAACCAGTGTCTATTCCCGTGAATCAGAGAGGACCCTACGTAGAGATGAGAGTCGGGAATAAGGAGCACCGTTTCCTTGTAGATACAGGGGCACAGAAGTGCTCGATAGACCACCACTTGGTTTCGGAGATACCACTGTCAGGGCAGAAGAATGTTTCTGTAGGGTTCGCAGGTACACCAGTAATTAACCCCATGTCCGAAGCTGTCCCAATTACAATAGGACCATTTACGGAGCAGTGTCCATTTCTTTTGACAGAAAATTGTGGAGAGAACTTACTAGGATTGAATTTGTTGAGAAAATTGGGGGCAGTCATACATTGTACGGCAGACGGGTTGTTCCTCATGATGTGGCCTCACGATGCACCGGTGACGGAATTTATGTCAAAAGAGTTGCCAGAAGAGTTAAATAGAGTACCAACCTGTCTGTGGGCAATGCATGATAATGATGTAGGATACTTAAAAATAACTCTGAAAGAAGGTGTAACACTACCACGAATTCCCCAGTATAAAATTTCTGTTGAAGGTGAGAAGGTTGAAGGTGAGAAGGGATTGAAAAGCATTGTTACTGACCTGGTGAGATTGGGGGTGGTTGAGGAAATCGCAGGTAGCACGTGCAACAGCCCGATTCTTCCAGTTTACAAGAAAGGAGGCAATGAGGTACCCTATTGTTTCATAATTGATCTGCGCACATTAAACAAAGTGGTAGACCCACAATTCCCTTTGGTCCCAGATGTCACAACAATACTGACAATGATACCAGCCACTGCAGAATACTTTAGTGTAGTCGATTTGAAGAACGCATTCTTTAGCATCCCAGTGGATAAAAGCAGTAGATATCTGTTCGCGTTCACTCTAAGAAGTCGATCATTCACATTCACACGCATTCCACAAGGATACACAGAAAACCCAAGCATTTACAGCAGAGCACTAAAAGAACAGCTAGACATGCTAGAACTACCCGAAGGTTGCGTACTCTTGCAGTACATAGATGACTTGTTATTAGCTGCTGACACGAAAGAGATCTGCAAAGAAAGTACTGCATTACTCTTGACACATTTAGCGACCCATGGTCATAAGGCAAGTTTGAAGAAATTCCAGTATAATCAAAAGGAGGTGTCTTATTTGGGATACCTACTTTCGAAAGAAGGGAGAAGATTAACACCAGAACGCATAGACAGTATTTCTAGTATGCCTATTCCGAAAACTCAAAAAGGAGTGAGAGCTGTAATAGGCATGGCCTCTTATTGTCGGCAGTGGATCAGTAATTTTGCGTTGATTGTGAAGCCGATGATAAAATTGACTAAAAAGGATGCAGAGATGCCTTTACAGTGGGATGAGGAATGTCAGAAAGCGTTTGAGCAATTGAAAGTTGCATTGTGTGCTGCGTCAGTTTTAGGCACTCCCAACTATAAAAAGATCTTCAGACTATTTGTGAGTGAGAGTGAAGGATGTGCATTGGCGGTTTTGACACAGGAACAAGGTGGAAGAAATAGGCCGTGCAGCTATTTTTCTTGCGCTTTGGACCCTGTAGCGCGCGCACTACCACGATGTTTGCCATCTGTCACAGCGGCTGCTGCGTCAGTGAAACAAATGGATGGAATGGTATTGGGGCACACTTTAATTCTGATGGTGTCACATTCTATTAAATAGGACGCAGACGCAACACCTCACCTCAGCTAGACTGACAAGATATGAGCTCATCTTGTTTGCACCCCACATCCAAATTATGAGGTGTAGCGCATTGAATCCTGCAGAATTAATGCCACTGCCCATAGCAGAAATTGGTGACAACGAATCACCACCCCATGATTGTTTAATGATCACTGAAGAAGAAACAAAGGGAAGGATTGATTTGAGCAATATCCCACAAAAAGTGCCAGATGGGGAGTTATTTTGCGATGGCTCTTGTTTTAAATTACCTGATGGCACATCAACGGCTGCATATGCAATTACTACCCTAAAAAGAGTTGTAGAAAGCAGAAGGATCCCCCACAATTCGGCACAAGCCGCAGAAATAATAGCACTGACCCGAGCCTGTGAACTCTCTGAGAATCTGAACGTAAATATTTATACTGACAGCCAGTACGCCTTTGGCGTGGTTCACAATTTTGGCGGACTTTGGGCTGAGAGGGGTTTCTTGACATCACATGGAGCCAGGATTCAGCATGGCCCTTTGATTGTGCGATTGTTGTCTGCGCTCACGTTTCCAAAGCTCCTAGCTATAGTGAAGTGCGAGGCGCATAAGAAAGTAACATGCAGAGTGGGAGAGGGAAACGCGTTTGCAGACAGGATTGCGAAGCAAACAGCCACAGATTTGGGGAATAAAATGATGACAGTACAGACTGAGGAAGTACCTTGTATGATAGAGAATGGAGTTGCCACAGTCAAAGAAATGCAGGCTGAGGCCACGACCGAAGAGATTCAGGGGTGGGCTGAGGGCTCTGCTGAGTTAGATTTGGAAGGATGTTGGGTGGACAAGGTAACAAAGAACTGGATGTTGCCAAATTGTTACGTAACTGCAATGGTTATAATGGCGCATAGCCCTACCCACATTTGCGCAAAGAAAATGGTACAGCATTTATCCACAGTATGGAAGAATGAGCACATAAAAAGGAATGCAGAAAGGCTAGTGCAGAATTGTATCACGTGCCTGCAACACAATGTAGGAAAGGGAACCGTGACTCCAGCAGGTAGTTTCGGCCCACCCTCTATGCCGTTTGAGGTGGTCCATTTTGATTTAATAGAAATGGAAAGGTGCCAGAACTACAAGTACGTGTTAGTGGTAATCTGTGCATTCAGCAAGTGGGTGGAGGCATATCCTTTAAAAGACTGTACTGCCATGTCCACAGCAAAAGTAATGCTGAAGGAGTATTTCTCCCGGTTTGGGTTGCCTCGTGTCCTGTGGTCAGACAACGGCCCCCACTTTGTGGGCACAGTAGTGCTACAGATCTGTGCAGGTCTGCAAATAGAGAAGCGATTCCACAGTTCCAGGCATCCCAGTTCTGCCGGGCTTGTGGAGAGACACAACGGAACCCTGAAGTCAAGGATAGCGAAAATTTGCGCTGGGAGCAAGTTGAGTTGGGTGGATGCATTACCCCTAGCGCTGTTGTGTATGCGCACGTCTGTGCAGGCGAAGACTGGGCTCTCCCCCTATGAGATTATAATGGGGAGACCAGCAAATGTATGGTGCGCCCCGCAGCCCAAAAGATTATGTGAGGTCGAGCATCCTATGTTAAGCACTTACTGTGGACTTTTAATACAAAAGTTGCGTTTGATTCATCAGCAGGTGCAGGAGGCGTTGCCGATGCGATATACAGGACCAGGGCACTCACTGGAGCCTGGGAGCTGGGTGCTAATCAAAAACTTTGAACGGAAGACAGCACTAGCACCCAGGTGGCGCGGCCCCTATCAAGTACTTTTGGCGATGCAGACGGCCATCCGAGTGGACGGACGGAAGGCATGGATCCATGCGACGCATGCCAAAAGATTCCCAGGACTGCTGACAAATTCCGATGACCAGAGAAAGGAAACGGTCTCGGAAACGAAAGAAACTGTTGCTAGTCCAGTGCCACAGCATCAGCCTGAGCGAGAAGTGAAAGTTGAAACAAAGCGCAAACGAGAAGTGAAATTCGAAGCAGAGTCTGAGGAGGCTGCCAGTAAGGGGGAAGGGCGGAAAGTGCCTCAACGTTGCTTAGCGGAAACAACATCACTGCCGAGCGACACAAACCCTGCATTGCAAACACGAGCAGCAACAACACGTGTACCCCTTTGGCGCCCACCAGTTCTCGCAAATGCACCAAAGCCAGAGAAAGAAACGACATCATTGCCGCGACGCCCATCGCTGCCCATCATTGTGCCACAGGCTGACACTGAGCCTGATACTGGAAATGCAAGGGCACTATTCACGGATCATACGATAGCAGGAGTGAATCGATATAATCTGCGGCCTCGACAGGCAAAGTGATCCACAGATCTTTGGTGCTTTTCTTTTTGCCCTCTGGTTCTACTCACGGACGGAGTGGGAACCAGGGGCGTAGAGGAGAGAAGTGTGAGAATTGTGCAAGTCGGACAATTCAAAACTCACGGCTCCTCTGTGCGCTTATAAAAGTACATGTGTCAGGAGCCAGAGCAGGACAAGCTGGACGCACAGAAGTACTAAGGCTGATAGAGTACATGTGTCCTAAACCAGAGTGGGACAAGCTGGATGCACGTGGTACTCTATCAATAAAGAACTGTTCTGAAATCGTCTGAGCAGTGGGAGAAAGAACAACTAATCTTGCTCGGGAGTGGATAAATGATCCAGGCTGTGAAAAGACTGGCAGAAATGAACTGTGACATTTTTCGTTGAACTTTTCTGGCATCAAGAACGAGAGACATTTGCGACGAACTTCGCCAGCAAGAAGGAGGGCGATGAAGAACAAGTCAAGACTGGTTTCAGCCTCCTCCTGCACCCCTGCTAAAAAAATAATAGATTTAGAGACTGTAAATTTAGGGAAAAAGCATGGTAAAAGGAATAAGGTACTGATTTGGACATTGGTCCTATGTTTCTTAAGTACGATAGTACCAACAATAACAGCTATTACACTATTGATCCTGGAGTACGTGCACCCATTAGAAACACTTTTGCCAAAAGCAGCTACTGAAAGCCCGGTTCATGTAATTACTGGTACTTTGCCCCCAATGAAAGAAAGACATAGAGAAGGTTACGGCAACAATACATTGTTGCTCATCATGAACATGACCCATGCGGTGTTAAAGAAAAAAGATTGCTGGGTTTGCGCCCATTTACCACAGCACGGTGGGAAAGGGATAGGCTGGTATGCACAACCATTGCCATTGATTTATTCCTGTGAAGTAACGTTAAGTGCAATGTTCTTTGGGAAATGGAACAAGAGTAATACGGGTCAGCTAGATGAGACCAATATGAATGAATTTGAGGAAGTAATCATGAGACCTGTGGGTTGTTCCATATTCCAAAAAGCTTGCGTGTTTGCACTAGAACCCATGAGAAAGAATACACGAAAAATAACAAGACTAGATAGATTACATAGGCAGAATAGACCAACCCCGCCAGCAGAAAGAACATCAGTAATGACATTTCGGATGAGGGATGAATGGAATAAAGATGCTGTGCCACCTGCCTATACAGTGGATCACAGCCCCAAAACTGCTCCCCTATGTCTACAGAAAAAGGGTTCCTATAAAGTAGGAATGTTTAGCAAATGCCTGAACACAGTGGTTTTAAAACATGAAATACAACCCGTGTACATGGGAGACCCTGTTTATTTTATATGTGGAGAAAAAGCATATCCATGGTTACCTAGGAACTGGGGAGGTACATGCTACCTAGGTCTACTGTTTCCAGGAGTGTTCCTCTTGGAGACAGCAGAAGTAGCCAGACGATCAAAAGGTAGAACTCAAAGGAGTAGTGAGGATGGAATGATAGCAATGGATATAGCCAAATCATTTATACCGTTCTTGTCCCAAATAGAACACTCTTACAATATAAGAAAACTGTCTGGAATATTACAAAAAACAATAGATTCCACAACGGATATTTTATTGAATATGACGTTAGAAGAAAAAGGAATAAGGCTGATGGCACTCCAAAACAGGATGGCTCTCGATATAATATTAGTTGATCGTGGGGGAGTTTGCAAGCTCGTAAAAACTGCATGCTGTGTGTGTATATAGATGACTACTCCTCTACGATATTTAAAGCGATCCGGAAATTACATGTCATAAGTTCCTCACTCTCTACTGAAGCAGGGGGTTGGGGGATAGAATCCTGGTTATGGGGAGTATTGCGGTCTTGGGGATGGAAGTTAATTTCGATACTAATGATGGTTCATAACATGCTGCTGTTGCATACAATGCTTACCAATAATATGCACTGAAATAACTGATGGATGTACTAAGGGATGTATGCACATGGTGTTGAGAGGAAAACAAACGCATGGCCGAAATAACAGAGACACTGAGGAAACAAAAATAGTAAAACAATTCATGGCGATAGACATTAATGATGGAGATGATTCAGATGTAGATACCCCAGACTCCTCCTCAGAAGAGGAGGATACAATGGATAAATAAGACGTTTGGCACATGGCCAAAAGGAGGGTTTGTCAATCTGGAAAAATGAATACCCTTCATTTGAATGATAGACGTAACTTGATGGCCGTGGGCCAACCGTTTTATGCACCAAATTATAGAAATATAAACTGCTATGCTTGACCGACGAGCGGCCATTTTAAATGTAGCAAGAATCGCCATTTTGCTTGTTAACCTTTGCTCATTGCTTTCTGTCTAAAAACTGCTTTGCAGCTTGCAATTCATGCGAATTCTGCTTACTCTGCTCAACTGTTAACATTGTTGTCTGAATATGAAAGGACAAGGTCGCGGGACTGAAGAGTTTGCTGAAACTCCTCATGAGTAGCCCAGAGAGGAATGCCCACACTCCCTCTCTGTAGCCTTGGGAGGAAGCTGCAGGGCATTTAATCACTTCACAGCTGCCAGCCAGTCTCGTACAATGGTAGAATATGTTAGAATAATACAGTTAAAGGCTTGAATTATGCTTCTCTTACGGCCCCCCTTCGCAAAACCCTTTAGAACGTGTCGGCTCCCAGGACATGAATAGTACCTCATAGATAGCAAAGCTTGGAATGTGGCTCTTCCCCCGCATACAGATTGCTTCCAAGAACAGAACCACCGTGTTCTAAAAGATGCCTCGCACTTTCTAAATTGCACATTGTTACTGGAATAGACATCGAAAGCATTATAATTGTCATACTCGTCGGATATGTCCATCGTCATCCTGAGTTCAAAGGAACTTAATACAGAGGGGTGTTGAACATGACTTTGCTGATTGTATGATATGCATTTTGTATATATGTAACTGATGTACGTAATTCGCTCTCTTGCGTCCCTCGAGGTCTAGGAAACTCACGTCGCGGGATGTGAGATCAGAATTGGCCAATTGATACTATCTTTTGCTTGCAATAAACCCTAGCATTGGGAATTTGAAACCTCGTGTCTGGCGCATCTTTTCGTGTATGGTCATTGCCCTGTTTCCATAGCACGAGGGACCCCTAGGGGCCCCTTTCAGTTTCTTTTCATTGTTCATTTTCTGATGTACCATTATTGTCTGACTTGGTACAGCACTTTGGATAAAAGCGCTATACAAGCACTGTTAAATAAATAAACAGGCCGATTAATGTAATTCCTCTCAAAAGTGTCGCATGCGGCTGGCGCACAGCGTGCCCGTGCGAATGTCTGCGCCAGCCGCGTGCGACAAAATCAATTTCCGTGCACAGCGTATTCATGGATTCTCGCCTCCAAAAGCAGACGTGGCGCAGAGTGGCGCAGCGACCCTGCAGCAGCGCCAGTTACGCCCCCAAGAACGCCCTCGCGCAAGGAAAAGCCATCAAGATCGCAAAACCATCGCAAAGGGCTGTGCCAACCCTGTACCAGTTTACCGGACTGGCAAACAGCAAACGCAAAGCGGGGAACGCGTATTACGGGTTCCGGGAACACGCGTACGCGAGAAGTTTCACACGCGATCTGGCCTGGGGAAGCGTGTGCGTGTATTTCAGGGGTGCGCGAGAAGTTTCACACGCGATTGGGCTGCGTGCGGGTATTACAGGGGTGCGCGCGAAGTTTCACACGCGATCTGGCCTGGGGGAGTGTGTGCGTGTATTTCAGGGGTGCGCGTGAAGTTCCACACGCGATTGGCCTGGGCGCGTGTATTTCAGGGGTGCGCAAGTAGTTCCACTCGCGATTGGCCTGGGCGCGTGTATTTCAGGGGTGCGCGAGAAGTTCCACACGCGATTGGCCTGGGCGCGTGTATTTCAGAGGTGCGCGAGAAGTTCCACACGCGATGGCCCTGTGCGCGTGTATTTCAGGGGTGCGCGAGAAGTTCCACACGTGATTGGCCTGGGCGCGTGTATTTCAGAGGTGCGCGAGAAGTTCCACACGCGATTGCCCTGGGCGCGTGTATTTCAGGGGTGCGCGAGAAGTTCCACACGTGATTGGCCTGGGTGCGTGTATTTCAGGGGTGCGCGAGAAGTTCCACACGCGATTGGCCTGGGCGCGTGTATTTCAGGGGTGCGCGAGAAGTTCCACACGCGATTGGCCTGGGCGCGTGTATTTCAGAGGTGCGCGAGAAGTTCCACACGCGATTGTCCTGTGCGCGTGTATTTCAGGGGTGCGCGAGAAGTCCCACACGCGATTGGCCTGGGCTCGTGTATTTCAGAGGTGCGTGAGGAGTTCCACACGCGATTGCCCTGGGCGTGTGTATTTCAGAGGTGCGCGAGAAGTTCCACACGCGATTGGCCTAGGCGCGTGTATTTCAGGGGTGCGCGAGAAGTTCCACACGCGATTGGCCTGGGCGCGTGTATTTCAGAGGTGCGCGAGAAGTTCCACGCGCGATTGCCCTGTGCGCGTGTATTTCAGGGGTGCGCGAGAAGTTCCACACGCGATTGGCCTGGGCGCGTGTATTTCAGAGGTGCGCGAGAAGTTCCACACGCGATTGACCTGGACGCGTGTATTTCAGGGGTGCGCGAGAAGTTCCACACGTGATTGGCCTGGGCGCGTGTATTTCAGAGGTGCGCGAGAAGTTCCACACGCGATTGCCCTGGGCGCGTGTATTTCAGGGGTGCGCGAGAAGTTCCACACGCGATTGGCCTGGGCGCGTGTATTTCAGGGGTGCGCGAGAAGTTCCACACGCGATCTGGCCTGGGGGAGCGTGTGCGTGTATTTCAGAGGTGCGCAAGAAGTTCCACAGGCGATCTGGCCTGGGGGAGCGTGTGCGTGTATATCAGAGGTGCGCGGGAAGTTTCACACGCGATTGGGCTGCGTGCGGGTATTTCAGTGGTACACGGGAAGTTTCACACGCGATTGGGCTACGTGCGGGTATTTCAGCGGTGCGCGGGAAGTTTCACACGCGATTGGGCTGTGTGCGGGTATTTCAGGGGTGCGTGCAAAGTTTCACACGCGATTGGGCTGCGTGCGGGTATTTCAGGGGTGCGCGCGAAGTTTTACACGCGATTTCAGCAGGGTACGTGTATTTCAGGGGTGCCGGGGAGTCCTACATGTGATTTGCCAGTGTGGGTCCTCCCAGGTGTTCCCTGTACACCCTCCACGGCCCCTGCAGGCAGCCCACACCACAGGGGACTACCCTGCATCCCTGGTCATGTCCCGCAGGCAGCCCACCCAACATGGGCATGCCCCCCAGCAAAGGCACATGTCTCCTTGCACTAATGATCACCAACTCATGTCCCCTTGCACCCCCACCCCCAGAATTGCGGGGCACCTGCCAGCAGGCCCCCACCCATGTCCAACTCATGTTCCCCACCACCCCCACACCCCCAGCAGTGCAGGGACACCCTCCACCAGGCCCCCACCCATGTCCAACTCATGTTCCCCACCACCCCCACACCCCCAGCAGTGCAGGGACACCCTCCACCAGGCCCCCACCCATGTCCCCCTGCACCCCCATCCCCCAGCATTGCGGGGCACCTGCCAGCAGACCCCCACACATGTCCCCCAGCCAACATGTCATCACAATCTAGATCCCTGGCCCTTATGGTCAGCCTCCAAATGCAAAACACCCACTCGAGTATTGCATCCACCCACTTAGAAATGGCAATGACATGATAGAACCCCAATAGCAAGTCTGGAAATTAACACATGGCCCTCACATACACCCAATGGGTGTCAGTGAATCTCAAAACCCATATCATGATATGCATGATACCAAGGAGATGATACTACACATTGAAGTTTGATGAAAAAAAGTATTAAAAACTGCATAAATGAAATTAAAAATAAACAAATGACAATGGGAATCAAAAACCAAAAGTAGCATGTCCGTAAAATAATGAAAAACGGCAAATCATAATCCAAAGGAAAGGTGTCCAAAGACACAGTTCAAGAAAGTAAATCCAAGGTAAAAACAAAACCGAAAACCATTGCTCCATGGGTAAATCCAAAAAAAAATAAAAAAATCCAACAGTCAACTATATACAGATAAACAAACCAGGGTCCATGATCCCAACTGAAGAAATGAAACCTACATAAAAATACTACCTAATAAAATAAAACTATATACAAAAATGTGGCCCATTGTCCAAAAGGTCCAAAATAAATAAAAAAGCAAAGGAAACCTACACTAACTACATAACTATTTATGAGGGCAGCGGGCTAGTCCGACGGCTCACTGTTTGTTGTCATGGGCCAGGGCATCATCGAACTCCTGTTCAATGGCTTGGAGGCGGGCATGTTCCCTGGCCCCGAGGTCCCACAGGGATAATGCAGTGTCCAGCTCCAACTCCCTGCGAAGACCCTCGAGGCACTCAGCCCGCCTCAGCGCCCTCCTCATGGAGTTCTCCGCCCTGACCATTGTGAGCCATTCCTCCTCTGCCCGCTGCTGCTCCGCACCTATCTGCTGGCCCAACCGCTCCCACACGGAAGCCACTCCCATTCCAGGGTTCTCCTGCCCTCCGGCCGATGCCTGCACCCCTGATGTTGATGGCCCCGAGCCATGATGCCTCCCACGTCGAGCCTGCCGCTGCCTCCTACGCAACTGCCTGTGCCAGCACAACGGCATCCAGGCTGATGGAAACCACTGACGCAGCCGTGCACGTGCCCTGCCCGATGATGCCATCACATCCTCCATCTGCTGGGGTCCAGTTGCTGGTGTGTCCACCCCTGCTGGACCTCCGACTCCCGACTGTGGCAGGGATGGGATCCCCACCGAGGTGGCTGCATTGGTCGGGGCAGGTCCACAGGGGGCCCTGGTGGCATCTGGGCCGGAAGACAGCATGGAGTACGACTGGCGCATAGCCTCCACAGAGGAGGAGAGGGTCGCCAGAGTGCCCGACACATGTACGAGACCCCCGACCATGACCGCTCCCAACTGGGCCACGTTGGCACGGTGCTCTTCGTGATGACGTGCGTGCTCCCCCCGGGAAGCACGCACCTCATCACGAATGACAGCCGTGCGCAACGCGACACCAATCAGGACCTTCTCCATACGGCCAGGGGTCCCCTCGTCCGCAGGTGGAGGGGAGTCAGATGACATGGACATCCCCCCTACCTGCGGACGGGCCTGGGATGGGGCATCCCTGCTGGTGCATGGTGGTGCAGTCACAGTGTCAGGGACAGTGACATGCACAGGCACCTCCACAGTGACCTGTGCTGCCTACTGCCCCTGCTCCTGGACTGCACCACTTGCACCAGCAGGGATGCCCCCACCAGGCCCCATGTGCGGCTCAGTAGCGGCCTCCTCCTCCTCTGTGGAAACCACCAACCTGGATGGCTCCACACCGTCTTCCGCCGTTGCAAGCCCCTGTGGGGGCTCACCCACCCCTTCTGCTGCAGCCGTGGGGGCATCCCCACCGCTTAGCTCCACAGCGCCGTCTCCGCCCTCTTCTCCACTTTGCGCTGTGTAGAGGGAGACATAGAACACAAGCATCAGGGTACTGTACAATGGTCCCCTAGACAGGAAGCAACAGCAGATGAGTGGCACTGTCAAAGATCACTTCCATCATGTCCCTCCACAACACATGGGTCAGTGCAGGCAAAACACATGCAGTAACAGGCATGGTGCATGCTATGGACATAAGCAAACATGTCCAAGGGACTCTTGAAGCATACAATGTTGTTTGGACTTTCATCCATCTGGACTCGTACACCCCAGACACAGTGGATGCGAGGATAACTAGGCTGCATCAGTGAATCTGAACATTGTCACAGACATGTGTCATGCATCCATGGCATCCACAAGTCACAGACACGCAGGTCAGAAACACAGACATGGACACCATACATGTACATGGCATCAGCACCCATCCCTCACCCACACCCGTGTCCAGGAACAGAGACTGGCATGCTCTCATGTGTCCATTCCGCATAGGGCTCCCCATGTTGCATTTAAACACATACACCAACCATGTGCTTCACACATTACTGGTCTCACATGCATGACCATGATGTCCCTGCACACACACACGAGTACATGGCCTATGTCACACATACAGGCAAGTATCAGACAACCAGCACGCTGCAACATGCCCTGTCTCACACAGCAATGCTTGGCCACTTACCGCTCGACTCCAGACGGGTCTGCATGTCAAGGATCTGGGCTTGGAGCGCTGGGCGTACGCGTTCCAGGACCCTCAGCTGGATGATACTCATGCTGCCCCGGCTCCCCTCCACGAGGCGCCGGGCCTTTATGAGGGTCCTGGACCTGAAGTCCTCCCAGCGCTTCTTGACTTGCTTGATGTTGCGGGTTGCCACCCCCTCCGCGTTGATGGCAACCACAAAGTCGTCCCAGATCCTGTCCCGTCCTTCCTTGTCGGCGCGTGGTGATCCGAAGAGGGCATCATAATGCCCCAGGACAAGCTCCACCAGGACACCAACTTCCTTCTGACTGAAGCTGGTGGCCCTCTGCCCCTCTGGCTGGGGGTCGCCAGTGGTCTCGGATGGTGTTTGCCCCGACATGGCGACCCTCGAGGCAGGCGTGGGTGGGCAACTGGGTCCTGGGGCTGGGCTGTGGAGCGATGGTATCCCAGTCGGGAGTGTTCTGTTCCAGCAGGGGTGGACACAGCAACTGGACCCCTGCAGATGGCTGATGTGCAGGCACCAAATGGCAGGGCACGGTGGCAGCAGGCAGGCAGGCAGCAGCAGATGGCTCGTGGGAGGCTACTCGGGGCTCTGGGGGGCAGTAATTCGGCCTTTTGGGCAGGAGCGTGGTCTTCCGTGTGCTTACGCGTGGCCAGCTTGATACGGAGTGATTTGGCACGTGAAAATTCTGCATGTCAGCGTGTGAATCGAGGAAAGACCCTTAGCGCGTAAGTGCGTCAGCACGCATACACGATTCCATTGGACCAAAGGCCCTTAGCGCGTATGCGTGTCTGTGACGTATCGCACACGGGCGTTGCTTTTCGTGGGGTGCGGTGCGTGTGTCTTGCAGGCGTTGGGGTTCACACGCTATTACTTCACAGCGGGTGGGTGTTGGCTACGCGTTCTTCTAGACGCAAGGCAGACGGTGAGTGGTACCCTGCTCCCCCAGGCCGGATCGCGTGTGAAAACACCCGCGAGCCCATGAAATACACGTACCCCGCTCCCCCAGGCCCAATCACGTGTAGAAACACCTGCGAGCCCCTGAAATACACGCGCCCAGGCCAATCGCGTGTGGAACTTCTCGCGCACCTCTGAAATACATGTGTGGAACTTCTCGCGCACCTCTGAAATACACGCGCCCAGGCCAATCGCGTGTGGAACTTCACGCGCACCCCTGAAATACACGCACACGCTCCCCCAGGCCAGATCGCGTGTAAAACTTTGCGCGCACCCCTGAAATACCCGCACACAGCCCAATCGCGTGTGAAACTTCCCGCGCACCCCTGAAATATCCGCCGCAGCCCAATCGCGTGTGGAACTTCTCGCGCACCTCTGAAATACATGCACACGCTCCCCCAGGCCCGATCGCGTGTGGAACTTCTCGCGCACCCCTGAAATACACGCACACGCTCCCCCAGGCCAGATCATGTGTAAAAGTTCGCGCGCACCCCTGAAATACTCGCACGCAGCCCAATCGCGTGTGAAACTTCCCGCGCACCCCTGAAATACCCGCACGCAGCCCAATCGCGTGTGGAACTTCTCGCGCACCTCTGAAATACACGCACACGCTCCCCCAGGCCCGATCGCGTGTGGAACTTCTCGCGCACCCCTGAAATACACGGGCACAGACCAATCGCGTGTGAAACTTCTTGCGCACCTCTGGAATACACGCGCCCAGGCCATTCGCGTGTGGAACTTCTCGCGCACCTCTGTAATACACGCACACGCCCCCCCAGGCCCGATCGCGTGTGGGCCTTCTCGCTCGTGTAGGACTTTGGCGCACATTTTTTTCCTGCGCAGGGACGCTACCGTCTGCTTTCGTGTGGCGGACATGTATGGGCCTGTGCGCGTCTTTGGCCGTGCGCTGTTTTTCCCTATTCGATTCCATGAATACGTGTTGTAGGCGAGCGTGTGGGCGTTCTGCGCACTTGCCTCCTGTACTTCCCCCGTGACGCCCACATTTTCACGAGTTGTTCCCCATTCTGCGTGTGACGCCCTGTGTTACGCCTACTTTTGTTATGTACGCCGCGCTATGTGCGAATTCGCTGTGGCCTTATCGCACAGCGTTCGATGACCTGTGCGCCAGCGTGCGCCAGCGTGCGCCGCGCACTTTTTCAGCGCACATTTCGCGTGTGCACGGACTTCCATGAATTGATGTGCAATGTTTTCTGTGAGATAATCGCCTTTGCACTGCGATTTTCGCTATTTCACTGCAAATCGCACGTTTTCGCACACGTGCGCCGTTTTTTCGGTGCACATTAATTCCATGAATCGGCCTGAAATACTCTACATTTTCGGACTGCAAACTGCCTCTCCTTATAATTCCAAGCTGTAGAGTTACTGTTAGGAGAAGCTGCTATACATTATTTCAGTCAGGTGAAACATTAAGGGCCTGATTCACAGAACGTTCTCCAATGGGGTTTTGCCATTATAAAACGCTTCCGGGAATTCGGCCCTTTTAAGTGGCGATGTATGTCTCAGTTTCATTTATGACATCCTTCGGGACATTTCCATCGCCCCACTTATTGTCAACTGGCAAAGGGGCAATGTGTGTGGTTTCTGGGGTGTGGTGCCTTTCCTGGACTTCTAGTTTTGCCTTACTCACGCACCAGCAGTGAGAATAATTGTCCACAGCCTGTTGCTGACTGTGGAGCTAGAGGGGAAAGGCCGCCTTTGTGTAACGTGTGTAATGTAATTATCTCCTGCAGCGATTCGCGCTTTGTGTTCCCAGCGACGCCCATGTTTTGGATGTCGGCACTGGCCGAGGCGTGGGCCGGCTGAAGCAGTTCTTTAGTCCACAGTACCCCATTGGGGCCCGATTGTTAAAGCCCAGATCTAGGGCGTGGCCGCCCTTGCCGATGGTCCTGCGAACTGCAGAAGAAACCTCCCAGACAACAGTTGACTCAGTCTGTTCTGGAGTTGCAGGTGTTTGCTTCCCGCCCACACCGTAAAGTATCCTGCTGTGTGTCATTACTGGTCCATTAGCCAAAACCGTTAAAGCGGATGTGAGCTTCGGGCTCGCGCACAGCAGGACTGCATTTCGTGATGGAGATCATTGCAGAGGTGTGATACTTTGCAGCGCAGTTTATTTAAAATACCCGACGTTTCCTTCATCTCCTACTGGTTATTGTTTATGATGAGCTCTTCCATCATGGAACGTATATACCTGCTGCGCTGCAATAATGTCGTCATATCGTAATCCATATATAGGTTGCTTGTTAATAAGATATAGTCGATTTTTTGTGTCATGCTGCCTCATGAAGTATTACAATATATATTTTTTTTACCGGGATATACATGTTATGTCATTTTTTTAGGTGCACTGATATGCTCTTAGAAAAAAATATATCCTATTATTTGTATATCTTAGGTTCTCTTTGTTTTTATTGATTTTGTTTCTCCAAAATAAAGCTATTTTGATTGATTGATTGATTGATTGATTGGATAATAACACGCATCTTGCAGGGTCTCATCTAAAGTATATATGAAATGACTTTTAAAGAGGGAAATCAAGGCCTGTCCCAGGTGGTAGTGTTCCTACTGCAAATCTAACTTTCTTCTAGTGAGGTAGTGCTTTACTTTGGCCGAGCTTTTAGTATTATGAAACTGTAGCTTTGGTTAGATCCAGTATACGTTTTTAGCTCCAGTGCAAAAATGTTGCCCGTGTATTTCTGCTGGCATTAATGTACCATACTTCAGCACCAGGGGACTCATAATCTAATATGACCCCCCTGCGCATATTTCACATTATGCCACTAGTCCGGCAAAACCGCATCTGCATGAGCACCCACAAAAGTAGCAGCCGCCATTGGGAAACTTACATGCCCTGGTTTTCAAGACGGGAAGTCCACTGTCATATTGGGGGGTTGGGAGGGCACGTCCCCTGTAGTGTGGGGTCCAGCTGCTCCATTTCCGGGGGACGGCCAGTCCAGGTTCAGAAAGAAATGATTTCTGAATTCGTAGTGTGTGCATTCAGACTTCAGAAATAAATACTTTCTTTCGCATTTCTTTCTGAGGTCAGAGGGCACACACTCAGACTTCAGAAAGAAATGTTCTGGTTTCGGCACCACAGTATGGAGGCCTCCATCTCCCTTTGCTCTACTGCCCAAGCCAGGAACCATGATTCAGTCTGGCCTGGTGGAGCATGGGAGCTGAGGCCTGGAGTCACTCAGGGAAAATGTATTCAGGCAATGGGTAAGAACAAAGAAATCTTTTGTGTTTGTGTGCACGTGGCTGTTGGATGTTTATGGCGTATGTTTGTTTGTATGTATGCATGCATGCGTGTGTGCGTGCGTGCCTGCATGGGTGTTATGCATTATGTAACGTGTGTTTTTGAATGGGTAAGTGTGTGTGTGTGTGTGTGTGTGTGTGTGTGTGTGTGTGGGGTGTGTGGTGTGTGTGTGTGTGTCCATGATAAATCAAGCATGATATGAGTTATTACATGGCTAGACTGGCATTTTGGGGCAGCATGTCCAGCCATTTCTTACTTCAGCATGACATTTTTAATGGGCTGCTTTGATAAAGCAAGCATGCAGCCATTCTATTTCTTACTGTGCCATGGCATTTTTCACTGGGCGTCTATGATAAAGCAAGCATGCTCTCTGTTATTATGTGGCTAGACTGGCATTTTAATGCAGCCAGTCTACCAATTTCTTACAATGGCATGGCATTTTCTTTCCTAGGAATCTGTGGTAAATTAAGCATGATAAGTGGTATAACGTAGCTAGACTGGCATTTTGGTGCAGCCAGTTTGGACATATTTTGGAATTTTTTTCTTGTTGTGGCATGGGCTTTTTAATGGCAAAGACAAGAGGAATATGTCCTTATGTGGGGATACTGCCACATATTGGTAGAGCCAGCCTGGGCATGTGTTCCTATAGTATCATTACTGGCATTATGTGCAAATAATACATGGGTATGCACTTCTATGGATATACTTTAAAATATTGCTGCAACCATCTTGGACATGTATGGGTGCAGCCAACTTGAACATGTTTTTATGCTGGCATATATTGTTGGCAAAAAGCATCATGAAAATGTATTGGGACACATTCTTGTGCACTATTCCTATGCACTGTTGGTGAATTGCATCTATTGGGGGTTTGGATTGGAGCTACCCTACAAAACCAATTCCAAACTCTCTGGCTTTTTACACAATATTTCACAGAATGTGTGCTGTTTTATGCACCATTTTATCCCATGATTCCAAAAAATGTCTTGGGGCAGAGGTGGGGGGTGGAAATACCCTGAAACCTCTTTGGTTGGTTCCTGCTCCAGCGCTACAGCGCTATGTTCAGTTGCTCTGACATATTTGTCAGATATGTCTGCACACCCCCCCCAATTAATAAAATCACCAGCCGACACTCGGTGAGTGACTGGTGGGTGAATGGTTATGAATGTATGTGTACAAGGCTGGGGTCCAGGCAAGAGGCATTGGAGAATGGACATTTGCTTACATGTTTTACTGGTATTTTGGGGCAAAGCCAACTTGATGAATGTTATTACATGGACAAGGGTTTGGGGTGGGGGATTTATAGCACAATGAGGCATGCAGACTACACAATTTATTTCTGGAGCATGGCATTTTTTACCTGGCTAGACTGGCATTTTAATGCATCCATAATAGCTATTTTGTACAGTGGCATGGTATTTTCTTCTGGGCATCACTGGTAAAGTAAGCATGATAAGTGTTATTATGTGCTAGACTGGCATTTTTTACTCGCATAAGGAGCAAGAAGGCCAATATGATGTGTGTTCATACATGGGGTGGATGAGGGCATTTGTGTAGTCATCAAGTAAATGTTGGCTTACTGTTGCAATGGATGTTTTACTGGTGTTATGGGCAACATGGTGAGTGTTCTTACGTGGTGAGAGTTAAGGGGTTAGTGGGTTTGTAAGGTCTGGTTCTGCGCCACGGTACACTTATTTTGCATCACAACATTTCACAACATTTCTTGTTTTTCATGTGTCATGCCAACACGTGTTTCGCCCACACAGGGCTTTTTCAAGGCCAATTACTGGTTAATGAAACCATACTGGGAAAGTTAATTTGTATTGCCGTTGCCATTGTGGGAAAGCATTTTATCTTTGTTTGTTGTTCTGTGCAGGCTGCGAAAGCCTGTCAATGTAGCTGCTGTGTTCCTTCATGAATAATAGTTTTGGGAATGGAGTGCATTGCCCCTCTTCTTACGAGTCTGTACAAGGTTCTTAAATGGTGAGTCGTGGTTGGAGGCATTTCTGCAGGCAAACAAGGAAATGGTTGCTTACTGTAGCATTGCAAGTTTTACTGGTGTTGAGGGCAAAGTCAACATGAAGAGCATTCTTACATGAAGTGGGTGGTTTGGATAAGCATGTGTGCAGCAGCAATAACATCTTTTCTTCTGTGGCAGTAGATTTCTACTGGCATTAGGGTAAAGCCAACAAGAGAATGTTTGAACATGGGGATACTGAGATACACTCTCATAGTCAGCATGAACATGTTTTCAAATGGTATAATTACTGTGTGTAACATTACTGGCCACGCACAGAGTTGGCTGGTACATTTGAGTGTCAGTACTCAGGAGCCAGGCACAGTTCCCTTGTTTCTACACTAGGGGAAATATTTAAGAGTTGATTAAAATACTTGCATCTTTTGCTTAGTGCAGTGTGTGGTGTGCCTCTGCAGAAGCATGATCGGCATGTGCATTGTACATGTGTGGTCATGCAGGCCAGCACAGAGTCTGGCGATGCCAGTGTTTGGTTGCCGAGTTCGGAGTTTGGGCAGGGAGGGCCCTCAGCATGGCTAGCAGGGGTGTCCCCAAATGTTGGGTACACCACTGGGTGTGCCCTAGGCTTAAAAGGGATTCTGACTTCCTGTACCCACGATTTATATTGACATCCCGTGAGAGAGCACTTTGCATGCACACCACACCCAAGGTGTTTTTAAGAACATGAAAAAGAGGGTCCCGCAGGGCCATATGGGTTGGGGGCTGATCTCCTTCCTAAAGGTGCTTGGTTGCACATGTCATTGTGTGGCTTATGCTGAGCTGTTAGTGTGAGCTGGCCGCAGCACCCGTATTCTTTGACAGAGTGCTCAGTGAAACCATTGCTCTGATAACCCTATGGCTGCAGCCCACCCTATAGCTGCAGCCACACCCAGGAGCTGTGCTTTGGTCTATGAATGTGGTCGCATCCATTGGTGGGCCTCAGGTGCAGCCGAGTGATCCAGGCCAGGCACACAGCAGGGCTTGGTTATTACATGCCCAGATTGGCAATGCTTTAGGGAAATCCTTTTAGCATTTTTCTGCTGCCTAAGTAACCATGTTGGGCGCAATAGATTCATGTTACTAATTTTACCGCGGCCCAGCTGGTGAGGTGACTCATTATTTCAAAATCAACGTCAGAGTGGTAGTGATGATTTTAAAAAGTTAGCTTTAGTTTATTAAGTTAACAGAACTGTTTGGACTAATAAACACACAATTATATTCTTGACTTTTTAAAATGAAAGATGTGCCATGTCAGACATCTTCTCAGTTAACTTCTTTCAATGTATGTGTTTCTTGAGTGTGATATCCTCTGAGGCATCTATCAGACATCTTTGTTGTTTGACTAAAAATAAAAAAACAAACTACGTCAACGTTTACCATCTGTAGTTATCTATTTTCAACATTTCTGAATATTTAGAAACTAAAGGACCTACATTATTTGAAATATTAAAAGTAGAGTGTGGGCACTGCTTGCATGAGTGCATCAGAGGGAGGGGTCTGGAACGCAGGAAATCTTAAGTGTGTTCATAGAGAATTGTTGGAGGGATTGTTGAGTGCGTGTCTTCCCCGGGGTTCCAGGGAGTTTGTTGGGAGAGGCAGTTGGAAGAAGGACCCGAGTGGAGAGAGCTTGCCATTGCCTCCCGCGGGGATGGGGTCCTGTGTACCAAAATAAGCAGTGCTTCTGCTTCATTCTGCCTCACCTATTCTATGCCACACTGGCAGCAAGCTTGGAGGCACAGGGCCTCCCTACCATCGCTCCCTGATGAGACCTGCTGATGGTAGGAGAGCTAAATCGGGGCAGAGTGTCATCTGGGCTGGTGCTGTAAAAGGCCTCTTAAAGGTCCACGCCTAGTCACAGACAGACACGTTTGGACCACCACAAATCTGCACCCATTCCTGTGTGTTGGAAAACAGGGACGGTAATGCCGGTCATGGTTAGATGACGCCTGGTTGTGCGGGGAGGATACCTAGGTTGCAGAGATGACAAGATCCATAGGCCCAATGAAGCCATGAGCAGGCCCATGCCCACAGAAGCCCTAGCCTAGTGCATGGGATGACAGGGAAGACCCTATGTGGGAACATGCAATCCCAAAGCATGAGAGCCCCACACATGTGGAGCACCTGTGCCCAGTAGACGGGCATCACCAGAAACCAGACTGTGGCATTGTACCACCTGCACAGGCCTAAGGTGTCCAGCAGTACGGGGCCTTTTGAAGGATTGTGACATTGGCAATTCTGGCAGAGAGGTGTGCCTGGGCACAATCAAGTGAGGCTGACTGCCCCTCCAACCCAAGTTACGCTCACCCAAATGATGTAGCCTAGATGAATGGGGACAGCAATGGGTCAGAGTGGAGCCCAGCTTCAGGGTCCACAGAAGCACTGCTTTGTTTGGTACCCAGGACCCCCCTTCCCATGGGAGGCAAAGGCAAGTTAACTCCACTCAGGTCCTTCTTCTAACTGCTCCTCCCAACCAACTCCCGGGAACCCCAGGGAAGACACACACTCAACAATCCATGCAACAAACCTCTATGCCCCTTTGATGCACTCATGCAAGCAGTGCCCACGCTCTAATTTGAATATTTCAAATAATTTAGTTACCTTAGTTTCTTGATTGTGCCCATGCACACCTCTCTGCTCCTGTGTCCAGTGCAATATCCCAGTGGTAGAAGTGGTACTACATTTATGTCGGAACTCTAAATTCAGGGTGTTGAGTATCACTTCTTATGTTAACTTATTATAGTAGTCTGATTATTTAGTCTGTTTTTTAATCTTATTGTATTGATTTTTGTTTTTTTGGATCAACACATTTTATACTAGCCTTGGCTAACACGGTATTATCAAACTCAACTAGATATAGATCAGCTCCCCCATTATGCATCTATCATCAGTGTCTTGTTTCCCTCACTCGCATATCTGGATGGCTTCACACTCCCTGATGTTAAACTCTTCCAAAATAGAGGTGCTCTTCTTCCACGCCAAATACTCTCACATCTCCTCCGCTGCCTATCCAATTCCCAACTGACGCTCTCTCCTACTCCTCTTCAGCTAGAAACCGCAGTAATCAATGTCTCCTCTCACAACTTCTCTACTCTTATCTCCAAAACTACAACAGTGTCTTTCCCCAATATTGGGAAAATCAGGCACCTCCGTCCTTTCAACACTGCCAATCATCCCTTAATCACTCTCTAAACTGGACTACTGTTCCAGCATCCTCTTAGGTCTCCCCAACTATGCTTCTTGACAAGATCGTTAACTTTGCTAGCAGGACTCTCTTTAACTCCCTCACTTCACACCTACTTGCTCTTGCCTTCAACAGGCTGGATAGCTGACGATACAATGCAGGGTCAGATTTAAATTTCTTCTGTTTCACAAATCCATGGTAAGGCATCACTGTATCTCTCCTCTATCCGCTCTACAAGCCTTCTCGTAATCTCTGCTCTGCCTCCTCGACTACCCTTGTGGCATCTCGCCCTGCCTGTACTTCCTCTCGCTTCCGCTCTTTCTCTCGTCTTGCTCCACTTGTATGGAATTCTCTTCCACAGAAGTCCAAGAAACAGCCAACACCGATTTGTTCAAAGCCAAATTGAAAGTCTACCTCCTCACCTGTGAGTTATTTTCTTAACCTACCTCTCATCTGCCTTTGCACTGACATTTATCCCCCGCCTGTGTCCCTCACTGTCTCTGCCTCCACTCCAGAACTTCTTCCATCATGGTCACATCACTAATATAGCTGGCCGTACCACCTACCTGCACTTAAAAATCTCTAATGTTGATTGTCCTTAATCTATGTAGGTCCACCCATGTGTTTTCCCCGTTGATTGTTCATTTACTGCCTGGTCAGAATGTCATTTAAACTCCCCCCATTATACGTGGCTCACTGCTTCCCGTCAGATTTGATATGGTAACATTTGCACATGCTTCTGCGATCAAAAGAGCATTGTTCTTCCCTGAATATAAAAACATAAATAAATAAATACAATATCTCTGGTCAGCTTACCTGTGTCCTGATGGCAGAGTTTCCACCCCTTGACACACCTCACACCGACCTCCGACCCTCCTGCATTTTTATTTCACACAAAGAACGACTGTGCTTTCCCCAATAGGGGTTACTTTATGTGTCTACCAGTAATTGTAAAAGCATGCCTGTGTTTACCACCTGCCAACTTATATGGTAAGGACAATCAATGCATACGGTATTCCTAAGAACACCACATTCTGTAAACAGTGCCTGTGTATTAGATCAAATACCTCACTAATATTGTTCCAATTTCCACTCAGCTAATAGGTAGAGGTAAAACATGTTTCTAACCACCCCCTGTAACAATTTTTGCATGGGGAATACCAAAGAGAGCCAGCTCACCCCTTTACAGAGTAATGCAAAAAATGGTCAACGATGACCCTTCTCAGGATCATTTAAAAGGCTTTTGTAGTGGTGTTATCTGCTACGGTACATAATGTATTCCCACCTCCAAAACAAGGATGGAAATGATAGAAAAAATATTTTAACTAATAAAGATCATGAGACAGATTGTCCAAAAGTATTTGTAGGCAAAATCTGAGATGCACAAGAAATGTCCGAGAAAAAATGCTCTAGTGCACAAAACATGCACAAAAAAGAGGGCAAACGGGAGCTGTGGGTGAAAAGCATGTAAACCAACCAACCAACCAAACTAAACTTGCAAGTGGGGAGTCTCCATCAAAGGTGGATGAAAATTCTCCAAAAACCCTATTCACAAAGGTTGAGCAAGGGCTAAAAGGGGCTTGCTAGGGGCCATCCCTCTCCCTCTCATCTACTTCTGGCAGTTCCCTCCCTAACCCAGGCTTCCCTCAACCCCAGGATGGTCTCTTGAGCTCAGAAACCGCTACTTTCTAAAGTTCTGCCTTCCCGCTTGTGATGGCCTTAGAGCAAACGCCCTTTTCGAAATGACTCCACCTGGGAACTATCTAGGTGAACCCTAACCTAGGTCACACAATACAATTTTGTACAAGAAGAAGGGCCTTCCAGACACTTAGGTATAACCTGTTCCTTTCCTTTCATGCCTTTGTGCTCTTTGCCCTGATCTATCCTTTCTCACCCTTCCTTCTCTATTGTCCACTCTCCTTCACCTCTCCTTCTCTTGTTCTTCCCTTCCAATGTTCTGTCTTACTCTGATTTTCCTCCATTCGCGACCCCTTGTCCCCTTTCTACACCACTACTACTCTCTCCTCGCTGTAAGGTTATTGCTCTCACCTTTCTACACTGCCACACCCTCCAAACTACTACTACTCTCTCCCCTCCATGCTACTACATTACACTGCCTCCATACCCTCGCCTAGAGTGAACCTTGCTTCACTCTCCCAGTCACCTCTCATTCACTCTCTTCTCTCTTGAATAGTCTCCCTGCCCCAACTTGCATGTGCACTCACACCCATGTACCACCTTTCCATCAACCAATACTGCACCATGCACACTCCTTCAGTAATACTTCTCCACTCACTCCTGCACTGTCTGTCCTCCACTGGTTGGTCTTTTGGCCCTCCTTCTCCTTTGTTGAACTCACCTGAAAAACCCACACCTTACTGTTTCCTGTGCCTCATTGTGTCCTATCCCATCCCACCGCCTTCGGTTCCTTTCCCCTGCTGGTTCCCTTTTTTTACCCCCATGACAGGTGTTGCAGATAACCAAACACATAAAGGGGGTTTTAAGCCATGCACCATCCACGTACGTGTGTCTGTTGGCTTAAGGCAATGGTGGCACACCACAATCAAAGTCAATCTCCAAGTTCATATCAAGGCTCACCAAAGCATTCGGTATGTTGGTTTGACATGGGGACCGCTCCATGGCTCTGCTGCATTTAAGGAAAGTGTCTTTGTGCGAGTCACGTAAAGCACTGATTGCCGGATTGCGGTGTAGACTGTTCCTCATTCTTGCTGAAGGAGAGGTCATTTCTGCTGCACTGGTCCGTGTTGTGTAGAATGCTTGCACTGCTGGCCTGCTGTGCGAGATTCTCTGTGATGCGCCATTTCCTCGCCGGCTCCCTATCTATTCCTACAGTACAAATAGAAAGAGACTGCAAAGCATTGTGCAGTAAAGGTATGGGGTAAGAAAAGGTGGTACTCATTGTGTGCAAACAGGCACAAGTGGAAGAGAAAGGGACTGGGGTCAACCAAATCCCACACCCTACCACTGGGGCAGGACTGACTCTGGTGAAAACGCTGATAGGCCTCACACCCAGGGCTGAAAGGGGTCCCGATCTTTCCTTGACAGGGTCAGGTCTCTGATCCTGTCACAGCAAGCTTGACAATTACTAAACAAAGAATTAATTAACTTAGAAACCTTGATGGCCTAGGTTAGGGAGACAAATAAAAAAACAAGTCAAAGGTATTCAATAAAGAACATGAGTAATGGCAAATATGTAGCCCTTTGCAAACTCACTGCACTTTGCGTAGAATTGGAAGAAAAGGCCCATTCAAACCTATGGTATAGCAAAAACAAACTAAGAAAGAATGTATGGGATGGGGACAAAATAGGTGAGTTTCAAGCATTAGAAGTTAGGAAAGAGAAAATCATCAATCAGGTGCTCAAGGTTGTACATGGGTGGGCGAAGCTGTAATGGACCAGGGAATAATATATATGATATGTCATTTATAACACGCTTAATACCCAGAGGTTTCTAAGCGTGGACCCGGGGATCGAACCTGTGTTGCTCCTTGTTGTCTTGCTTCCAAGGCGAGCACATTGCCCCTGAACTTTCCTCTAGATGGGGAGATATTTTAATTGCTTTCAAGAATATTAGACAACTTTGTACCATGGGAAAGTAGGAGAACCAGAACAGATGATTATATACAAAATGTTACAATAGCTATCCAAAGACCTGGTGAACACTTGGGAACCTGGCCCAACCTTGGAAGAGATACTAAAAATAGTTGGGGTCTATACAAACAACAAAATGAGATACTTTGGGAGTTTATAAAACGTTTGCTCCTAAATGTGTTCCATCCATGTTGACAGTTTCCTGGGAGGTTCTGAAGATGTGAAAGGTGCCATGAACATACAATGAAGTTGGTCATGTTTTTTAGGGATATTTATTGATTCAGCCTCTGGAATAATACCAATGCTGCACAAATGCACTTTGTTCTCTGAGTTTACCTATCTAAATCAAGCTCAGAGGCTATACCCTGGTTGTAACCCATTAAGTCTTACCTGCTAGTGATAAATGCACTGGGTCACTTTAGCAAGCCATTGCCTACCGGCAAACCATGTATAGTTGCCGTAAATTGCTGCCATAAAAAGCGCAAAGAAAAGACAAAGGGCCTCATTACACGGTAGGCGGTAAAAATCGCCAATTACCGGCATAGCGTAATTAGCGTGTCCGCCCTCGCAAGAGGCCACAAATTGCGTGCCATTACGAGATCGCGGGCACGAGCCTACCGCCATGCCGGTAATGAGCCTACTGCCATGCCGCAAAAGTCCCCAAAAAGTCCCTTAACGGCAACGTCAAAAGCGCTGTTAGCACTTCCGACCTGCCGCCACATGCAAATAGCGGTCTTTGCAAATAGCGGTTACCGTAATTTTGCGGAACCGGAAATAGCGTCATCGCACTGGAACGGGAAAGAGCACGGCGGCCATCTTTAAAAACACAATCCATTGCCATCCTCCTTATCCAGGACACCTTACCAGGGACCACGTTGGAAAATACACCAAGGACACCGTAAAGATGCCCAAGGCCGTTAAAAAATCATCTGAGCGGCAACGCAAGGAGATATTTAGCAAGGAGGAGCTCCTTATGCTCACGCAGACACTAGCAGAAAATGCACAGGTGGTCTTCAATAACGACATGCGTCGGGAGACCATTGTGAAGAAGAAGGCCATCTGGGAAGAGGTAGCCCACAAGGTCAGCGCGGTAGGCACCACAACCCGCACAGTTAAAGACTGCCGAAAGAGGTGGGATGACCTCTGGCTCCATGTGCGGGACATTCTATCCGTTAACCGCAACCTGGCTACGGGCACAGGAGGAGGCAGTGAATCGCCAATCAAGCTCACTGAGTGGGAGGAGACGTGTGCATCAACTATCGGGGTGGAATCCATTGAGGGAGTTGGACAAATGGAGCATGGCGTGGCCATTTCGTCCAATGGAGGTGAGTGTATGCATCAAACAATGCACAGTGAAGTGTGATGTTCCCCCCAATCATGTGTCCATATGAATGTCGTGGATCCAGCCACAAACAAACATGCATGCATCACCACATACCCGTACAGCACAGAGCCATTCATGCATGACCCACCCAACATCCCCATTACCTGCATCCACACTAAAGAGCCCTAAATGCATAGAAAGGCATGACGTATTTATTTAGCTCAAGGCAGGTTGACCCATGACTGATGGTTTTCCACATTTCTCACCCGTACAGGATCACACACTGACACTGAGGAGGCACGCACTTCCACACCTGCTCCCACATCCAGCAAAAAACCCAGGAGGGATGCCACAGGGGACACCGCCACATCCGCAGGGGCAGCCAAGACGAGTGACCATGACCACAGGGACAAAGGCAGCCGGAACACCAGTTGCAAGCATCCACAGGCCATGCCTGCTCCCGTCGTGGCACCCACAGAAGTGTGTCTCCCAGCAGGTGAAGGCAGCATCGAGGGAATGCACTCTGCTGCCACCAGCTCAACGGGTGAGGCAGCAGCCACTGCACCACCTTCAGATGAGGAGGAAACACCTGCCATTGATGATGAAAGCCAGAGCCCCAGACCAACAAGCCCCTTACTGGCAAGCCCGAGGTTCTCTTCAGGTCCGGGTAGTCATGGTGAATCACCCACCCCTGAAGGGCGATGGAGCCCCCAGGTATTCTCTCCTGATGCAAGTGCAATGGATCCAGGTGCATCAGCCATCCCACCAGCACCCACCATGCGAGATGACCTCTCGTCCATCTTTCAGAGGCAGACCGAGATGACTGGCCTAGTAGGGCAACATGTGGCTGAGACAGCCCGCCTGAGGGGGGACATTGCTACACTTGCACAGCAGACGAGGGAGGGCATGGAGGCATGCACCAACCGAATCTGCAGTGAAATGGCCCAACTGCGGCAGGCCATGAACCACATAGCAGACGCAATTGAGCGTCGGTGCCCACTCACGGCCCAGGAAGAACCAGGCCCCTCCTCGTCTGGGAGTTCACGTCATACTAGTCCCCTACGCCGGTCTATGCGGAACCTGCGGTGCACCACTTCACAACCACCAGATGACGATGCAGGCACTGGCAAATAGGGCCACCAAGATTTCGGTGCCACATGTGGCGATGGACACATTCACGCCATGAGACTCACATGGGAGTGTTGAGGGGGGAGGGGGGTAAGGGTGTATTTGGGTGTGTTGAGGGGGGAGGGGGGTAAGTTTGTATTTGGGTGTGTTGAGGGGGGGGGTAAGGGTGTATTTGGGTGTGTTGAGGGGGGTAAGGGTGTATTTGGGTGTGTTGAGGGTGGAGGGGGGTAAGGGTGTATTTGTGGAGTTGGGTAATGCACTTTTTATCACATTATGTTCAATATACACTGTTCTGAGTTTGAAACCCAAGCGTGGTCTCCATTATTGTGTAGGTGTCATTCGTTGTGGACAGGGTCCTTTGTGGGTCTCGAAACATGCACCAGGGCAACAATACCCGACTACGTCCATGCTATTTCACCTTGGTGCCTGATGAGATTCTGGAATCAGATGGTGAAGCACATCGTGTGCCTCCTTGGCACTGCCTCTTTCATGTCCTGCCGGGGCATTCCACCCTCACTCATCCCCAGCCACATCATACTCTTCTGGTGGTTGCATGTCAATTTCAAGTGGCATAGGCACATTCCATCATATGCACATTTTGTGATGCTCTACAAATGCCATGGTTGTCTTTGCCACTTTGACACGGCCGTACAGGAGTGCCACACCCAGGCCGCTTAGGCAGCGGAGCACTGTCATTGGAAGGATGTGCAATATTGTTGTCCTCTTCCTGATGGTTCAGTGGGTTCCGTACAGAGATTAGGAGCCACCTCCTCAGTGGATAGCTGGCATCGCCTGTATGGTGTGAGGAATGGGTACCTGTTACGGCTCACCTCTGGTGCTGGCTGTTGTTGTTGGTGCTGCACTGCTATCATGTACTCCAGCCCATCAGGTCATGCTGCTGCTATTGGGACCATCTTGGTGTGGGAAGGGGTGTGGTGTGCTCATTTGTGCTGCCTATCTCCATTGCATACACCTGTGCTGATTGTGTCCACCTGTGGCAGATGGGTACACTGCTCAGGTCTCTTAACGGGTGCTTTTCGATGCTGTTATTTGTGCCATGCCTGTAAGGGGTTTTTAGGTGTTTTCCTTGCCGCTAATGCCATGTCCGCATGGCTTGTGATGCCCTGGTATTAGCGCCATGGCGCTAATTCCGGCATGGGGGTCGCACGCCCGCGGCCTTGCCGCTATTAGTGGCACCGTAATTAAAGGGTGTGCTAATAGCGGTGGGTCCAGGTCGTGATTGGCTTGGGAAATTACCGGTACCGGTAATTCATTACCGGTACCGGTATTCCCTTACCGCACAACGTGTAATGAGGCCCAAAGAGTTGCATATCCAATCTAATCGCCACCATTTGATACTCACCATAAATGCTATTCATGAACATCTCCCGACGAGCAACCTCATGAGAATGAGATGCTGTATCACCAGAGCTAGGTGTAATAATCTACCAATAGGGACTGTGTCGTCTGTGTGGTCGAATCATCACGATCCAAGTTGCCCCCTTGGTGGGGCTGTGAAGACTTACTCCACCTTTTGCCCAAATTACTCTCTGGTTAGATGAAGCACTCTGAACCCAATTATTTGCGAGTCAGGCCTTTGTCAATGTTGCTGTCTCTATGCTACTTATTAATGGCTGAGAACTCTCGTAGAGGATGGGCTCTGTTGTCCTATATAAGACAAGCTTTACACCACAGGAGTAAGACAATAATAGCATGTGGGTGCTAACCAACATATGTAAGGTTGTAGCTGTATACAATGCTAGTAGTATTAAAATGAACCAACATACCTACCTATTGAATCTTTATGGACCTGCAGTATGAACTGCACATTCATGGTAACAATTTAGCATTTCCTTTTAGCACTTTAAAACTTAATTATATTTGTTGATTGATGAATTGTGGAGTATTTTATGATGCTTTTATGACATTTGCGTGGTGTCAAACTAAAGTGACATTGATTGATTGTAAAAGAACTAAGACAGAAAATGTGTCGATATCTTGTAGGCCCCTATATATGCCTGTGAAATTCTTACAGCTAAATATTTGCTAAGTTACAGTCCAACATACTGAAAACCATAATTTCAACTACTGGCTCTCAAAAATAAGTAGGGTTTTGTCTCTGGGGACAGTTCTATAAAACATTAATACTATCATCGCCCTGGGGCAAGACAGTTGGCAGCCATACTCTGGGACAAAAAAAACGACTTCATAGGGTGTGTAGAGGAGGTCCCAAATAAAGCCTGCACTCCAAACGCCCATTTTGAAGTACCAGGAACGTTCACACCAAAATATGTGACGTATGATGAGCAAATAAACCAGCAGAGAGCCTCAGTAGGGCTCTGCCCAGTACCCATCAGAAGAGCAACACCTATTGAAGTACCAATACCCAGACAACCATGGACAGTAAGGTATCCATTGAGAAAACCCTACCAACAAATGAGACGAAATGAAGATTGCCTAAGTACCGTCCCGGAAGAAACCAAAAAGGCCTTAATGGAAGATGAATGGTGACATCACGAGAGCCAGGACAGACTCACAGATAGAAGAAATGACAACCAAAAAATGACACACAGAGACGAAACACATAGTGAATAAAGATATTGTGAACCCAAAGGAAGAGAAGTGGATGTTGATATTCAAAGAAGCTTAAGCTGTAAGCAGGATGAAGATATTCTGTTATACTATATATGTCATATTATGTTGTATTCTGTTATGTATATGCCTGTACATATGCTTGAAACCGCAAGAAAGCTAAGAAAACAGTGCAGCTTACTATGCTAAGTAGAAGAATAGCGCGGCAAGCGCCATTATACATAATCTACCTCAAAGCGAAGCACAATGTTATAAGTGCGATTTCACTTTGCACGAAAAGCAGAATCAACTCAGGTTACTAGAGACCAAACAAGACAAGATTCATATTCTAAGCAAAAGGAGAAGAGACGGCTGAATCGAAACTCAGCAGATGCAACTCGTACCAGGAGAGCCAAGGTCATACCAATAGAAGGGACGAAAAGTAGCTACATATAATTGAAACTTAAGAACAAAATATCCTGTCTTCGAAAGGTCGAGATAAGGAGGCGTTGGCAGGTGGCAAGCCGAATAAGAATTAAATGCACAAATTGAGAGAAACTAGACAAATTCACGGTGTGGGTAGCACGTGACCAGCCGATCGAGAAGGAGCACGGGTTCACACCTACGCTTGTCATCCGCCCAGACAGAGATATCAAAACTTTTCCAGACAGAAGATGCAGTTTCGAGGCCAACCACAGTAAAATAATTGCCACATAGTTGCTGAAGCGATGATTGATTGTAACCTTAATTGGAGGAAGGCCGGGTAGCTGAGGGGGAACCCTGCACCTGCCTGACCGTTCTGCGTGCTGTTAAGCAAAGTGGAAATATATGCATGGGGTTAGTGCCAACCCAATCACAAAGGACCAAATAATCTAGGGTCCTATAGTTAGTAGAACCAATGGGACGTCATACTTTTAGTGACGTCTACAGTAGTCATTTTTGAAGGAAGGGCTTAGATGCCCACCTGACAGTGTTTACCCAATCCCCTCACTCCGTTACCATCTACAGATATAGTACCTAAATTAAAGTCACCATTTCCTAACCAATAGAATTGTATGTTAACTTTTGAGTGTTAGACGTCAATTATGATGCATTTTGAGCATAAAAGTTATGATTTGTATGAAGTTTGTTGGAGTTGAAGCGAGACGACTATCGCATCACTGCTGATTGCCATGACTCCCCATTTTTTGTAATTGTCATTAAACGGACTCCTTTTGCCAAACCATTGAGTTGTCCTTATTGATTGGTGTTGGAGTAATAAATCTGCACCCCCATCCATCTCAAGGTGCAGCTATCTCGTCTTAAAGTGCCTCAGAGCAAACCTCGGCTCTATGGGTCGGCCGAGGGTCTCCTGAGTACAGGTGTAATGGAAAAATTAACTATAGAATCCTAAAGGAAATGTGCCTTAGAAAAAAATGTAAAATAAAAAGTTGAACCTACAATTTGATTATGATAGGATTCTGGAAATAATTGGGCATTTGAAGGTTTCGGGAGCAGCAGGTCCAGATGGCCTGGAAAATGTTACACTTAAAGACTCCCCGGCTATGTGTGCAATAATTCTGTTGGAACTCATTGCAAATATCATTGGCTCGGGTCTGATACTGCATTCCTGCTAGAAATCCTTCCAATTTGCAATAAAGATAAAAGTTTACATCCCAGGAAGTATAGGCCCATTGCTTTGTTAGACATTGTGGGGAAAATCTTTTCTTCTATAATTCTGGGGCATTTGCAGAAAGTGGCTCATGAGAACTAGAGAGTTGATAGATGACAATCTGGCTTCAGAAATCACATGGGCACAGCACTGAATGGGATGATTGTCAAAGTCCTCCAGGAGTTAATCTTGGTGAAAATAGAGGTATGTACGCTGCATTTATAGATCCAATGGCAGAGTTGGGCATGGTAAATTGGAATAGATTGTGGGGCAAATTATCAAAATGGGGTTTGCCTAGTGACATTCTTGATCCCCTTATGGAATTTCATTCTGGTACTTGTCTCCAGGTCCGTTTAACTCATGATGAGATGATGTCAGAGGAAATTGAAACCTTCAGGGTCCCACACCAGGGATGTGTCCTGGCGCTGGTGGCAATGGTGTATTGGTGCTTACATGCAGATGATTTACTCATCTTCAATCACACTCCGATTGGGTTACAGAAATCCTTAACTGCAGTAAATAAATACATACATGCTTATGAATCAATAAAAGAAAGATCAAAATATGATTTTTCTAAAATCACCTTAGCGTACACATCGTAACTGGAATTTGGAAAATTCAAGGTTGGAAGTTCTGAAAGAACTAACATATCTAGGGTATGCTCTGAGTGATTGACCCTCGAATGGTGATCTGTTAAGTAGAGTGAATCGCAAAGCTAAAGACTTTGTGTGTCAAATGTTGAGGATAAATAAGAAACATGAACGTTTCTCGGTGTTGCCAGTGATTAGATATTATAGGATGAACTTTCTACCTCCCATATTGTACAGAGCAGGAATATTCACCATAGAGGATCTGTGAGTCTGGGATTGAAATGAAGAGTGCATATGGAGAAAAGTACTGAGTGTGCCAGTTTGTGTACCGATTTCGTTGATCGTAGTTGAATTGGGCTTGATGTCCATTCAAGCTATTGTAAAATGGAAACAATTGAGTCTCTATGGGAAAACGATAAATCTGCATTGCATGGAAATTCTTTATATGAAGATTTAATTAAGCTAGTAATGGATCATTCATCTATTGTAACAAACATATTGGTTGATAAATGGCACTCAATTCTATTCTACTAAAAATGTATATATCCAGAGATCCTTTGTATAGTAATCCACCAGCCGCTAAAAAGAAACTGTGGCAGCTTGTTTGGATTGACACCAAAGTGGAAATAGCCAAATATAAATGTTATACTTACTATAGTTTACAAGAAAAGATATGGGGTCAACTTCCAAAGTACCCACTTAAATGTTACTATCCTTTTTGAAGAAAGCAAATGACTAGGATCCAGTTCAATCTTTTTCCATCTCTGGAGGATTTAGGCCCTATTAAAAAATTGAAAATACTAAACGTTCCTGTAGATTGTGCGGTAATGCCCCAATGGAAACCTTAGAATATCTTGTGGTGTTTTGTCCTGTTTGCCTCAATGGAAACCTTAGAATATCTTGTGTTGCTTTGTCCTGTTTTGAGGGATCCAAGAGTTAAGTATTTTGCAGGATTTTTATACAAAATGCAGTTAATTACAACCCCTGCTTTTTAGTCAGAATCTTGAATGGTACACATGGTGAATTGAGAAATATGCTGTAAATCTAGTATTAGGGTTGGAAGTTAATTGATTTTAGTAAGAGTGTGTTTTGAAATAGTATGTCTATAGTTTTAATTATGAAATGGGTTGGGAAATCTAATATGGCTTTGTATAGGATCATGGAAGGACATGACTGAAGTATATTATGTATTGTGGGGTCATATGTTGTTTTAGTTTGGTTTTACATGTTTTATAGAAGGTAGGTTTAAACATAAGCACAATAAACAAATACAAAATACAATAAATGTAACAAATAAATTGTATGGATTGTAGCTCTGTATGACTCCCTTAATGTCTGTGTGTATGTTAGTGGTGAACTATTTGAACTGATTAAAATCACAAAAGCTCCTGGGCAGAGGTGTCCCTTGTCCCCACGTCTTGATGGGTTTATGGCTATTTAATATAAAACCATTGCATCTAATGCCATTCCATCGAAATGTTTCCACCTAAAAAAGTTCCATTTAATGCATTTTAAAAGATGTTTGGGGGGGCGGAAATCAGGGTTTTTACCCTTTAAAATGCCCCTGACTAAAAATTACCCCTTTACCCCCCAAAAACATGCATTAGAAGATGGAAACACTTTGATGGAATGGTATTAGATGGAATGGGTTTAGATGAATTAACTAGATACCACATTTTTAGGCCATTTCCCAGTTTTCTGCATTTATTTGGGGCTTGCAAAGTCTATGTGAACATTTACTTCTTTTCCAGAAACCAAAATCTCATTTTTGTTTTAAATGGGGAATCAGAAGAGCAGAAGTCTATATGCAATTGCTTGTATCTCTGGGTGGATTTTCATTCCCATGCATTAGACTGCATTATTGGACTGCGGTGTGAAATTGATTGCTAAAGTGTCTAATTGAAAAAGTTGGAATGTTGCAGATCATGAAGATTATATTGAATAAAAAGGGTATTTTTTTGCATTTTGCTTAAGCTTTGGAAAGCACACCTTTTTAAGAAAACCTTCTGACAGACACTACTTACTTTGCCCTGTGTAAGGCGGTACAGAGTGGTGTCAAATAAATGACTAACAGTAACATTATGCCTTTTATTTCTCAGAATACAAGCTCTTTAGCTGGCTGCTCTGTATTCTCTCTAGGTGTCAGAATGTTTCAGTCTATCGGAGGCATAATCACCAATTAGTGGTTTTCATATTTCCTCTTTCCCCTCCACTTATTTCCCCTGATCATTTTTCCTTCGACCAGCTGAGGTCTATATACCCCTGGCAAGGGAAACAATATGTCATTCACTCACAAGAACAGGTTGTGAAGCTACTATGGTGGTAACTTGGCTCAGTAGAAAAGCCTCATCAGAAGACATATTTTCTTAAAGTAATAGAACCCGAGGAGGGGGGAGCATTACGCGACTGTTAGTATCCTGGCATGTTGTACCAGGAAACTAATAGCAATTTTTCTCGAGTTGAGACAGAGCGTTGCAACCGTTTCTCAACTTGAGAAGAAAATGGCCGCCAGTGATTGGGGAGAAGGGACTACATATAGCCCCTTCTCCCTTTCCATGGCGCCATTAAAAAGATAGAGAAAAATTGTAAACAAACAAAATGGCCGCCATGGAACTGGGAGAATGTAGTCCCTTCTCCCTTTCCATGGCAGCCTAACGAGGAAAGAGATGGAACTCCGAAGGACGCAGAGCATGAACTTTGACAGGTGAGTCTTTGTGGGCATGGTAACAACCCAGAGAGGACCAATCAGATTGATTGTTACAATCTGATTGTCCCTCGCAGGCACTAATTTGTTCACAATTTCATTGTCAAGTACTTTCTATTCAATTCTATGTGCTCTTTGTGATTCTTAATGGCTCTCAAGTTCTAGGTGCTTTTCAGAGCGCTCAATGCTTCTCAGATTCTAGGTGTTTTCATAGTTTTCAGTGGTCATCAGGCACAAGGCCTGTCTCAGGTTATCAGCACCCCAGGTTGTAGGTGATTGTCATGGTTTTGCCACTTCTCAGGTTCTATTGTTTTTCAGGGTTCTTAGGAATTCAAGCATCAGCCTCCTCCCCTCGCCTCCTCCCCCCAACCCCCTGCCCGTGGCAGCCAGTTGCTTAGAGTGAGAGGCTGCCTCCAGCGACGTTAGTGCAGTACTCAATCCTCCAGTTTAGAATGACAACTGCTCTGCGTCTTTCCCCATCAAGCTGTGCTTTCTTGTCTTTTTCACATGACAAGGGAAGATAAGGGGATATGGGGATATAAACCGGTTGGGCTATCTCGGATTTTGTCAGTTACTCTTTGTTTGTCAAAGCCTCAGAGCAAGTCGCAGCTACACCATGAAGCAGAAAGGAAGTTGAAACTCCTGATTACAGATGCCAATTTTCCTCTTGTCCTAAGGGGCAATTTAACACAATGGAGAGAAACAAGTAAATCGATTTAGAAACCAAAGCTAGAGAAATATGAACCACTTCGGCAGAACAGTTTACTCTCCAATATATTTAATGAAAAAATACAAAACTGTGGGAAGCAATGTAACGGAGGGAGAGTTTTTTATGTGGGAAAACATTGTTACGTCCTCTGAATTGAAGAAGCATAGGACACACTATGTACTGCTTTCTCAGTAGTGATGTCCGTTATGAACAGAATAATTAAACATGAAAGAATTTCAACTTCGCATTTGTACATTCTTAGACGAGATTGGTGAATTTTCAACTTCACTAAGAACTGAAGTCACTGGAGAAACGGTAATCTCTTTAGGACTAATACACAAATTACATTTTAAGATCGTACCTTTAAAATTGTTTAACCTGAGTAGAATAGAAGAATCTAAATGTAAAAAGCCTAAACACATCATGAAGAGAACGCCCTTATGTTATTAAACCTATGTTATCAAACTGAGGTTTTATGCATATTCTTTACTGACGAAACCAATCTAAGTCAAGTTATGACTGGGTTCGACCCAACCCTTCCTTGGTGATGGCTCAAAAATTGGTAACCAGTGAGGGCACCTTGGCATTGTAATGAAAACTACTTCTAGGTTGAGAGTCGCAGGGCTTGGCTTGATTTAGAGATGACTCGCTTCAAGAGTCTGAGAGGCGTACCACAGTGAACATAATATCGTCACAGCAGATACGCTAAACTGGAATCACTAATGGCACCATGGCTAGACCAATTAAAGTGGAAAGGACACAGAGGTCATTCAGGAAACGATTGAGCATGAAACATGTTATGTCAGCAAGACACTTCACGGATAGAACTGTTCCTCTTTATCTTTCTATATCTAGTGTGATTCCCTTGCTTGATTGCACTTACACTTCCGATCATAATCCTCCGGCATTGCTCTTGATGAAGTGTAACTTCAGAAAGAGTCTTTCAGGTGAGATCTATGATCCATAGTTCAAGTCCACCCTTTTGGAAGAACTGAAATTTAGATGAGATCATGCAGCACTGCTTCACTGCAATTTGGCATGTTACATGTTCAAAGTTTAAAACATGTTGCATAATTTATTAATCAGGGTATTTTCTTTTGAACCCACCAGCAAACAATGGGCCACTTGAAGGATAGTGCCGACTGATCGAAATGTACTTTATGTGCATTAAAGCTTGCCTGCCAAGTACAACACGTTCTCTACCAGCCACAATGTTATCCAGGACCTCATTGTGTTTTATGACAACTTCAGTTCTGTACCAGCCTCCCTAGTGCTTGGGAGAACAAGAACAAGGATGAAAACGTATCCTTCAGTGCCTGGATTGAACCAGTGGAACCAAGCCACCAAGGAATCCTGTGTTCTCCACTCAAACTACTCATAACCATGATTTGAGCCCGATTTGAAGCCTTCAATCTAACAGGACCCTACGGAGCTGCCTCTGGCTCTCTATCATCTTGAATCACTTTGCCACACGTTGGAACAGGTTTGCTGCCGCACCATACCGGCTGAGCATGTCATTGCCTCAGCTTGAACGAAACGGTTTTCGTTGCAGCCGCAGCCTTTGTACCACTATCAAACCACCTTCATTGTTGATCTTTATCAACAGATGACCAGGCCCTGAGGACTCCTTCAAACAGTAATCTTCAAACGCTGCATCAAACGGCTTGAACCTATCTGTGCATACAGTCACCAGCACCCTTGCCGCCGCCTGGATGGTCAAACCGACACTGATGGCCATCACAATCAGCACCATTTCCGGCACCATTCTGAACGGCAATGTACTTCTGTCTTGATTCGGCTCAACACCTGCTAGCTGCCTAGAACCATGCAGCTGCTGCCCCCAAACTCTTCGACCCAATGTGTTTTCACTGACTGAACCAACTCAACACCGCCTTGTACCTCGCTGAACCCTTCATCTGCCTGACTCAAATCAACTGCTCCTTGCCAGCTCTGGACTCAAACCGTGGGGGTGTCAATCACCAACTCCCTCACGGTCGTTACCAAATGTTTCGATCCTCCTCAAACTCAACCGCCACCTCACAGAAGAATTGCATACTGGAATATCAAGGCCACTGCTTCGAACCCATACTAGACCTTGATGCCACTGCCGGAGTGTCACTCATCAATCCTAACCAGCAGATATACCTGTCTCGAACTAGTTCATCTTCAAACTGACCCTAGTACACATTCCGACCTGCATCACTTGAGTGCCACGTTTGAACTCCTGAGCCCCTGTACTGGACCCGGCCTCACACATGCTTTACACTTGGATCAACTACGATGCACAGCCCTCAAACTTGGTTTGACCCGCTTGCATAACATCTCGAAACCTGGTCCGCTGTGGTTGAACCACCAAGAACTGCAAAAATGTACTATTGACTAATAACCACCCACTTTGTCCAGTTCTGGGCCATAGAGACTGGTTAGGTCACTAATTCCCTTTTTGCATCCAAGGAACATAACATTTGTAAAGAACATTGTGGTTTTTACTTGTCTTACAACCCTGATTCATTACTCAGAGTGCCTCGCTGTGCTATGTTTTCTTATGCTCTATTTATTTCTCAGGGGTGAGTTTTGTGTAGTGTTTCTCTTTTCAGTGATTTTGCAGATGGTGTGTTTTATTAAATCTATCTATTTTTATAGAAACTTGATTAGAAATGCCTTTATTTTAGATTGTTAAGCTTTGCTGTTTGGGTTGCTACTAAATCACGTTCACACGCCTCTTAAGAGCATATCCTTCACTTGGCCCACTTTGCCACAAAAGGCGAAGGAGGTCTATCTCTTACCTGTGCCTGTTTTACCTTTATGATTGTGTTGGCTCTTGGTTTGTAGCAGTGTGAGGGCTGAGTGGGCTCTTTCGCCTCAATTCATCCTTGTACTTGTGCAGGGCAGAATCCAATTCGTCAACCACTAACCTGTGAAAATGGGACCATTAAAGTCAATACACTGGCTGCCAGACGCCTTTAGAGTATAGTTCAGAATTCTTAGCAAGAGGCATAATGCCTTCGGGAACGGAGGCATCTGCTACCTTAGAAAACACTGGCTGTATGCTATATTTCAGCCAGAAAACTCTGCTTGTCCAATTCTCAGATGAATGAAAAAACTCAAAAGATAAACACATGGTGGCAAAGCCCTAGGGGTACAAGGAGCCAGAATTTGGAATATTCTAAACCTAGCGTTCAGAGAACTACCAGACTATTCTGCCTTCAGGAAGTTAAAGGCTGGCCCTCTTCAGAGACGAATAACACTACACACCTAGTCTGCTCTGCGTGCTTTAGTCACCTGTTAATACTCCACTTTCTACTATTGCCCATGATCCTGGTAGCCCACTCAGCTAGGGTATCTTCTCTCCTGCTAGTCCATATCTCCCCAGTATTCGACTTGGCCTTTTTACCCTCTGTACTTGTCCTTACTCGTCATGTGTTGAACTCAACCCATACGCTGGGACTTATCCGCGTCTACACTCTCTTTGTTCCCTTTATCTGGCTGTGGGTCAAATGTGATCATCTATGCTTTTGCACACCATTGCTAAGAAGTAGCCATGAGTGACAATTGTGCCGCTATACAAAGCATCTCAGATAAAAATATATTGTATGGACTATGGTCCTCTGAGTATTTTAAAGAAAAAAACATAATTTCAAGAAAAACGTTTTGGAGAATTCAAGCTTATGTTTGGAAAATAACTAATAATGTGTATTTGAATCATGGAATCACTATCAAATTCCATATAGAATATGGTCATAAATGACCTTCCATTATTTTATTACCAAAGGTGTGCCTTGGCAATCAGACCTTCTCGGTGCAGAACTAGGTGGAAACACTGCTGCTCGCCTACTGTAGAAGTAAAGATGGTGTCTCTGTTGTTTTGCAAATCCCAGCCTTTGTTCATTTGGAATCACGTGACTGAAATGCGAGTTCCTCAGACGAATCCCTGCTGACCCCATTCACGAAAACAACAACCATGCCAACCCCCTGTCCCCAGCTCACAAGATATACACAGAGCCTCAGCATCATTTGTCTTTCCATCCAATAGCCTAAGCTGAAGTACAAAGGCATACCCCCTTCACAAAGAGGCAGCTGCCAACAGACCGAGTGCACGAGGCGCCCCTTCCTTTAAGTCTTGACTCGGCCGACATCTGCGTTCTAGAACTTGTAGTGTCTCGCCTCTCAGGGCGCCTCCTTTCCCCACCAGCGGTGAACACGTGCCCAGTGACGGACGCCTACTTCATGCAGAAACTGCCAGAATCACTGCAGCATGATTTCTAGTTCTAATTTCTTATTCATAACGTGCTTAATACCTTGAGGTTTCTAAGCGCAGACTCTGCGTTGTCTGGCTTCCAAGGCGAGCACGTTGCCCCTGAGCTATCCTCCCGGCTGGAGTCCCTTTCTTGTGAACTCCAGGCAGACGCCTTTACATTTCCACCACAGCCACAAGTCTTCCTCCTCTCACTTTTATTTCGTTTTTCCCGCAGTGGCTAACGTGCTAGTGTGCTAGATCCGCAAGGGTAACGCTAGAAAGTCAGATCTGTGAACATAGGGCAGGCAGACTAGACACGCCAGTTACTGTGGCATGGCATTTTATCGCATTCCACACTGTGATGTTACTGTGGCCTAGGTTTTCCAGTATCCATCGAGGATAGTTCAGATAATGTCACATTTTTTTTTATCTAGCGTTTCATACCCGATTCCTCTTCTAAGTGCTACAAAAACAGATGTTATAGCTACCAGATTTTATTGTACTGCATGCATCTCTCCTCCAGTCCCTTTTCAATAGAAAATACTATAATCTTAATCTCATCTCGTTTTTATGCAGTGCTCCATGATGAATTACTCCTGCTCCTAAACACTTTAATAATAGGTGTTATATTAATGAGAAATATAAGCCCACAGCCAAAGCACTACCAGAAGCTGTGGATATGCACACTTGTAAAGAGAAATGCCTAGATTAAGGGCCCGGTTAATGGAAATGGTGCAGAAATCCTGCAAGGGCCACGCGCCAAGAAGGACACTGTGCGAGCCTGTGCACAGAAATAAAATGTGTGCCCCGCGTATTCATGGAATTCACTGCGCAAAGTCACCGTCTTCACAAGTCACGCCCGGAATGCCCCTGAAACTCCCCCACATAAAGCATAAACAGCCAGAACAGCTACCTTTGCATGCTCCCCGGGGCGTGAATACACACACCCTTCAAACAGTGCATGGGGTCCCGCGCAAACAGGCCTGCATCTCAGGGATCCTGCGCAGGGTCCCCCGAATTGTTGCCGAAAACCCCGATAGCATGCGTATGAAAAATCATAACTCAGTAAAACCTCAGAAAATCTGTGTGCAAACCCCCGTAAACCGTTTGTGGACCCTGCTACACTGTTTACTCACTCCCCTAAATTCGGTTGGAACCCCAGTTGTCTACACGCACCCCTATATCCGACATGTTGTGATTCCTATGCGCAAGTGTACTTACGTCTGCCTACGGGTGACGTAGAGATTGAGGGATTTGTGTGCCAAGATGCTGTACGGTTGGTTCCATGAATACATGTTGTTTGGTGCAATTGTGAGGGATTGCCTGCAGGCCATCCCTTGGAACGCCCACTTTTTTGTATGTTCTTCCCCATTTTCTTTGTTCCGCCCATTCCCAGGCCATGCCCATGCTCTGAGGGGTATATCGCGCAAGACGCTCGACAGCTCGCAGAGATGTGCTGTGCTGAGCCTGCACGAACTCCACTCAAGGCCAAGAAAAGTCCCACACAGTCGATTCCATGAATCGACCAACACGGATTTGCATGCAAATTGGCAGGCAAATCCACGATTTAACACGCAAATAATTCCATGAATCGGGCCCAAAGCATTAATATATTGAAACAAAGGCTCAAAATAATAATTAGTGTTGCTTTTAGGTTGTGGCAGTTGTAACTTAGTCAATGCCAGACATGCCCGTTTGAAACAATATTGCAAGGACTTTCTTTTCTTCTTCGAGATATATAGGCATTTCACTTTAAACTTAAATGTTTGAATCTGAACATGTGTGTACGCGCGCGCGCGTGTACGTACGTACGTAAATACGTACGTGAACGTGGGCCTATACTCACTTCCAATAAACTTTGCTAAGGTCAGCAAACAATTCTCTAAAAAAAAGTTTCGGATTTTTTTATCGCAGATGACATTTTATTAAATAAATTCGGCATGGTACTACTCACTGCGAACATACCGCACATGCATTATCTCATACCCTCCTAATGAATGCTAATTGCTTAGGGCTCTGGAACATTCCCCTTTATCTGGGCGTACATGTGCTAGTCATTTGGTAAATGTATTGAATCCATTTGTTTAGATTAAGGAGAAATCAAGTAAGCTCGGAGTGGTATTGTAATTATTACCAGTCCCAGGCCCTGCTTGACATATTACAAGGCTCCTATTGATGTTAAATGGGAGTGCAGCGATTTCGGGAAGCCCGTTGAGAGAGACAATGCAGGACTCATGGCGGCTCACTGCATGTGGAGACCACCTGCCCTGAAGTAGCCGAGGGCGAAGTTCACGTTGGAAGGTACAGACATTTCAGAACGTCGGGAGCTTTGATGGATTTGCAGGCCATAGTGCCCATAGTTTTCAGAAGCGGCGCATGTGAAAAGTAGCTGCGTGGAACTATGTTGGTGGGCAGTCTGTGATCAGCTCAGATACGCCATCTGCTGCCTGTGGTAGGCCACTGTTATCTATCAAACTTGCATCCGGCCCCTTCCCAGAATACACTGCACCAGTAGTTCAATTGTGCCAATCATGTGGAAAGAGCTGAGCAGTGTGTTGTGGTTAGGAGCAACAGCAATAAAGTAACGTTTTCAACTGAAGTCGAATTATAAAACACGTTTGAGCAAAGCAGAGTACATGCACAATTATATTAACAGGCCAGAATGCGCACAGTAATCATCAGTACTCCCAGTTCAACCTTCTCATGAGAGTCAGTCTTTACTACCGAAGCCTCTTAGGGAGTACAACATCCCGCCCCTCTCTGACCTCTACCTTTGTTTTTTCGCACTCCCATCGAGACATGGCCAGCCCTGGGGAAAGGAGGGAGGGGTGTGAGGACTGTGACACAATGGGTGGACTAAGAGAACTGATGTTAATCCTAGGTAATCTGGCATTGCCTCCCATCCACCCTCGTCTGAAGCTATAGAAAGCAGTGACAGGAACCTAAGGCACCCTCGTCTCATCACAGTATCTACTTATGAAGCTATAGAAAGCAGTGACAGGAACCTAGAGCCGCCCTCGTCTCATCACAATAGCTACTTATGAAGCTATAGAAAGCAGTGACAGGAACCTAGAGCCACCCTCGTCTCATCAAAGTAGCTACCTATGAAGCTATAGAAAGCAGTGACAGGAACCTAGAGCCACCCTCGTCTCATCACAGTAGCTACCTATGAATCTATAGAAAGCAGTGACAGGAACCTAGAGCCACCCTCGTCTCATCACAGTAGCTACTTATGAAGCTATAGAAAGCAGTGACAGGAACCTAGAGCCACCCTCGTCTCATCACAGTAGCTACCTATGAATCTATAGAAAGCAGTGACAGGAACCTAGAGCCACCCTCGTCTCATCACAGTAGCTACCTATGAATCTATAGAAAGCAGTGACAGGAACCTAGAGCCACCCTCGTCTCATCACAGTAGCTACTTATGAAGCTATAGAAAGCAGTGACAGGAACCTAGAGCCACCCTCGTCTCATCACAGTAGCTACTTATGAAGCTATAGAAAGCCGTGACAGGAACCTAGAGCCACCCTCGTCTCATCACAGTAGCTACTTATGAAGCTATAGAAAGCAGTGACAGGAACCTAGAGCCTCCCTCGTCTCATCACAGTAACTACTTATGAAGCTATAGAAAGCCGTGACAGGAACCTAGAGCCGCCCTCGTCTCATCACAGTTTGTACTTATGAAGCTATAGAAAGCCGTGACAGGAACCTAGAGCCGCCCTCGTCTCATCACAGTAGCTACTTATGAAGCTATAGAAAGCAGTGACAGGAACCTAGAGCCTCCCTCGTCTCATCACAGTGTCTACTTATGAAGCTATAGAAAGCCGTGACAGGAACCTAGAGCCACCCTCGTCTCATCACAGTAGCTACTTATAGAAAGCAGTGACAGGAACAGTGTCTACTTATGAAAAAGCAGTGACGGGAACCTAGAGTTTACAGAGGAGACAGCACTAGGACATTCTGGTAGGTGTTTATTGAGCATCTCATGACGTTCCTTGCTTGCAGAGTCAAAGGGTGTGGATTGGAGAGTCTGAAAGACTATGGGTAGATCCCATGTGGAAACCAGCGGCTGGGAAGGAGGGCATTGAGACAAAAAATCCCTTGAGAAGCTACAAATGGCTCTAGTTGCTCCACTTCAGTTGACATTTCCCAAATAGTCCACTAAGGAACAATTGCATGTAAAGGGTCAAGAGTGACAGGGCCAGTTTGAAGCTTTCTGACAGGAAATTCAGGATTCACCATGCATCTACTGATGTAGGGGAAATGGCATTTCCATACAATGGCCGTAAAGGTGATGCCTGTCCGGCGATGGTTGTTAAAGCATTTATGCCAGCTTTTATACCAGTCATTACTAAGTTTATTAACAGTTCCTTTGCTGAGGGACTGGTGCCAGACCTGATAAAATAAGCTTGGCTCACCCTCCTCCTAAAAAAGTCATCACTTGATCCCATTATTGCAACCAACTATAAACCCATCACTGACGCGCCGTTCTTTCAAAAGATTCTAGATTGAGCTGCTTACTTGCAGATTCAAGAACATTTAAGCAAGAATAACATCTTTTCTATGCGTCAGTCTGGATTTAGTTGTTAGAACTGAAGGCTAATATTCTACAAGCAATTGACCAGGTAACATCATGTTGCTAATGCTATTGGAATTGTCAGCTTCATTCGACCTGGTCGATCATTCTATACTGATTGAAAGATGGTTACATTCTGCGAAGTGTTCAACATCAACAGCATATTTGGCAAAGTCCTTTTTATCCGACTGATCAGCTAGAGTATTCAGTGGCACAGCAGCAAAAGACATGCTCAAACTGCTCTTTGGTGTACTTCAGGGGTCCTATTTATCTCCCACCCTTTACAACATTTTTACCATGCCACTGTTTGAGTTACTGGATAAGAGAGGAATAATTTATACTAAGTAGGCTGATGATACACAGTGCCTGATCCCGATCACAGGAGATTATGAAAAAGACACTGAACTTGTCCACAAAGTTCATTCACTTATTCAACAATGGGTGGTCATTAATGGTATGGCCCTGAATGACACCAAGACTGAGCTGATGTTAGCAGGTACAGCAAAGGGACTAACCAAACTAAGAACTGAATATGATTGTTTTGTTGTGGCGGGGTGCACTATAGCGATGATAAAAAAAAGTTAAAACCTTGGGAGTTGTACTGGACTCTGGATTGAATATGAAAGCTCAGATGAATAACATTATCTCTACCTCTACAAACCATCTTGAATTGCTGAGGCAACTGTGACCATTCCTGTTTAAATATAGCCATACGGTGGTGGGCAAAGCAATACGTGGTGCAAAATTGGACTACTGCAGTAGTTTGCTTCATGGGATCAACAAGGATGCCATTTCAAAACTGCAAGTGATTCAAAAAAGTGCAGTTTGCGTAATTGAGGGGCTAAGAAGGAGGGAGCATGTCCCTGAAGCCAGAAGGGGATTACATTGGTTGACAGTTGAAGCCCGGATTTCATTTTGTGTCCTGAAAATGATGCACAAATGCCCCTGGCGATAGCCCAAGTTATATTTCAGATAGAATTGCTTGGTTACCAGCTCGAAGGACATTATGATCGAATTTCACCAACCTGTTGCTGGTACCGAGTGTAAATTGGCAGTCAGGGAGTCTTTTACAGTGCTGCACCAAAACTATGGAATACACTTCCACCCGATTTGAAGGGCTGCAACTCCCTTACTATGTTCAAACGCATCTTGAAGACCCATCTATTCACGTAAAGAACATTTGATGCACACTTACTTTTTTTTACTAGAAATAGATACTTGTGCTTTAGGATTATTTCATGTTTATATGTTGTATGTCCTTGTGAGCACTCTGATGCCTTCGGGCTTGCTTCTTTGGGGGCTATAAAAATAAATAAATACATAAAATACATAAATATACAAGATGACCTCCAATGCCGGTTGTAGGCAGACAAGGCTGAAGGGTGACGAGATGACCGCATGCATTTGGCCACTTCTGAAGTGTCCTCTTCCCTTGGAGAATCATCAATTCAACTGCCAAGCCATCATCAGACAATTGTGAAAGGTTGACCTCAGGGCATCAGTGTGCCACAGAGGTGGAGGGTTTATTGGGGGACACCATGGCATATGAGATGCCAATTTCAGCATCAATAGGAACTATGCCTTCCGAGGCCAGAATAGGGAGATCAGTATTACACCCCTCTCTGCAGATTTTCCTTGAGGAAGTGCAACAGGAGGAGGAATGGCAGAAAGGCATATACATATCTCTTTGGCCATAGCCCTGGAGTTCTTTATTCAAATTCCTGGTTCAGGGAGTAGAGCTGAAAACAGTGGAGGCAGGGTGTTCTCCTGAGTGGCACAGGTTCATCTATGGGATCCAGCCTCCCACGCCCTCACAACTATTGCAAACCATCTTACACATTGTCTTGGAAATGCAAACATTGACTGATGTGATAAAAACCCAAATTAGCCTGCTGATGAATTCATGATCCCCAGAAGGGAGATCACTGGAAGGTCCTTCAAGCATGTCTCCACAGAAGCAAGGAGGCATAGTGTAATCAGGATCAAGGATCAGGAATGGTTTAAACCCTGCTTGTTTATGAAAGCCTTTGTGACCCGGTTGTCAGTACGGACAAGGATTTGCCTGTCCTGCACTCTGCTGCAAAAGTGAACCCAAGTTGTGTGACCACAATGTCTGGATCAAGTCACCCTGGAGCACATCAACCCCTTTCCGTTTGAACTGGCATCTGTTGTGAAAAGAACTGGGATGCATGGGGGCCAGGGAATAACCTCATTGAAGGTTCTCCATAACACCCTACCACTTCAGCTGGTGTTGGAGGATATTGGAATTACTTTATCACACCCAGCTGATGCAGGAGACAGGTGGTTCAGGAGATGATTCTCTAAGGCCTTCTGGTGGAACCTGATCCATTGACCAGTGGATGTATAAGGTGCCACCTCTCCCCATGATTGCAGCCAAACTCCAGTAGGGGCTGTGGAAGCAGCTATCATTTCTCACATGCGTTGTTGGAGTTTCTGGATCCTTGGTTCTGGAAGGGAGGCAAATCCTTTGTAGGTATCAAATGGGATGTCTAGGAACTGGGTTAGGCTAGACCTATGACGATTCATCATGTATCCACAAGTCTCCAGAAACATGCACATGTTTGAGGTATAAAGAATGGAAATATCCCCTGTTGGGACTTGGACAAGCCAGCCATCCAGATAGGGATATAACGGCATACCCTTTCTGCAGAGACGGTCCATCAGGGGAGAGAAGCTCTTGGTAAACACTCTGTGGGCTAATGCTAGGCCAAATGCTAGTTTCTCCTGACACTTCTCAAGGGAGCATGTAGATAGTCATTCTCCAGGTCTACTGCCGTGAGCCAGCCCCCCAGTAGTGCAGCTGCAATGAACTTCTACTGGGTTATCATACAGAAAGGCCAGTATCTTACCCATTAATTGACTTGCATTAGATCCGGAACTGGGCAGAAGTCACCTGGGGTAGTCTTTGTGAAGAAGAGCATAGTATGCATTGCACGGTTGCTTCTGCTCTAGCCACCCTGCTCATGGCATTCTTCTGGCTTAGTGTCTGGATACACTTTAGTTGAGTTTCTCGTTCCCTGGGTAACTGGGTAGAGGAGAATAGATCATTCTGGAATCTGGCAGTATCTCACTGAAATTGATGCAGTATCCGTTTGATCTGACTATGATCGTCTGTCACTGCACTGTACTAGCCTGGCCCTATGGTCGTTTGTCACTGTACTAGCCTGGCCCTATGTTCCTTTGTCACTGCACTGTACTAGCCTGGCTCTATGGTTGTTTGTCACTGCATTGTACTAGCCTGTGCTATGGTCATCTGTCACTGCACCTCCCCCTCCTAAAAAAACAGACCCTGCACCCAGCCATTCCTACTGATTACAGGCCTATCACCACCGTTCCCTTCCTGTTAAAAATCCTTGACAGAGTTGCTTATCGGCAAATTCATAATTACTTAGAGTCCAATCAACTACTTGGATTGCGTCAATCTGGCTTTCGTCCTCAACGAACAGAAACTGCCCTTGTTGATCTCAAGAGCCAGATTGATGACATTAAAGATAAAGGTAAGGCTGCCATCCTACTCCTCCTAGATCTTTCTGCAGCCTTCGACCTGGTCGACCATAAAATACTCTGTAACCACCTCTCCTCTGCTGCCCATTTCTCTCCCTCTGCTGTCACGTGGATACAATCCTTCTTTGCCAACAGAACCATGAGGGCCTTTTCCTCCGTGGCAGCAGCAGACCCCATCCCCATGACCTGTGGCGTCCCACAAGGCTCATGTGTTTCCCCCACCCTATACAATATCTTTACAAAACCTCTCTTTGATAAACTGGATCGTCTGGGTGTCACCTACACAAACTACGAGGATGACACCCAGATACTCCTCACCATCTCCGGCAATTACAATGCTGATGTCACTAGGATCAATGAAATCTTCTCCGTCATTCAGGCCTGGATGGCCACACACGCCCTCTGCCTGAATGACGAGAAGACTGAATTGCTCCTTGTCGGTTCACCCGACAACTTACAAAAACTGAGCCCTGACTACTCCAATATCAACATCGATGGCAACACCATCCCTGTCGCCAAAAATGTGAAAACACTCGGCTTTTATCTTGATGCCAGTATTAACCTTACCAAACAAGTCAACTCGACCGCCTCAGCTACCGCCTATACAGGGAGACTAATTAGAGCCTGCAGACCCTTTCTCTCCACTAATAGCTGCCTTACGCTAGCTAGAGCTCTCATACAATCTAAGCTACACTACTGCAACAGCCTCTACCTAGGTGCCAACCAATCTATAATCAGTAAACTCCAGGTTCTTCAAAATAATGCGCTATGAGAAGCACTAAACATTCCTAGGCGGGAACATATTTCCGCCACCAGAATCACATGCAAATGGCTCTCCATTCAACAAAAAATTGATTTAAAGACTCTCTGCCTCACTTACAAAGCCCTCAACCACATAGGCCCTCCCTACCTTACTAACAAATTCACAATGAAACCGTCCATCAGAACTACTAGATCCTCCAACACTTTATGCCTCACGGTACCTAGATTTATCTCTAAAAGAGCCAGAGGCTCGAGCTTTACAGTCCTCGCCTCCCAACTATGGAACACCTTGCCCCTGAACATCAAATCCTCCAAATCCTTCCAGTCCTTCAGGAAACTTGCCATTGGGTGGCTACTGACAAAAAGCCAACCATAAGCTAGGCCTAGCTATAATCTGTATATATTGTACATGCCTTACCTATGTCTTTACTGTATGCATTTACTACCATTGTCTGTATATACTGTATATAACCTTTCATAATGTACCACTGCTAATTACCATGTACTGTGCCTTGTAACCTGTCCTAAGCGCCCTTTTACTCCCGGGTCCGGAGCGCTATATAAATAAAATAAACAAACAAACTTCCCCTACCAAAGAGTCTGAGACCTCCCGCCAGGACTCTTTGAAGAAGAGTAGACATCCTCCAACAAGCTAGGTCTCCCCTGCTTTAGTAGAAGCTGGAGGTGGAAGTTTTTGATGCTGCAGGTTGCTTCCCTCTAGAAGTCAATCCCCTTCTGTGGCCCTGAAAAGATTCTCTGGATTTAGAGGTGGTAGCAGATAGCAGAGTTTTCTAGGCTTGTGATCACAGCACAGGGCGATGCCTGCCACAAGAGAGGGCATGCTTCCAGTCTTAAAATGACTTCTCCAAAAATTAGTCCAGCAGTGGCCCAATCGGGCATGGCCCCACAAAGGGAAGATTCATAAGGTTTGTCTTGCGTGGAACTTCTGTGTTCCAGGTATGGTGCTGCATGTATCAGCGACCTGCCAACAGAGCAAGTGGAAGCTGCTGCTCTAAGGATACCGTTCTTACTATCTAATAGATACTGGACTTGCTTTTCCATCAATGCCAGTAAAGGCTAAATACCTTCTCCTTCCAGGTAGGGAGTCTTCAGGGACTCAATGTCCAATATCAGAGATTGCAAAATGGTGGATCAACTATAGACAGTTGGGTCAGAATGCTGGGCGCCTGCAACAGTGCAGCCACACTCTTACCTTCCCAAACTCCTGAAAATGACTACAGCCTGGTCCCAGCACTTCATCGCTCTTCTGTTGGAGGAAGAAAAAACACAGGAAGATGTCAGGGTGTGGCAGGGTTTTATACACCCCTTAACGGAGTAAGGGGAAAATATTAGATTTTACAACTTTGTTGGTTTTCTGTCCAGAGTGCAGGTGCCTTTGTTAGTAAGGACGGTGATGAGACTAGGGTGAATTGGAGGTAATGTGTGTGTGTGAGTCGTGCGACCTTAAAGTCTTTGCTGAACAGAGCGAATAAACACCTCGGCACACCTATATGAATGCTTATCTGGTAAGAACCCAAAGGGGTATTTTAAACATTTTAGAGGAAAAAATGTAGGCTATTTGAGGTGCGGGGGAAGACACTCAACCTTGGCATCTAGGTTGGATATAAATGAACAAAAAAATGGTTGTTCGTAACAAGAATATTAGGAACTCCCGTCCCCTGCACACTGTCTAGTATCTGAATATCAGAAAAATATTTTTAGTAGAATTAAACCAAAGTTCATAACAATCCTTTAGTATAGTTTCATAAGCAAGAAACAGTTCAATGAGTGCGATCACTATCAAAGAAAGCAATCTTTTTTCTTTTTTAGGAAAACATAGTATTTTATTATACACAAAAAAACGCGTTTCGAGTAGAATTACTCTTCTTCAGGGGCAATACAACAATTCTTCAAATCTCTAATGAAAAAATGGAAAAGAAACACATCTTAGTACATTATTTGTAACTACAGTTTAAAGAAAACATGAAGATATTTCGTAGCAGATATGACCACCAACACCAGTACCTGAGATTTTTTTAGGAGGAGAAAAGCCAGGCGAGGGAAAAAGAAAACCCTGCCAAAAGAACAAACACTGAAGCAAGATATAATAGTGAACATCTCCTCTAAATCACTCTCTCGGGCCCAACTAGATACCTTAAATTTAGGTATCTCATTTATACCGACAAACAATACAAGCTTATTCGAAGAAGAGGTCAACCTTTTTAAATTGATCCGTAAAATGGAGCTAAAGGTCTTTTTTAACAACCTAACGACAGAAACGAGCAAAAAAGAAAAATGCCCATATCTTGAATTGAAAGACAAAAGTCATTTCCATCCACAAATCAACCATCCTTTGATAAATCTGTTTAAAACCAAGACTACTAGAGCACTGAAACGCTTAAAATATACTACCACAAGCAAACAAAATATCAAAAAACACCAGCTTAAGATTATTAAAGATCTCGCTGAGGACAACATCATTATGATCAAAAAGGCGGACAAAGGCGGCGCCCTGGTGAGTATGGATACTTCATTCTATAATGAAGGTTGCCTCAAACTACTATCGGATCAAGATACCTACCTCAAATTGGACAGTGACCCTATTGACAAAATCAAAATCACCATCAAAAAAACCATTGAGAAAGCTGAGAACGCAGACTGGATATCCGAGAACACAAGTACATTTTTGATTAACAACCATCCAGTTACACCGGTTTTCTATGGTCTTCCAAAAATTCACAAAAATAGAATGAACCCACCTTTACGACCTATAGTCGCAGGTACAGAGAGCATTTTTCATCCTTTGGCAGTATATTTGGATACAGCATTACAACCTTTAATTAAAAAAACAGCATCTTATCTGTAAGATACACATTTTCTACAGAATATTAAAAATCTGAACTTGGAAGAATCAAATCTATTACTTTTCACAATGGATGTGACTAGTCTTTACACCTCGATTCCACATAATCAAGGCATTGATGCTCTAGAGTGGTTTCTACTAAAACATGATGAAGCCAAAATCCACAAAGTTTTTGCCATAGAACTCATAAACATCATTTTGTTTAACAATTATTTTCGATTTAATGGACAATTCTATCTGCAAACCTCAGGTACTTCAATGGGGTCCCCAGTGGCACCCTCACATGCTAATATATTTATGTACTTCTTTGAACATACCCATGTCCTTGACAATGTTATTTGGAAAGACAAGATTAAGAGCTGGTTTAGATATATTGGTGACGTCTTCGGCATATGGAAAGGGACGTAAGAAGAACTCCTTATTTTCTGGGATTATCTCAACAAATGTAATGACAGAATCAAACTGACGATGGATGTAGGAAAACCGTCAGTCAATTTTTTGGATGTCACCATTGAAATTACCAATGATGGTCTCAAGACACAAATCTACAGGAAACCAACAGATGTTAACAGCAGTCTACATTTCCAAAGTTTTCATCCTAAACATCTTAAAGAAAACCTACCTTACAGCCAGCTCCTGAGGGTTAAAAGAATTACTTCAGAAGCAAACAAATTGGAGGAAGAGTACACCATCATGAAAACAAGATATAGAGACAGATGTTTCCCTGGAGATCTGATTGACAAAGCTATACTCAGAACAGAACTACAAACTCGTGAGGACCTCTTGGACCCAAGAGCTAAAACTCAAAAAACAAATCTAATCCATTCCTTGAAATATTCTAGTCAAAGTTTCAGGTTAAGAGGATTATACATAAGAATTGGGAGATCATCAAAACTGACCCACAATTGAACCAACTCTTTCCTGAACCTCTTATGCTGGCCTTTAAGAGGGGTAGAAACTTTCGGGACAAGCTGAAAAAAAACAAAACAACCAAACAAACTGTTCTATGCAAAACTAAGAATGGGACCTTTCCATGTCTTAATTGTCAACATTGTTCAAATGTGATCAAAGGCGACCATATTTGACACGGTAACACTGGTAAAAAGATACCATTGAAACAATATGCTACGTGTGATTCCAAAAATGTTGTCTATGCTTTACGCTGTCCATGTGGTAAATACTACGTTAGTAAATCCACTAGAAAAGCAAAAGAAAGATGGACAGAACACAAGTCCAACATCCGTACTAAAAATGCTAAGTCACCAGTATACAGACATTTCAGAGATCATCATCACACAGTCGCACAAATGCAATTTGTTATACTTGAGGTTGTACACCCACTCCCTAGAGGAGGTAACCTACATAAATTACTTTCTCAGGGAGAACTCTTCTGGATTCACTGCCTTGATTCCCTCTCTCCCTTAGGGATGAACAAAGACTACTATCTGGGCCCTTTTCTGTAAAAACACCCCCCTTTTTTAATTTTTTAATTGTTTAAAGGTATAGGAATGTTCAAATTCTGTGAATCTATGTTGGGTGTAAGCACTTGTCTTTCATTATTTGGTCTCATGTTGTAGTGATTCATGCATTCATTTAAGACTGTGCGTCCCTACCGGGGCAGGCAATTAGAAGTACCATTGACACTCTATGGTTCGGTTTTTTCTGACCTTAGGACACCACAGGGCGACTTATTACTATTTCACCTACTACTTCATCTCTTGAGCTAAATATCTCCTTCTAATTTCTTCCCGATCTGGCCTCTAGCTCACTGTTTTTCGTAGATTTCACTTTACATGTATACTTCTACATTCCACACCTTTTTTAGGGTGGTTATGTCTACTTCGCAATTACAAATATGGCGTCATCATGATGACGATTCAGTCATCTCAATACTGGCCTTCTCCTGACGCAAGCGCAGACGCAGTTGCACTTCATAACCGCGGCGTACCTATTTGTTTACTTTCCTCCTGACGCCGCCTGTGATTTTTTCCACGTATGGCGTCAGATATATAATGGTACTCTTTTCTCGGGCGCATGCGCTCACGGGTTGTGGCAATCTTATTTCATATGTATACTTATACATCCCACACCTTTTTAGGGTGGGTGTGTTCACTTTGCTATTACGATTATGGCGTCATCATGATAAATACTGACCCCTTTCTGGACACAAGCGCAGACGTGGCTGCACCTTTAGACCGCAACGTATCTGTTTGTTTACTTTTGTATTGACGCCTCCGCGATTACTCACGAATGACGTCTGACCTATGATGTTACTCTTTCCTCGGACGCACGCGCATACTTTCTCCTGCTATTGCGCATGCACCCGATTACGCTCTGGTGTACTTAAGAGAGACTGCCAGATGAGCACTTCATCCTCCACCGACTGGATGTGCTCTTGCTTGGCTCCCGAATCTCCTAGTCTCTTGACTAATTGTAAGTATATTTTATCTCTTTATAGAGATTTTCTGACATATTTGGAGTTTCGTTTTAGAAACTCACACTTTGTATTTGTATTTTTCTGTGCTCCCACAGCTTTACTCTGTTAGGAGATTCTGCTCCAAATTTGTTCTCTGGCGGACACCTTCTCTTCTAAAGTAAGTTGAAGACTCCGAACTTATTATCTTTTTATTTGGTTTAATTGGGTAGAACTCCGTTCTTGGCTACAATTATGATTTCTGGTTACATATTAGGTATTGGTTCACCACCAGATACATTGGATTATCCTGAGATATTAGGACTTCTTTTTGTCTTCATTTTTGACATCCACACTCTGTGGTAAATGTGGTTATCTTCTTTTCTTTCTGACTGTACTGACTGCAATCTTCTAACAATATCTTTTTATAAAACTCTCTCCAGACCAGGTTGGGTGGCGGTTAATATGATGATTGTTTTACATATTGCTCTAAATGGATATCAGGTTCCTTTGTGTCACAAATTCAAGTTTGCTTTCTGTTTTCTTATGTTAAACCAGACTACTAGATGTGTAAAAATTAGAATACTTACTATGTGTATCAGGGTTGTTCTACCAAAGTATGTTGGACTCCCACCTTGATGGTATTTGCTATGAAACTGGTGGCTTCACCGCCTTTAAAAGTGGTCATATCTGCTACGAAATATCTTCATGTTTTCTTTAAACTGTAGTTACAAATAATGTACTAAGATGTGTTTCTTTTCCATTTTTTCATTAGAAATTTGAAGAATTGTTGTATTGCCCCTGGAGAAGAGTAATTCTACTCGAAACGCGTTTTTTTTGTGTATAATAAAATACTATGTTTTCCTAAAAAAGAAAAAAGATTGCTTTCTTTGTTGGTGATCGCACTCATTGAACTGTTTCTTGCTTATGAAACTATACTAAAGGATTGTTATGAACTTTGGTTTAATACTACTAAAAATATTTTTCTGATATTCAGATACTAGACAGTGTGCAGGGGACGGGAGTTCCTAATATTCTTGTTAGGAACAACCATTTTTTTGTTCTTAAAGTCTTTGCTTACAGCAAGTTCTAGTGCACTAGTGGCATATTTCAATGTTGTTATTTGTTGAGTATCTCTACAATGGTGCCAAAAGGTATCTTGTCAACAACTGGACATGTGACCCCTTTGCTCTCTTCCAGTTTGCTTCTCTTGTTATTTTAAACCATTAGTTATTATGCTAAAGCCATGTTCTTTTATTCTGCCTTAGTTACATGAAGGGCTTGTGGTAAAATTTGGGTAGGAAATCATGCGAGTGCGAAACGGGAGCTTTGTAAGGTTAGCCTTGGTGAAGCTTCTGTGTTCCAGGTATGGAGCTTGATATTTCAGTGACCTGCGAAAAAGGAACTTCCTGCAGACGCTCCTGCTCCAAGCATATCATTCTTAAAATCTGATCAGTACTGGACCTGTTTTGAGCATCATCTCCAGCAAAGGCCGAACATCTTGTCCTTCCTGATATGTGGCATAGAAAAACAAAGTCCATCATCAGAGATTGTGCAGAATACCCTGAATACGTTCCTTCCCTAATGATCAAATGAATCGGTAAGTAAGTCCTTGGGTACCATTAATTCTATTGTCCACAGGGTCAGCTGGCGTTACCTCATCTGCGGTACAGTTGCTGTGTCCTGTGAGGTCTTCCAGCTTGTCATTTAGTCTGATCCTAAAGTCTAAGAGTTGATAGTGCTTAAATAGGTGTCTGGGAAAGCAGGGTTTCTCGCTATCCCTCCATTCAATAAGGAAAACATTGTGTCTGTTCTCGTGAAATGGAAAATGAATCGAGAGCATTGTCTGGAGGTCTTCTCACTTTCTGTATGCAATGACAGCCCTTTCCTCATTAAGGGTTGCCCCCATCAGCCCTTCTTCAGGGTACTCTGGTGTGTCCACTGTGCGATCAACAGCAACTAGGCCTATGACCTTCACTGCTATCACCTCAGCTGTTATTGCTCCCCGTGGCGGCCCCACAGGGTTAACTTGAGCGTCTTGCATGACTTCCACCACTGCGACTTTACAGAGGTTACCATTCTGTTACTGTGTCAATTAAAATGTCTCCCGTGTCTCCTATGCTTTGAATGATGAGATTTCCTGCTGTCAGGAGAAGGACTAGGAGAGCTAAAATAAAAAATATACAAATCAAGAGAACAAAGCTATTTAAAAATAGGTCATGGCGGATTACAATCCCTGTAAGATAGTTAAGAGTGTTAAGGTTCCTGCCGCAGAGTTATGCTTGTTCCCAGTAAAATAGCTGAGGGGGTTAGTGTGCCCTCTGCAGAGATCTGCATGCAGTATGCAGGGCACAGCTTCCTCCACCAAACATTTGAGAAGATGGGGTCACTAGTGTGGTCAACCGATTAAAAAGGAAAAAAATATACTCTAATTTTACTGCTGATAAAAATCGATTTGAAATGTCCTCCCGGAGACCGCTAGGGGGCACAGAGCATGACAGACCTGTAACGCTCGTGCTCCGTCAGCCCAGCAGGGCCTAGAGCCTTTTTTCAATCCCCAGCCGGGATTTTGGAATAGAGCCGAGGGAGCCCTGCGACCGAGCAGCCTACCCCATTAGGTGCGCAGGTCCAGGGGCCCATTCTCACGCGGGCCTGGAGCAGAACCCCCGGCGGGGCTAACGAGGGACACCCGCATCCATGCGCAGAGTGCACACAGGGGACAGGAGGCCTGTCGCGCCACGGATTCGCCGGCCCCCTAGAAGGCAGCGGTGAACCCGAACTGCAGCGGGCAACAGTGACACTAGTGGAGGGGACACAGAGGCGAGGCGTGGATGGGAAGGCCCCGGCGCACATGAATAGGAGCGGTGGGCACCGACACACTGCCAAGGCCAACGCGGGCCGCTGCGTGCCGCGGGAAGCAGTGAGGAGCCGGGCCCGGACCCCCAGCTGGGAGTCCTGTGCCAGAGCGGGACCGGTGAGGAGGACACCGCGCACCCAGATTCTGCCAGGGGCCCCCCAAATGCGCCCTGGAGCGGCCATCCCCAATCGCCAGCCTGCGCAGTGAAGTGCCATCAGAAAAGGAGTCCGGATCCGGGGTGTCAGCCCCAGAGACACGAGGAGACACTCGCCGGGCCCCAACGCTCACCCAGCTGAACCCAAACCGGAGGTGGTTAGGAGATCGTGGGGGGGGGACCACACAGGGAGGATATAGATGTGAGGATCTGCCCTCCTCCCCCCCACTCGCCGCAGCCCGACCCCATCGGGGCCTACCCAGGGAGAATTACCAACCTAAGGTCAGGGACGACGCAGCTGCCCCGGATGGGGAGGCTGCCCTCTCCTCCCGCACCACGTAGCAGCTACCCATCAGGAGGGGAGGGGCCCGGAGGCTAGTGCTGGTACCCCCACAACGTGCTGAACCATCACAAAGGCCCACCACCAGGAAGGCGACCACTGTTGAATGAAAAGGAGCTGGGACTGCAGCGGGGAGCACTGGAATCCGTGTTGGCGCGCTTGGTGAGCGGCACCGCGCTAAGCTGCACCCAGATAGCAAGAACCTGGAGCAGATTACACCCACCAAGGCAATCCTCGCGCTCCAACTTTTCCGTCGATCACACATAGCCCCGAGTGAGGCCCAAGAAGTTGACATGTCCAAAGGTGGCGACCCCCCCACTGCAGCGCTTACAAAAGCTGATCTTAAGGACATTCTCCAGGAGATCAAAGCAATCTGGACGGATATACAGGCCTCAATAGTTGATCTCAGAGGGAGAGTAGAAACCCTAGAAGACAAAATGGAGGGAATGGAAAACAACCACCTCCAGACTGATCTGCTGGACATGAAATATGAGGCGAGGTTAACGGACCTAGAAATGAGGGAGGAGGACATAACCCTGAAGATGGATGATCTCAAAAATAGGGAACGCCGAAACAATCTACACATTATGGGCGTGACCCAACAAAGAGGGGAGACACCGGCGGACGTGGGGATAAAAGTCCAAGGCCTGATAAACCAACGCTTCACGATAGAACGGGGCAAGGAAGTCCAGCTAGAAAGAGCACACCAAGGTGGAGGTGGTGGTGGGGGAAGCCCCAGGACGATCGTGGTACGATTCTTCCGCTATATGGTGAAAATGGAGGTTCTGGAAAAAGCAAAATGGATGGGAAGCTTCGTCTTCGAAGGGGATACAATCAGGATCTATCAGCACCTCTCCGCCCTCACGCTCACCCGCAGGAGAGAGTGCCGCCCGCTTACCCAGTGGCTTACTAGCCAGGACATTAGATACAGATGATCCTTCCCATTTGCCCTCTCCTTTGAACGGGCCGGCGTAGACTATAGAGTGACTAGCGGTAAGGAGGCCCCACAAGTGCTGCATGTGCTCAAGGAGGATGCTCTGGCGGAAGGAAACGAGGAGGGAATACAAGCCTTGCCAGAAACCAGGAGGGAACCGGGGGGCCCCTGGTCCACAAAGACGAAGACAAAGGGCAGAAGAAAATTTAAGAAACCAAACACCCCGACGGAGAACGCAGGAGATTATTATAGACATCATGTTGGGAAGTGGGAAATTTATAGCCAAGCATTCCCGACACGAAGTGAACTAGAGGAGCGTCGGTTGATGGACATTCTCTCACCCTGGTGGCTTGCCCGTTGGCAAGCGTCATGAACAAGGGGGTTTGCGGGGAGGGGGGGAGAGGGAGTTGGGGGTATGGGTTCTCGGGTTCAGCAGGGATTCAGCTCCGAAAAGGGATGGGGTAGCTCCCACAGGACAGAGTGGAAGACGAGTGCAAGGCAAAGACCCTATGGCAAACAATGAGAAGAGGGGCCGAGTCGAGGCATTGAGGATGGGCTCTCTCAATGTGAAGGGACTTAACTCCACAGCAAAGCGCTCCCTTCTGGGGAGGGAAATGAAGAACGCAGGGATTGATGTTCTCTTTGTGCAAGAAACCAGAACGGTGAAGGGGGAGGAGAGGGCCATCCAGGGGCACACGTGGGACAGACTTTTTGGACATCTGGTAAAACAAAGAGAGGGGGAGTACGAATTGTCCTTCACAGGAATCACCAACTCACGGAGGTGGTGAGTTGGGGAAGGGAGGACGGAAAAGCCATGGTGGTATCAGGTAACTTGCACAACTCCAGAGTTACCCTGGCAGCTATATATTGCCCAAAAGTAGGCCAGATGGAATTCTCTCAAGAAGCCCTGGGAGAAGTGATGTCCAAAGCGGAGGGGCTCCTGCTCCTGGGTGGGGACTTCAACATGTGGGCAGAAAGGGAGTTGGACCATAGTGGGAAGTCCATCCGTCGGGCAGTAGAGGGGGAAGACCCAATGGGGGGTTCTGTGACCTAATGTGGGAACATGGGTTGGTGAACATATGGAGGGAACTACACCTGACTAGGCTAGGATATACCTTCTACTCCACAGTCCATGGCACTAGGACAAGAATAGATTATATACTCACGGGACACCAACACATGAGCAGGGTGGACACTTGCGAGGTCCGCCCGGTCAGCTGGTCAGACCATGACCTGCTCTGGTCGGATTATTGCCTATCAGGTCTCAAACCTAGGGAATCCTTATGGAAATGTAATGACTTTCTACTCAGAGATGCAGTTTTTAAGGAGGAAATGATCACGGCAATCAGAGAATATTTCGAGTGGAATGATACTGGAGAAGTCAACCGGGAGACAGTATGGGAGGCGGCGAAGGCTAAATGGAGGGGCAGGCTCATTAGTGAAGGGGCATCCAAAAAGAGGGTTAGGACCTTCCTGACTCACAGACTGAGGTCAGAGATAATTCAACTGGAGAGGTCAGAGGGGAAATGAGAGGAGGCGAGGGAGAGAGACCTGGACTCCGCACGAGGGAAGAGGCAAGAACCTAGGGAATTGGAAATGGGAAAAATTGTAGCGGGCCTCCAACATCTGCGCCAAAGGTACTACGAAAAAGGGGATAAAGCCGACGCCATGCTGGCAGCGAAACTTCGAGACCAACGGGCAGATAGATGGGTGGCAAGAATCCAGAGCGGGAATGGTGGGGAAAGATCTGACCTGGAAGGCATAGTCGAGGAATTTGCTGGGTTTTATGAGTCACTTTACGGGAAGGCAGGTGAGGCAGAAGGGGATACACTGGAGGCATACCTTGACGGGATCACCTCCCTGCCCTCGGAATCCCAGAGGTGTCTGCCCTGGACGCCCCGATAACAGAAGAAGAGGTGCTTAGAGCAATATCCGGGTTGAAGCTGTGTAGGGCCCCAAGGGAGGATGGGTTCACTGCAGGCTTCTATAAGACCTTCGTGGGCCACCTGGCGGGGTTTCTAGCAGGTCTCTTTTCCAACATCATGGTGTCCGGGAGGGCTCCCCCATCCTTTGGCAAAGCACTAATTATGGTAATCTCGAAGGAAGGCAAGGACCCGGCAGATTGCCGGTCCTATAAACCAATTTCTCTCCTGAATGTGGATGCCAAGCTATTTACCATGACCATTGCTATGAGGCTGGACGGCCATATGCCGGGGCTTATCCACACCGATCAAGTAGGCTTCATACAGTGAAGGCAGGGGGCGGATACCCTTAGAAAAACTCTACATCTTATGAGAGAGGCAGCACCAAAGGGGGGTAACCCGGTCCTAGTAGCCATCGACGCGGAGAAGGCGTTCGACCGAGTGGACTGGGGCTTCCTCCATGGTGTACTCAAGAAACTGGGCTTTGGAGGAGGGATCCGGGAAGCTATCAAGGCCCTATATACGACCTCATCAGCTAGAGTCACGGTGAACAGGCGCTTGTCACGTATTTCTGGCTTTCAAAGAGGGACTAGGCAGGGTTGCCCCCTCTCCCCACTTTTGTTCGCATGACTATGGAGATACTCGCGGAATATCTCAGGGGTTCCCCGAGAGTACGGGGTATTGATGTGGGAGACCGTACCTTTAAACTTAGCCTCTACGCAGATGACATCCTGTTACACCTGAGAGAACCCACCAGTTCATTCCCAGCAGCCCTGCTGGTGATTGAACAATTCGGAAGGTTTTCAGGCTTTAAGGTAAACATAGGCAAATCCATGATCTTCCCCTTTGCACCTGACACAGATAGAAATTTGGAGGAACTCACTCCGCTTGGTCTCCAGGTCTGCATGGAGGGGATAAAATACCTGGGGATCAACATTGTTAGACCTAATGAGAACCTGAGCCAGGCAAACTTCCCCCCGCTCTTCGATACGTTTTTCAGGGACATGGAGGGTTGGGGAAGGGGGCAAATATCCTGGATGGGAAGAATAAATGCCGTAAAGATGAACCTTCTCCCCAGGGTGCTTTACGTATTCCAGAAGCTCCCATTGGAGGCCCCAGAAAATTACCTCATAGAGGCTAAAAAGCGCATACTGAAATGTATATGGCAAGGCCAAAGACCTAGAATAGGCTACGAGACTCTCACCCTCCCAAAAGAAAGAGGCGGGGTTACCCTCCCGGATCTGCAGACCTACCACAGAATGGCTCAACTAAGGGTACTGGCCCCCCACCTAAGGGAGGACCCGAACAAACAATGGGTCTACCTCGAGAACTTCCACCTGAAACCAGTCACGGTGGGGGAATGGTTATGGGTACCATTAAAAAAGCTCCCAAAAAGAATTAAGGACCAACCAATAATAGGCACAATGTGGAAAGGGCTAGCAGGAAAGGCCAGTATAGAAATGGTGACCACGTGGCCCTCCCCACTGAGCCAGGTCCACGCCAATGTTAGAAGAAATCCCAGGTCACGAACACTACCAGTCCTGGTTCGACGCAGGCCTCGGGTGAGGGAGGACACCTTCATAAGCATTCAGGAACTCGAGGAAGCACTGGGAATTGGTGCGCTCTCCCCCCTCCTATACTTATGACTTAAGGGAGTCCTGATGAAGCCGAAACTAAAACCATTCATACAAGGAAAGCTCACCCCCGTCGAGAAAGTCCTAGACACACATGTAGAAATGAAGGGGCTCATCTCCCTCCTCTATGTAGCACTCATGATCCCCCGGGAGGGAAGAACGAGAAGTCTGAGAAGAAAATGGGAGAGGGACGTGGGCTGTGAAATTGGGGATAGCCTCTGGGGGAGACTCTGTAGCAGAGCATTCAAGACATCGATCTCATGCCAATATAAGACCCACGCCATCAAACTCCTCCACAGGTGGCAGTATGACCCAATCAGACTCTCCAGGATGTTCTCTGACGTGGTCCCTGTGTGTTGGCACTGCTGTGGAGAGTCAGCCAATTACTGGCCCATGTGGTGGTCATGCAATAAAGTTCAAACCTACTGGTCAGAGGACCTCAGCTGGCTTAAGGAGGCGGGAGAGGGGGTCTACCCTCTAGACCCAGTCCTTTTGATATTTGGGCTGCAGCAAAAAGATGAACATTGGGAAAAACTCCCGGACCTGACACACTCCCTACTACTGGCAGCCAGAGCCGCTAGGGCCAGAACATGGAAGAAGGCTGCCCTCCCCACAAGGAGAGAATGGGTGGCAGTGGCCGAGGACATCTATTTTATGGAAAGACTCACAGCTGCGATACAGGGCTCGAGTGCACAGATAGAGACTGATTGGCTACAATTCATGGAGGCGTTTGGCAACACAGAGGAAGCAACCTGAAGCTAACACTCGCTCCCGACTCGGCCCATAACCCGTCCAAGTTTAGAAAATATGGTCTTTGACTTTGGGAAGTTGGATTGTTACCAACCTTCCACAGCCTGGTCGGAGCTACCCACAGAGATTTACCACGGACGGGAGGTGCCTCTGTCCCGAGACAACGGAATTGGGTGGTGTAGGGAGGGGGGAGAAAACACCGGGGAATGGGGGCTTTCTTGAATTGCGCACGTGGGCATGTGCCCAAAGTTGTTCATGCTAACATGCACCCTGTATCCTTTGAAAATCAATAAAATTGAATTTAAAAAAAAGAAATGCCCTCCCAAAGAAAAGTGCAGGCTAATTAAAAATAGATAATAACTAGGGTTTTTCTATGGCAATCCCCTGCAGTTATCAGTGACAGTGAAGAGTTAATGGGCCTCTTTACGAGTTTGATGGTATGTAGGCGGTAGTACCACATTGATACCACCAAACGGTATTACCATTACTGCCACTTGGTCCGGCAGTATTAATACCAGCGGCATTGACACCGGCGGTAATACCACCAGATTACAAGTGGCGGTTTGGTGGTGTTAGTCCCCATGTCATGCAGTCCATAGCCCTCCATTGGGGATTTTTGATAGTATTACCACTGGTGGAATTACCGGATGGTAATATCACAGATTTTTGGAGGTAAAGTGGAGGACCTACCTCCAGCATAATGGAGGTAGGTCCTCCACTTTACCACCAAAAATCAGCAGTATTACCACCTGATAATTCCACCAGTTGTAAAAGCAGCAAACTTGTGGTTTGGCGGTGCAGGAAAAATGGAGGTAACGGAATTACCTCCACTTTTATCCTGCACCGACTAACTCGTAATGAGGCTGGATCAAAAATAAGACTCAGAAATAGTTTGGTCAACAGGACAGGGTTTAATGCAGTTTGTCGTGTGCATTTTGTTTTTGAGCATGATTTTAAACAGATGGATCGATCAAACCATAAAATAATCTTTAAAACACACTTTTCTTAAAAAGCCAATATAACTTTCAGTATCAAATATACAATTTTAAAGCATATCAATGTTGTATCTACCATGAATTGACTATATGCAGTCAATCCAGAAACATATATTATTTGATATCAAGGGGGAAATTCTGTAAAATAGTACCCACAATATTCGTACTATTCTGTCAAGTTTTTTATCTAAATGAGCAAACAAACAATGGGAAAGTCAACACATGTTTTTTCCTACAGTGACATTGTTTTCAGGGTTGTCAGTTGTTTCAGTTGAATTCCTAGATTTACATCATATCCCTAGTATTGCCAATGAATGTCAAGTACTCATACTGGGTATTCCTTCTAAATGCCAGTGACTCACATGCCCGATATTACAATCCAATGCCACAAATGCACATTATATACCATGTATTGCCATCAAAAGGCCAGGCACTTGCATCGCATTGCATGTAGTTACATCAAATGCCATGTACTCTGGTAACATGCCAAGTATTGCCCTAAATTGCCATCTTTGCACATCAGAGGACAGATAGTCCCATCACATGCTCGGGTACTCGAATCACACACCAGCTACTGGCTTGAAGCTGCCAGTACCTTTATCATATGAGACGTGGCCCAGATATTCCTGCCATGTATTCCGATTAAAATATCCAACATTCTTCTATTAAATAATAGGCCTTCCCACTGCTAGCCAGGTATTCCCACCAAAGACCCAGTTATATATCATATTCCAGCTGATGGCATCAAATTCTAGGTTCTCAGCACCGAATGCCAACCATTGGCAGACAGTGCCATCAAATGCCAGATCATTGTTTAATGTGCCAAGTAACGCCTCAAATGCCAAGAACGTGCACCATATGCAAAGAATAAACACATAGAAGATATGGCCATTGAATACCTGGGAATCACATCATATCCTACCACTCCACCTGCTGAATTGCCTGGTGGTGGGCCAAAATGACTACTGCTCTGCAAGAGTACAGGGATAAGTAGGGACTACACTACGTATTCAGGCCTACACTACTACTAGACCAACAACGATCCCATTCATGAAGGTGAAACAGGCACAGATCATAGGTATCCCTCCTTCGCTTTATGTGGTAGTGCAGGCAGAGAGCAGGCTACATCTTCGGGGGGAGGGGGCTGTGAGCTGATAAGAGCAGCAACACAAACAATTTAAGTACACAGACTCCAAACTAAAAGAATATCCAATCAAGCTTCCATAAAAATATAGACTTTTCAGCAAACAATAAAATGCATTCTGCTAACTAAAGCAAAAGCCCACCCCTGTAAAGTAAGGAAACACAGAAAAAAGCAGACTATTGTAGAATGGCACTCTATGTAGACGAGATGGGGGTTTCAGGCATCTAAATGGCACAATGCCAATGTTTCAGAATGTCTTAGAAGCAAAAGGCAGCGCTGGGGGCGTAAAAGTAACTATTGTCCCAAAAGTGGACCAGGAGGACAAGGCCTCTTCAAAGTACCTTATCCTTCCCTTTAGTAGCTCAACAGCATTCAACAAGGCTTCTATGGTCTTAATGAGGTGGTGTTCTGCTCGACTGAGTCAAACACTCAGTGCAGTACAAGCAGCAATGGCACTTGAGACAAACAAGCTAGGGACAGGCAGGTGATGACCAGGCTGGTGTAGCTCACAAGTTGTTAATGCAGGAATCAAGGCCTAGGGCTGTTCCGAGTCTTCAGAGTTGCTGGGAGTCCGAATCCAGGGTCTGAGGTCTTCAGGGACGATGGTAGTCCTTCTGCTCTGCACTCCAACTCCGCAGAGCTTGGCTAGCACCTACAGGGGATATTCAGCTCAACTGAATTGGAGCCTGGTTGCAGCACAACCAGTAGAGAGGCTATGGTCCAGCAACAGTCAGTTCCACTGTCCACTGGGGATTGATAGAGGATAGCACTCTCTTCTGCCATGGATGTCTTCTGCCTTCCCCTCTATGGGATACGGCAGATTAGTTTGGAATGGACTGCACTCCCAACAAAGGTCCAAATGTGTATCCTTCTTCTTCTCTTGAGGGTCAAAAGATAAATATGGGAAAGAGGAGTGCCCCTCTCCTTTTAAAATCAAATTCCACAGTGGATTGGTACATAGCAAGCCTACTGCAAGGGGTCAATTCCCTGTTGTTGTAACAAGTGCCCTTTGCCTTATGGCATCACACCCAGGGTACCTTGCTTGCAGAAAATAGAGGGGACAAGAAAGAGAAGAGAACCCTAACAAAAACCAAGATGGTGGGACTCTTCTGAATGCTTACATGCCCTCTCTGGCTACTCTAACCTCGGCTCATTCTCAGGCCTTCTGGATTCAAAAGGATTCCAGAGCTCAGCACTCTGGTAGTAAGCTCGCTTTGTTTTGTAAGTGCTGCCTCTGATTCTCTGTTTTCAGGAGACCTCCCAGGTGACGTTTCTATGCTGTGGGGTAATCAAAAGGGCGGGATCCTGGCTATTGTTCACCATGGCAGGTGTGGAAACAGCCTAGCCGCCACTATACATCAGTTATGTCATAGGTAGGCCCTACTCACAGTGCTGACACTAGCGTGACATGAAATTGTTGTAACTTTTGAAGATTTACGTGCCACCAGACTGTCTAAGGCATACCATTATTAGGAGTCATCCCAGGTTGGGCAGAGCAGCTGAAATGCAGTGGTAATGCTATTTCCACTGCATTAAGGCTCCGCCCAATCCTGAGTTTGGGCCAAAAGTGGGAGGTTTACCTCCAGCTTTTTGCTGGAGGTAAATCTTGGCACTTTCCACCCATTTTTGGCGCTATTACTGTGGCGCTAATAAAGCCACGGTAATAGCGGTTAGAATGTCCCATTCGGTCCAATGGGAATGGGGATTTACCACCCCCTGCAACTCAGGATCCAGTGTGAATAGTTCCAGACCGAGTTGCGGTAACGCAATTTGCATGGGCGGCATCCCGGTGGATTTACCGCCAGGGTACCGCGAAGGTTGTGATAGAGCACATTATAATTTAGATCAAGGGTGCAGAAGACTAAAATGCAACCTCTGTCTGTAGGGAATTTGTGGCCATGTCAGGAATACACATGTGATCTTTCAATCTGCTCTGTGCCACAGCAGAGCTGGGGCTAGGGGTGCCTGAAGGCTATCACAGCAAAGACACATGTTTGCGCTGTAATATTGGCATGGCACATTCATTAAAGGGGGTTCTGTTTAACATACCCTCCTTTCAGAAACAGAATTACCCATCACATTATGTCTCATATGTATTCAGTGAAAAAACTTTGTTAAAGGGACGTTATGGTTAAGTTGCACTAATAAAAACCTATGAAATTCAGTGAAAAGACGTTGTTAAAGGGATGTTATGGTTATGTTGAACTAATAAAAACTTCTGAAATTCAGTGAAAAAACATTGGTAATGGAACATTATGGTTACAAGTAAAACCAAAAAACCTTTGAAATTCAGAAGTTATGGTAAGCTAAGCAACCATAACCATAACTCGCGCTGCTAAAACTAACACCCAGGACATCAAAGATGACATCACAAATGTCCCGGATGTCATCATGTGACTGCACTCGTGTGGCAGGGCAGTGTGTTTGCAGATGGTGTCCAGCACTGCGGATAGTTTGAAACTGAATTCTAGGGTGTTTGAAGTTGAAATTGTACCCTTGCAGATCTCCTAGACCCATGCTTAGTTGATCTGTCAACTTTTTACAACTTTCCAAGGCCTATTTTCGACTAGGTAGTCCGCAGATAATCGCACGGTCCATGGACGGTTCCTCTGAAGGGACGCACACATTACTTTTAGTCATTCTCAATCTGGCATTCCAGGAGAGAGAATCTTGGAGGACCTGCTTTGGCAAACCAACTGCAACTAGCATCAATGGCATCACTCATGGCCATCCCACGTCCCCAGCCACCACCACCACAACAACCACCTGGAGGGCCTGGAGATAGAAACATGCGCGCAGATTCAGAAAAGGATGAAGAGGAAGAGCAAGATGAGGTAGAGGAAGTGCGTACCTCCTGCACCCAGAATGAGTCATGGGTTTGGCAGTTATGTACCACCTTTGGGGGTGTACCGAAGGCTCAGGCACCCAAGGTGAGTGTCATGTCATACTCAGTCACAGAAAACCTGGGCTGTACTCCTACGGGACCGCCTCCATGCGCCCCCACACCAGATCCAACCACCTGGGTACTCTGTAAAAAGCTGTTCCTTTCTCAGGGCAAAACAGGTTGACCAGCTCTACCCCATCTTCCTCAACCGCTCCTGCCACCACACAGACTACTCCTCAGGGGCAGAGGATCCCACTTTTTCCAAAAGAAAGAAAAAGCAGATGCAAAAGATGTGTACAACATTTTTAAGTGCCACTTTGTGTGTGGAAATTTAATATATTGGCAGTACATGGATACTTCCTAACATGACCCGTACCAATCTATAGGTGCTTATCCAGTCCTAGCTTTTTCTCTGCATTCTGAGACTTGTAGTCTAAGTTTTATAATGGGAAAACAGGAACTACAAGTCCCAGAATTCAAAGAAAAAAACAAGACTTTATTAGCTCCTACACATTGGAATGGGTCATGTTGGCAAAAATGCATGTACTGCCAACATATTAAACTTCCACACACTAAATGCCACTTAAAAATGTTCCACAAGTCTTTTCCAGCCGTTTTTCCTTTCTTTTGGAAAAAAGTTACACACAGTGCATACATGCACATATGCATTTTTTATCCTTCATGAAAATGCTCCTAAAAAGAAACATTTTGAAATGCTCAGCATTTTCCATTTTTCATTCCACATAAACGTCACTTTCCAACCTCTCTCATTACATCCCTTAGAGTGCCACCATTCTCAATCTTCTCACACATATGTGTATGCTGTCAAAGTATCTATATACAACACTACACCTTACATATAAACTATTGTTCTATCCCAACTACTACTATAAGACACCAAACACTGCTGCAACTACAATCCGCCATTGCAGAACCATTACATCACAGTTTCCCTATTCTTCAAAAACACTGCAATACATTACAAATACTTTGCACCACAAACACAGCACTTCTCCTATTAAAATCACCAGCACAGAAATAACCTAGATATGCATCTTTTTTACACACCCATGTTTGCCCTGTTCCTTGTAATGTCCAAAACAGCACTACTCATACTCAATTGTACTAACAACTTATTTAACATACTTTACTACACCACTCATAACACAACTTTATTAACTTTTTCCCAACAACTCCTCGTACCTTCATAAATACAAACCTCATAATACTTCACCATTACCATATGTACCCACTAACTTTCTTTTACAATTATAGAGAAAAAGTAGATTGGCGAAGACAGCTACCAGAAAAAGAACACTCTTCACATCCTACAAAGTAAGTACATTAATATAGCATGCATATCTCTCTAATTGTAACAATGCACTGTCACTATATATTAGCCTTGAGTATTATTTTCTGGTCAACAACATTGTATTTCACTCTTACTCATTGTATTCCAACATTCACACTCTTTCTATTCCCATCTAAACATTGCTCTTTATTCAGGAGACCACCTATTCCTTACTGGCTAATAACACATCTATCTCTCTTGTACTTCTATACCACAATTTTACTTCCTTACTATTCCATACCCCTATCCACATGAGGTCCTAATTCCAACCCAACAAGTTTCACACTCATTACATTCCAACTCACTATCACACATTACCACACATACACAAACTTCCTCACCGATTTTCCATTACGCCCACACAGCCCACATACCTATGCACTAAATCACACCATTATAAGAACCACTGTTTACCTCAAAACATCATAATGTCCCTTTGTATTCAATTATACCACCACTCCCTTACTCACTTACCCAAGCCTATCACACCTGTACCTACTCTTACTCTTACAACCTTCCCAAATATACCTATCATCCCACTTCACAATCACACAGCACTCTACTAATCTCTGCAATCACAACCACACACCCATGCAGAATACATGCATATACATTCCACAACTTTCAAACCCAAACTTTCCTTTTTTCCCGACAGAACAGAATACCTACTAAAAACCAACTGTGTATAAAACAAAGAATAAATAGTGCAGATAAGAATAAAAGCAAGCCATATAGTCATCAGCCTATAAAACAATGTGTAGAAAACATTCAAACAAAACAGTGAGTAACCTCACTCAACAAAACTAAACCAGCCACCACTAAAAAAATAAGGCCCCACTTACAAAAAATTAAAATAAAAAGATGTACAAACAAAAGCAAACCTACTAATGAACTTAACACTATGGGCCTCATCACGACTTTAGAAGCAGCCATGGTGCTGTTAGCACCATGGCTGCCTCCAAAGTCGTGTCCGGGTCCGGATCCGGGTTCTCAGAATGGGTACTTACCAGGTCATTCAAACCTTGGAGGACCCGGTAAATCCCCATTCTGAAAACCATTCCCCATTCCCATTCAAGCCCCCATAGGGCTCAATGAGAATGGGGAAGGAGCTAATAACTGGCCCGCAAATAGCGGGACTGTTATTAGCTCCCTGGTCCCTTAGTGGCTCCCGCTAAGGGCGGCTGGTAAAACCAGCCGGCTGTAAGTGATTTGAATCCGGCACTTCACCTAAGTCAACGCCTAGCGTGTAATGCACAACTGAAATCCTTATTTATTTTGTGTCTAAAAGTTCTTTTATTCTGAACGATGTACCACTCATATCACACCCCTCTCTTGGAACCCCCCGACCCCTGTTCACACTGAACCAGGAATCAGACTGGTTTGCAAAGTTAAAATATTTATTTATGTATTCACAATATAATCACACTATGTTTAATGGGTATACAATAATCACCAAGGGGGTGATCTAACACTAAGCAATCTCTTTAATCACAAGGAGTAATAGTGAGCAAAACAATTCAGCACAGAAATAATGCTTTTGTGTGTGTTCAAATCAAATAACAATGTGGTTACTATTTACCCCTGCACATCCCTCAACCCCCCCCCTCCCAACAGGCAATGTAAAGAGATAGGAGGAGAGAGAGCAGGTATTCAGGAATGCAGAATTCAAACAAAATGTCAATCCCAATTTCCCCCCAGCAACACAAGAGGGAAACAGAATTGATTGGCAAGCTGTCAAAATGGTTTTAAATGTATCTTGGGATGTTATGGGTAAAACACTAAATATGCTTTAAATTGCTGAAATTGTTTAAATTCTTATGGGAGCCGCTTTAGATAGTTACAGGCAAACACTAGCAATGATTTAATACTAATAAGAAATGTAAAATCTTAAAACTAAGGTCGGAAGCAATCAAAAGCTGTTTTACACGTGTCAGAAATTTCCTAAAACAAAATTTGCAGCAAGCTTTTCTGCGCGCGGTACTCGCGATTGCGGGAGAACTATATGGATTTGGAATGCGGTTTTAGGTTCTATGGAAAGCTGAGGATGTTAGCTACAAGCAGAAGATAGAGAGTTCAGGCAATTCAAAAAGATTTCTAACAATGCATGTTCTGAAGACAAGATAGGATGGATTTAAATAGGGGTTGGACTAAGCTAGGTACATATGCTAGTGACACAGTTCTATTCTATAGATACTCACTATATATGTTTTGAGCAGAACTGTCAGGAATTCTGGTCCGTCAAGATTTCTGGTCAGGGATTCTGATCAGGGATTCTGATCAGGGATTCTGCTGGGCACACCGGACTGGACTGGGTCTGTTCACAGCACGGCACAGGACTGGATCAGGTCTGCAATGGCTCTGGTCACAGCACAGACCAACTGGATTGGATCTTCTGGTTCTGGTAATAATTCTTTTAGCAGGAAAGCATTTACAGCACAGCCTGGCTGTTTCTTTTGTTCCCCTTAGGTTTCTCAGGTGGGTTCTGGAATCTTAAGGCCTAGCTGAAAATGGTTTAGCTATGCAACAAGCCTTTCTGCTTGCCAAGTTTCTGGAGTCTGGAGCAAGGAAGATGGATGGTTCTCTAGCAGGGTGCTCAGCCAGCAATCGGTTAGTGGGTGAATCTGTGTGTCCCCCTCTAAGTCCTCAGCTGTCTCTATTTATGCTTATGATAAAGGGTGTGTGTGATGGTTTATCCTAAGCGCGCTCCTTAGACAGACGATTGGCTAGAATCTCTTCTCTACCTTGATAGGAGGAGAGAAATAGAATGGTGTGAGTTTATGAGTCAGAGAATCCTCCCCTTGTCCCTTGGACACAAAATCTATTTTTAGTACAATACATATTTTCATGTGTGCAATCTCTATAACAATAACATATATAGATTACATATTTTGTGTAGCAGCTACTCCTCCAAACCTCGTCGCTGCAGGATCTTGTGTCTGCTTTTTACAGAATTTCGCCCTTTTTGTCCGGAACACAATATCCAGTTTATCAGAAAATTTGTACAAATGTGTGCATTGAATGTGGGCATAAGTGTATGAAGTTTCATGCTTTTGGCATAAAGACATTTGGTGTAAAACCATATTTTCTGCTGTTACTTCCCAGAACATCTCAGAGTTCCGGCGCCTCTTAAAACGTCATATCACACTTGGATTCGAGTCATATTTATTCAATTATTGCTTCTCTTTTGGATTTAATCCATAATTAAGAATTCCTGTATTTGCCTTCAGGGTTCCACACATTTGGGTTTATTTTTTGTGTTGTTTTCCAAATAAACATTCATTTTTTTATTTGCGTTTTTTGAATTGCAACTTGTTAAAATTGTATATTTTCGGAGTTTTGGACTGATGATAGTCGAGAACGACTAATACTAATACTAATACTAAGATGTGGTTGATCATCAGGGCAGCTGCTGTTTCTGCCTTGCAATTTGGGGCCGGGAGACATTCCACTCATTTAGTGAACAAGCATGTTACAGTCAACATGTACTTGTTCCCCCTAGAGGAGCGAATAACGGGCCTGATGAAATCGACTTGTAAATCTGACCAAGGCAGTGTCATCCCCCTCTTTTGTGTGTGTGTGAGTGATGTTGGCTGAAATTGTGCACACACAAGACACTCTTTCAAGTATTGGTCGAGGTCCTGCCGTATGTGTGGCCACTATGCAACCTCTCTCAAGATTTCTAGTGTCGTATGAAACCCCCGATGACCGGTTGTGGCCGCATCATGGGGGTGACTTAGCATCAGGCTTCGGAATGAGGTAGGGACCACCCACTGGTTGTGGCCAGCTAGGGATCTCCTCACCAACAAACCGTCTTGGATTTGGAACATTTTTGGACATTTCATCAACACTCTGAGGTCCTCTTCCCCTATGTACTCGGTATCCGTCAGGGGAAAGTTCTCATGGTGCTCAATGTGTTGATAAAATTGACCAATTATTGGATCCCCTTTTTGAGCCATTATCAAATCAGCATCTGGGGTCTCCTTACTCCATTGTGCAGTTTAGAGTTCATTGTGAGCATTTGTCTGGGACCTAGTGATAGCAGTGACCTGGATTTCCCCCAACAGGGACTCGATCTCAAGTATATCCCCTTGGATGGCTCTGGTTTTGACCAGCTGATCAGCTAGGTCATTTCCAGTTTTGTCTGGTCCCTCTACTTTAAAATGACCCTTAATCTTTTTCCGTTAGATGGTCATCCCATTCGAGGTGACCAGATCATCAATATTTTGGATTCATTTCCCATGTTTCAATGGTTTGTTATTAGCACATAGCATGCATCTGGTTTTCCAGTTAACCAAGTGCTCCACGAACCCGTTCCGTACATAATCTGAATCAGTGATTATGACCAGTTTGTGGAGTCGGTCTTGGACAGCAGTGAGGATGGCTTGATGCACAGCCATCAACTCAGCCACTTGACTACTTTGGCAACTGATTTTGTACCCAGCTGAGGGTTCTGGGGCATCATTCACCCATGCATTCCCTACGTCGGCCACAAGTTCTTTTTCCCCGTTGTTGTCAACATGTTAGGAACATCCATCCACATAGACAGTGGGCATTCCCTCACACTGGTATTCTTCATAGACTTTGTGGGGGGAATTAAGGTATGCCTCCATGTTGTCCTTGATTTTAAGACTTTCGTCCTCAAGATAGTTTTCTGTGGTACAATCATGCAAGTCCGCCAGATCTTGCGCGAAGGGACTCTTCTTGTTTTGGCCATATCTGACCTCCACAGGAAAGCGTTGCTTTGACAGAATCCAGGAAGTAATTCGGGAATTACTCACATTTCCGGGCCGGATTCTGTCACTCTGAAGATATTGCAGAGGCTGGTGTGGAGCCTCCACTATGATGTGTTCCCCCTGGATAAACGGGCGGTAATTCTTCAATGCCCACACCGTTGCCAGGAGTGCCTTCTCACAATCGTTGCATTTTTTTGTGGGGTCTTTTAATTTCCGGAGTGCTTCCACTTTCTTTTCCTGGGACAAAGACCCTGGGGAGTTATCTCATGCCCCAAGAAATTGACATGGGTTCTGCACCACTGTGCCTTTTGAAATTATAGTTTTGTTCCGGCAGCCCTCAACTGTGTCAGGACATAACGGATCACCGCTATGTGTTCCTCCACAGTTGAGCTTTTGACTAGAACATCATCTACATAGGCCAGGTTACCCCTTTCACCCAGGTCGGGCATGGCCTTGTGTAGAAAAATGTTGAATTAATTGCCGGAGTTGATGTATCCGAAGGGAGTCCGGGTCCACGTGTACTGCTGCCCCCCCGAAGGTAAAAGCCAGCTTGTATTGGTCCTCCCTACTGACAGGTACAGTCCAGTACCCATTGGTCAGGTCAATGACAGTGAATACCTGTGGCCCCTGGATCTGGGCCAGCCCTTGGTCAATGTAGGGAAGAGGCCATCGGGAAGTATGGAACCGTTTGTTGAGCTCCCTTAGCTCAGCACAGAGTCTCCACTGGCTGTTTGGTTTCAAAATCCCCAGCACCGGATTATTGAAGGTGCTGTGAACTGGACGAATTATCCCACGGGACTCAAGGTTCTTAATTATTTCAGTAAGGGACTCCATTGATGCGAGAGGCAAGCGATATTGCTTCACAAACACTGGAGTCATGCCAGGGTCCATGGGAATTGTTGTTGTGTGGATGTCGGTGCGACCACAGTCATATGAGTCCACCGCAAAGAGATCTTGAAAATCTAAGAAAACTTGTTTCAATTTTTGCTTTTGCTCCAGAGTCTCACAGGCATCAGCTAGGTTGACTCTCTCTTCAACCATCTTCCTGAAGCCCGGAAAGACCTCCGGTTTGGCTATCTCAGCGGCCTCCTCCAGCTGGGTGGAGAAGTCCCTGGTCAGAGTGCTAATTTGTACTGGTGGCTTCAGGTGGGGAAGGCAGTCCTTGTGGACTTGAAAGATCACCTCATCCCTCGTGAAGTCATAGGTCATATCTTCCCTACCATAAGGGCAGGAAGAATACACCAGGAAATTCCCCCCATGCCTGGTGAAGATCCTGTCTGGTGTTGTGTCATGGTCACTATCACTGTCAAAACAGTCCTTGGGGATTGGTCCTAACAGTTCATTACCTAAATCTATGGAAAAATGTCGGTCATCAACCGCCATTCCAATAATGGTGCCTGCGGCCAGAGTGATACTCTTTAGGTCACTGTTATCCACCTCTATTGGAATGGTGTTGTGTTCTAGGTTGACTAGTGGTGTTGGGTTTACCCCCAACCCTTGCTGTTGGAAATGAGCATTAAGATGAATATAGGCGTCAGGATTTTTCAGTTTCTGTCCTCTTTTAATTTTTACTTTCAGTGAGAATTGTCGGGTCCGTTCTGGGATGGTGACTTCCTCTCCAATCTGAATTTCAACTGCATATGGCAGCAGTTGAGCTGACCGAAATGCTTTCTCTGGGTCATCAAAATCCATGGGATTACCCACTAATCAGGACCACGCTTTGAAGTTTATTAGGTCCAAACTAATGGCACAGCGATTGAGAATGTCACCGCCTAAATAAAATGCGGCAGGGACATCTCGCTCGACCAACCAATTATGGACTATGCTCTTGTTGCCTATGGAATTTTGAGCATACACCTGCTAGGCAGGAGATGTTTGGAATTGGGTGTTTCCAGGTCCATTTCCCATTTGTTTATCAGTTTAAATGTGAGAATGGCTAGATCTTGTGGGAGTTTGCGGAACATGGCCTCGCTGATGAAGCTCTTACTGTTGTTCACACACACTCAGGCAAGAGCAGAGTCCTTCCCTCCATTTAACTGAATAGGGATGAACAACTGCTCTCCAATTTTCTGAATATCAGCCAAGCTTTGAGCTGATTTCTCATCTTTCTGGACTATAGGAGTGGGATTTTCTGATTGTGAATTCGTTAAGAATTTCAGAGTGATTCCTTCCAGTGTGGAATGCCACCTTAGACTGGAAGGAAGGTTGATTTTCAGGAATAGAGAGGACGCCCCATCACCAATTTGTTGTCCTACTGCAATTACTGTCACGTCTGGGATTTGATTATTCTGGAAGTGAAATTCTATTTGGTCAGGTTTTTGTTCAACCATGTGGCATGTGCCATTTAAAATAACTCTGTTTTAATTTTATTGGTCGGCTAGTCTGGGTCCAGAGGACCTTGTTTACACAATCTATGAGGGGTGACAATCTACGCAGGATGTCATTCCCTAGTAATAATAATTTAATAATTTGGCATTTATATAGCGCTACCAACCCTCAGGTATCTGAGCGCTGCTTATTATTACACACGGTGTGTGGTGCTCATTTATCGACCTCGGAAGGATGAAAGGCTGAGTTTGGCCGGGAATCGAACCTGCGTTAGCAAGCTCTGCACGGATGTCAAAGCGAGCGCTCTACTCGCTGTGCCACTTGACCGGCTATAAATATAGTAAACAAGGTGTGCCCTCTGGAGTCACAACTATGACCGGGTGCTTCACCTTATGTCATCCAATTTTAATGTCCAAATCCACAGTCCCCTCGATGGGAATTTCCTTCCCGTCGAAGTTCTGAAGTTGTCCAGGAAGAGGGGTCAGAGGAATTTGGTATTTCTCCCCCCTTCCCGAATTCAGTTGATCAAAGGCCCTTTTTGACAGAAGGGTAGCTTGGGATCCAGTGTCCACCAGAGCCAAAATTGTACATTGCCCCTGTATTTGGACCAGGGCATAGAATCTTCCCTCCTTTTCCTCAAGGGGGCAGAGATAATGCACATTTTTTGGACAACTGGTGGGTTAGTTTCTTTGCTTTGGACACTGACAAAGAGGTGATTTGGGCCGGATTCCGTTTGGGAGCTTGGAAATCTGTAAGAAAAAGATGACAGCTAGATATGGGGGAAGTTTTGGGTTCCTCTGGTTCTGATTCTGGGCTGCCCCACCCCCCCTTTTTGGAGGCAGTCACCAGCATGGGTTTGAACCAGGGGATTTTCATGTTGGTCATTCTGGATACTGATGATGGGTGGTTTCAACGCAGCCCCCACATCTACCCAGTCTGTATTTTAGATCCTTTGGGACCCATTTTTCTTTGGGAGGAGTTCCCCCATCCCTGAAGGAGAAGATCCTTTTCCCAGGATCCTCTGAGGATCCCTCTCCTTCAAACTGGAAGATTTGTACCTCCTCCTCAAAATTGGTCTTTTTAGGGTCTTTATTTCTCCTACCCGCCCTCTGCTCCTTGGGTGGCAATCTTTCGGGGGCAGGAGATTTTGGTTTCGGTTCCTGGGTTTCCAGGGGCTTTCTACAAGTGGGGAAGGAAGCTTCCTCCAAGGCTTTACATCCCCCTTCCCCTTGTGCCTCCTCCCTGGGAACCGGTGGGTTGTCGGGGTTCTTCGCCCATCATTGCTCTGGAGCACCAGATACTGGATTTGAGGCATTCTGAGCCGTCATGCTCATCTGAGGGTTCTGTTGAGCCCTCAGCCTGCGACCCAGATCCTGAGCCATGTTCTGTACCTGGCGCTCTAGTTGGGACACCCACTCTGGCTGGTACGGGGTCATGTCTCCCCTGGGTTGATCCCAGGAAGGGTAACTATCCCTTCTGCCAAAATACCCCGGGTTAGGAAGGTTTGGGTACCCCTCCACCCTTGGCCTCCCCTCTCCCGGATTGGGCTGTCTGGGCTCAGGAAAGTGGGGAAAGAAGGATGGATTGTTTTGGGGGTTAAAATTTGGCGGGTACCTGGGAAAGAAATTTGGTCCGGCATTTGGGGGAGTACTGCCCTCCTGGGGAAAGTGAGGAGGGAAGTTCCCTGGGTTAGCTGCTGTCTGGTTGGACCCCCCCCTGGGCTGGAGGAGTCCACATATAACCCAGGATGGGTCTATTTCCCTTGTAGCATGGGCTGATGTAGTCAGGGGAGTTAGGGGTCCCATTTGTGGGGTTACCTCCCTGGCTCCCTGGTTGTGATTGGCCCGAGGGCCTTCTGGGTTTGGGGTTGTTTGGATTCTGTGCGGGAATGTTTTTAGGCCCCCCCATCTCCAGTGGGTCAACCTTCACCTCTGCCACTTTAGCAGGAGCAGGGGTGTTGGTTGTTTTGGGGCTTTTGCTGCTATTTTTATTTTCCAACGGCTTCTGCACCTCATAGAAGTGCGTTGCTTGTTCAATGACCCAGTCTAGTGATCTTTTTTCGTGAAAGTCCCTCACTAGCTGGGTCATAATATACTTAGGGAGAGCATGAAAGAACGTGTTTACAAATTCTTTACTGTCAGTGCGCACCCTTCTAGTGGTCTGCGCAAAGGCGCGTTTTAATTCCTGGGCCTGTTCTTCCCCACATTGTAAGTTGTAGGCTGCCTTGCAAGCCTCTTGAGGGTTCCTGTGAATGGAAAAATGTTTCAGGATGGCCGCCCTATAGGTGGACCATCTGGAATGATTCTGATCCTACAGCCCCGCAAAGAAGCTGGAGTATTAAGGAGAAAATGTCCACTTTACATACTGAATACAGCTTTGGCTATCTTTCAGATGGAAAGTTTCCATCATCTGTTCAAATTGCTCAAGGTGCTCCCAAACCGAATATTTGCATTCTTGTGGTAGGGCGTGATAACGCTCCTAATGGCTTTTATTTGTTTCAGGAGATTCTTGAGCAAGGCCCTTTGACTTTGTTTTTAGTTCGGGTCACCCTGGTCCACCCATCCTCTGACTCAGAGGCACTGCTACCAGAGGTGGCTGTCTGGTTTTCTAGGCTCTCCCGGATTCTGCGAGCTTGGGAATGGCTGGCAGAAAGTGGGGGCCTAGTTTCTTGGGTTCTGTGGCGCTCAGAAGAGTCTTCTGACTCTTCCTGGCTCCCAGGATTGGCGGAGTACCCCCCCCCCCCACTGTCCTAGCTGGGAAGAGGTTTTTAATATACTCTTAGGGGCCCTACCTTCATGGAATTCCCCACTAAAATTTACCGTCTGATCTCTGGATAAGTGATATTTCTGAGGATCCATTTCTCTGATTCTCCCCTCAGTGGAGTCTCCCTGATCAGAGAAGATGGCCCTAGTACTTGGGAACCCATACATAGATGCCCGCCCATCCTTTTCAGGGAGGTGCTGACCTATTGACCCCATATTTCCCCTCGGGTTGAAGTCTACCATCCCCATGGTCCTTGGCTCATGTGAGCCAGTGGACATGGGGGTGGCAGGGTCCATGGAGTTGAAGAGATTAAAGTCTCTAGTGCCAGGGTTCCTGAGGTTATGCTCAGGGGTTTCCCTCTCCCAGCGCACCTCATCTCTCTCAGCCCCTACTCCCTGTTGCCATGCAAAAGTCTGACCCTTTTGTTCTTCTATTAAGGCCTTACTGGTCTCTATTAATTGTTCCTGCATGACCACCTGCCTATGGAGCCTGTCATTTTTCTCACAGAGAGCCTCATTGTCTCTCTGTGCTTCCTGTCTAATTTTGGAGTATTGGGCCAATTTTTGCTGCAGGAGGGTCACCTCCCGAGTCTGATCCTTCCCAGCCTGATCATCCTTTGCTAGAGCATCTTCCACCCTCCTGGCATGCTCTAACAGTTTTAAGTAGTCCTTTTTGAGCTCACCCAGTCCCTGAAGGGCCAGGTGATTCTCTTCCATCTTGATTTTTAAATAACTGACTTCCTGGCCTAATGTGTCCCTTTCCTGAATTAGAGTCAGGTCGTCCCTTTGTTTTTTGAGTGCACCAGCTTTCTGGTGCTCTTCATCAAATTCTGTTTGAGATTCAAGATCTTTGAGAAGTCATTTATTATTTTCTTCATTTATCTCATAAATCTGATTTTCCAGAACGTTTATCTGCCATGTGCAGGCCCTATTATAGTTAAATTGCTGCTCCAGCTATTGTTAGCTCTATAGTACAGAGTCCAATCTCTCCTGACACTCTTTTTCCAGTGTCAGTAATTTGGTGTCTTGCTCTACCTTTTCTTGCTGCAGGATATCCAGATCTCCTTTTACTTTTATCAGGTACTGTCTGGTTTCATTCTCTGATTCTTGGCTGCTTTGTAGCCTTTGCTCTGCAGAGTCCAAATCAGTTTGGGTTTTTTCTAGTTGTACTTGCCTTTTTGCCAGATCTAGGTTTTCGGCATATTTTTCCTGTATTTCTCCAATGTGGAGGTACATGTATGCCACTATTTTGGCAATTTTACATTGCTCTTCTTTTGCCCTTGGGGCCATGTACAATTCACTAAGTGCCATGTGTAATGGACCCTGATCCTACCATGTATCTGATTCTGTGGCAGTGGCTTGTTTTATGATTTCCTGCAGCCAAACATTCTCATCCTGCTCTGTCCATTCACCCCTGACAAATAATTTGTGCAGTAGATGTTCTTTTGCCATATTAATTTCTACTGGGGTCGCCATTCCGGAAATATTCATTTCCTTCTGACTTACAAGAGTTGTTTTATTTTTGCAAAACAGGCCGAACTCCTTAGAGTGTTTCTATTGAAGGGTGTTTTTACAGTGTAGCACAGTGTGGTAGCCCAACAGGGTTTATGTACCCCGTCGGTCTAGCACGCTGTGTTAGACTGTCACAAGTGGTATGTCTCATTCAGAGATCTTGTGACAAGCCCCCAATCTGTAAGTGATTTAAATCCGGCACTTCACCTAAGTCAGCGCCTATCGTGTAATGCACAACTGAAATCCTTATTTATTTTGTGTTTAAAAGTTCTTTTATTCTGAACGATGTACCACTCATATCTGTTACGCTCACCTGGTATCCACAGGGATGCCACCCAGCCGGGTTACTCGCTGGTATGCTTCTCAGCTTTGCCCTGATGTGGTCTGCGGGGAAAGTTCTGCCTGAAAATACAGGAGGATTCTGTTCAAGACTGACTGACTGGGGTAAGTATCCTCCCTCCACCCCCATATGATTTCAGTCCCTCTGGCACCCTCTCCTCACCTTGTGGTAGAATTAGGCGTGTTCTCCGTCCTGCTTTATTTGCAGGGGCGCTTTGTCTTTCATGGGCAAGTGCGGTCCAGTTACTTCACTGACACTGGCCCGTTTGATATTGTTCAGGTAGGTCTTATTGCTGTTCTTTAGTTTTGTTGCTATCCTGCATGCCTTTCTTTGTTTAAAATGTTTCTTTTTTCTCCCTTAGGCATGCAGAGCTTCAGCGCGGCAAACTGGCATGGTTGAGCCCCGCTGGAAAATGATGGCGCATTAAGAGCGCTATGATGCGGTAAGTAAGCGCTATGCACAGCGCTGCAAAGTCTTGCCTTTGCTAACCTGTGTTTTCCTTCCTTGTAGGTCGTGGTGTTCTTCAGCAGGAGTGGAATGTCCGGAGTGGTGCCAGCCGAGAGGCGACCAGCCAGGTAAGCCTTTTGAGCAGTTTGTAATTTGTAAATGTCTCTACTGCTTTCTTTAATGTTGCCTCTATCTTCCTCTTTCAGGTCGTTCTGTCTGGGAGGCGTGCAGATTCGAGGAAGCTGTTCTCAGTAGCTGCGAGTGTTTAAAGATGAAGACTGCAGGTAAGATGCTGCTGCTAATGATGTTCCTTTTGTCTCCTTGCAGGTTCTGCTTCTCTGAGGTTCGAGGGAATAGCTGGACACGGGGAGCATCACGTTGCAAGCTGCAAAGTAACGCGAAGCGTGTTGTCTTGCTCGGGTGTGGTTTAAATAGCCCCAACAAAATAGTCCAGGTAAAGTAGTCTCTAGGCTACCACACCCAAAACACTAGACCGCATAGCTTGGTTCTTACGAACCAAGCTATGTGGATGCCTCCATGTTGGCTGACAATACAATAAAGTAGTTCCCAAGCACATTGGTTTTCATGGTGTATGAGCCTGGTGCCATAGGCGCCAGGACTGGCCCCATGATGGCTTTTGAAGAGGATGCCAGGCTCTAGAGGCCCGAGTCCTGACTCCACCTGGCCAATGGGTTTGCCAGAGGGGGTTTTGGGCGAGGGTCGTGACAATATCATGCCCCTCTCTTGGAACCCCCCCGGTCACAATGAACCAGGAATCAGGCTGGTTTGCAAAGTTAAAATATTTATTTATGTATTCACAATATAAACACACTGTTTGATGGGTATACAATAATCACCAATGGTGTGATGTAACACTAAGCAATCTCTTTAATCACAAGCAGTAATAGTGAGCAAAACAATTCAGCACAGAAATAATACTTTTGTGTGTGTTCAAATAAAATAGCAATGTGGTTACTATTTCACCTCGTCGCTGTAGGATCTTCTGTCTGCTTTTTACCGAATTTCACCCTTTTTGTCTGGAACACAATATCCAGTTTATCAGAAAATGTGTACAAATGTGCGCATTGAATATGGGCATAAGTGTATGAAGTTTCATGCTTTTGGCATAAATACATTTGGTGCAAAACCATATTTTCCACTGTTACTTCCCAGAACATCTGACAGAGTTCTGGCGCCTCTTAAAACGTGCCACCAAAAATTAGATTCATAACTCTATTGTTTACATATTTTTCACAATTTTACACAGTAATTTATCAGTCTTTTAAAAATGTTCTTTTGGCCTTTGTTCAGCAACAAATTGTGGTTTGTCTCTGCCTCCTTCTTCTCCTGGCAGCTCAGAAGCAGTCTCCGCCCCGTTCCTTCTGAGCCCGGCCATTTATGACTCTTCACACTTTGCATTTTCTTTCAGCCAAAGGAAGTCCGTTGTCCCCTTCCCCTGCAGCCCCAAATTCCTCTCCCCTAATCTAATCATCACAGAGGTGTGATTTCCTGGTGGAGTGAAGTAGAAGGGAGATGCCTGGTCTCTGTGGGGGAAGTTGTTGGACTGGTTTGATTGCTTTTAGGCAGGCTTAAATTCAATGTCATTCCGTTACACTTTTTTCTTGGTTTAAAACAAACTTGTAATTTCAAAACAAGCAGCTAGAACACTTATTCCAGATTCTAAACCGTGGGATTAAATAGTTACAACCTAGGCTACTCTCAATAACAGGTCAGTTAGTTTTCAGACATTAGATTTCAGTTGTACAAGTTTAAATTCTATGCAGGCTTCTGACAGCTGTCAGACAGGCGGCCATGGGTACTGCGCCCAGATTTTGACAGGTTTCACAGGCAGGCACATTTTTGCTGTGAATGTTTTGATGACAAATTCAGATTTTCAGGACATTGTATGTTCATAATGATTTCTTGAACTACGTGACTTGTAGCACCCAGCAAGAATATTGGATGTTTGCGGGTGTTTTGTACCGGCCTTCTGCAGTTTCAGCAACCAAGAAAAAGGATTTAAAAGCAAGATTCTGGATTTCTTTCAGCAAAGCACTGCTTCTCCCTCTGTGCTCCATTTTTACTTGTTGTGAAGCCCAATGACATGTTTCAGGAGTGAGATCTCCGTTCCACCACTGACAACATGCATGGTAGATTTGGCAACCATCTTTTTGTGTTGTAAAGCGTGATTTCCATAGGTTTTGGAGCGCACAAGTTTTTTGCGGCCATTTTGATAATTCTGGCACCATCAGAACACAGGGATGCCGCAGGGCAGAGCACAAGTGGGTTAATACATCCCACACAGCCTTAGTGGGACGGGCTAAGGGACCTCGGAATGCAGTAGGAAGGGGTTAACTGCACTGGCATCCTTACCGGTTCTGTTAACCCCTTACCGCCACACTCGAAATGAGGCCCTATATCTACCAATGTTAACGTAGCCACAGCAAAGAATTCCCAAAAATGAACTTTACAAAATAAAGTCCACAGTAGAGTTCTTAGCAATCTTATAATGATAGCTAAAAAGTCACGATCTACCCTTAAAATCTACTGCCTAAGACTAATCCTTGAAGCTCTAATTGACAGCGCATTTCTACTAAAGAGAAAGTTGTTTATATTGATTTTAAGCAGAATGAAACCACTAACTAAATGAATCAATAAATTACATAAAGTACTACATAAACATGTGCAATGTCAATATAAATAACTTTTCAAACTTCTGTGAAGGTGAATGGATTCATGCAAGCAGCATAGAACCATATTTCAATGAAATTGGCCCTAACAAACTTTCAACCAAATGTTCCTTTTCACCTAAACAAACCGTCTAGTGTACAGCACACATGCAGCTCAGTATGTAACGTAAGCCAACAATCCTTCAAATCTTTACAATTCCTCAATCACTATGTGAAACTAAAAGATAAAAGTACAATGAAAACTTTACAAACCATAGACTCCTCCCCAGTGCAGAGCCACACTGGGGAAAAAGCACCTTCCACCACATCAAATTGTTAATACACCATTTTGCTATACACAATCATCTGCATAGACTCTACTATGCAAAAAGTCCTGCTCTAGAACTCCAAAGTGTAAATAACATTCTCCTACATGGAACAGCCAAAGAACTCCTTTGAGAAATAGAGCACATCCAAAGTAAATATTTTGGAACTGATGTTCACTTAGAAAATACAGTAACTTCAGAAAACAGTAGCGAAAACCTCACAAACACCAACCTCCTAACAGACACATACAAAAAAGAAATAGGTAGGTTTCAAAACACATCTGATGAAATACCAGACCGAGCATGTTTCTGTTGTCACAGAACATTTTATAAAAAGAGCACAAAAATAGTATATATTGACTCCAAAATAGAGGACAATGAAGAATCCATATGGTTCCAATTAGCTCTATATCTAACAACAGAAAAGAAATACAAAATAACGGAACCCTCAATAGTTTGCATGTACTGCTGTACAAAGCTTGATAAAACCAAATGCCATCAGGTGCTATCACTAATGACTTAGATATATTCCCACTTCCAAAGACTCTTCAACAACTTAACTTATATGAGAGCATTATAATACAAACAGTACACCCATTTCAAGCCATAATACGCCTTCAACCGGAAACAGCAAATTGCCTCCATCTGAGTTACTAAAAGGCATTTGTGGCAAATTAGATCTTAAAGAAAATGTAGAAGCTCCAGAAGTACAAAGGCCAATAGATCAATCTTTGATTCTACTAGTTAATGGTGTACCAACAAAAGACCAAATAATTTGGCAACAGCTTTTCGCTTTAAAGTTAGACAAGCCCTACAATATCTCAAAGAAACCAATGAATACTACAAAGATATAAACACAGAGAAAAACATAGGAGAAACCACCCAAATAATTCAAGATTTGCCACCAACTGGCCAATTTGAACATGTAGATCCTGTTACTGCAGCTAACATTTTAGACCAGTATACAGTTTACCCACTACCCACTACACTCCAAAGACACCAAAGAAGATGCATTAGAAACATATCAAATGCGTTAAGCCAAAGGATCCCAATGAGCATACGGGAAAAAAGTGGAGAAGTACATTCTTTTCCTATACTCTTTTCTACAGTAAAAGGAGGAAGATATGATGAAAGATTCACACAAATTAGTGCATCTGCATAAGGCTCTTTACTAATGTATTCTGAAAACATCAGATTCAGACAAAGGGCCTCATTACGAGTCCGGCGGTAACCGAGGCGGTAAAACTGCATGGTTACCGCCAGACTCGTATTACCATTCCACCACCGTGACTCCCAGAAATACCAGGGCATTACAACCCTGGTGTCCTGGGAATTCCGGAGGCGGAATTCAGCAAATCCCCATTCCCATTGAGTCCCATAGGACTCAATGGGAATGGGGAAGAGGAAACACCGGCACCACCTCGTGATGGTGCTGGTGTTTCCACGTCCGCCTGCAGGCCGGCGGTACTAAACCCACCAGGTCAGACCTGGCGGGAACATCACCTCCCGCCTGCAGGAGTCGGGATCGGGCGGTCCGGAATTAACAGTGGCGGCGGGTTTACCGCCACTGTTAATTCCGGACTGCCCGACCTGTAATGAGGCCCAAAATGTAGGATACATTTTTCACCTCCTGTTCAAAAGTGAACTAGCAACTCTATGTTAAGGAGTTGTACACACATTAAAAACAGGCACTAATGTTTTAAACTTGTCCGCTAACCAACTGCTACAAATGATAAAAGACAAAGATGAAGTATTGCAGTCAAGTATCACAAATCTCTTGGCAAACATGCATGGTACAAAAGAATACTGGTTCCGATGTCACACTGATGTACGTTGTATGCTAAGGAACCTATGCCCACCCACATGGTTTGTTACTTTAACATGTGCAGAATAAGCATGGGATGACTTGCATGACTTTTCATGCACTGCAAACCAAAATAAAGAGGGAGTGGATGTAAAAAAAACAGGAGAACTCTGTTCTCTTGACCCTGTCAATGTATCAAGGTACTTTCACCATCGCAAAATTGCCATGCTGCACTTCATCTGCAATAAAACTACCCCTCGACGAGAAGTGGAACACTTCTTTTGGAGATAAGAATCTCAATCCAGAGGAGGACCAAACATCCCACATGCTTTTGTGGATAAAAGATGCTCCCAAATTTGGCAACGGAAGTGATGCCACTGTTTTAAAGTTTAAAAAAAATACATCACCTGCGACATCCCTTCAGAAACCAAATATTCTAGTCAAGTATCACAAATCTCTTGCCGAACATGCATGGTACAAAAGAATACTGGTTCCGATGTCACGCTGATGTACGTTGTATGCTAAGGAACCTATGCCCACCCACGTGGTTTGTTACTTTAACATGTGCAGAATAAGCATGGGATGACTTGCATGACGTTTCATGCACTGCAAACCAAAATAAAGAGGGAATGGATGTAAAAAAACAGGAGAACTCTGTTCTCTTGACCCTGTCAATGTATCAAGGTACTTTCACTATTGGTAAATTGCCATGCTGCACTTCATCTGCAATAAAACTACCCCTCGACGAGAAGTGGAACACTTCTTTTGGAGATAAGAATCTCAATCCAGAGGAGGACCACACATCCCAGATGCTTTTGTAATAAAAGATGCTCCCAAATTTGGCCATGGCAGTGATGCCACTGTTTTACAGTTTAAAAAAAATACATTACCTGCGACATCCCTTCAGAAACCAAATATAGTGACCTAAGTACACAAATGCTATGCTTCCAAAAACATAAGTGTGTCAAATACTGCTGATGTAGATATAAAAACAAAGGTAAATGCTATACCAAATTTCGCTTTGGCTTCCGGAGACCAGCTTGCGCAAAAGGACAAGTAAATAGCTTGATGTCTTCTATTAGACACAGTGCAAAGGGCAAATCCTTTAAATACACATAGAACATTAAAAGGGACGAAGCATCCAAGTACATCAATGATTACAATGCAATCATCGCCCTCTTGTGGAATGTAAATTTAGACTCACAATACATTCCAGACAATTTCACTACAGTTGCAAGATATGTCACAGCCTATCTCACCAAAGCTGGGAAAACAGAGCTAAAACACCTCTGGGATGACAAATGATCTGACAAAACACTGTCACACAAATTGTACAGCTTCGATATAAAAATGCTATTCCATAGAGAATGCAGGTGATATGAAATATGATATGATATGGCATTTATGACACGCCTATACACAAGTGTTTCAAGGCACGATGAGGCAAGGGAGGGGAAACAGATGGGGGGACAAAACAACAATCTTACTATGCCTAGTGACACTAAGATCGCGCAAGTGCAGGGGATTGATATTGATATTGATATTTTATTTGTATCGTGCTCATACACAAGTGTTTCAGAGCGCGGCAAGGGAGGGGAACACGCGAGAACAAAAACAATGATCTCACTAGGCCCAGTGACATTGAGAACATGCAAGTGCATGGGCGAGGGTAAGGTGAAAAGTGCATGGAAGCGGGGAAAAGTGGAAAGTGCTGAGCAAAGGAAAACAGATAAATAATAATAAATAAATATGAAAAAGCAACAAACAGTGGTAGTGCAGCCAGCAAGTGGCAAGTGCTGGGTTTACGGCAACAGAGAGGTTGTGTCTGGTAAGTGCAGGAAACAAAAGGAGGGGACTGTATGGTTACAGGTACAGACCCCAGTGCAAGGGATTGCCAGGAGGAAGTGCGGGAGGGTGCCGCTGGGTCACCAGGTACCTGGGCCCAGAAGTCAGAGGGTAGCCCAGGTGCACAGTGCTGAAAGAGAGCAGATCAGCAGGGGAGAGGAGGGGCGAAGGCAGAAGCAAAGAGGAAGGTCTTGAGGTGCTTCTGGAACCGGAGATGGTTCTCCTTATGCTTCAGAGTGGCAGGGAGCCTGTTACTGTGGGAAGCCCCAGCCGAAGACAGAGATCTAACCCCAGCTCGTTTCTTTGAAAAATGGCTGACCCTGAGGGAGTTAGCGGTAGAGGAGCGAAGAGCTCGAGAGGGGAGGTATTTTACGGAGGGACAGCTGAAAGTATTTTGGACCCAGGACCCAGAAAGCCTTGTGGACAATGCAAAGGGTTTTGAATATAATCCTTGCATCCACTGGGAGACAGTGGAGAGATTTCAGGGCTGGAGAGATACAATCTCAGTGCTTGAGGCCAAGGACAAGTCTTGCGGTCGAGAGTAGAGGAAGGTACATTTAGAAAGAGGCTGTTACAATAGTCCAACCTAGAGAGAACCAGGGCTCGGGAGATAGTGAGCTTCTGGGGGAACGAGAGGAAAGGCCGAGTACCTCTGAGGAGGTGCAGTAGGAAGTATGACTTTTTAGAGACATCAGAGATGTGGGCAGAGAAGGAATGCGTGGAATCAAAGATGACCCCAAGGTTGTTAGCCTTGCAGGTGGGGGTAGGAGGAGGGCCAAGGGAGGCCAGCCTGAGAGCGACAGGAAAGGAGGGTGAAGGTGTGCCGGTGAGGAGGATCTGGGTCTTGCTGGCATCCAGGCAAAGATTGTTGGCGGCACACCAGTCCTGTATGGCAGATAGTCAATCTTTTTAAAAAACATTTTTTATTGTGGTATAACCAAATATTGGTTTTTCACAAGAACACAAAATTACAAAACAAAGCATCACATATCTAGAAATATGTAAACATAATAACAATTCTTAACATTCACAAATTCTAATCTCCAAAAACTCAAAAATAAAAACTCCCCAATTACGAATCTTCAGATTGCATCAAATTGACCATACTTCAAAGAAATAAAAACTATCTGTTGCAACACTCTAACAACATTTATCGTCAGGGCAGTTTCATAGCCGACAATCAATCACACCCAAAACTCCTCGGACGACAGCCAGTCACTTGAAACAATGAAATGCCCCAAGTATCCCATGTTCCACGACAGAATCTTAATAAGTGCTCGATTGTCTAGTCATTTGGATCCTGACATTCCGGGCATAAAGATTTACTTCTGTCCCCCCACCCCCAGCGCGCAAGGACAGATCCCGTATAAACCAGACCAAGTCACACTCTAAGCAAATGTTGCCTCACATTTGCATCTGGGAATTTTGTCAAGTAGATTGGAAGATATCCAAGTCTCTTATCTGTCGGAGAGAAAGAAGATGAGGGGAGGAGAGGAGGTGGCCGAGGGAAGCCTGAAAATGAGTTGAGTGTCATCAGCATAACACTGGTAATTGGAGCAGAACATGGCAATGTCGGGCGAGAGTTGCCAGGTATTGGTTGAAGAGCCAGGGTGAGAGGTTAGACCCCTGGGGAACACTGCAGGTAGAAAGGGAGACAGATGAAAGGAAGGACCCAAGTTGGACCTCGGAGGGTCAATCAGAGAGGAAAGAGGTCAGCCAGGGCCTGATCGGTAATACCCAGATTGTCACAGAGACCGTTGAGCAGGATGGTATGGTTGACTGTGTCAAAGGCAGAAGAGAGATCGAGTAGGATGAGGACAGAGGGAATATTAGAGTCGAGGTTGGACAGCAGATCTTCACCGATGTTCAGGAGAGCAGGTTAGCATGCTTCTGGCAGCTCTAAAGCCAGACTGATGGTCATGGAGACAGCCAACAGAATCAGAGTGAAGGTTAAGCTGTGAGATGGCCAGCCTTTCCAGGAGTTTGCCCAGAAAAGGAGTAGTGGAAATTGGGTGATAGTTAGCCGGGCAAGAAAGATCAGCTGTGGGTATCTTGAGAAGAGGATGCACACGAGAGTGCTTCAGAGGGGAGGGGAAGGCTCCTGAGGCAAAGGAGAGGTTGCAGAAATCGGCCAGGGCCAGAGTGAAGGTGTCAACGTGGTCCTTGATGGTTTTAGAAGAACAGGGATGAACCTATTTTGACGAGACTTTCATAGATCGGACTTGTCTAGCAACCTCGTCAGGGGAGAAAAGAGGAAAGGACTAGAAAGAGGCTGGTGGAGTGGCTGAAGGAGGGTCAGAGTTCACAGAAAGAGAGGGGAGAGGAGGGTGAGGGGAGGAGAGGGTGACAGGATGTCCTGGGTTTTTAAGATGAAGTGAGAGGCAATGGCCATGCAAAGGGCCTGGGAGGCGACAGGAGGGGTAGAGACTGCAGCATTTTTGGCCAGCTTTAAAGAATTTGTCTGAGTTGTTAGATGCCGCAGAGACACGGGCTTGGATGTGACATGACATGACATGATTGTTTATTTATAACATGCTTAATACCCAGAGGTTTCTAAGTGCGAACCCGGGGATCGAACCTGTGTTGCTCCGTGTCGTCTTGCTTCCAAGGTGAGCACATTGCCCCTGAGCTATCCTCCTGAGACATGTGGGCTCTCCTCTTGGTGTGGACAGAGAGTCAGTATTGCCTTTGGAGCAGGCAACAGGTCAGTTTGTCAGTGGATGAACAAGAAGCCCTCCATTTCCTCTCAGCCACCCTACACTTACGTTTAAGTGTAGCTAGGTCAGAGTCATAACAAGAATTGCACTTGGCTTTGGGCTTCAAACGGATCCTCATGACAGGTGCAAGAGCATCAAGAGTATCAGAAAAAGAAGAGTAGAGCATAGACAGGATGTGAATCAGCCAGAGGTGGAAGGGCGGGGGGAGAAGGTGGTGGCAAAAGCCTCCAATGATATACGCTTCATGGGCCGGATATCCGAGAAGGTAGGTTGCAGTGTTGGGGTAGGCTTGGCCTGGGGGGAAGAGAGGGAGAGATGAGAGGAGAGGAGGGAGTGATCGCTCCAGGAGAGAGGAGTGGTCAGAGGGCTGGAGAGGGGGAGGTGAGAGGAGATCAAGACATCAAGTGTGTGCCCTGCAGAGTGAGTCGGGCCAGAGGGGAGGATAGAAAAGGAGAGGGAGTCACAGAGGTCACAGGAGAGTACAGAGGAGGAACAAGGAGTGTCTAGATGGATATTGAGGTCACCAAGAAGGAGGAGTTGCGTGTTGAGGCCATGAGGGAGGAGGAGAAGTCCACCCACTCAGAGAGTAATGAGGTGATCTGACCAGGAGGCTGGTAGATAGTAGCGATGGTAAGAGAGTGGCTAGGAGAGAGAGAGAGCCTGCAGACAAGGCATCCAAAAGAGGAGTATTTCTGCGTGGGAATGATGAAGGAGGGAATCAGGAAAGATCAGGGCTACCCCTCTCCGGACCAGGTAGATCTGGGTGCGGAGAGGATGTTGTAGCCATCAGGGAAGAGAGTGTCAAACCTCGTGACAGCGGATCGAGGACATCGAGGTCAAGTTCTTCCAGGAGGTGGCAGATGTCAGAGGAGTGTTTGGCAGCAGAGCGTGAGTTGAGAGTGGCAAGATGAAGAAGGTTTCCAGCCTTAGAGACCTTCTGGGAAGCGGTATAAATCACAGGTACGCCCTGCGGAGGAGAAAGAGCATGAGGTGGGATAGTGGAGGAGGGAAGCAAGGGCAAGGAAGTCAAGGGGGAAGAGGAGGGGACTGCAGAAGATGAAAGGAAATTGATGAGGTGAGGGATGCGCCTATCAAAGTGGAGGAGATTGGCCTGAGGGCCTTGGACCATGACAGTGCCATTAAGGTAGACATTAATGATGACTTTAGACGAGTCGAAGGGAGCCATGAGAACTTCCCAGCGGGTGCCACCATTAATGGGAGAGGAGGAGACAGGACAGAGCACAGAGGTAATATGAAGAGCCCATAGATCTGGTAAAGGAACGACAAAGAGGATGTCGGTGAGTGTCTGTCTGGAGGAAGCACTGGAATAGGTGTCAGCGATAGGGAAACCAGGGTTGGAGGCCAAGATATCCTTTTTGAACCTCTTCCTACCAGACTTAGTGAGAAGGAAAGGATAGTCAATGGGGAATCAGTTGGAAAAGATAGGAGAAACAGAAAGCATCATGGAAGTGGTAGTGAGAAAAGGAGGGAGAAGCAGGGGGGGTAGGAGTGAACAAATAGAGCAGTGAAGTCACAGGGCCGGCAAGTTACAGAGAAGCAACAATTACAAGCAAAGTGTAGAGCAAGTCAGCAAAAACAGCAAGATCTGACTTTTAACCAAAAAGATCAAGATTTGACTTTTAAACCGAAAAGCAAAAACAGCAAGATCTGACTTTAAACAAAAAAGCAAAAACAGTAAGATGTAAATTTACAATTGGGTTCAGATACTACTAAATGGTCTCAAAACGCAATACAATTCAGAATGTAAACTTGGGCGAAACAAGCAGAGAGGGACAGTACAAGTCAAAAGGGAGTAGGAGTGAGTCCAGAAGGAGGAAACTAACCCATAGTTAATGAGGTGTGAATGTCAAGGCAGTCTGGATTTCTTAGAAGAGTGAGGTAGCAACATCATTGCGGTTAAGGTGCTAGGCAGCAGAAAGGACCCCAAGTAGCATTCTGGTATCGGACAGGGAGCAGACAGGGGCCTTAGGGGGTGGGCCTTTGGTGAGGGGGCCAGCTAAAGCCTGCCGGTCCCCAGTTGGACAAAAAGAATGCAGTGCTGGCCAATGGGGGAGCCTTTAGGGAGGGCTCAGAGCCACCACAACAATGGCGGCCATCGTGGAGTTGCAGGAATCAGTGCCGACACAGGCAATTAGTTAAGGACCTCCAGGGCAAACAAAGAGAAATGATCAGGAAGGATAGCGTGGCGTGCACACAGATGATGGCACAGTATTAAAAAGTTGAATGTGCCAATTTCTGAAACATTTTTATTTTCGATTTCGCCGTAAATTATTTGATTTTGTTTCACTTGATACTGATGCAAAGCAGAGCAAAAATACAGGGGAGCCAGGAGGGGAGAAGTGCCAGGGGGAGGAGGAAGGATGGGGAAGTGCAGGTCATGGAATAAATACAAGTAGTGCAGGCAACCGGTGGCAAGTGCGAGTGTTAAAAGTGCAGGCAGCAGGTGTCTAATAAGGACAGGAAAGGGGACTGTAGGGTTACATATACAGACCACAAGTACAGGGGATGGCACGAGTCAGTCTGGGTGTGCAGCTGGACAGGTAGGCACCTGGGCCCAAGTTCAGAGGGTAGCCAGGTGACCAGTGCAATATCAGAAAGGAGATCAGCATGGGAGAGAGAAGACAGAAGCAAAGAGGAAGGTCTTGAGGTGCTTCCGGAACCGGAGATGGCTCTGCTCATGTTTCAGAGAGGCAGGGAGGCTGTTACAGAGGAAGGCACCAGACGAAGAAAGAGATCTGTCCCCAACTTGTTGCTTGGAGAAGTGACTGACCCTCAAGGAGTTGGAGGTGGAGGAGCGATGAGCTCGAGTAGGAAGATATTTCCGAAGAAAGAGTTGGAGGTATTGCAGTCATAGGGCCCCAGAAGTCCTTGTGGACAATGCAGTGGATCTTGAAGTTGATCCTTGCTGCCACTGGGAGCCAATGGAGTGGCTTCAGGGCTGGAGAGACACCATCCCTGGGCTTGAGGCCAAGGACAAGTCTTGCAGTGCTGATCTGGATGAGTTGTAGAGGATGGAGAGTAGAGGCAGGTAGATTTAGAAAGGGGCTGTTGCAGTAGTCCAGCCTTGAGAGAACCAGAGCTCTGGAGGCAGTGAGCTTTTGGGGGAAGCTGAGGAAAGGAAGAATAACTGTAAGGAGGTGCAGCTAGTAGTTTGACTTCGTAGAGACATCAGAGATGTGAGGGGAGAAGGAGAGTGTGGAGTTGAATATGACCTCAAGGTTCTTAGCCTCACAGGTGGGAGCATAAAGAGGGCCCACAGCGACATCACAGGGACCAGGGGGGGGGGCACAGAGCGAGAATCACGGGGAATGAGAGGGGCTGGGACATACAGTAACACCATGGGTTACCAGAGGGGTGGAGGTACAGGGCAGTATCACGGGGGACCAGAGGGGCACACAGTGACATCACTGGGCCAGAGGGTCTGGGGCACATAGCAATATCACGGGAACCATGGGGAGGGGGCACACAGCGACATCACGATGGAAGTGAGGGGCATAGAGGCACACAGTGACATCACAGGGGACAAGAGGGCATGGGGGCACACTGCAACATCACGAGGGACCAGGGGGACTGGTGGCGTCATGGGGACCCAAGGGGAGCTGGGTGGCACACAGCGACATCCTGGGGTACCGGAGGGGGTAGGGTGGACACCTCGACAATGGTGGGGGGCCACAGGGGTTGGCGACAAACAAACGTACAGCGACAACACAGGGGATCTAGAGCGGGGGGACCACAAGGGGATGGGGGCATACAGCGACATCACAGGGGACCAGAGGGGCAGGGGTGCAAAGCGACGTTATGGGGAACAGAGGAGGCTGGGGGCACACAGCGACATCATGGGGAACTAGAGGGGGCTGGGTCATACACCGGTATCATAGGGATCGGGGGAGCCTACGGAATGCAACGACATCCCAGGGGATCAGGAGGAGGTCAGGGGGCACAGAGTGACACATGGGGGAACAGGGGGGACAGTGTCAGACGTCGGTCCCACCTCCCCTATCTCCTCACCGGATTCTTCAGAGGATAGATCCTTGAGAGGATTCTTCTTCTTTGGAAGCTTCTTCTTCTTGTTGCTAGATGACTCGTCCTTATAAATCCGGACCTTCTTTTCGCGGAGATAAGGTCTATCCCCTCCAGAGGCCACCGTGACAGTAGTGGGAACCTGTCTTGGGTGCCTCCAGTGGGGCCAGCCTCACTTTCAGGGAAAAAGCCAAAGCAGAAAAAACCCTGTAGGTCTTGATGGTAGGAGGTGAGGTAGTCCTTGATAACCCAGGCCGTTGGAAGAAAGGTGGATAGCGAAGGCTGACTGGATGTAACCAGATGTCCACGACCAGCTTCCCAGACAGAGCTCGGAATAAGACTTGTAGGTAGAATCCTTCGATAGCAACAAGGAAATCGTAAGTAAGTAGCAGGATAATAGACGAAAAAGAGGAAAGGAAAGGAGAACAAACAGTCTAAGAAGGAAACCCGAAATGCAATACCCAGTGGAAGGAATAGATGGCAGATACCGCCGAGTAATCAATAAACCAGATACAGGAAGGGAGTGCCGCAAGTTTGAAGTACCGGACGGCAAATGTAAGTAGTAAACAGTGCAAAGAGTGCCGCGCACAGAGAAGGCTGCAGGCAGCAAGGAAGGAACGGTGAGAAGTCGAGCAGAGAAGTAGGAGGAGCCAAGTATCCAGGTAAGCAAGACAGCAAGTCATCGAAGCGGTGAAACAGTGGAGTACACGCCGTGAACCCTAAGAATACGAAAGAAGGAAATGCAGCGAGAAACTAAGGTTGCACAAGATTTGGATATAGTTGGAAAACTAAGGCGGCTAAGGAAGCCCAATGGAAGGGAAAATACTAGAGAGCAACGGAGCGTTAGAGTGCGAGAAGCAAACACAGATACAACGCACCGCACAGGGAGGCGGAGTCAGTACTTATAGAGTCCTCCGCCATATTGGATGAGGACTAGAGCGAGGTAACCGCTAGCTAGTGCCGCCAGCGATTCCATAACTTCCACCCCTGATTCCTGACAGTATACCCCCTCTTTCTCGGGGATCCCCCTGGTTTGCTCGGGTATAACTGATGGAATCTTCTTACCAGACTGGGAGCATGAAGATGGCTCTTAGGTTCCCAAGACCTCTCAGCTATCGGATAGCCTTTCCAATGTACCAGCTATTGTAACCTGCCCTGGTGATATCTGGAATCGATTAGCCGAGCCACCTCGTATTCCCCTGGAATCTCCTCCACCTGAGCAAGTCTCCGACGAGCTGGTCTGCTTTAAAAGGGGTCTTCCTTATGCTCCTTGAGTAAGGAGACATGGAACACAGGATGCACCCTTTTGAGAGATATAGGGAGCTTTATCTTGTAAGCCACTGGGTTAATCTGGTGAATGATGGTGAAGGGCCCAATAAAACGTGGGGAAAACTTCCCGGTATGGACCCATTTTGGGAGAAATCTGGTGGACAACCAGACTAATTGTCCCGTCTTCCAGCCTGGGTTAGATCGTCTGCTTCTATCTGCCCACCTCTTTTGTGTAAGACGGCTCGCCAGGAGAGCCTTCTTGGCTAGATCATGTACCTCATGCAGGTCTTTAAATGTACCATCCAAAGCAGGGATCTTGGTAGTTGGTGGAATTACAGGGGGTAGATGGTGTGGGTGGAATCCATAAGTACAAAGAAAAGGACTCATCTGAATCGACGTGTGCAAAGTGTTGTTATAAGCAAACTCTGCTTGCGAGAGGAATTGAAACCATTCCTTCTGTTGATGACTACAGAAACATCTTAAATATTGCTCTAGGCTGGCGTTGAGTCTTTCCGTCTGGCCATTGCTTTCTGGATGGTAACCAGAGGAAAGAGCTCTTTGTATGCTCAAAACATGGCAGAGGGTAGCCCAGAGTCGGGAGGTGAATTGAGATCCTCTATCCGACACTATAGTCCTGGGCAATCCATGTAAACGGACAATGTCTCTAAGGAAGGCAACTGCCGTATCAGGGGCGGATGGAACTTGTTTAAATGCAGAGAAGTGTGCCAATTTACTGTAGGAATCCACAGTCACCATGATTACAGTCATATCATAGGACTGGGGGAGATCCACAATAAAGTCCATGGATATGTGTTCCCAAGGGCGTTCCGGAAGAGGCGGTTGTTGCAATAATCCAAATGGTTTGCCCGTCTGGTATTTACTGGAGGCACAAACCGCACAAGTCGACACATATTGGTATACATCTTCTCTAAGCCTTGGCCACCAGAAGTTCCTCTTCAGTAGTTCACAAGTCTTTCTAATTCCTGGATGGCCAGTCAAAGGGGTGTCATGGCACCAGGAAAGAACCTTGCTTTGAAGCTTCTTGGTAGGGATGAATAACGCCTTCTCATGATAGAACAACCCATCGTCTCCTTGAACCACAGTTGAAGGAAGCTCAGTGCAGGTTTGATAATTCGGTATCAATTCTTCTAAAAAGGAGGTGGTGGAAGCCAGAATCTTAATTCCAGGTAACATCAAGTCTTGTCTTTGACAGTACTCCGATCCTTCTCCGAGACTTCGTGATAATGCATCTGCTTTCTTGTTTTCTGTCCCAGGAATGTAAGTAATTACAAAATCATATTGCAAAAAGAAGAAGGCCCATCGGGCATGTCTTGCGTTGGAGCATTCCATCTGCTGTAGGACCCTGAGATTACGATGATCCGTGCGGATGATAAAGCAGTGAATGGCACCTTGTAAGAGATGACGCCATTCTAGGCAAGCCAATTTGATGGCCAATAACTCTCTTTCTAAGACAGAGTAGTTCCTTTCACTACTGGTCAGAGTCTTGGAAAAATCGGCTACAGGATGTTCATAGCCATCGTCCGAACATTGTAGTAAAATTGCTCCTACCGCTCCTACAGAAGCGTCAGTTTCTAGGATGAACTGTCTTGACTGATCTGGTTGAGCTAAAATGGGTGCGTTGGAGAACTTCTTTTTGAGAAAAAGGAAAGCCTCTCGGGGTTCTTTGTCGAAGGCGAACTTAACTCCCTTCTTAAGCAATGAAGTTAGAGAGAGTATCATCCTAGAAAAGTTGGGAATAAACCTCCTGTAAAAGTTGGCTAATCCGAGGAAGCTCTGTAGTTCTTTAATGTTAGTTGGTTCCCTCCATTCCATGATTGCCTTGACCTTATTGGGATCCATCTTGATGCCTTCTTGTGATAGGATGAATCCTAAATAGGACACTGAGGTTACTTCGAATTGCCATTTTTCAGGTTTGACCAACAGTTGATGGAACTGTAGTCGGTGCAAAACCTCCTTGACTTGCTGCCGGTGATCGGCTAATTTTTCAGAATAAATCAGGATGTCGTCTAGATAGACTACGACTGACAAGAATAACTTGTCTGCAAAAACCTTGTCCATATATCTTTGAAAACAGCTGGAGCGTTCACAAGGCCAAACGGCATTACCTTGTATTCATACAACCCAAAAGGGGTCCGGAATGCCGTCTTCCATTCATCTCCGTGTCTTATTCTCAGGAGGTGATAGGCACCCCTTAAATCGAGTTTGGTGAAATACCTTCCACCCTGCACCGCCTCCAGGATGTCCCTTATAAGGGGCATAGGGTATCTGTCTCGGATGGTTATCTTGTTGAGACCTCTGTAGTCTATGCATGGACGTAGCTCAGTGGTGTCCTTCTTTGGTATAAAGAATAAAGAGGCCCCACAAGATGATCTTGATTCTTGGATTAATCCGTTTTGGAGATGGGCATCGAGATAGATTCTGAGAGCTCCTCTTTCGGGAAGGGACAAGGGGTACATTCGACCAAAGGGCACCGTAGAGTTGGGTAACAAGTCAATACAACAGTCTTCGGCCCTGTGTGGAGGTAGGCTTTTAGGAATGGTATCCAGGAACACCTCAGAATATTCCTGATACTGAGTTGGGACCGTTGACACGATTACAGGCCCGATGACCCTAGTCTCTTCTTTCGCTACTTCCTTGATGGCAAAAGGGTCCATACAATTTGTTTTACAGAACTGGGAGTCAAAGCTGACCCTATTTGCGGTCCAATCTATATGAGGGTTATGCTTCCTCAACCAGGGAATGCCTAATACCAACGGAAAATGTGCTGCTCTGATCCAGTCAAAAACCAGAACCTCTTGGTGGTGGTCCAGTGCCATTCGCAGGGGAATTGTCTCACTTACAATAGGTCCTGAGGACAAAGGTGTCCCATCAACCCCTTCTACGGGAATGGCCCTTGACTTCGGTTTCGTGGGAACAAGGTTTTCCTTAGCCCAGTGTAGGTCCATAAAGTTTCCTGCGGCACCGCAGTCCAACATTGCCAACACTTCGACTTGTTTAGAATCCGATATCCATAGTGAGACCTTGAACACCATCAGACTATTTACTTCTGTGTCCCCTATTGTTCCTGCATGGTAGCAAGGGTATTTGGCAAATCCCCCGACACTTCCCTTGCCACAGTTCGGGGGTTGTAGTTTTCCTTCCCCCTGGGAGGAACTTCTGGACAATTCCGTAAAAAATGTTTTGAAGATCCGCAATACATGCATAAACCTGCCTCCTTACGGCGTCTTCTCTCTTCCGGAGTAAGAGGACCACGAGTAGCCCCAATCTGCATGGGTTCCTCTGTTAAGGGAGGCGTTCTCTGAACCGGAGCTTGGGTGGGTAAACCAGTCACCTGCTGGTTTCCGCGAAACCGTCTTCTTTCCTGACGACGTTCATGTAATCGAAATTCTATCTGGAGGGCTAAGGTCATCAGGTCTCGAAAAGAAGAAGGACGAGCTACTCGGGCTAGCTCGTCTTTAATTTCGTCTTGAAGACCTCGTCAAAAGATCGTTTGCTGTGCTGAGTCCGGCCAATCCGCCTTGGCCGCAAGTCTCAGGAATCTGGAAATGTATGTTTGGACGTCTGTGTTTCCCTGGCGGACGTCCAGGATAGCTTCCAAGGAAGAGTACAAAACTTCAGGTCTGTCAAACCTGTCCTTAAATGCAGCTACAAATTGGTCAAAGTTATTCAATGCAGGATCTTCGTTTGTGACTAACGGGGTAGCCCAAGACAAGGCGTTTCCGTGAAGATTGGCTATGATGAATCCGACTCTAGATCGATCAGTTCCATAGGCATGAGGTCTGAAGGTGAAGTATACCTTACAGGCGTCCAAGAATTCCTTAAGTCCTCCCGGATGGCCATCATATTTGCCAAAAGAGAGTGGCATAGTAGGTAAATCCCCATGATCATCTCGGTGCAGTACGACCTGCTGTCGAAGGGCGAGATTCTCTGTTCTCAAAGACTGGACTTCTGCAGTGAGATTCTGCATGGCTGCGACCAGCTCTTGGTACTGCTCCAAGGACGCCATGGGTAATGTAGGGCGTTGTATTCTGTCAGACGTCGGTCCCACCTCCCCTATCTCCTCACCGGATTCTTCAGAGGATAGATCCTTGAGAGGATTCTTCTTCTTTGGAAGCTTCTTCTTCTTGTTGCTAGATGACTCGTCCTTATAAATCCGGACCTTCTTTTCGCGGAGATAAGGTCTATCCCCTCCAGAGGCCACCATGACAGTAGTGGGAACCTGTCTTGGGTGCCTCCAGTGGGGCCAGCCTCACTTTCAGGGAAAAAGCCAAAGCAGAAAAAACCCTGTAGGTCTTGATGGTAGGAGGTGAGGCAGTCCTTGATAACCCAGGCCGTTGGAAGAAAGGTGGATAGCGAAGGCTGACTGGATGTAACCAGATGTCCGCGACCAGCTTCCCAGACAGAGCTCGGAATAAGACTTGTAGGTAGAATCCTTCGATAGCAACAAGGAAATCGTAAGTAAGTAGCAGGATAATAGACGAAAAAGAGGAAAGGAAAGGAGAACAAACAGTCTAAGAAGGAAACCCGAAATGCAATACCCAGTGGAAGGAATAGATGGCAGATACCGCCGAGTAATCAATAAACCAGATACAGGAAGGGAGTGCCGCAGGTTTGAAGTACCGGACGGCAAATGTAAGTAGTAAACAGTGCAAAGAGTGCCGCGCACAGAGAAGGCTGCAGGCAGCAAGGAAGGAACGGTGAGAAGTCGAGCAGAGAAGTAGGAGGAGCCAAGTATCCAGGTAAGCAAGACAGCAAGTCATCGAAGCGGTGAAACAGTGGAGTACACGCCGTGAACCCTAAGAATACGAAAGAAGGAAATGCAGCGAGAAACTAAGGTTGTACAAGATTTGGATATAGTTGGAAAACTAAGGCGGCTAAGGAAGCCCAATGGAAGGGAAAATACTAGAGAGCAACGGAGCGTTAGAGTGCGAGAAGCAAACACAGATACAACGCACCGCACAGGGAGGCGGAGTCAGTACTTATAGAGTCCTCTGCCATATTGGATGAGGACTAGAGCGAGGTAACCGCTAGCTAGTGCCGCCAGCGATTCCATAACTTCCACCCCTGATTCCTGACAGACGGGGGCCCACAGCGACATCACGGGCGACCAGAGGGGGGCTGGGGTTGAACAGCGACATCAGGGGGGACCGGGGGCTGAGGCACACAGCGACATCACTTGGGACCACGGGGTGGGGGGCACACCGTGACATCACAGGGGACTTTAGGGGGATGGGAGGCATACAGTTCTAAGTGTGGCACTTGCTAACATTCACAATCCTATCTAGATGTCACACATGCTAGTGTTCACAATTCTATCTAAGTATGGCACTTGCTAACATTCACAATCCAATCTAGATGCGACCCAGTCTAGTGTTCACAATTCTATCTAAGTGTGGCACTTGCTAACATGCACAGTTCTAACTGTGGCACTTGCTGACATTCTGTGTTCTAAGTGTGGCACTTGCTAACATTCACAACCTATCTAGATGTGACACAGGCTAATGTTCCCAATTCTATCTAAGTGTGGGCCTTGGTAACATTCACAGTTCTAAGTGTGGTCCTTGCTAATATTCACAGTTCTAAATGTGGCACTTGCTAACATTCACAATCCTATCTAGATGTGATGCAGGCTAATGTTCACAATTCTATCTAAGTGTGGCACTTGCTAACATTCACAGTTCTAAGTGTGGTACTTGCTAACATTCGTAATCCTGTCTAGATGCAACGGTAGAGGTGAAAGTAGAGGAGGAAGGTGGAGCGCAAGAGAGAGTGGACAGGATGTCCTGAGGTTTTGAGACAAAATGTGAAGCCAAGGGGATGCAGAGAACCTGGGAGGGGACAGGAGAGGTAGAGACTGCAGCAGGATTGGCCAGCTCCTTGCAGATTTTAAAGAGTTCGGTCAAGTTGTTAGATGTCACAGAAAAGCGGGTTTAGATGCGAGCTCTCTTCTTATTGTGGATAGCGAGTCGGTGCTGCCTTTGGGGCAGGCGGCAGGTCAGTTTGTCAGAGGATGCCAGCCATTTCCTCTCAGCCACCCTGCACTTCTGTTTAAGGGTGAAAAGGTCTGAGTCGTACAAGTGTTGCACTTGGCTTTGGGCTTCAAGCAGATCCTCATGACAGGGGTAAGTACATCAAGAGTGTCAGAGATAGAAGAATGGAGGTTGGAAAGGCTGAGTCAGGATGTGAGTCAACCAGCGATGCAGAAGGGGGAGAGAAAGTGGCAGCGAAAGCCTCAACTTACACACACTTCATGGGTCGGATGACTGAGAAGGTAAGTGGCAGTGTAGGGGTTGGCCCGGCCTGAGAGGTAGAGATCGAGAGATGGGAGGAGAGGAGAAAGTGGTCACTCCAGGAGAGAGGAGTTGTGAGGGGATTAGAAAGGGTGAGGTCTGTGGAGATCAGACCATCCAGGGTGTGCCCTGCAGAGTCGGGCAAGAGGGAAGAATAGAGAGAGAAAGAGAGTCGCAGATGTTGCAAAAGAGTCCAGATGAGGGACAGAAAGCATCCAAGTAGATGTTGAGGTCTCCGAGGATGATGAGTTGGGTGGTCGAGGCCAGGAGGGAGGAGGAGAGGTCCGCCCACTCAGAGAGGAAGGAGGTAACCTGGCCAGGTGGCTGGTAGATGGTAGCCACAGTGAGAGAGCAAACAGAAGAGAGAGAGAGAGCCTGCAGACCAGGCATTCAAAGGAGGAGTAGGCCTGCTTAGGAATGATGGAGGCAGGGATCCACTCTGGGAATATGAAGGCCACACTCTCACTGGGATGGTTGGGTCTGGGTGCAGAGAGGATCTTGTAGCCATCAGGGAAGAGAGTGTCAAAACCTGTGACAGATCTGGCCATGACCCATGTCTTAGTGAGACCGAGAACATCAAGGTTGAATTCTTCCAGGAGACGGCCGATGTCAGAGGAGTGTTTGACAGATGATCGAAAGTTTAGAGTGGCAATGTGGAAACGGTTACCACCCTTGAAAGACTTCCGGGGAGGAGTACAGGTCAGTGGTACTCCCTGCGGAAGTATAGAAGGAGCACAAGGGTGGGCAGAGGAGGGAGGGGGAGAGGGCAAGGTAGCCAAGGAGGAGGATGAAGGCACCAGAGAGGTGGTAGAGGAAAGAGGCAAGGAAGCCGAAGAAGGGATAGCAAGAGATGTAAAAGGAAGTTGCTGAGGTGTGGGAAGTGTCTATCAAAGAGGAGGAGGTTGGCCTGAGTGGCTTGGACCAAGACGGTGCCATTTAGGTAAACATTAATGATGATCTTAGAGTAGTGGAAGGGGGCCAGGAGGGCTTCCCACCAAGTGCCACCATTAATGGGTGAGGAGGAAAAAGGAGAGAGGATAGAGACCACATGTGGACTCTATAGGTCTGGCGAAGGAACGACAAAGAGGATGCCATGAGGGTATGTCTGGAGGAAGCTCTGGTATAGGTATAAGCACTAGGGAGGCCTGGGTTGGAGACCATGATGTGCATTTTGAACTTCTTCCTACTAGACGTAATTAGAAGGACAGGATAGTCAATAGAGAAGCAGTTAGAGAAGATAGGAGAAATAGAGAGCACCTGTCATGATCACCTCAAGAATCAAGAGTTCATAATGCAGATATGCAGGGATCAGGTGGTTAGCAGCATGGCATATCAGACATTTCTCTCAGTTATCAGAATTTGAATCCACAGTGAGCCCATATAGAGCTTTATGGTAGAGGGTTTCCCCTAAAATGGCCGCCTAGTGGGCTGCGGACAGAAGTGCTTGTAAGAACTAGTAGCTAGCATTGGAGGACTACATAAGCCCTGCCCACACTTTGACTCAGGCTTCTCGTTGGTTCCGCTGACAGCGGTGCAACGCTTACCACCGCTTCGGTTCACAGACCTGTCAAAACAAAAGAAAAAGCATGTTATAAAGTTATCGAAGTACCAGGAAGTTCCACAGACCAAAGACACTACGTACCTGACTAGAAGTTTTCTCTGCAGCAGTTCTCCAAGTAAGAGGAGACTTTTCTCCGAACTCCGTACCTCAGACTTTTACGTTCTTCTTTGACCTCCCCATTCCCATTTTTGCCCCATAGGGCTCAATGGGAATAGGGAAGGCGCTAAGTACGGTGCTAAGTACGGTGCCGCAAATTGCGGCACCGTAATTAGCACCAAGGTCCCTTTGCGGGTCCCTACTTTAACGGCTGGTAAACCAGCCGTTAAGGTCGGGTCCCGCAAAGGGACCTCGTAATTAGGCGCTAATAGGTTAACGGCGCCGCAGCCTTTTACGGCGCCGTTAACCCATTAGCGCCTGGGTCGTAATGAGGCCCATAATCTACAAAGCACGCTCAGATTTTAGATATGCACTCACTTACCGCATTCCTGAAGAACGCAGCTTCCGAGTTCTCAGAGACTCACCACACAGCGAAGTTCTGCAGCAGGCCACAATGCCTAATCCTTACCGCGTGCCTTCGCTCACTACACTCGCACCTTACAACAGGGCAGCCAGACTTTGTGGAGTTCGTTGTCAAACGCCCGTGAATCTCAGCGTGTGAATATTTTCTCTCTTCAAAACCTGCAAATAAAGAGAGACAGAACAGGATTAGACTGAGTCAAGTAGAAAACCTCCCTCAGAACATTATTGTCCACAGACTACTACTCAAAGCAAGATTACAGCCAACCCAGAATTGTCAAGATACTTACCATTTTCAGAAGCTTCTCAGCAATCTTCGTTCTGGAAAGGTCGTGCTTCCATATCAATGCACCCCTGCATGACAGCAGGACAGAGAGCTCCCCAAAACCAACCCACAGGTGAGAAGGGAAGGGCACACCAAAAATAAATTCCAAGAACTCACAGCAGGGGTATGGGAGCCTACCTTAGAGTGTAGAGTCCATATTAAAATAATTCCTATTTCTTTATCTCTCATTTATCATAGCAACAGCAGCCCAAGAGTTTTCAGGTCATTTACGCTCCTGTAGAGACATGGTAAGCATTACAGCACCATAGAGGATGCAGGGGGAGGGGAAAATGGGAGAAAGAAACAGAGGTGGAAGTGAAGGGTGGGGGAACACAGTAATGGGGGGAGGAGACACTGAGGTGGGCACAAGAGTAAGGGTGCAAGCAAATGAGACACGAACGAGACAAGAACAATTTTGTTAAGTAGACAAAGCTGCTGATCGTTTAACAGGTACAGTCTTACATGGCAAATCTGAACACATTGTCTGGCTAAACATTGGTCCTGCTTCATCCCGAAAAAGAGTACTAAAATCCTACCAAGATATGGAAACAATAGCCACAAATGATCCAAACAGCCAGGACATTTTAAAAAGCAATGTAATTGACACATACTACCCAAACAGAAGTTCTGCTTTGGAAAACATGTGCCTGTATAACATTGCTCAAAACTAATCTGACAAAATCACACCAGATGAGACAACTGGCAACTATTCAGTTTCAACTTGTGAAGGAAGCCTAGCAAAATGCAGCAAACCCAGCCTAATTAATCATGTGAAGTTATCATTTGAATCTCTGCAACATAGTGAACCTTGGAGAAAAGAAGAAGAATTCTTAAGTGACCATGACTGATTGTAACGCTCAACTGGTATCCACAGGGACGTCACCCGATCTGGTTGGACTGCTTCCAACCTGGATCCACCTCCCCCGTGTTCTTGTTCTGTGGAGGATCTAGTCTGTAATACAGGAGTTTTTGATTTAGCCCTCAATCTCTTCCTCTCTGCACCCACCTCCCTTGTGAACCGAACGACCCCCTTAGAGCTTTCCTCACCTTGGATTTCGATATGGTGCGCTCTCTGTCCTGCAGTTCTGTGCAGGGGTGCGTCATGGATGGGGCGCTTCGCAGCCGAGTTTGCTTCACTGGCGCGGGCACGTGAGACCAGACCTGCTGTGACTCAGTTCTGTAGGTAAGTCTATTATTTTGATAATTGTCCGTACTTGTAATTGCCCCTGTTAATGTCTTTCCTTCTCTTTTAGGTGCGGAAGAAATGATGAAGACGTCGAGCTGGCTGTGGGTTGTGCTTGAGATGCTAGGTGAATGCGCGGAGCGCAGCGCTATATATGTGCTTTTGCGGTGTGCTAACCTGTGTGATCCTTCTCTTGCAGGTCGCCGTGATGTTCCGGATGGTAAGCTGCCGGGAGGATGCGGAGCGATGAGTAGATGTTGTCCGAATCGCTGTTGAGTAAGTATGCATGTTAACCAGCCTTGCCTTTCTCTTGCAGGATGGAAGGCCGGAACGGGAATAAACCAACAGCGAGATCCGCTCAGGTAAGCGTGCTTCCGAATGTTGTTTAAATATGAGATGTGAACGCTTACTAATGCTGTCCTTCTGTTTCCTTCCCCAGGTTGCAGCTTCCAGGAGAGAGCGAGCGTCCGCCGAGATGCTGAATGTTCGGGACACTGGAGCGATCGACAGGAGCTGGAAGAACTAGCAGGTAAGGATGGCTAATGATGTTCTTCTTCTTCTTCTTCGTGCAGGTGCAGGCCTGGAATGCAGAGAACAGACCGCGGTGAACGTCACGCTGCGAGTGCAGAGCAACGCGAAGCGTGTTCTGCAGCTCGGGTGTGGCTTAAATAGTCTGTAGGTATCCCAGGTAACTTCAGGCCATTTTAGAGAACAAGTCTACGACCACTAGGATGGTATTGTATACTTGACTAGAGGGTAGGTCGGTGATAAAGTCAAGAGATAAAGTATGCCATGGAGCTGGTAGAATGTCCAATGGTCTGAGGATCCCAGCTGGTTTCCATTTCGATGACTTATTCTGTGCACAAATACTGCAAGAGATGATGAATTGAATAACGTCCTTGCGCCACGTGGGCCACCAGTAGCTCCGTTTCACCTTGGCCAGACTTTTGGCAATTCCAGGGTGGCCTTCCATGAGGGAGTCATGATATCCCGAGATGACCTGTTCCTGAAGCTCTTTCTTGGGCAAGAATAGACAGTTCCTGAAGTATGGTAGTTGATCCTTGACTGCCTAGTGTTCTCCCCGCAAATCCCATTCTTGTAACAATTCAGGAGTCATCGCATGTCGGATTCCTTGCAGCAATTCGTCTTGAGTCATGGTGGTTGTAATGCCTAGGAGTTTGTCGCTCGGGATGATGGCCACAGGATCAGGGGTCGTGTATACTAGTTCATCTGTACCCAGGTAACTTCAGGCCTGACCACACCCTAAATGCTATCCCGCATGGTTCAGTTCTGGAACTGAACCACGTGGGGGCGTCCATGTTGTGCTATTGCCATTGAGAGCTCCAGTTTCCCCCTCTGCCATATGAGCCTGGTGCCAAAGGAGTCTTGGGGGACATGATTGGGCCCTTGGGGCCATGCAGGGACACTGTGATGCGGCCCAGAGGCCCCGAGTACCGGGGCCAGGGGCAATGGTCATGACAGCACTCCCCCCCAAGGCCCCTCTCAGGGTGGTACTTCTGTCTGGTCCTGGCTTGGTGGGTTAATCACGATGGAAACGTCATATCAAACGTGTGCATGGATGTAATCGCTAGGTTCCCATGTTCTGTCCTGTGGACCATATCCCTTCCAGTCTACTAGGTAGTATAATTTTGTTCTGACATACTTTGAATCCAGGATGTCTTTGACTGCAAATTCCGGTTCTCCATTGACCATTACAGGTTCGGGTGGTGTGGTTACCCGTGTTCCAGGCTGAACTGGTTTTAAGAGAGATATATGGAACACAGCTTTGGTTGAAGGGGGTCTTACCCCTCAAAGCTGCATTGGTTCCACGGAACTGTCTCTCCCTCGTTGAACATGGTCCTTGGAGCGTATGAACATGGGGCGTGCGTCTGGCCTGCTTCGATCCGTTCTTCGATCTTGCAACCTATGATCAAGTTGAACCACCAGGTTGATAAACTCTGCACAGTCTTTGGGTGGATCCACTACTCGGGCAAGAACATTCTTTAGCACCCCCCTTAAGACCCGGTGGAATAGTGTGGTCCTTTTATCCTCAGACCACTCTGCTTCGACCACAAGCCTGTTGAAGGTCGCTATGTATGTCAATAGGTCTTGGTTTCCTTGAAGGAGGGACATGAGTTCATTGTCTAAAGCCTGTCCATGAGAACGACGGGCGAAGAGCTTTTCCATCTCCTGCTGGAAGCCCCCAAAATCGCATAGCAGAGGGTCATCCCGGCTAACAAAAGGTACAGACCAATCTGCAGCACTACCACTCAGATAAGACAGCACAAAGGCCACTCGTGACTGATCATTAGGGAACGCCCCATGTCTGCAAAGAAAATGGAGGCGACACTGATTCATAAAGGTTGCGTACTTCCTAGGGTCCCCCGTGAAACGCTCTGGTGGGGCTAAAGGAACTGCTCCAGGAAGGCTGATCTGCACCGGATTAATCGGTGGTGCTGGCCTCGATGGAATGGTCCCAGGCAATGAGGCTTGTCCGGCCTGTGATTGGAGGAGTTGTCTACTTAGATCATCAGTGCGTTCTTTGACCACTATTAGTTCTCTCTGCAAGGCATTGGTCTCCTGTCTGGCTGAATACGCTTCAACGCGTAACTGCCCCAGCACCTGAGCTAACTGGTCGGTTTCCGAGGTTTCCATGCTGGATGCCCGGGTGAATTATAGTTATGAGGCTTCGCATTCTGTAACGCTCACCGGGTATCCACAGGGATACCACCCGATCTGGTTGCACTGCTTCCGACCTGGATCCACCTCCCCCGGGTTCTTGTTCTGCGGAGGATCTAGTCTGGAAAACAGGAGTTTCTGATTTAGCCCTCAATCTCTTCCTCTCTTGGCCCACCTCCCTTGTGAACCCAACGACCCCCTTAGAACTTTCCTCACCTTGGAATTCGATATGGTGCGCTCTCCTTCCTGCAGTTCTGTGCAGGGGTGCATCGTGGATGGTGCGCTTTGCAGCTGAGTTTGCTTCACTGGCGCGGGCCCGTGTGTCCAGACCTGCTGCGACTCAGTTCTTCAGGTAAGTCTATTGTTTTGATAATTGTCCGTATTTGTAATTGCCCCTGTTAATGTCTTTCCTTCTCTTTTAGGTGCGGAAGAAATGATGAAGACGTCGAGCTGGGTGGGGGCTGTGCTCGAGATGGTAGGTGAAGGCGCGGAGCGCGGTGCTATGTGTCCTTTTGCAGTGTGCTAACCTGTGTTATCCTTCTCTTGCAGGTCGCCGTGATATTCCGGATGGTAAGCTGCCGGGAGGATGCAGAGCGATGAGTAGATGTTGTATGGATCGCCGTCGAGTAAGTATGCGTGTTAACTAGCCTTGCCTTTCTCTTTCAGGATGGAAGGCCGGAATGGGAGTAAACCAACAGTGAATTCCGCTCAGGTAAGTGTGCTTCAAAATGTTGTTTAAATGTGAGATGCGAACGCTTACTAAAGCTGTCTTTCAGTTTCCTTCCCCAGGTTGCGGCTTCCAGGAGAGAGCGAGCATCCTCCGAGATGCTGAATGTTCGAGACACTGGAGCGATCGACAGGAGCTGGAAGAACTAGCAGGTAAGGATGGCTAATGATATTCTTCTTCTTCTTGCAGGTGCAGGCCTGGAATGCAGAGAACAGGCCGCGGTGAACGTCACGCTGCGAGTGCAGAGCTACGCGAAGCGTGTTCTGCAGCTTAGGCATAGCTTAAATAGTCTGTAGGTATCCCAGGTGCCTTCAGGCCTTACCACACCCTAAATGCTAGACCGCATGGTTCAGTTCTGGGACTGAACCATGTGGGGGCGTCCATGTTGTGCTATTGCCATTGAGAGCTCCAGCTTCCCCTTCTGCCATATGAGCCTGGCACCAAAGGCGCCAGGACTGGCTCCAAGAGAGTCTTGGGGGGCATGATTGGGCCCTTGGGGCCATGCAGGGACACTGTGATGCGGCCCAGAGGCCCCTAATACCAGGGCCAGCGGCAATGGTCATGACACTCATTTGAAGCTGCATTCAAAACAAATGTCAATTTCAAACACTACAAACAAATGTTGGACAATGAACACCAACAAGAGGAAGACATTGGGGGTCATTACGACCCGGGCGCAAAGGGATACCGTGCACCGGTAATGACACCGGTGCCGGTAATCCCTTTGCGCCCTATTCCGAGGTCCCTTTGTGGGTCCTTCCTTAACACCTGGTTTTAGCAGGCGTTAAGGACGGGACCCTCAAAGGGATACCGGGGTCAATAACGGTACCGCAATTTGCGGTACCGTTATTGCTGCCTTCCCCCTTCACATTGAGCCCTATGGGGGCTCAAATGGGAATGGGGAATGGCATTTCAAATGGGGACTTACCGGTCCCGCAAAGGGCGGAATGGACCAGTAAGTCCCCATACCACCACGTCGGTGGCTGTACCGGTATTGGTGCTAGTCATGGCGCTAATAGCGCCATGACTAGCACCAACCTCGGAATGAGGGCCATTGAATCTCTACTAAATAAAGGCACTCGTGTAACACTTGTGTATAGGCGTGTTATAAATGCCATATCATATCATATCACTCCTGAGGGCAGTTAACCTTCCCTTACAGGAAGCCAAGAACCACTTCAAGAACCACTCATTCTAAAAGAAGCAGAAATAGCCATGACTGAGGTAGAAAATACCATGTATCAATCAAAACAATCTGAAGAAGACTAGTCAGTGCCCAAATCACAGCTAAATGATCATCATTTATCTATAAGTCACTGAAGAAATTGAACATAACAAACTAAAACTTGTAGCAGTAAAAATTATAAACCTCTGTTCCTGTATGTAAGTGGTGAAACTGGTTCTCGTAAAATATTCTTAATTAAAATAATCAGCATATGTCTACAAAACTTAACAACCAACTTTTCATCTGTTTTGACAGCCCCCACAGGTTTAGCTGCCTACAACATAGGAGGTGTAACTTGACACCGACTACTGCTCCTCCCAGTAGAACACCAAAACAAATTAGAATACTACAAATTATCAGCAGAAGCTGCTACTGAAGTTTGCACAATTCTGAAACAAATGAAAGTGCTCCTGATAGATGAAGTAAGCATGGTTTCCAACCTCATGTTGGCTTTAATTCATCTCAGAATGCAAAAATTCCTAAAATCCGACTACGAAGAACTGTTTGGAGGAAAACACATTCGGAGACCTCCTACCATTAAAACCAGTAAAAGGCCAACCTATTTTCCAAACATTAGGACACAAACAAAGCCGTAACACACCCAGCAGCACTGGACACGTAAATCTCTGGCAACAGTTTCGCTACAGAGATCTAACTCAAAACATGTGTCGGTCTGCAGATCTCACCTATGCTAACATTTTAAAAAGAATTAGAACTGGTCTGATTACTAACAATGCAAAATCGATCTTAAATACTAGACTAATCCGTGAGATATTTCAGCAAAACACATCTGCTCCTGATGTCATGGAACAATCAACTCAACAAAATATAAAATGCATGTCCTTAATACCAACTCTTGCAAGCTGTAGTCAATTCAAAGATACAATGTTGACAAAAGAAATGCAACCAATACTACATATCAGCTCCACAGACAAACTAGAAGTGCACATCATGACACTCCCTATGTGTCAACAAGCAACAGCATGACTAAACTGCAAAGTAATTCTAAAATATAAGCTTGACGTAGAACAAGATTTAGTCAATGGAACAAGTGTTACAGTTGTTGTCTTCCAAACATGTCCATGTCCACATGACAAAATTCAGTTTGTCAATATCCACTTTGACAAACTTGCAGAAGTTAAAAAAGGTTAAAAAAAACAAAACAAAAATAGGCAGCACAATAGCATGTTTCCTTCTTTTCAAAGATGATTGTGCTCTAGCACCTTGAAGCGTCTTTGTGCTAGATGGAATTACCAATAAAATGTCTCAGACCAAATAAACGGACAGACTCAAAGAAGATTGTAAAATACTGCTTTAATTGAAAATGAAGGAAAGCAGGGTGCATCATCCTTCATCAAATTGATTCATGTAGGATCACAATGTCTTTTTGATTATACTTAGTTTATATAATGCTAGATGCGTCATCTATTATGTCATCCAACGTGGCATATTACAAAAACCTATTGAGGGGTGCGATTGGATTAGGGGACTATGTCTACATATATAATACGTGAATATTAATCTCCCATTTCAAAGGCTGTCCCTTGTCTGTAGGGCATGCCCTGAGCTACTTCTAAATACATAAAACACTGATTAAAGCAAAGAATATGGTAGTGGAATAATCATTGGAACATTGTATGTAAAAGTGCATGGCAGGCTTTTCTGATTGGTTGGCAACCCATATCCAACTTTGGACATTCGGCTCGCTAGCAGTATGTACATAGAAACGAAACCCGGGTGCTTGTAGATATATGTCAGCTCTCCCCTTGTTTTCCCAATTAGTGTACCCTCTCTCATCGGTAGGCCTCATGCCAGTGTCCTCTGTTTGAAGGCTGACCTTGCCAGTCTGCACTGTCTCTGAGGATTCAAGGGTCTGTAGACACACCATTATCTTAGCTTCAAGCCTAATGAATAACCCTTATTTGCAAACTCTGTGTCACCTGTTTTCATGACAACGATTTTGTCCCTTTCAACAATGTATTCAACACTATTTGATTCAATTATACTGGGTTCAGTTGCTCCTCTTGGCCTTTGGAAACTTGCTCACTCTATCCCATACAAACTGTGTGCACTTTTAATTGTCCAAAACTTGGCATCTGTAAATGTTCTTGTTCCTCCTAATCTAGAGAAATGTGTCCTTCGCACATGGTCTGCTCGCTGGACTTCCTTTGTAGTTTGCTTCCATCTCTCTAAATAGCATCCTTGTTCCTAGGCCAATGTACTCCTCTATTTCGCAAGGGAAAAACAACTTCTTCATCATCTTTTAAATTTAAGATCCTGGGTTTGTATTTTGAGGTAGCTAAATTGATTGACATAATCCGTCGTCCATCTTCTTTTACTGGTCACCCTAAATGTTACCTCTCATAAGCAAGCATCTATATTTTCTTTCTACCTTGCGTTTCAGCATATTTACAGTTATTGACTTGTGAGTCACTTTATTCTTCTTTGTGTTCATGATTACTGTATTGTAGGGTACATGTTTTTCTTAGTGTTTCAGTTACATCGTCATTCTAAAGTATTTTCATATTGTTTCAGCATAGGTTCTTATATATACTTTATGACATTCTTTCGCTGTTGACAGACTTTGTTTTAACGTACATCCATTCTGTTCATGGCTGCAGCTCGGCAAAGAGCATCCTTCTTACTAACTTTTTCTCCATTATGTCAGCTTGTGGCTACACTCTAAATGATTGCCTGAGTGCATATCATCTTTCATATGCCTGCCGTGGTAGAGGAATATTGCAAGGATTCATGCATGGGTTACCAATTGTAGCTCTTCGTCTGTCATTCCAATAAGATGCTGCTAAGGGAGTGGAGAGCAGGGAGAAGGTGTCCACCTGCTCCTCTACAACATGTATGTACGCAGAGAACAATTCTTTTGCATATGCTGTCACTATTCACAAATCGCAAGGTCGAACCCTAGATCGCACATTGATTGACATTGGCAGCACAGTCTTTAAAGAGGGTATGAGTTACATAGCACCTTCGCATCTGCATACACTCAATGGTCTATTCCTAGTTAACTTTGATGCAAACAAAGTCAACACGGACATTCCTTGCATCCTAGAATACAACAGGCTACATGCACTGTACACCCCCATCTAGGTATGTACTGTGTACCTCAAAGAATGAAACCTTTAAAAAGAAAACTAATGCAAACAGAACCTATGGCAGCTCTCACAGAAATACTGCTAAAGAAAAAAAGAACAACTGCTGCTCCATCAAATAATACAACCGCAAAACTGTCTAGTCCAAAAACAACTGCACATTCATCAGAAGACAAAGACAAATGTCTCTTCTAAAATAATTACTGCAGGCCCATCAATGGATACATAAGCACAACTCTCTGGTCCATTTCAATTCAGCAACACAACTGGTGTAGATTGCTATGCAAATATAGCAATCAATCTTCTCTTCCAATTGCCATCAATTGTTCACAACATTTGCTTAAACAGCGCAGACCAGCTGTGTTTGAAAATGCCCGTCCTTCACAGAAATGCCAGAAATAATCCTGACAGCACTTACTGGGCCTCATTCCAAGGTCGGCGGTAACCCGCCACTGACTGGCCACTGACCCGGAAACAGCAAATGCACCACCTGTCTTTCCGGTGCCACAGGGACATTAAGTCCTGGCAGAGCAGGAAGTCAGGCGGCAGCTTCGGTAACTTTCCATTCCCATGGAGTCCCATAGAACTTCATGGGAGTGAGGAGACGGAAAGCACTGGCACCGTGGCTAATGGTGTCGGTGCTTCCGTGATGACTCGGCCTACCCAAGCAGGCAGACTCGTAGTGTGGCGATCTGGAGAAGGGTGCCGGTAAGCTTACAGACACCCTTGTTTCCAGACTGCCACACTCAGAATGAGGCCCACAGTGTCTCAGGTATAAGGCAAGAATTGGACTACTGTGCAAGAATGGTCAAATTTACCATAAACACACAGGAAGAGCCACAGGAATTCCTAATGTACTTACTACAAGTACTAGAAAAGAAAACCATCCCTATAAATGAAATGTTCCAGATTTCATACACGTGGAAACATGCATGTACTCTCTGCAGCCATTTTTTACAAGAGCACATGCCCAATGAACGATTTGTGTATGTATCCATACCGAATGGTGAATCCATTCCATTTCACCAGCTTCTGCAGAATGCAAATCATAGCATATGATGCCCTTTTTGTAATCAGACAATCGTTCCAGCCTCCAAATAAATTCACATGGGCAATATGTGATACTAATGCTTCCAAGGTACAATGTAGATGGTACCAAAAACAACTGTAAACTTATTAACTTAACACACACCCAAGTATCTCTTGGCAAGAAAACCTTCACAACAGTGGGCATAATCTACCACACTGGTGCCACAGCCACTTCAGGCCACTATACTGCATATGTCAATAAAAGAAGTGTTTGGTTTGAATGTAACAACACTTCGGTAACTCCAAAAAATAGGTTACCAGTAAATCTAACAAATGCATACTTAAGAGTCTTTCAACCCAAATTTAGTCACTAAAGTATAACACAATAAACAGTTAGAATACGCCAACGGGTATCTAACTACATCCACAATACTACAATAGTACTTTTAAAACCCAAGACAGTAGGAATATGCCAACGGGTATCTAGCTACTTCAAAAATACCCTTCATTGCAATACACTTCAAATATACCATCTCAGTTCTTGTTACTGCAATACTTCTTGTCAAATCAAATATAATTACAATACGCCAACATTAACACCACATCTAACAAATGCCTACTTAACATTCCTTCACCCCAAATGTTGTCACTATAGTACAATACATAGTTAGAATACACCAACTGGTATCTAACTACATCTAAAATACAATAATAGTACTTTTAAAATCCAAGACACTTAGAATGCACCAGCAGGTATGTAACTACATTAGAAACACCCTTCATTAAAATACACTGCAAATATGCCATCACAGTTATTCGTACTGCAAAACATCTTGTGATCTCCAGGCTACCACACACAACTATTGTGTAACATGTACATTCTTTAAAACTGAGTAAATTAGTGGTTTTTCTAATCCACTATGGATTTTTTACCCAATTACCCAATGTTTATTTCATGTCAGTACAACAACAGTGTAGCACACGCTAATGTTGTACCAAATATAGTACATAGAATGTACTATTTATGAGGGTCAAGAAAGTAAATCTAGATGTGAAATTGTATGCAATTAAAAGTTTTAAACTATCTTGCTTAACAAATTATGTTTTTTTCACAGAAAAAGAACCGGAGATTGGAGATTTATTACCATACGCAACTAAGTAACCATACAAAGTATTATCCTATTTGTTATTTTCACAAAGAAACACATAGATATTCCATAAGCACTATCCTCAATTGTACTACAATCATAAATACCATATTCACATCAATGATATCATTCCACCATATACAAATACTCTATACTCCCCCTACAGTACCTATAATTACCATACACCTATCACTATAGTGTGTGTGGCCACTGGTCACAACCACCACAATATAATTAAACGATATAACAAGTGTGTACAATACACCTTCATATAACAAGACTCACCCAGAACCCCTTGCAATCCAAATGATGTCTGCGGATACTAATATTGACCGCAGATGCAGCAGCATCTGTGTCAGGTTTCCCTTCAGTTTTCATGCTAGGAAAAGACTCAGGGTGCAAAATATCTGTGTGAGACATGGGAGGGTTGCAGATTACAAGGACAGGGGGGAATAATTATTGTTTCTGAGCGGGAGTTATGCTTCTCTTTTTTCCTTAACAAGTGTCCTTAAGAGGCTGGTGTGATCCCAGCACAAGACGGTAGTAATGATCTCCAGAGCTCATTGACTGAGCATGAACTGTGAGCTAGGATGGAATTCTGAAAGGAATACTAAGCTACCTTTCATGCAGATCATGGCAAGGAGAACATTTTAGTTTGCTGAGCTTGAGAGTTCATCTTAAAGAGATTTAATGACAATCATTTAAGTATTCCTGTGAACATGTTGGGAAGAGAAGGAGAAAGACCACCTCAGCTACTGCAACTGAACTGAGCTAAGTGCATTTTTCAATATGTGTAAATAGTGAAACGCTATGCTGTTATTATAATCTCCTGGAAAGAGTTTTTGTTGTCTGCAGAAGAAAAGTTTAAAGTAAAGGTTGCCCCGATTTTATACATTTAATTTAAAAAAAGAAAAAAGCTTTACAGCTGTCGTTCTAGTCAGTGCGAGTGGGTGCGTTTACACTAACACACGAAAGCGAGCTAACAAGTTCCGAATTGTATTTACTTTTACTAATGCTCTGTGCGGGTGCAGAGTAAAGGACATTAAAGCGTGTGCAGGTGTAGCCCTGTAACGTCCGAATGCCTCGCCGTGTTCATGAAGGCAATCAAAATAAAGTGTGCATCGAGTTTCCTGTCTACTCTGGTGAAGCAGCTTCAGTGCAGCAGAGGCAGCGGGAGTGCGAGTTATCTTGTGAGCCGCAGTGCTGAATCAGCAGAAGCGTGTGTCATCTAGTGCAGCGCATATCAGGAGAGTGAAGGTGAGAGCGCGTGAATGGCCAAGAGCAAGCAGAGATTAGTAAAGAAAAGGGAAAACCATTAAAAGTTTTCATATGTTTTAGGGCATGTTTTGAACTTAAAGGCAGTGCAGCTGAAAGCACTGATGAGGCAAAGGGTCTCAGTGTATGTAGTTTGTTTTTAGGGGCAATACAAAGACTAGTGCTGAGAAGCTAGTTACCAGTGCTAAAAGTTGTAGTTTGAGTGAAGAGCAACAACAAGAGACAAGAGTTAAGGTTAAGGTCTTCAAAGTCACTAAGAGTTTAAAAACAAACTTGAGTAAAGAGTTACCAATTGAACAGAAGATTTCTAAGGAAGCCTTTCAGTTTCAAGCAAAGGTTTTTCAGGTACTTATTTATTTAGTTACACTAAGGAAAAATCTACTTAGATGTGTTGGTGTGAGTTTTTAGGTAACAGTGTATGTATTCTCAATTGCAGGTCTGCACAGACTTCAGACTGAGGCTGTAAGAGCAGTGAGCAGTGGAGACCTGATTTTTTATTTTCTCCACTTCCCCTTTCCCCCTGAGGTTGTCAGTCCAGTAATTATAAAATTTCTGAACAGGCAAGCATAAGGGGTCTGGTGGGTTCATTGTCCACCCTTGCAAGAATGGAGAGCCTGTAAACCTTTAATTCCCCTATAAAACAGCTCAATATCAACAATATTCTACTCCCCCACCCTTTACAGGCCCTCTTTCAGACACCAATAACCCCAAACATGTTTTCCAGACTTTTTTCTCACTGCAGTGTCCGCTGTCAGTGGCAGCTGTCCTTGGATAAAACATGGCGAGCGATTCAAAAAATGTGATGCAGCTCATGTTTTTCATCATCCAATCAGTGTACATTTTGGGAATCCGTCCTCTCATTGGTCCAGGGGCATCCGCAGACTCCGAATCAGGTCTATTGAGGGGTTCAGTACTTGCCATGAAGTTGAACTGAGTCCAAGTGGGCAACACCCGCCAAATTCAAGCATGTCAGGAGGTATATCATATGTTGGATATTCTGAATGAAGAAAAGTATTCTACTGTACTGCCTCTGCATTATCACAAAGGCAGGAGAAATGGGAAGTTGATGGATAAGGATGAATGTGCTGGCAATGAGATGCGCGAATGGCATCACACATGTTACCCGGCTCAGCAACAGCCCTACAACCCTTCAGAGGTATTGGTATTGAGCCAGCCCTTCAGGTCCTTACTATTTGGGAAACCTACTGCTTCCTGATAGAGCTTGAGTGACTTGGTTTGAGGCTTGGGTCTCGACTGACCCTGCATCTAATCCTGACTCCTCCACTTCACCATATTGTATAATCTTGTTCAAGACACTTTAACATCTCGTACCAGATATCGGCTGTCTGCCAACATTGGGGGCACATTAAAAGGGCTAAATGCCAGCATATAAGCATAGAAAATAAATACACTGCAAATCATAAAATCTGGGATGTTTCATGTGCTGCCTTTTAATTGTAACAGATTAGTGTTTTGGGATATGTGTCGGTACAACTTCTTCTGTTGGCGACCAAGATGGGTTTGATTTGGCCTCTCAGCCGTGTCGCATCCTGATGAAAAATCGGCATTATCAAATAAAACTCCAGTGATCCCAACCATGTATTTTTTACCTAAAATACATAAATTGTTTGACAAGATTCCTGAAGGTAGACCAATACTTAGTGGTATTGGATGGCTAACGGAGAAAATTTCTGAGTATATTGATAACATATTAAGACCACGTGTACCAAAACTAAAGGCGTTTATTAAAGATACTACAGACACTATCAAGGCAATCAGTAGAATAAATTGGAAACCATCATATCGACTTGCAACCTGGGATGTCCGCGCACTATATACTATCATTGAACATCCAGCGGCTATACAAACCATAGATTTTGAATTTAGACAGGACTCGGCATCGCACTACCAATACATACAAATGTTGAAGGAGATGTTGGCAGTAACATTAGAGAACAATATTTTCTTGTTTGATAACAAATACTATCAGCAGAAGAAAGGGATTGCTATGGGCACTAAGTATGCACCAGCATTGGCTAACCTTTTTATGGGTATGTTTGAGGAGAAATCAGTATACACGGAGGAGGTATTCAAACAACACATGATTCTATGGGTACGGTTTATTGATGATGTCCTCATAATCTGGGATGGAACAAGTTCAGATTTGAATGAATTTAAAATCAAATTAAATGATAATGATCTGGGCATTGAATTTGTAGGCAAGGATGACAAGTGTTCCATAAATTTTCTTGATTTGACCATCTTTGTACAGAACAATAGATTGGTAACACGAACCTTTCGCAAGGAAACGGAGGTGAATTCAACCCTCCATGCCGGTAGTTGCCACCACAAACCGATAAAATGGAATGTCCCGAAAGGGGAATTTATTAGAGCACGGAGAAACTGTACAAACACTATTGATTTCAAGTCAGAATGTGAGCTACTGCAGGATCGTTTTGAACAGAGAGGCTACTCAAAGAAATGCATTGAAGCAGCACAACAAAAGGTAGCTAAAGTAACCTGGGAGCAGACTCTGATGCCTAAAGAAAGAAGGACAAATACTGAGCACAGGATGATTAATTTCATTACAACATATAGCTCCAATATTGGAGTACTCAAGAAAACGTTAAACAAAAATTGGCATCTTTTACAACTTGATTCTCACCTAACGGAGTATATTGGAGAAAGACCAAAAATAACATATCGTAAGGCTAAAACTTTGAAAATGACCTTGAGCCCTTCTCTTCTACCAGATGTAAAACCTGAACCTAGCAGAACATGGTTGGACCCAAAGACGTCAGGGTTCCGAAAATGTGGCACCTGCACTATGTGTGATTTTGCACATGACATGACGATGGAATTTGTGGACTCAAGAGGGACGCAAATGAAAATCAAAGAAAATATAAATTGTCGTTCAAAATATACAATATATGCAATAATATGTCCATGCAAGATGATCTATATTGGAAGCACGATTAGGGAAACGAGGTTTCGTATAAGAGAACATTTCTCATCCATTGGAAGCCAGGATGCAACATTACCGCTGGCACAACATTGGCAGCTCCAACATCAAATGGAAAACAAAAAAACTCTGAGGTTTATTGGACTGCAGAAGATACGAATGGGGAAAAGAGGTGGAAATATAGAGGAGAAATTAAGACAGATGGAAGCCAGATTGATATGCAAATTTAGATCGATTGAGTTTGGTCTCAATCATGATAACGAGATGGGACATTTTCTCTGATTTGATAATGTTCATACATGTCATGAAATGAAAGGACACTGTTAGGGCATGGTACTTTATTTCTGGTGGAAGGAAGCAAATGGATATTGAAATGGATGCTATTCTTTATGGTTTGAAACCTTGATTTTATATGTAAAATGTACAAAAATGATAAACAATTTGATATGCAAAGGTAGTTTGTAATGCCGAAATCTTTTCAATAACATTTATTTGTATCAAGATTAATTGAGAAATAATGTTATGTAAGGGTGGTTAATGGCTAATCACATTCGACACAAACTGAGTTGGAACACCATTTGGATAATAACAAGAATTTAATTTCTAGGGGCTAACAAAAATTTGTAGTAAATATATATTTTTAAATTGGCCTATAATATAGGGTAGATGTCCGTTCAGAAATATATTCATTTATTCCAATATGTGAATGGGAGATGGGGAATTTGACACATCATCATGATACAAACAATGATTAAGTGAATAGATGATTTGTGCATTCTTAACCCTTCCAATATGGCCGCTCTGTAAAACGATGCTAGAAAGAGAAGAAGGAGGATTCGTGTAACTTTGGTGATGCTATACATTACATGGTGGATCCCCGCGGTGGCTCATTTCTGTTTGAGGCCGACGCGAGGAGACGGATTGTTACAAAGCTGCAGGTAAGCCATCAGGGGTGGGTCCCCGAACGGAAAAGGAAAAAGAGACGTTTTTGCACGCCCGCAGTCGGGCGATCCAAATGCCCATATGGGAGTTGATTCAGACCGGGGTCTTTTTGCTAACGGGGAGACTGTGAACTTAATAAGACAAACCGAAATTGTTGATAAATTAAGGTGTGGAGTGGCGAGGTAGATGTGATGGACTCTTAAGTGGAAGGTTAGAATTTATGGCCATACGAAAGGTTGAGCTTAACCAAAACCTTTGGAGAATTAATAGATTTAATTCCTGTGTGTGAACAACAATTGGATTGGAAATATTTCTTTCTGCATTATTTTCACTATAGGGATTTACCCGGGATTTATGGAATTAACGGGTAAGAGATTTCTACTGTTCTATGTATTACGCTCAAACATGAATATATTATTGTGTGTCGAATGTAGATTTACTGCAACCCATTAGAGGGAACAATACTGTAGTCTGTAATACATGATAGAATCACTATAGAAATAATACAAATGAGAATTTGTGTTTAATATTGAAACCTTAAATATAAAATGTGGATTTATGTATGAGGAATTATTTTAAACAATATATTTTTTCTGTTTCTCTGTTTGTTATTTTACTTATTATCCACTATTATTATTTTTTATCTTTTATTGTTCTCTTATCACTTATATTGTTTTGTATTTATTATGAATTTGATGCACATTTTGATGTAATTATTTGTATTGCGATGTACTGCATTTGTGAATTATCTATTACTTTTATTTATTTTCCAAAATATATGTGATTTAATATTGCATAAACCCCCCCCCTTTCCTATTTCTTTCTTTTCTTCGTTACCTTCCTTTCCTTACCCAAACCTTTTTGAATACAAAAATGTTTTTGAACATTATATAATAATTGTGTTAATAGAATAAGATATGTACCTAATAAAGCCCTGTTCTGTTTTGAGAAAGGCTCTTGAGTAGCCGAAACACGTGTCAACAAGAATTCAAAGGGCAAATAAGGAATAAAAAGAAATGTTCTTTTGAAAATATTGAACTAACAAGTGTGGCGCAATTCTTGAGTGGCAGATTATCTATGCCTTTTAATTGTACATGTCGCATATCATTATAACACATATTCTCCACAGTGAGTTCACATTAAACCAAATATAAAAATAAGTGGTGTTCCCATGAGCAAACTGAGAGACAAATGACTTTGTGCATTGCTATATATGAATGGTCACTATTATTATTGTTTAACGAGAAACAGTTTGATGAGACTTTCAACAGTTTATATGAGAAACAAAATTATGTCTACGGCTGGCCATTTGGAAAGGTAAGGCACAGTAAGATGTGTTGCACAAGATCAAACACTTGAATTAAGTGGCAAAGCAGCAATAATTTAGGTGCTTGACTGCATAATATATATAAATATATACATCTATATATACATGGAAAAACTCAGGTACAGTGCAAAAGCAAGCGCTGGGGACCTGCACTCCAAATGTCTCTCCATATACTGCAGACAAGTAAACACTCCAAGGCTGCTTCTTATGGTGCTTGTAAAAAATTCCAGTTTTATTTAAAGTGTCATAATAGACAGAAGAAAGTGAAAAAACAATGCGTTTTGCAACCCCCTAGGTGCTCGTTCACGTATGGCTCACTGAGGGCCCGATTCCAATGTTGGCACAGTAAGCGTGCTAAAGAGCACGAATCACTGTGCCAAATCTGGATGCCTAGGCTCCACCACTATTCTCAAGTGGTCCTGGGCGTCCCCGTAGTGCACGACAGTGCACCGCCTTCATTGCGCCTGTTTCTGACGACCACGGGCGCAATGGAAATTCTCAGCATCATTTTCCTTAAATAACGACATAATCGTTTTTTACGAAAGTGCTGCCGGCAGAACACCTTAAATAACGACATATTCGTTATTCACATGCTTTAAAACAATGTGCCAGCTGTATGCTAATATTCACAATTACCCACATATTACATTACAAATTACCCCCCACGCATCCCACCCCCCAACCATTCATCTTTGCCCACCCACCTGCACTGCGACCGGCTTCCTGTGGCACTCCTCCACAATACTGGCACCGTAAAGGTACCGTATATGTGCGCCACTTTAATGCACATTGAAGAGCGGTGGAGTGCCACAAGAATACTTGTCTTAAATGGCAGGTAACGAATGTGGCAGCTGCTAGGTTGGTTTCCAACCCAGTGTAACAACCGACACATATATTCCAAAAGTGGTGCATTCATACCGACCTCGTAAGAATGTGCCACGTTAACGCTTTTTCTGACCTTTTCGCTACTTAACACCTAGAATCGGGCCCTGAGTGTACTGATCACCTTATAATTAAAAGCAAGAGTGGGCATGTGGAATCTATATGGTTCCCAGGGACATGGTCCTTTCTCTCTGTGGAGGAGTCCATGGCCAAAATGTAAAGCTAGAAAAAGGCTGAAAAATGCATCAGCCTTTTCTTAGTATACTGATGCTTTATATATTAGAACTGTTTAGTGGTTCGAAGACAGATTCTTAACAAAGTTCTGTAGTGCACCAGTAATTTAAAAGATAGTTTAAAAATACTGTGAGCGACTCTAAAATATCGGACTGATTTATTAACAGTGCTCCAAAATTGCCCGTTAATGTGACTGTAGATATGACTACCCGATAAGACGGGCCAGGTCCATATATATATATATATATATAAAACTTTGTTAAAGGGACGTTATGGTTACAAGTAAAACCCTTGAAATTTGCCAGTTATGGCACGCTAAGCAATCATAACTCGCACCACCGCTGTGTACTGCTAAGACTAACACCCAGGACCTCAAAGATGACATCACAAATGTCATTGATGACATCACTGATGTCTACTGTGGAACTTTCCAAGATTTCTATTTCCAGGTTCAACAAGATCTGCATCTAACAAAACATAGTACAGGTATGCTTATATTTAAAAAACAGTTGTCTTCAACTCTTTCCCATATATATATTATTTAAAGTGTCATAATAGACAGAAGAAAGTGAAAAAACAATGCGTTTTGCAACCCACTAGTTGCTCGTTCACGTATGGCTCACTGAGGGCCTGATTCCAATGTTGGCACAGTAAGCGTGCTAAAGAGCACGAATCACTGTGCCAAGTCTGGATGCCTAGGCTCCACCACTACTCTCAAGTGGTCCTGGGCGTCCCCGTAGTGCACGATAGTGCACCACCTTCATTGCGCCTGTTTCTGGCGACCACGGGCGCAATGGAAATTCTCAGCATCATTTTCCTTAAATAATGACATAATCGTTTTTTACGAAAGTGCTGCCGACAGAACACCTTAAATAACGACATATTCGTTATTCACATGCTTTAAAACAATGTGCCAGCTGTATGCCAATATTCACAATTACACACATATTACATTACAAATTACCCCCTCACGCATCCCACCCCCCAACCATTCATCTTTGCCCACCCACCTGCACTGCGACCAGCTTCCTGTGGCACTCCTCCACAATACTGGCACCGTAAAGGTACCGTATATGTGCGCCACTTTAATGCACATTGAAGAGCGGTGGAGTGCCACAAAAATACTTGTCTTAAATGGCAGGTAACGAATGTGGCAGCTGCTAGGTTGGTTTCCAACCCAGTGTAACAACCGACACATATATTCCAAAAGTGGTGCATTCATACCGACCTCGTAAGAATGTGCCACGTTAACGCTTTTTCTGACCTTTTCGCTACTTAACACCTAGAATCGGGCCCTGAGTGTACTGATCACCTTATAATTAAAAGCAAGAGTGGGCATGTGGAATCTCTATGGTTCCCAGGGACATGGTCCTTTCTCTCTGTGGAGGAGTCCATGGCCAAAATGTAAAGCTAGAAAAAGGCTGAAAAATGCATCAGCATTTTCTTAGTATACTGATGCTTTATATATTGGAACTGTTTAGTGGTTCGAAGACAGATTCTTAACAAAGTTCTGTAGTGCACCAGTAATTTAAAAGATAGTTTAAAAATACTGTGAGCGACTCTAAAATATCGGACTGATTTATTTACAGTGCTCCGAAATTGCCCGTTAATGTGACTGTAGATATGACTCCCCGATAACACGGGCCAGGTCCATATATATATATATATATATATATAAAACGTTGTTAAAGGGACGTTATGGTTACAAGTAAAACCCTTGAAATTTGCCAGTTATGGCACGCTAAGCAATCATAACTCGCACCACCGCTGTGTACTGCTAAGACTAACACCCAGGACCTCAAAGATGACATCACAAATGTCATTGATGACATCACTGATGTCTACTGTGGAACTGTCCAAGATTTCTATTTCCAGGTTCAACAAGATCTGCATCTAACAAAACATAGTACAGGTATGCTTATATTTAAAAAACAGTTTTCTTCAACTCTTTCCCATATATATATATATATATATATATATATATATATATATATATATATATATATATATATCTGTAATAATCTTCTTAATAGGCATATTCTCTTTTTTAACCACTCTAGCAAATACCATGCATTGCAGCTTTTATCACCTGCTCACAGGAAGCAACAAACAATTGGAATGCTCTGTTTTTCAAAATGTTTCTTTTTACAAGCATTTTTATGAAAGCCAAAATATGCATATGTGCATGTACAGCAGCAATGTGTCACTTTTTCATAAAATAAATGAAAAGCAGATAGAATAGATCTGTAGGCCATCTTTAAGTGCCACTTACTGTCTGCCAATTTAATATGTTGCATACATCTCAATATCACCCATTATAATCTATAAGTGCTTATTATTTCCTTTGCATTCTGTCACTTCCAATTCCACTTTTCCCATTATAAAACTCAAACTACAAGTCCCAGAACATAAAGAAAATAACACGACTGAACTTCAAGATTTGAAACTGTGACATGTATGTCAAATAAACATATAAAATGCTGTGCTTTTTAAAATATTTTTTGGGAAGCATTTTGAAGAAAGTTAAAAAGTGCCTATCTCCATGTATAGCAGCACTGTGTCACTTTTTCATAAGAGAAAGTCAAAGCATATAAAATAGATTTGTACAACATTTTTAATTGGCGCTCAGTCTGTGCCAGTTTAATATATTGACATTACAAGTATACTTCCTAACATAACCCATTTCAATCTTTAGCTGCTTATACAGTCCTAATCTGTTCTCGACATTCTAACATTATAACTTTTATAATGGGAAAAGTGGAACTACAAGTTGCAGAATACAAAATCTATGACTACATAAACACCTACAGATTACAATGCATCATGTTGGCAAGTATGCATATACTGCTAACATATTAAACTTCCACACAGCAACTTCCATTTAAAAGTGTAAAAGAAATCTGTTCCATCAACTTTTCTTCTCTTTTATAAAACGTTACAGAGCTTCTATAAATGCACATATGCATTTCTTAACGTTCATGAAAATGCTCCTAAAAGCAAAAATGTTTAATTGTGCACCAATTTTATTAACTGTTTTCCCCCACCACTCCTCCTTTCTTCATAAATAACAACCTTGCTCACTAAAAGTACTTCATCATTACCACATATCCCCTCTAACTTTCTTTCACAATTACAGAAAAGAAGCACATTACAGAAGACAAGAACCAAAGAAATAATACCCTTCACATCCAACAAAGTAAGTACATTAATGTACTATGTAAATGTATGTAATGACAGCAGCACAGTTCCAACATATACTACCCAGACTACTCTTTTCATACCAACAATTCTTTAACTAAAAGCCATTATATTCCAGCAGTCACACTCTTCCTATTCCTAAACACCACCATTGCAACACCCACTCTGTTGCTCAAACAAGCACAATGTCCCTACAGATTCAATCACACCAACACTCCCTTAGTCACTAACCCAACACCATCACACCTCTGCAGACTCTTACTCTCACAACCTTCCCAATCGCATCCACAAACCCATGCACCATACATGCATACACATTGCACAACTATCCAACCCAAACGTTCTCTTTTCCCAACAGACACAACAAATGCCTACTAAAAAGCAACTCTGCAGAAAAGAAAGAAAAAATAGAGAAGATAAGAATAAAACTACGCCATATAATCATCCACCTCTAAAACAATGTATAGAAAACATTAAAACAAAAGAGCTATTAACCTCACTCAACAAAAACTAAACCTGCCACGACTAAAAAAGGTAAGGCCCCTCTTGCAAAAACTAAAAGTTACAAAATATGTAAAAAGAAAAGCAGACCTACTAACAAACCTAATAATGTATATACCAGTGTTAACGTAGTAATGGTAAAGCAATCCAAAAAATTGATGTTACAGAAAATGTTCCACCGTAGAGTTCTTCACAATCTTAACAATGTACCCTTAAAAACTACTGCAGGAGACTGATCCTGCAAGCCCTAGTTGACAGCGCTTTTCTACTAGAGAAAATTATGTTGATTTTAAACAGATTGAAACCACTAACTAAATGAATCAATACATTCTAAACATGAACAGCGTCAATATAAAGACCTTTTCAAACTTCTGTGATGGTGAATGGATTCACACAAGCAGCACAGAAACATATTTCAATGATGAAGCTTATAAACAAGAACAACAAAAGACAATTGCCATACACAATAATGGTCGAGGGTATGAAATGGTGGAAGACACCATTATGGCAGAAGAAACCCTTATAGAAAAAAGCCCCAACAAACCTTGAACCAAATGCTCCTTTCACCCAACCAAACCATCCAGTGTACAAATGGACATACAGATCAATGTGTAATGTACGCCAACAATCCTTTCAATTTTTACGACTATTCCTCAATCACTATGTGAAACTAACAGACAAAAGTAAAATGAAAACTTTACAAACTATGTACTCTTGTCCAGTGGCAGCCACACTGGACTTCAAGGACATTCATTAGCCTGCATTTTAGCTAATGCTTGCAAAAGCACCCTCCACCACATCAAAATGTTAGCAACACACCATTCTGCTATACGGAATCTTGTGCATTGACTATACCGAGCAACAAGTCCTGCTCTAGAACTGCAAAATTTAAATAACATTCTCCGAGATGCAACAGCCAATGAACTGCTTCAAGAAATAGAGCACATCTAACGTAAATACTTTGGAACTGAAGTTGACTTAGAAAATTCTGTACCCTCAGAAAACATTACAAGAAACCTCATAAACACCAACGTCCTTATAAAGAAATACAAAAAAGAAATATGTACGTTTCAAAACACATCTGCTGAAATACCAGACCAAATATGTGTGTTGTTCCAGTACTTTTTATAAAAAAAGAGCACATAAATAGTAGATATAGCCTACAAAATAGAAGAAAATGAAGAATCCCAATGGTAACAATTAGCTTTATATCTAACAGTAGAAACTAAATACAAAATAACTGACCCCTCAATTGTTTGTACGTACTGCAACACAAAGCTTGACAATAACCAAATGCCAACACATGCTATCACTAATAACTTCAACCAAAATCAGCCAAAATACCTCCATCCGAGTTACTGAAGGACATTGGTGGGAAAGTATTATATTTGCCATTAGATCTGAAAGAAAATGTAGAAACTCTAGGAGTACAATGACCAATAGATCAATCTTTGATTGCACTAGTCAATGGTGTGCCAACAAAAGACAAAAGAATTTTGCAACAACTAGTTCACTTAAACAAAGTTAGACAAGCCCTACAATATCTAAAAGAAAACAATGAATACTACAAAGATATAAAGGTAAGGTGGGTTTTAGGCTCTAGGAGTGGAACCTGCCAGTGCTAAGCTCCAATTATATTGTTGTTGCAAGTTTAGGCAAGATCACAGGAGCGGTCTTGGGGTTTAGCCTAAGCCCCAGTTTGGTAAGTTGAAAGAGAAGGGTTTGTTGCTCCCGGCTATCTTGCTAATAGTTTATGAAATAAATATTTTCAACACTTTGGTTGGTACGAAGTTAATTCGTTTATTGTTCGGTGTTTTCCGGTGATTGTTTCTAAATACATGTGTTTATGAGAAACACTATTAAGACCTTTGTCAAGCAAGTTGAGGTCAGCCGACACGTGTTTCGACCTTACGGTCGTTCTCAAGGCTGAACAATATTCAATTAGTGATCAGGTAGTGACATATTACAATTTTTCAGTCGTGGTGTTTTAGGTGATGTGCAAACATAGTGATAGGTAACAACATGACATTAAAACCCATTGATGTGTCGATATATAGACATTTTGAATAGGGAAGAAAAACATTGGAAGAAAAGGAGAGAGGAAGAGACGAGAGAGGTAAGTAGCTGGTTAGAATTGGGCTTGTGGTGAAATAGATTGAGGTAATTGCCTCTTACCCAGTTGCGGTTTGCTGTGTGCCCTCCGTGGGGTTCTGTATTATAAACTGTCCTTTACGGCAGTCCTGGCTCCTGTTGGGCCCTGAGAGAGAAGGAATTGCAAGGGGTTGTAGGGATAGGTGGGATCTTGAAAAGGGGAAAGATCCCCCCATGGTGCGTCACTGTTCCCATTCGTTTATTTTAAGTTTAAGTTGGCTGTGATCATTGCACAGGAAACCGGTGGAAAACATCAAGGGCTTTTCCTGAATAGCCCTTGTGTAGTTTCACCTGTTGTGCGCGTTGGCAGTATTAATAGTAGTAATATCTAATTGGATGGTCCTAGATGTACATCAGGGGCCCTTTGGACGAGTGCTCCTGTGTGTACCCAGCCATAGATAGATCGCAGTTATCTTTCTGTTGTTGAAAAGTGAGAAATAGGGAATTTTTTTTTTTTTTTTTTTTTTTTTAATAAAAATAACCTGCGCTAATGCTCAACATTGTCCTTGGGTGAGCAAGGATGCGTGCTGTCCCCATGTTGGGAGGCTCACCTGTATGCTTTGTCTGGCGTCCCCGGCGGTGCTCTGCTGCTTCTGCACACCGCGCCGGGCGGCGCCATAAGAACTGTTTGTTGACTCACGTTGGTCTCCGACCGCGCATGCGCGAGGGGTAGTGTCTTGGCGCTGGTCCCGGCGCATGCGCGTGGTAGTAAGCGGATTGCGCATGCGCCGCGGATCAGCGAAAGACCTCGAGAGTGCTTATGAGTTGGAATTGGGGATCGGGGGTGGGTTGGTCCTAGCCAATGGCTATGTAGCAGAAGGGATCTGGGTGGAATGACTTGATTGATGGTGTATTGAGAGTCTCTGGGGGTCGAAAAGTGGAACCTGAGTGGGTAATACCTTGGAAGAGTGAATATCGATTATGCCCATTGGTGAAGTGCATAATTGTGAATAAGCGCGTATTGTGGCATCAGTTGCTAGTTGCCCAATTGTGGGGTCAATTTGGATTATGGTGTGTGTGGCATGGTCGCTTATTGGGCCGTGTTGTGCCCATGACTAGGATCAATGGTCCCTGTGGGGGTTGGAGATTAGAAGTCAGAAGTCAGAAAGGATGTAGGAAAGGAGGAGCATGAAATTTACAGGAAGACATTTAAATCATGGTCTTTGTTAAGGCCATTTTTCACACATCTGAAATGACAAATTAAACGTGCTTCCTCTTGTCTCGAGGAAAACCTAAGAGAAACCACCCAAATATTTCAAGACTTCCAATAACTGGCTAATTTTAACGTGGAGTTCCTATTAGTGCAGCCAACACTTTAGAACAGTATAGAATTCACCCACTACACTCCAAAGACACCATTGACGATGCATTAGCAACATATTAAATGCATAAAGCCAAAGGATCCCCAATGAGCATATGGAAAAAAGTGTAGAAGCACATTCTTTTCCTCTACTCTTTCCTACAGGAAAAGGAGGAAGATATGATGAATGATCCACACATATTAGTGCATCAGAATATCGCTCTTTAAGAATGTATTCTGAAGACCCCAGAGTCAGACAAAATGTTGAATACATTTTCCACTTCATCTTCGAAAAAGCGAACTAGCAACTCTATGCGAAGGAGTTGCACACACATTAAAAACAGACTCTAACGTTTTAAACATGTCTGCAACCCAACTGCTTCAAAAGATAAAAGACAAAGATGATGTTTTGCAGTCAATTATCACAAATCTCTTGGCGACTATGCGTGGTACAAAACAATACAGGTTCTGACGTCACGCTGACATACGTTGTATGCTAAGGAACCATAGGCGCACCCACATGGTTTGTTACTCTAAGTTGTGCAGAGTACGCATGGGATGACTTGCACAACTTCTTACTCAGTGCAAACCAAAGAAAAGACAGAACAGATTTAAAAACATCAGGAGAACTCTGTTCTCTTGACCCTGTCAATGTATCAATGTTCTTTCACCATTGATTCATGCTGTGCTGCACATTATCTGCAATAGAACCACACCTCTGCTCGGAGAAGTGCAACCCTTCTTTTGGAGAAAAGAATATCAATCCAGAGGAGCACCACACATCCACATGCTTTGTGGGTTAAAAGATGCTCCCAAGTTTAGCCATTATAGTGACGCCACTGTTTTACAGTTCATTGAAAAATACATTGGGCCTCATTACACGGATGGCGGTAAGGGTTTACCGGTACCGGTATTTTACCGGTACCGGTAAATCCTTACCGCCTTACTACGAGGTCCCTTTGCGGATTGGGGAATTTAACGCCTGCTTTTTGCAGGCGTTAAAAACCAACCCGCAAAGGGACCAGGGAGCTAATTACGGTACCGCAATTTGCGGTACCGTAATTAGCGCCTTCCCTATTCCCATAGAGCCCTATGGGGCAAAAATGGGAATGGGGAAGGGCAATGGTGGAAGGGGGAATTACCGCCCCGCCAACCTTGGAATAGGGCGGTAATTCCCCTTTCCACCAAGGCGGTGCCGGTATTTTACCAGCATGAACCATGGCGCTAATAGCGCCATGGTTCACCGCCATCCGTGTAATGAGGCCCATTGTCTGTGACATCCCTTAAGAAACCACAGATAGTGACCCATTGACACAAATCTTACGCTTCCAAAAACATAAGTGAACACTACTAACATAGATAGAAAAACAGAGACAACTACTATACTACATGTTGCTTTGGCTTCCCTAGAACAGTTTGCAAAAAAGGACAAGTGAATAACTTAATGTCTTCTATTAGACACAACGTAAAAGGCAAATCCCCTACAAATACATACAACATTAAAAGGGATGAAGTACCCAAGTACATCAATAATTACAATGCAATCATTGCCCTCTTGTGGAATGCAAACATAGACATACAGTCCATTGCAGACAATTCCACTGCAGTTGAAAGATTTGGCACATCCTATCTCACCAAAACTGGGAAAACAGAACTAAAAGACCTCTGGAATGACATATCATCTGACCAAACACAATCACAAAAATTGTAGAGCTTTGGTATAAAAATGCCCTCCCATAGAGAATGCAGGTACTACGAAGCTGCAGACTGTTTAACAGGTACAGCCTTACATGCCAAATCTGAACACATTATCTGGCTGAACCTTGGTCCAGCTTCATCCTGAAAAAAACATACTAACATCCTACCAAGTGATAGAAACCATAGCCACAAATGATCCCAACAGCCAGGACATTTTAAAAAAACAATTTAATTGACACATACTATCCAAACAGAAGTAATGCTTCAGAAAACAAAGTGTCTGTACAGCATCGCCCAAAACTACACCTACAAAAACAATGTAACACCAAATGAGACAACTGGGAAATATTCAGTCTCAACTTGTGAAGGGAGCCTAGTTAAACTCATGAACCCAGTCAAATTAATCATATAATGTTATCATTTAAATCTCCACAACATAGAGAACTGTATTACATGGCCATACTCCAACTTTTCAAACGTTGGAGAAAAGAAGAAGAATTCTTAGGTGACCATGACTCATTTGAAGCTCCATTCAAAGCAAATGAAAGCAGTATAACAAATGAAGATTTTAAACAATACAGAGAAATGTTGGACAATGAAAGCTCAACTAGACAAAGACACTCCTGAGGAAGAAGCCAAAAATCACTTGGAGAACTACTCATTCTAAATGAAGCAGAAATAGCCATGACTGAGGTAGAGAATACCATGCACCATGTATCAATAGAAACAATCTGAAAAAGACTTGTCAGTGCTCGAATCACAGTTAAATGATGAGCAACTCACCATTTATCTAGAAGTAACTCAAGATATTGAACATGGTTTTAAATATGAAACTAAAACTTGTAGCTGTAAAAACTATAAACCCCTGCTCCTGTATGTAAGTGGAGAATCTGGTTCATGTAAAATAATCTTAATTAAAATAATCAGCACATTTCTACAAAACTTAACAAGCAACAACCTTTTAGCTGTAGTAACAGCCCCAACAGGTTTAGCTGCCTACAACATAGGAGGTGTAACTTTACACCGAGTACTGCTCCTCCCCGTAGAACACCAAAACAAATTACAATACTACAAATTATCAGCAGAAGCTGCCACTGAAGTGTACAGAATTCTGAAACAAATTAAAGTGCTTTTGATGGATGAAGTAACCATGGTTTCCAACCTCGTATTGGCTTTAATTCATCTCAGAATGCAAGAAGTCCTAAAAACCAACTTACAAAGAACTGTTTGGAGGAAAACATGTTATTGTTTTTCAAAGACCTCCTCCAGTTAACACCAGTGAAAGATCAACCTATTTTCAAAACATTAGGACACAAACAATGCTGCAATACCCTCAGCAGTATTGGAAATGTAAATCTATAGCAACATTTTCACTACAAAGAACTATCTCAAAACATGCGTCAGTCCACAGATCTCATCTATGCTAACATTTTGAAAAGCATTAGAACTGGTCTGTTTACTAAAGATGCAAAATCCATCTTAAATAGTAGGCTAATCCATGAGCTATATGGACCAAACACATCTGCTCCTGATGCCATGGAATAGTTAACTAAACACAATCTAAAATGCATGTCATTAATGCCAACCCTTGCAAGCTGTAGTCAATTCAATGACACAATGTTGAAAAAAGAAATGTAACCCATACTGCATATCAGCTCCACAGACAAACTAGAAGTACACAGCATGACACTTCCTATGTGTCAACAAGCAACAGCACGTCAAAATAGCGTAGAAAATGTATCTCCAACACAGCTGGATTGGAGAAAATATTGACTTTGTGTCTAAACTGCAGAGTAATTCTAAAATGTAACCTTAACTTAGAACAAGGTTTAGTCAATGGAGCAATTGGTACAGTTGTTGGATTACCAAACATATCCACATGACAACAACATTCAGTTTGACAAACTTGCAGAAGTTAATTAAAATTGGCCGGTCAATAGCACATTTTCTTCTTTTCAAAGACATGTACGTAAGCAGAGAGCAATTTTCTCTATCGCTTGCATATTCTGGTACTATTCACAAATCACAAGGTCTAACTCTATATATCAAGCAATGATTGACATTGGCAGCACAGTCTTTACAGAAGGTCTGAGTTATGTAGCATATTCACATCTGCATACACTCAATGGTATCTTCCTAGTTAACTTTGATGCAAACAAAGTAAACACTGATATTAATTGCACCATGGAATACAACAGGCTACAGGCAATACACACCCCCGTCTAGATTCTAGATACGTACCCTGTACCTCTAAAAAAGAAAAATTTAAAAAGACAAGTAATACAAAGAGAATGTACAACAGATCACCCAACAATACAGCTAGAGAAACAACAACCAACTCCTTCTGCATTAAACAATACAACCATAAAACTGTCTAGTACAATGTCAGCTGCAGGTCCATCAGAAAACAAAGACACAAATTTCTCTTCTCCAGAAAAATCTGCAGGCCCATCAAATGATCATTCACAAACAGAACTTTCTGGTCCATTTAAATTCAGCAACACAACTGGATTACATTGTTATGCTAATGTAACAATGAATCTTCTCTTTTAATTGCCACCAATTGTTCACAACTATTACTTAAACAGCTCGGACCAGTTCTGTTTGCATATGCTCGTCCTTCACAGAAATGCCACAAATAATCCTGACAACACTTACAGTGTCTCAGGTATAAGGCAAGAATTGGACTACAGTGCAGGAATGGTAATATTTACCATAAACACACAGGAAGATCCACAAGAATTCCTAATGTACTTACTACAAGTACTGGAAACCAAAAACATCCTAATAAATGAAATCTTCCAAATTTCAAACACCTGGAAACATACAAGCACTCTCTGCAATCACGTTTCACAAGATCCCATCCCTAATGAACGATTTGTATATGTAGCCATACCAAATTCTGAACCCATTGCATTTCACCAGTTTCTGCAGAATGCAAATCATGGCATAGTATGCCCTTTTTGCAGTTCAGACAATCGTTCCACCATACAAATAAACTCACATAGCCAATATGTCATACTAATGCTTCTAAGGTACAATTCAGATGGTTCCAAAAATAAATGCAAGCTTCAAACACGGGCAAGTAAAAACTTTCACAACAGTGGGCATAATCTACCACACTGGTGCCACAACCACTTCAGGGCACTATACTGCACATGCCAAAAAAAAGTGGTTGGTTTGAATGTAAAGATACCGCTGTTACTCCAAAACATAGGTTCCCAGCAAATTTAAGAAATGGTTACTTGATATTACATCCATAATACTGCAATAGTACTTTTTAAAGTCAATCTAGTTAGAAAATGCGAACAAGTACCTAACTACTTGAAAAATACCCTTAATTCCAAAACACTTCAAATACGCCATCTCAATTCTTATACAACAAAACATCTTCTAACCTCTAATGTAGTTATAATACACCAACATGTATCTAACTACTGTTAACATTCCCTTAATCCCAACATACTTCAAACAAACATACTATCATATTTACACTCACATAATTGTAACTGTTTTTTAAAAAATCCAGTGTGGATTTTCTTTCCCAATGACCCAATGATTATTTAATGTAAATACAACAGCAGTGTGTCATACACAAATGTTGTACCAAACATAGTTCTCAGAATGTACTGTTTATGAGGGTCTTAAGAAAAATGCACATGTAAAATTGTATACAACTAAATCTTTTAAACTATCCTGCTTAACAAATTGTACTGTTTTTTCCCACAGAAAATAAACCAGAGATTCCAGCTTCATAACGCTATGGAACTAAGTAACCATACCAGGTAAATCAAATACATATTCTATAAGCACGATCCTTAATTATACTACACTCATAAGAACCATATACAGTTCAATTATATAATTCCTCCATATTACAAACACTTAGTACTCCCATTACATTACCTACAATTACTCTACACATATTACTACTGTGCTCATTATGTCCATACTCCTACTACATTACCTATAATTACTACACATATTAGTACTGTGGTGGTTGTGGCAAGTGTACATATTCTTTGGGCATGGCCTATGGCCATGGCCCCCAGAATCTGGCCACAACCACCACAATACAATGAATCATATGAAAAGTACATACAACAGTCAAATAATAAAACTCACTCTAAACCCTGCACAATCAAAAAAGAAGAAACCTATTGATGCAAAACATACAGTGGACATAGCCAAAGGCTGTGGCCACTGTCCATGGTCAACCATGGCTAGTGGGCCCCAAACAAAGCTATTGGTGCACATGGACAGTGGCCAAGGTTGAAGGCTGTGGCCACTAATCGTGGCCGAAGGCCATGGCTAGTGGGTCCCAAAGATTGCTATTGGTGCAACATGGACAGTGGCCAAGTCCGAAGGTTGTGGTCACAGGCCATTTGCTAGTGGGCCCAAAAGAAACCTGTTGATGCAATATGTGATGAAGGCCATGGCAACCGGCCATGGGCAACCATGGCTAGTGGGACCCAAAGAAAGTAATTGTACAGTGGCCAATGGCAATGGCAAATGTCATAGCTAGTGGGCCCCAAAGAAACATAATTGTGAAACTTGTGCAGTGGCCACTGGTTATTGGTTGTGGCTAGAAGCCATGGCTAGTGGGCCCCAAAGAAAGCTATTGCTGCATGCAATTTGGACTGTGGCTAAGACTGAAGGTTGTGGCCACTGGCCATGGTCAAAGGCCATGGCTAGTGGGCCCCAAAGAAACCTATTGGTGCAATATGTACAGGGGCCAAAGGCCGAAGGCCGTGGCTACTGGCCATGGACAGTCATGGTTAGTGGGCCCCAAAGAAACCTAATGGTACAACATGTGCAGTTGCCACGGCCAAAGGCCATGGCTAATAGGCCCCAAAGAAAGCTATTGGTGCAACATGGACAGTGGCTAAGGCTGATGGCCTCGGTCACTGGTCATGGCGAAAGGCCATAGCTAGTGGGCCCCAATGAAAGCTATTGGTACCACATGTAAAGTGGCCATGGACAAACGTCATGGCCAGTGGGCCCAAACACACCTATTGGCCAATGCCAATGTCCGTGGACACTGGTGTTGGGGTAGATGGATTGTATCTCAATAGAAAGGAGAGGTTCATATTGCACGCACCATATTAACGTCATGATGGGACAAGAATGGATGCAATATTGTTACAAAATTGCAGTTTTGTATGTATGTAGAATAGTTAATGAAGGTTTGTTAAAGGTTACTTTTAGTGTTAGTTTGTGTCTAGTGTGATACATTTGCATATACATAGCAACATAATATGGAGCACATTGTGCAACTTAGCATGATGAGATTTAAGGCGCAGAGCTTCATACAAAGTGGGAAAAGGCTCTGAAATTGGAAACCCATTATGCAGTAGTTTTGAACACACACACACATAAATATAAATATACACACATGGGAAATGATTGGAGAGTTTAGATGCCACAGATTTGGGCTTTGTAGGCTGAGGCCTGGGTTTGTGAAATAGATTTCTAGCTTGTTCAGAAGACTGGCTGGCTAAGGGGCAAGGTATCGATTGGCAAAGGGACAGCTGCAACAACATGGGAGTGGCTATTTGGAGCTGAAATAGAATGAATAGCGATGGGCCCAGGGTTTGAGCTTGGAAATTGTTGTTTGAGTGACCAAAGAAGCATCTGCCATCTGGCAGGGTCAATCTGGGGTTAGTGGCTAAAACTGTGGACGGGTGACTGGAAGCAAAGATGACCGCGGGATATGAGATGGTCAAATAGATTAGCAAGAAAAAGAGAATAATAGGACCGGAGGCCAGATGGATTAAAATGGAGGTTTCATAATGAAAGGACGTGAGAGCATGCAAGAATAAATATCCATGACATCAGAGTGTCTGGAGAAATGAAGAGTCTCATAAAAATGTTTGCTTCCCTCTAGTGGTAAATTCGCCCTGAGGAAGGCTACTGGCATTATAGGCATTTCAAGAACCAAAAACCTTAAGTGATTATGATGTCTTCGCATACGTAGGCAGACCTGCTCAGAGTAAAGAAAGAAGTTGGATAGACTATTTGGAATTTCTTATGCACACTTTATGTGCCTTTCTTTTGTGTATTGTTGGTTCTCTGATAATAATTCTGTTTTATGCTTCTTTGAAACACATTGAAAAGTGTTTTTTTTATTCTGACAATAACTGTGTTTTTGTTTTGTTTGGAACACACGCCGTCCATGTTTTACACATTTAGGGGTCAATTCATGGAACAAACGTGCGCCGAAAATCCCAGCGCAAGCAGGCGCAAGGTGGCGCAAGCGTGAGAAATCAAGTGCACATGCACGCGTGCCATACAAGGAAGGCGCTGCGCTAGTTTCCCGCTGGTCGTGCGCCAAATCCATGCATATCAAACACGGGCACACACGTCATCAAATGGCGTGCGCTACGCGCACAGCAAAAGCGCACATAGCACGGCGCACACAACAAAAGTGGGCGGAACAGTGGGCGTAACATGCGGAATGGGGAACAACGCGTGAAAAAGAAGGTGTAACTGGGGAAGTACTGCAGGGAACTACACGGAATGCCCACACGCACGCGAACAACCCATATTCATGGATTCGAATACGGGAAACCGGAGCACGGCAATAGACGCGCACAGGCGTCAACCGGTCCGCCACACGAAGGCAGGCAGAAGCGTCCCCGTGCACAGTATAAAAGTGCGCGCAAGCAACAAACACGTATATACAGCTACGATGAATGCCCCATTTGTCGCAGCACTGATCGTGGGACACCGCAGGAGGAGGAGAATAGCCAGGGCACGCATTTTCTCACCACGGACAAGCCTTTTTGGGATGCCTGACGACCAGGTCTACGGCAGGTATAGGTTTCCACCCCATATCATCCTAGACCTGGTCAGGGAGTGGGAAGATGACCTTACATCCCCACCCTTTGCTCCCAAGCATTGAGCCCCTTGGAGAAGGTGCTCAATGTCCTTCATTTTTTGGCCATTGGGTCATTTCAGCGGACCACTGCCATAGTGGGGGGGGTCTACCAGGCCACGCAGTCACGCTGCCTACACCAGGTCTTGGCAATCATGACAGCGCGCCCCTCAGTCCGCAGGCACATATACATGCCCAGAAAACCCGCAGAAAGGCAGGCCGTTGTCCTGGATTTTTACAGGGTGGCACACTTCCCCAAAGTGCTCGGTGCCATAGATTGCACCCATGTGGCCCTACGTCCACCTAGGGCCACTGAGCACATCTACCGAAACCGCAAGCACTGGCATTCCATCAACGTACAGGTGGTATGCGATGCAAAGGGAATCATCACCTCTGTCTATGCAAACTACCCTGGCTCCACCCATGACAGTTTCATATACAGAATGTCCGCCCTGAGCCGGGCCCTGGAAGCTGGGAAGCATGGTGACACATGGCTCCTAGGTGAGTACAAATGCCTGTGCACATGCATGCAAGTCTCACACAGACAAATACCCAAACCCTAATAATCTCAACTATTATCACCTCCCCAGGGGACAGTGCCTACCCTCTGAGCAACCACCTGATGACGCCAATCCGGAACCCCACCACACCACTCCAGGTAAGATACAACGCGGCCCATATTGCAACCAGGGCCATAGTGGAGCGCACATTCGGAGTGCTCAAGTCACGCCTCCGCTCCCTTGACCGCTCTGGCCGGCAGCTACTCTATGCACCCCAAGTAGTGTTCAGGATCATTGTGGCAGCATGTGTCCTGCACAATGTTGCAACACGGCAGGGCGTACCGGTGGACATGGTGGTGCCCCCACATCTCCAACCACAGGCACAGGCGCTGCCCATGGGAGGGGATAGGACACGTGGCGAGGAAGCCCGGACCCAGCTTGTGGCCACATTTTTCACCTAAACTCCCACCCCTGCAGAGTGCACACAGGCCTGGCCAATACCAGGTGACAATCGATGATGACAAAGAGACAGTCAACTGTCACAACCTTACCACCCTGAGATTGTTGCCATGGAAGTGCCACATTGTGTGCATCCCTAGCTACTTAAACACAAGCTATCCTGTGTGACCAAAAGGCACACATATGATATATGATATGATATGATATGATATGATATGGCATTTGTAACGCGCCTATACACAAGTGTTACAAGGCGCGACGAGGCAGGGAGGGGGGAACAAGGGAAGACAGACAACGATCCGACTAGGCCAGGTGTCATTTAGATCGCGCAAGTGCAGGGGTAGGTGGAAGGGAAAAGGGGAAGGGGAAGGGGAGGGGGGTAGTGCAGTACAGGGTAAGTAGAATAAAAAATAAATAAATAGGCCAGCTGGTGGCAAGTGCAAAGGTAAGTGCAGACAAGTGCTGGGAAGGGGGGCTGTAGGGATACAGAGACAGTCCCGCAGTGCAGGGGTTGCCAGGGAGGCAGTGCAAGTGGAGAGTGGCTGGGCCAGGGACCGAGGTCGGTGAGAGTGGCCCACTTGCAGATTAAGTGCAGTTTCAGTGAAGAAATTAGCAAGGGAGAGGGAGAGAGAAAGCAGAAGCAAAGAGGAAGGTGTTGAGGTGCTTCTTGAACCGGAGATGGTTCTCCTCAAGTTTCAGGGAGGCAGGAAGGCTGTTCCAGAGGGAGGCCCCTGCCGCGGAGAGAGATCTACCCCCAGCTCGTTTCTTCGAGAAGCAGCTGACCCTGACATGCAAGGTGTGAATCACACACACCTGCAAAACAGGCCATGACCATCACTGTTATGTCACTCAAACCCTCCCAAACCACAACATGACATAGCAAGCAATAGCCATACACCAACACAGTACCAATAAGGTACACATTGCCATGTGAAAAATGTAAATTGGCATCAGACAATGATGCCTGACATGGAATCAGATGAAATGACTGACCAACAACCTCCCACCCAAAATAAGTCATTCCCAAATGCATCACAAAAGTAGTAGCCGCAACATAACAATGAATGCCTGTCTACATGCACATTGTGCATTGCAAAATCAACACTGCAGCTTCTGTGTGCTGTGTCCAACTCCTGCAACACACTGCTCAGCGCACAGCACAGTGAACAGCCATTGTGTGTGATGCACACCCTGAGCATCACATCTAAGCGACAAACCACATCAAAAAGCAAAATAGGCATGTACAGGATCCATAATTGGTCACAGAACATGTGCTGCAAGGACACAGTGGGCAGCAGAAGGCAAACAGAGTGTACATGTGGATATCGAAGGGTGGTTGTACATGTAGTGCATCATAATGCGAGTGTGCGGGTCAGCAAGGACATGCACTCAACATATGCATGTGCTATCAAGTGACCATCAGTGACCTCTACACATCACATGTGAACATTCACCATGTGTACACCCCAGCATGTCAAACCACAACTATCCCCTCACACCTGAAAGGTAAACACAACACATGAACATGCATTGATCAGCAGAACACATCATGTACATAGGATACCACAATTACAATGTCAGGGTTCCCATCACACTGCAGGGCAAGGCAACTATCAACAAGCAAACACCCGCCTCCCACACAAATTACCATGACCCACTGAACAACTGCACCTGGGTCATGGAGCCTTCAACCCTCAATTTCACCTGGCCACAGGATCACCCTTCCCCTTCGTCACTATCTCCCACCTTGTGTGTTAAAAGTTGCCTGCACCCTCAGAGTCCACCTTCATTTGCAAAGACACAAAATCCAAGGCAGAAAAACGAACCAGAACAGCCTCCAGTAGATGACTTGAAGTAGCAGTACCTCACAAAGTCCAAGTACTACCACAATGATGTAAAAACCAAGGTAGCACAGTAAAACAATGTCACAACAGGATGTGAACCATGTGTGGTACATAACATAGAATGATGCACCACGAACGGATGTGTACTGTCACAGCTCCCGTGTACAGGCGCAGGAGTGGCACGAACCAACCACCCCCACCGTGGCCTGGGTGCCTGCAAGGTAAAACTCACACAGGCCTCTGAGACCCAGGTGGGGAAGGAGGGTCAGGGATATGCAGTCGGGACAGCCGTTGGCATACTGGATAACTGGAATGAGGGGCAGGAGAGGGGAGCAGGAATGACACGTGAAAGTAGGGAATGCACTAAAATGGAGTACTTGCATTAACACATACACAATCATAACAAACTTGTACATCATTGTCAGGGCCTTCTGGAGTCCAGGCACAGGAGTGGCACGAACCAACCACCCCCTCTAGGGTTTTGGCGCCTGCAAGCTTGGGGCTTACACAGGCATCCGCAACCCCAGCGAGGAAAGAGGGTTAGGGAACGTTGGTTGGATAGGTACGTGAAGCAGGAACACCGGGTAGAGGGTACAGGGTTTAGAATTGGATAGGACTCGGGGTGATTATGGAAAAAAAACATACCAAATTGAATTACACATTCATCCATGCATCAGTGCACCCCGCAGCAAGCCTATGTAGAGCAGTTTGAAAGAAAAACAACAAGACACTCAGCTCTGGTTTTGAGTGCTAGCCTCCTGCCTGCGCACTCTCAGGTCCGGTTATAGGAGCACTTCAATGCTGAAAAGAGAGCCACAGTTAATAATCTGTGCGTGCCCATAACACACAAACACACCACCAAATATGCCCCATAGCAACAAACTACTCTACAAACAGACAATTTGGTGTGGATGCTTCGTACTCATACGTAACATTCCCCTGTGATGGTTCATACACAGTCAATGCAGTAAGTCAGGCGCCGGTGGGTGTGTGGCAAATGGAACACCAATGTATCACGATTCACACAACATGCAATGTTCCCTGGATAAGCAGACAGACGCATATAGCAAGGTATGACTTCAGAAAAAGTCGTGTCCCACCATGACCGTAAAAAAATAGGCAGTGCATGTTTCAAAATGTACATGGAAATGAAATGCACTGCAGCCGAGTCTGTCCCTTGCTGTATGTCCCTGTGAGCTGCTCCTTTCCATGTCTCGGAAGGCTACATGGGTGATACAAGTGCCTCAATGGCCCATGGTGGACCGGAGGGTATGTGCCACTGCCCCTGCAGGTACCCCAGACAACCTTACAATCAACTAGCCATCAGTCCACCAACACATCTGAGCTGTATTGTGCGCTTCAACACCAATATTCGTCCAAGCTCACTGTCAGTGCTGCTACTAAGCCTGCATGTGCAACTGGCCTGGTGGAAGCTTTGCTGTTTTGTGGCCCCCCCTGTGCTGCTCACCTTGCCTGGAGTTCCTTGAAACACATCAGCAGTTCTAGGATGTATGTCTGCAATCCCTGTGCCTCTGCTTGCGCACACATGTGCATGTGGGCACCAACAAACGTGTCCAGAATCCAGACGTCCAATGGGCCATGTCTGCTGGCAAAGGTGGTCTGGAGGCTCATCCCCCTGCAGAAAGGGCATGAAACACATGATTAATGCTTTAGAGTCATCTGTGTGTGTCTCTTTAGGCATCTCATTACTGGACCATGTCAGAGACGTACATCAGAAATCACACCATCAGTCCGTCTTTCGCATCCAAAGTGTGGAACATACTATCTACGGCATGAATTGCAACAAGCACGTGTACAGTAAAGATAAGAAACATACTACACAATGCATAGCAATGAATGTACACATTAATCATGAAACACCCCATCTAGCAAAAGCAGAACAGTGGTCAATAACACCCCAATCATCCCCACTAGGGGTGTTAACACAAGTTACACAGCACCAGACATGCCACAGATATGACAGTCCAAAGACCTTGTGTAATAGGCTGTTACACCGAACCATCCTTGCGAGCCCATGGATAAGGGAAGCAAGAGTGGCATATGTGAGTCAAGGACCCCAAGCAGCAAGCACATACACAAGACAAGCCTGAAGGGCCCAGCTGGAACAGACAGTGGATGCTTTCAAAAGCCACAAAGCACCGCACCATCACATGAAAGCACAATAGACAAGCAATTTTAAACTATATTAACTAATTACACTAACTATGAAAAACCTACATTACCTAATTAAACTAACTATCAAACAGAAACTTAACTAACTAAACTAAAAGAAAAATCAAAAATGGCCACATACGACCCAGGGGGTGGGGGGGGCACCCAGGAGGGGGGAGGTACAGGGTGCTGCTCAACACCCACATGCGATGATGCTGAGCCAAAAAAAAAACCTCCATGGGCTCAACGCCTGCACAGCCCGACCTATGTGGGAGATAGATGGTCGTCCAGGTCTGGCTCATCCTGGAAAGGAGGACGTGGCACAGTAGCCTGGCCACGCCTAGCCGCAGCTTGCCCCTCGACGGCAGCAAGTCTGCCGGACGGGTGAGCCTGGTTCTGTGTGGCGATGTGACGTAGGTCTGCATGCAGAACCTCACGTGATACACGTACTTCCTCTTGCAAGGTAGCACGTGTAACACAGAGTTCTTCCTGCAAGGCCTGGCTGGACAACCGCTGCACCTCCTGGCAAGCCTGTAGCTCAGCCGAGATGGTACGCTCAAGCTGTGCAAACCTCTCCTCTGCCCGCTGCCTCTGGGACATCAGAAGGACACCCAGAGTGGATTTGAGGGAAGCATACTCCTCCCTCAGGGTATCCATGTGCGCCTCTGCGTGAGCAGCAAGTGCTTGATGCAGAGACATTTCAGCCTGGCGTGCCCTGTCTGAGGCCGCCATGTCCATCCTGAGCGAGCGGGCCGTGGACCGTGCCGCCTGCTGCTGGAGAAGCACCTGCCTAGCAGGGGGGAGCACAGATCGGGCCACACGCTCCATGCTCTCAGCGATGTTCTCCATTGCTGCCCCCTGCCGTTCTGAATTGGCAGTCATGTCTTGCTCCCACTCAGTATACTGTGGTTGCGCGCAGTGACCGCGTTGCTGGGCTTGACCCTGCGGGACCCAAGGACCGGGTATCCTCGCTGTGTTGGCACTGCCCGCGGCTGCATGACTACATGCCCCCGTCGACGTGATGTCCCAGGCACATCAGTGACTGGTGTGGAGGGTGACCCTGTGTCCCGATCCACCACGGGCAGAGGTACCAAGACTGTCTGACCCCTCAGTGCAGGTGTCGCGGACAGAGGAGTGCCCACATCAGAATCACTCACCCCTGACACATGGACTTGATGCTCATCCAACTCGACATGGACGTCAGAGTCGTCATCAGGGCTGGACTCATAGGCAGCCAGAGACAAGATGGACTGTAGCACTTGGGGGTTTTCGTGGCCTACCACCCCACGACCCCCACTTGTGCCGGGTTGATGTAGTGGTAACAACCCTGTGTCTGGCATGACAACACCATCCTCCGGCTCCATTGCGTCATCATCTGAAAAATATAGAGAAAAAAGTTCACTACACATGTCAGAAGCACACAACACACACACACACTGACAACAACCACATCAGGCAGACATGTGACACACAAAATAGAACCTGGCATGCATGCTGGGTTAACTTTGAATTGCTTCTGTGATCAGACCTGTTGAAAGGTGGCAGTTTGCATAGAAGTGGGTCTATGCAGTGCAGCAAATGTGTATGTCACTCACTACCTACATGTACAAGGACTTCATGGTGTGTGTCAGGAAATGTGAAGGCAGTGCAAGGTCAAATTCAGGCATCACGTGCAATGTGCATTCAATGGGTAGCATATCTACAAGCAAAGCACCCCTCCACCCAAGTGCAAAGGCAGAGATGCCTAGCATGGTATCAAAAGGCTGACCATAGACCTGTGTATTGACAGGCAGTGTTGACTGGCATCAACAGCTTAATGTGATTCAAGTGACAACACTGCAAATGATGATGGGGCAGTAAGCAGGACACATGATGAAAACTCTGGAGGCCGCACCCGTGTGAAGAAGACACTACAACAGTCGGACAGAGTCATTGGCCATTAAACAGGCTAAGGCCTGTGACCCACACAGATTGTCAAACCCTAAACATGTGTGCAACGCAGTACTGAGCCACAGTTGACATGGGAAGGCTGATGAGATGCCATGCAATGTTTGTCACCCAGGAGTTGTATTACAGTGATCATCCAGTCAAGGACACATAGGGGCATGCGTGCAATGCACATGGAGCATGAATGGGCACTCATGTCCCTGCGGAACATCTGACCTATGCACAGTACAAGTCAGATACCGTGCATCAAGTACTAAGGCTGTGGCCCCGCACATAGTCCACGAGGAAGTCCAGTTCCTGCTTGCAGAAAAGCTTCTTCCTCGACGTGCAGGAGGTCGTGGCTGTGTGTGGGGTCCCAGCCTGTGCTGCAGGTGCAACCTTCCTCCTCTTGGACTGTGGTGCAGACCCTGGCTGGCTAATGCTGCCATGACCAGTATGGCCAGTGGGTTCGGTAGATTGAGCCAAAGGAGTGGCAGGTGGAGGGACGACCAAAGGCCTGACTTGTGTCAGTGGCAGCTGGGTGCCCTCTAATGGACCCTGCGCAGCAACATCCGCTGTGGCAGGGTCATTGACCACAACGGTCCTGGTTTGCAGACTCACAACCGGGGTGTTGTTGGGTGCATCTGCCCCTGCACTTGCCAACACCCGGCTGTTCGGGGCAGCAGATGACATAACTGCCCCAGGGACACGTGTCTTGGTCAGAGCAGCCCTGCATGCCCCTACGGTTTCCCTCCTGGCCTGTTGGAAATCTTCCAAGGGCTCCTCAAGTGCCAACGCAGCCTGCGCTGGCAGACCCTGAGCCTGGGTGGCGGTGTCCACAGCTGCACCTGCAGCTACCACTACCCTTGGGCCCGTGGCAGTCGATGGAATGGACTGCCGGGTCACACGGGCGCCAGTGCCAGATGCAGAAGCTGCATCTCCCGGAACCACAGGGGGTGGTGGCATGACTGCACCGACACATGGCACAACATTGTGCTCAAGTGGCGCACCCCTGCCTCTTCCCCCTCTGTGGCCGCCCTGGACACCCTGGAGTCCCCCTACTCCCTGGTCACCACGGCCACGTCCCCGACCACGCCCGTCACGAGGAGTACACCCAGCTGAGGCGCCCCTCACCTTTGCTGGCCTCCCAACCATGGCACAGATGTAGTAGTGCCGGCACAGATGGAGTAGTGCCAATGGGAGGTGTACAGCACAATTGACCTGGGCAATTGGGGTGAAGGGGATGGGAAGCAAGATGTTAACAGCCACCCTGCACCTGCAAGGCTGTATGTGACCCCGGTGATGTAGTGACGGGTCACGCAATGCTCAGGCACCCCAAAACTGCAGTAAAACCGTGCACGCAACCCTGCAGCCTACGTGTGTGGAATCAACCTCCCGCAGTACGCAGTGGCACCCAGTAACACGAATAGCGCGTACACGTGGGACACGCAGGCTACTATGACCTCGGAAATGGGTGCGATACACAGGGGCACCCGCAGTGGGAAAAATAGCGTGTGCGACTCACCGTCTGACTAGCGCGATGCAGAAAAACACGCTTAGCCAATACCCCCGCCAAAAGAAGAGATACGTCCTTAATAGCTGTGAAGTTGTGATGGCGCGCGAAACAACAGGAAGCAGCAACACACGTCGGTCTCCACGAAAGGCACGTACAGCGAACTGCTTCCCCCGCTCACCTTTAACCCGTGCTGTGGGAAACGCCCGCGCGCGTCACGTCACTTACGCGCATGGGCCCTTTCCTTGGATTACACGCATTCACACACGGACGTGCAGTTTTTTCGCGTCACGTCACAGATGCGCTTACGCTTGAAGGGCCTTTGGTCCAATGAAAGTGCGTACGAGTGCTGACGCGCTTACGCGCTAGGGGCTTTTCCTCTAATCACACGCTGACGTGCACATTTTTCACGTGCCAAATCACTCCGTATCAAGCTGGCCACGCAAAAACACACGGAAGATCACGCTCCTGCCCAAAAGGCTGAATCACTGCCCCCCAGAGCCCCGAGCACGCTCCCACCTGCCATCTGCTGCTGCCTGACTGCCTGCTACCCACGTGCCCTGCTATTTGCTGCCTGCACATCAGCCAGGGGCGCAGTTGCTGTGACCACCCCTGCTGGAACTGAAGACTCCCGACTGGGATACCATCGCTCCACAGCCCACCCCCAGGACCCAGTTGCCCACCCACACCTGCCTCTGGGGTTGCCATGTCGGGCACTACACCATCTGCCACCACTGGCAACCCCCAGCCAGAGAGGCAGAGGGGCACCAGCTTCACTGCCACCGAAGTTGGTGTCCTGGTGGAGCAAGTCCTGGGGTAGTATGATGCCCTCTTCGGAACAAGACGCGCCAACAAGGAAGGACGGACTCGGATCTGGACGGACATCGTGACTGCCATCAACGCGGAGGGGGTGGCAGTCCGCGACTTCCAACATGTCAAGAAGCGTTGGGAGGACTTCAGGTCCAGGACCCTCAACAAGGCCCGGCGCCTCTTGAAGGCAGCGGATGCTAAGGGGCGCCGGGGCCACCTGTCGGAACATCAGATGAGGGTCCTGGAACGCATATGCCCAGCGCTCCACGTCCAGGTCCTTGAGAGGCAGACCCGTCTGGAGTCGAGCGGTAAGTGCACATGCATACTGATTGGAAGCTGTGCGTGTGGTGGTGTGCCAGTAGTGTGCAGGTTGTACGTGTGGTTTTCTAGGGCCATGTATGGATGTGTATGTACAGGGCTGTGAGGCTGACACATGCAAGTCCTTTCATGTGTGAGACACATGGATGGTGTATGTGTTGGTAAGCATGCAAGCCAAATGCAGATGTGTGAGCACACATGTTTGGATTACTGTGTATGTCAGTTGGCATGGTTGTGGTGTCACACATGGATGTTGGTTCCAGCTGCATGTATCTGCACCGTGCACATGTGCATGTGTGTCTATTTGACAAGGGTGCAACAGTGATGCAACATGGATGCATGTGACACTGATATGTGGAAGACTGACTGGCAGATGTGACATGGATGCCGATCTCAACACTGCGACAGTTGCCGGCGGTGTACACATGCATGTAAGTGTGGTGGCGTGTGTGCATGTGTAGTGCACTCCCTGTGTTTCATGTAATGTCTGGCTCACCTTTGGCTGCTCATGCTGTTGTATGTGTATGGATGGTGCTGGCTGTTGCAATATGGCTGTGGAATAGCTCATGTGTGTGAGTTGAAATGACATGTGTGCTGGGGATTGTGATGCCATGTCTGAAGTTTGACAATGCCACTCATGTACAAATGTCATGTGCGTATGAGTCCATTGTACAGTGTCCTGATGCCTGTGTTTTATTTCTCCCTGTCTGCAGCGTCAACTGATGAAGAGGGCGGAGAAGGTGCGGTGGAGCACAGCGGCAGGGATCAAACCGCCAGCCGGAGATGCAAGGCTCGGCTCCCCTCCCAGGTTGTCATCTCGTCGGGGAGTGAGGAATCCGGTGCCGCGTCCCAGGCCGCAGCTGCCGAGGGGAGGTCCAAGAGGCGGAGGTCGGAGTTGGACTCCTCGGCAGCAGAAGGGGCAGCTGACACCCCACAGGGCCCAACGGAGGAAGATGGCATGGAGTCATCCAGGTTGGTGGGGGGTTTGGTGGAGGAGGAGGCAGTGCAAGGGACAGAGATGGGGTCTGGAGGTGGGGATTCCACTGGTGCTAGTGGTGCAGTGCAGGACCAGGGACTGGAGGCAGCACAGGCTGCCGCGGAGGTGCATGTGTGCAATCCTGCCCCTGATCCTGTCACTGCATCATCTTGCACCAGCAGGGATGCCTATGTCCAGACCCGTTCTCAGGGAGGGGATTGGCTTACACCAACTGGCCTTCCTCTCCCTGCGGATGTGGCTATCCGGCACCGGGTTGAGCCTGTCCTGGGTGGGGTGGCGTTGCGTCAACGTGCCATGCAAGGTGACCTGCAGTCTTTTCATGAGGAGACTGTACGTCTTCTCGCATGGCTCGTTGACCGCAGTGACCCACTGGGACAGCTCACCCGGGCCGGATTCCTCCGTTTCCTGGACCTTGTTCCGACCCCCTCCTCAACTGAACCCTGTATGCCCCAGTCGTCCTCCATGCAATCTTCCCACCCATGTATCACCTGGGTGCCCTGTGGAGCTGCCTCTGACCCTGCGGCCAGGCTGGTGGACAACAGATCCCTGCCACAGTCGGGAGTCGGACGTCCAGCAGGGGTGGCCACCTCAACAACTGCACCCCAGCTGGAGGAGCCAGGCAGCAGGAGCCAGGGCACAGGCAGCGGCACAGCAGCAGCAGCAACAAGGTGGGAGCCATGATGGCTCGGGGCCTTCATCACCGGAGGGGCAGGCATCGGCCGGAGGACAGGAGGACCCTGGACTGGAAGTGTCTTCCGTGTGGCAGCGGTTGGGCCACGCCATAGATGCGGAGCGGCAGCGGGCGGAAGAGACACGGCTCACGATGGTCAGGGCGGAGAACTCCATGCGTAGGGCCCTGAGGCGGGCCGAGTGCCTCGAGGCCATTCGCAGGGACCTGGAGTTCCAGATGTCATCGTCCCTGCGAACCCTCGGGGCCATGGAAGAGGACCGCCTCCGGGACATCGAGCAGGAGTCCGATGATGCCCTGGCCCGGGACATCAACATGTGAGCCATGTGAGCCGTGGGACTTGCCCGCTGCCCTTGTAAATAGTTGGATAGTGTTAGGTTTCCTTTGGTTTTTTCTTTATTTTGGACCTTTTGGTCAATGGACCACATTTTTGTATATAGTTTTTTTATTAGGTAGGAGTTTTTGATAGGTTTCATTTCTTCAGTTGGGATCATGGACCCTGGATTGTTCATCTGTATATAGGTAACTGTTGGATTCTACTTTTTTGTTTGGATTTCCCCATGGAGCAATGGTTTTCCCTTGGATTTCATTTTTGGAACTGTGACTTTGGACACCTTTCCTTTGGATTATGATTTGTTGTTTTTCATTATTTTACAGACATGCAGCTTTTCTTTTTTAATTTCCATTGTCGTTTGTTTGATTTTAATTCCATTCATGTTGCTTTTAATACATTTTTTTCTTCAAACTTCGATGTGTGGTATTATCTCATTGGTTTCATGCATGTCATGATATGGGTTTTGACATTCACTTGCACCCATTGTGTGTGTGTGTGACGGACATGTGTTCATTTAGATACTTGCCATTGGGGTTGTATCATGTAATTGGCATTTCTATGTGGGTGGATGCAATACTTGGGTGGGTGTTTGGCATGTGGAGGCTGCCCATAAGGGCCAGGGATCTAGATTGTGATGAAGTGTTGGCTGGGGGACATGTGTTTGGGCCTGCTGGCAAGTGCCCTGCACTGCTTGGGGGTGGGGGTCCAAGGGGACATGAGTGGGGGCCTGTTGGCAGGTGCCCCACACTGCTGGGGGGTGGGGGTGCAAGGGGACATTAGTGGGACAGGAGTGGGGGCCTGCTGGCAGGTGCCCCTCAGTGCTGGGGGGTGGGGGTGCAAGGGGACATGAGTGGGGGCCTGCTGGCAGGTGCCCCTCAGTGCTGGGGGTGGGGGTGCAAGGGGACATGAGTGAGGGCCTGCTGGCAGATGCCCCTCAGTGCTGGGGGTGCAAGGGGACATGAGTGGGGGCCTGCTGGCAGGTGCCCCTCAGTGCTGGGGGTGCAAGGCAACATGAGTGGGGGCCTGTTGGCAGGTTCCCCACACTGCTGGGGGGGTAGGTGTGCAAGGGGACATGAGTGGGGGCCTGCTGGCAGTTGCCCTGCACTGCTGGGGGGTGGGGGTGCAAGGGGACATGCGTGGGGGCCTGCTGGCAGGTGCCCTGCACTGCTGGGGGGTGGGGGTGCAGGGGGACATGACTGGGGGCCTGCTGGCAGGTGCCCCACACTGCTGGGGGGTGGGTGTGCAAGGGGACATGAGTGGGGGCCTGCTGGCAGGTGCCCTGCACTGCTGGGGGGTGGGGTGCAGGGGGACATGAGTGGGACATGAGTGGGGGCCTGTTGGCAGGTGCCCCACACTGCTGGGGGGTGGGTGTGCAAGGGGACATGCGTGTGGGCCTGCTGACAGGTGCCCCACACTGCTGGGGGGTGGGTGTGCAAGGGGACATGAGTGGGGGCCTGTTGGCAGGTGCCCTGGACTGCTGGGGGGTGGGGGTGCAGGGGGACATGAGTGGGACATGAGTGGGGCCTGCTGGCAGGTGCCCTGCACAGCTGGGGGTTGGGAGTGCAAGAGGGTAATGCGTTGGTGATCGCTAGTGCAAGGTGACATGTGGCTTGGCTGGGGGGCATGCCCATGGTGGATGGGCTGCCTGCGGGACATGCCCAGGGGTGCAGGGTAGTCCCCTGTGGTGTGGTCTGCCTGCAGGGGCCGTGGAGGGTGTAGAGGGAACACCTGGGAGGACCCACACTGCCAATTCACGTGTGCGTCAGCCGCGTGTGCCGCTTGTGCACTTAATTCTATGAATTACCCCCTTTATGTTTTGTAATCAAATTCTAAAAATAGATTTCAAATTGTTGAATCATATTGATGTGTACATTCAGACTCACAATGGGATAATTTTGAAGGACTATCCGCTTTGTGGATACCTACACCAAAAATAATAAGGATTGGATTTTATAAATTATAAATTATACCACTGCAGTTTTGGGAATTACTTGTATATCATTTATTAGTAGTTTATTGGCAACATTGTTGCTTAGGGTGTAGCAAATAAAGAGACTTGGGACAGAATAATTCCAAAAGTCCTTGTTTCTTAAATTGTGTCTCACTAACTTTGACTGTAGCCCTCCTTTTCATTACCCACTAAATGACTGGGTAAGTCTTTTTAGGACACTTTAACTGTGTACAGTCAAACTAAACCTAACATGCAATTTATAAGGCACTCCCGTGGTTGCCTCTTTGTGGATACCTACACCAAAATAATAAGGATTGGATTTTATAAATGATACCACTGCAGCTTTTTGGAATTACCTGTATTCAATTTCTATGACCCCCACCATAGCTGCACCACAATTGGGGCTCCCCTATCAGTTGTCACATTTAGCGTTGCAGGTCTGTGACAAAGTGGAATCAGTACTAAAACTGTATTGTATGCCCATTTTAGGGTTGTGTGTCCTACAGAAAGGAACCCAAGAAAAGGGTTGGACTTGTATTTGCAATGTCATGACATTGTATGTCTAAGGGGATGTTGCCACAGTGAGGGCACCCAATGAGATTGTGGAGACTAGATTTCCTTTTATAGGGCTAAACCATTTGTATTTTGAGTGATTACCTTTGTATGGGAACATGAGGGAGATGTGGGAGTGTGTTAACTGTTCTGAAGATGTATATATACTATATCTGCTTTGTAGTTCAGGGAGACAGAGGTTAATTAAATCTCAAAGGAGTGGTCTAGCCTCCCCCCCAGTGGCCGTTGTGAAACAAACTAAAGAAAAAAGAAAACCTACACAACTAAACATCCTCGTATTCATTTTATACTTGATATTTCTCTTAACACTTATTAGGGAATATGCTCAGAAGTTTCATCCATCTTGCACTAGTTGACTGGAGTAAAGGGAAATTTCTCAAGCCATAGTTAACTTAAATGTGTATCTTCTCCTGTGTCAATGGAGGGATTCTGTTGTCTCACCTCATGTTGCTTAGGTGGGGCCAACCCCAATATCCCTCCAACTTTAACCGCTGTTGGAGTGGCAAAAATTACCCTGTAAGGGCCATGAAACCTCCTCTCACTCCACTGTCCTACAAAAGTCTGAATGAAGATGCCATCCCCAGGGATCAATGGCCGATGCTTTAACTTTTCAGGTCTGTTAGCGGTGTCTTTCGTTGCAATTGACTGTTGATGAACAAACTCAATCTGTGAAGATATGATTCTTACAGCTTTGGTTAAGGCCCTAAGGTACTCCCTAAACTAATCGCCCATAATCTCTGCAGAGTTTTGGGCATCTGCCGCAGTATGTACAGGGGTAATTGGTGTACTCATTGTATGCCCTGTGATTATCTCATGTGGGTGAAGACAATTATCCTTTCCTGGCTGTTTCCTCAGATGGAACAATGCCACTGGTAGGCAACACAACCAATGTTCCCTAATTCACTGAAGAGTTTAGAAATCTTCATTGTTAATGAACCATTTACCTTTTCTACAATTCCATTGGCCTGAGGGTCATACACCGAGAACAACCTGTGCTTGATCCCCAAAATTGAAGTAATTTCTTCAAACAGCGTGTTAAAGAAATGGGTTCCATTATCAGATTTCAAAACCTCACAGATTCCCCGTCTTAGAAATACCTCCCTCACCAAAAATGTGGCTTCCGACTTGGCATTAGGGTGTACACATGGACCAACGTAAAGCCATCAGGAAAGTTGACAAACAATATCAATAAGGTATTGAAAATTACTGCACCTCTGTATCATGACCAAAAAATCTAAATGCAATTCCCGGAAGGTTTCTGAAGGTCGGGGTATGATTCCTCTCATCGCTTTTATCGTGTTTCAAGAATTGAACTCTCTGCACAGGATACAATTCCCTACAAAGTTAATTATCTGCTCTTGTAAGTTTGGTACAAACCAACTTTTTTGAGAAGCTCTGCTGCTATTTATCGTCATGCAGTGTGCGCTGGGTAATGTGGTTGCTCTAGAGCCACAAGAAGTAACTCTACAGGCATCATTACCTTTCCCATGAGCTCCTGTCTCCACACCAGATCTGTGGTTAAGAGAGCGCTTCCCTTCTTTAACCACATCTCTTTCTCCTCCTTCAGAGCTTTCTCTTGCCATTCAACAATTTGAAGTCAATGGACTGCAGTATACCAGACTGGAAATTGTACCTGCTGGGACACCAAGTCTTTGTTCTGGGAGTAACAATGATACCTGGTGTTATCTCTTGTGAATGTTCAGGCTGAAACAAAAATTCAAGTGGTATTTTCCAAGTCCTGTCTCGAATCCCAGGAACCCATCCTAGCACAACCATGACCTCATAAAAGAACAGAGCCACATGCACAGGCACCCCATGTACTGCGCTATCACTGTAACATGCATGCAAAAGCGTGGTTGTTCTTACTGGGTGCAATGCTGGAGTTGGCCATACAATAACTTTCTCTGTGAATGCAATGGTCATATGTAGTTTGCTGAGATGTCTCTACCCAAAAGATTCACTGGTGTCTCTGTACAATATAACAAGGAAGCCGATACATTTTGATCACCCACCTTGATACGCAGATCCTCCGTGTATGGAACCGACAGGACTGCACCAGAAAACCACTGCATGTCCATTGTTTTACCTGATAAGGGAAACTCATCTTACTTGATACAAGAGTGTGTAGCCCCTGTGTCTATCATAAACAAAAATGTTTGATCTCCTATTGTTACACCTACTTGCGGTTCCTCTTCCAAATCAGCAGTAACAGACATGACTGGACACGCTAGAGATTCCTGTAGGCTTTCCTAATCTGGACACACATTGGCATCCAGAAGCGGGAAAGAATTCCCTCCCAAAAATACTTGCTCCAGAGTAAAGCACCATTGTTCCTTGAGGTAAATGATTCTCATCCCATGTCTGCACCAATGCCTGTGCTGGCATGATTGACTGAGGTATATAGTTCTGTGCAACTTCAGTCACCGGATTCTGACCAACTGAACCTGCTTTGGTTGCAGATATCCTGGGGCATATGGCAAGCTTGGGAGCTGCATCTGTTGCACTGGACTGTATGGAAACCTACCGGAAAGTCCCTCTGGATTAGCACGTGAATCAACAAAAAACAGAGTTCTACTCCGACAATCTCTCTACACATGCCCCATTTCCCTGCAAGACCAGCATAGCACTCTATACAACCCTCCATACCAACCTCCCATTGGCCCAATCAACTGGGCCTTCATCCCACCAAATCCACAAAATGCACCACCTCCTCTGGGGAATGCTTCTATTCTCCTTATGAATCCTGACATCTGCCTTAAATCAGGAGCATACCCATCTGTCCATCCTGATTCAAACTGTCCCGGTTGTTGTGATCATTCCTGCTGTTCCTCTGTGGAGCCAGTAATCACTGCTCCTTCCAGATTAATTTTAGTTAATTTCTTCTGGACAAGCTTAGCTTCCGCTTTTTGTGCCTGTTCAGCATTTTCTTCTTGTTTTTCAAATCTTCTTTTGCAAAAATGAATAATGATCGCCTATATCTCTGACCACCTCTTGGCCTCTATCCTTACAACCTTGTCCAAATCATACTGAACCTCTTTAGGAAACCCCTTTTCAGACATATGATAAACAATCGCTATGTTCTTATTCCATGCTTCTCCTGTTTCTGTTCTACACATTTCCTGAATTGTCTGACTAGGTATAGTAAGAACATCTTCCAATTGTTATTATTATTACATTGTTTTAGCTAAAATGTAACGAATGTCCAGCATATCGGGGTACAACACCCATAGTGCCTTCCACACATCCACCCTGCAGTTGTTAAGATGATGCATCATATTCTTTCGATTCTAGTTGAACTTTGGTGTACCATGCTTTCTTCCACAGATCTTCTAATTATTACCCAAATAAAGCTGAAAACAAGCCTTTCATGTCCCCAATAGCTAACATGACTCCAGCAGTATGTTTTTTCTAAAGCATAAATCCACTGCTCTGCTCCTGCAGTGAGCGAGGGCAGTGCCTTCATAATATTATTCTGGTCCATGTGTGACCAGTTGACATAACATGCTTTTCCTTGTCCTTTCTAAGGCAACGGAAATTAAGTTGCTCTTATTTTTCCTTGTCTTCCACTTTTACTTACAACCGCCATGCGGCAACCACTGCATGTCCTAATACCACATGGTGTGGATTGTGTGACCGTTGCTACAGAGAATGCTGGGGAAGCTTGCCCTGAGCTCACTCGTCAGTCACATATTCTCAAACCTCATCTTCCTCTTCTATTGCTGCAAAAATCACTCTTCCTTCTTGTTCAAATCCTAGACCTAAAGCAGCACTATTCTCAAGAAGGTCTACCGGAACATCTTTTATTGAAGATTGATCAAGTCTTAAAAGTACTTGTCCATACCTCCATTTCTCCAATCCAACCTCACCTTCCTGTTTATTCCCTTCTTCCCTGCCTTGCTGTTGTAGTCCCAAAACCTCCTCTTCTATTTTGTCCCAATCTCTTTGCCTCTGTTTTTCAAGTTCCCTTCTCAGCCTATCTTCTATTCTGGCTGTCAATGGCCCTTCCAGTCCTCTTCCATCGTTCCTACCCATCGAGAATGTTAACCTTGATATAATTAGTGATGCCATCAGTGATGTCATTAGTGATGTAATCTCTGATGTCAGCTAAATTGATTATGAGAAGTGCTAATCTAAGGATTCATTGGACTAAAGTTGGAGACTCCAGAGTTGGACATTCCTGACAGTCTTCTTGTTGTCTGGATGCATTCCCTGCCAGTGGAAGAAGGTATATATTGTAGAACGGTGCATATGTTTTGATTGTGTGAATCTGGAGTAACAGTGCATGGAGGCAGGAGGAATGGTTCAAGAGATGCTATCTAAAACATAATATTGTTATCTTTAATTAATTCTGATGGAATTGTAGCCCACTTTTGGATCATGTACTGCTCAATGGCGGTACCACACACAGGGCCTCAATTTTCCCTTCCAATCTGGCACGAAGGTGCTGCTAGGGTCAGGAAGACGAAGGCCACTTTCAACTATTCTGCAGCACGAGCTGTCACTCATTTTGGATTACACCCACTTTGACTTGATTCACCTCCCTTATCCCCACTTCCCCCATGGATTGATAAATTAATACACCTTTTGTTTGTCTCAGTATTCGTCTTGCTGTGTTCTCCCCTCTGCTGTGTCTTGGGGATTGGTCAGCGCTCCAAAAACACAATTACAAAAGAAAGAATGATGTGTTTTTTTCTGGAATGTTATAAATGTGGAAATAATCAAACGCATAACTGTTTCCTTATGCAGCTAAATTAACGCCTTCAAAAAAAGGCAGATGTTAACATGAACCCACAGTGGGGAGCGTAAATGAAGGTGCAAAACTCAGGTGTAAAGGCATGCCTTAACTCCTTCTTTCACCTCCAGGGCATTTCTGTTGTTTTTAAATGCATTACGTGTCTGCCTCCCTTTTAACCTCTCCCTTCAAAAGCAACTTGGTTTTACACCTGCATGACATTGTCATGCTTGAGTAAAAAACAATAATTTTCTTTTGGAATCTGGTTGCTTTTTAAAGCAGGAGGATTCCATAGGAAATGTTTGTAAACACTGCCTGTGATGCGTAAAGACACTGCCGCCGTCACTTAACACTTTTCTTTTGCACTCCGCAGTACAAATGGTGAAAAATTGCCCGCAGGGGACCATGAACGTCATTTCACCAAAATGCCAGGGGTAGCGGAAGTGACATCACGTGACCATTGACCTCTGATGACATCACAGGAAGTGATGTCATTTGACCCCACCCTGAAGTGACATCATGGGAAGTGATGGAACACGACCTTTCACCCCTTTCCTTAGTCTAGCAATTATTGTATAGAATTCCAGAAATAAAATTATTTGTTATTCCTATTCTTTCTTACTACTGATCAAAGCTTTACACTTGTGGGGTCTCCTGTTTTATTAGGAGGCCTTAACAAAAATGGCGTGACAAGGCAAGGGAGAGGAACAGGGGAGAACAAAACAGCGATCTTACTGGGCCCAGTGACATTGAGAACAAACAAGTGCATGGGAGGGGGGAGGGGAAAAGTGCATGGAAAGGGGGAAGTGGAAAGTGCGAAGCAGAGGAGAAACAGATAAATAACATTAAATAAATAATAAAGGCAACAAACAGTGGTAGTGCAGCCAGCAATTTGCAAGTGCTAGGTTTAAGGCAGCAGTCAGGGTAGGTCTGATAAGTGCAGGAAGAAAAAGGGGGGTGCTGTATGGGTACAGATAAAGATCCCAGTGCAAAGGGTGGCCCGGAGGCTGTGCGGGAGGGTGGCCGGGTGAGCAGGTACGTGGGCCCAGAGGACAGAGGGTGGCCAGGCTCACAGCGCCAAATGAGAACAGATCAGCAGGGGAGAGGGGGAACGAAGGCAGAAGAAAAAAGGAAGGTCTTGAGGTGCTTCCGGAACCGGAGATGGTTCTTCTCAAGTTTCAGAGTGGCAGGGAGGCTGTTCCAGAAGGAGGCCACAGCCGAAGACAGAGTTCTACCCCCCAGCTCGTTTCTTTGAAAAACGACTGACCCTGAGGGAGTTAGAGGTAGAGGAGCAAAGAGCTCGAGAGGGGAGGTGTTTGCAGAGGGATAGCTGAAGGTATTTTGGACCCAGGCCCCAGAAAGCCTTGTGGACAATGCAGAGGGTTTTGAATTTAATCCTTGCATCCACTGGGGGCCAATGGATAGAATTCAGAGCTGGAGAGATACGATCCCAGGGCATGAGGCCAAGGACAAGTCTCACAGTCCTGTTCTAGATGAGTTGCAGAGGGCGAAGAGTAGAGGCAGGTAGATTTAGAAAGGGGCTGTTACAAGAGTCCAACAAAGAGAGAACCAGAGCTTAGGATACCATGAGCTTCTGGGGGAAGGAGAGGGGCATCGCATATTTTTTAGGGCTGGGTTGTACTCATGGGTTATCGGCAGTAAATGTCATCCAATGACGCCATTGAAACGAACTATTTCTGCTCTCTGCTCTTAGATGCAAGCGCATAGTTACAACATGAAGTTAACCTGTGGTGCTGCTACACACGAGCCAGGCTCAGGACAACGAGAAGCCCTCGCGAAAAGTGAAGCAAATTCTTTAATTGTTGCTTTCTTAAGAAGAAACTGCCTTGGATTCTTTCTTATTTTAATGGGCGCGTCTGACATTTCTGAAGGGCAGAGAAGTATCGGCGCTTGATAAAGCGGCCTCCTGGGAGCTGGGCGACTGCAGGGCCCTGCCTCGCCGGCCATATGCTTTTAAACTCGCAGGGTAATGCCTGTAGCAGACACGCAGCCCAATTAAATGGTTAGGCGCAGACTTTTATATATTTAGCACCTCATTTACTATTGTTTCTTTGAGAGTGATTGGATTCCCTGTGGCTCGTGTGCCTCCCTTTTGGTTTTATTGCCTCTTTTAATGTTTTTCACCTGAGCATCCACTACGGAGGCCAGCTGGGAGTCCGCGGATTCTCTCAGCGCATGGCGGGATAGTTACCACTGCGGCGCTAATCAAAGCCTGCTCTTCTTTTCTTTTTAGAAACCCATGTATACACACTTTATTGCATTAACTCATGTTTTTGGCGTGTAGTACAAATACGACAGCCAGAAAAGAACAAACACAGGCATGCTTTGTAGCACTTTTAAAATACATCTGTGCAAATATGATAATTTTTTCTACCCACCTCCTATCCCCACCACTCTCTCCTCTCTGCGCGCTTTTGCTCCCATCATCCTGGCTGAACTGGTACACATCCCCCGGCTGCCAACCTCTCCCAACTGGCAACCCGCACTTGCTCCTTCCTCTATTTAACCTAGCACGTGCCTCTCCTATTCACTCTTTGCACTCAGGGATACGGCTTAGAAAGCAGCAAAAACAAGTAAGAAAGGTCTAAGCAGATGTTAAAACGAGGCCAATTGGAGGCAGTGAAAGAGAGGCAAACAGCAGTACCACAGCAAAGTAGGAGATCCTCCCCTTTTGGAAGTGGGGTATGAAAAATATATTCAGAATGCTAGTTTGCCTAAGTTACATATTCAATTTCCAGTTCCATTAAAATATAGATTTTTGAAAGGATTTAATTTTAAATAAATCAACACCAATATTTTTCCGTTAAAGTAGTCATGAGATTTGGAAATAATTGATTGGTACCATATATGAAACATTATTTCTCTACTTACGAATGTGGTTTTATTTTTCATATTTATATATCCCAGTTCCTGAGTAGACTGCCCTCCCTCTGAACCAAAGCTCCATCAGTAGCCTCACCCTTGCTGTGGCTAGTGTTTTAGGTCTGCTGCCCTGAACTCCTGCCCCTGCCCACCCACCCACTATTCCAGGGTCAGGCGAGATCAGAGTGGGTGGCTGGATCACATGAATGACTCAAAGAAGGGGTCTTTTCCTGCACTCCCTGGTCCTGTGCAGACCCCCCTCTGGACCATTGCGCCATTTGCCTTGTCCACCTGAATGGGACTAGAGTTGCTGTCCTGAGTTCCTGGCCCAGAACAGACACCCTCCTTCCCAGCATCAGGTGAGCTTTGGACTGATGAACCAGATCACAAGACCAACATTCACCTCCCAGCCTACTAGGAGTCATGGAGACAAGCAGCTGAGTAAAGTGAGGGTCCTCCTATTTTGCTATGTTAGGGCGGCTGTGGGTCTTACAGCTGATTCCTTTCATTAAACAAAGTCTCCACACTCTCTGCTTCCCACATGCGTGGATCCCAGTTGTGCTCAACTTCATTATTCCTCTGTCAATATTCCCTTCTGTGTGTGCAATTGCCACTTTCTCCGACGTCACTTGATCATCTACATTGTCACGGTTTATTAAACGGCACACTCTTTTGAGTAGGCCTCCAACCTGTCTCGCACCCAACTTCCACAAACACCCCGTGTCACAATGGACTAGGAACCAGACTGGTGTGTATTAATAAGATATTTTATTAATTTATTATTCAATGTAAATGAGGATAATCAAAATACAACAGCCACCAGAATTGTGGCAACACAAATGCAATATCCTACCTAGAGCGACCAAGTGGAAATGGACTGTTACACTCGCTTTTGTTATAATGACAAACAGGAAAATACAATCAGGTTGAAATAGACTGTTACACTCGCTTTTTGTTTTAATGACAAAACAGGAAAATAACAATTCCACCCAAAGTGATAGCACCTACAGTTAAGCACTCCCCCTGCAACACACACCCCCAAACATCAATTTGGACTTGATTCCTTTGCATGGAAGGCAGTGGCAAGGAGAAGGAATATAGAGGGAAAATCGTTTTTTGGGTAAAGCCCACCACCACAAGATGGTAAGCCAGCAAAGAAAGGGAAAACCCGGTTTTGGAGTAAAATGGGAGAAAGAGATTTAGATTTTTTCCCACAACTGCTAGGGGACAGAATAGAAACAAATGTGTATTGCTTGCACTTAGGAGATATGCAAAGTTTTAGAGATTACTAATCAGCACACCAGGACAAAATAGAAATGAAGTATGAAAATCGGTTTTGAGAAAAAGCAAATGCAAAGGGACAATACGGTGGCAAATGGAAATTCATTTATACTGGGGCTTACAATGACAGACAGCTCAAGGCAGAGGTTTAGCTTACAATAGGAAAATTGGTTTTCAGTGACAAGGACAGAGGCTCATAACAGGTAGACTTCTAGGAAAAAGGGATTGGTCACAATGGGAACAACAGTTTGGGTTTAATAGAACAGATGCAAATAGGAATTTGTTTGGCTATGCACACAATACACAGAATAATTCGGTTTTTAGTTGCAAGGAGAATAATTCTTTTGAGGCAACACTTTAGTGACTATAACAATTAAATAAAAACACCAGGAACAAGGTGGGTGATTTCAAATTGCAACAATCTTGAACTTTGATTTTCAATGGGGAATTAATTGATTTACTTGCAAAATACTAAGGATTTACACAGACAAATGAGAGGTTTTTCAAAGGAGATATGCTAACATACACAGGCAAACAAGAGATTCTTCTATGGGGAGATGACTGAATTACACTGGCAATTTTGGGTTTTCAATGGGAAATATTGGATGTACCACTACAAAAATGAAGGGTTTATACAATTTAGGGTTGGGGTTATATGCTACGTACATATCAAGCCTTGGTTTAAGATTCAGGAAAGCCAGCAGGATCTCAGGACACTCTGGATAGATAGGGCAAGGGATCTGTTCACTGCACTCTCTAGGATGGTAAGGTTCAGCAGCCTTCTCTTCGTCCTCCTTCTCCTGGCACCCCGGTTGTTGTGTGTGTCCTGAATCCTAGTAGAGTCCCCCTTATATAGCAGAAATGACATCACAAATTTTACAATCTAAGGGGAGTACCCCGTAATTATTCCTGCTGCCAGGATTGGACAGTTTCTCTCTCTCTCTCTCCGCCCCCAGTTAGGATTGGATCAGGGATTTTGGAGCACCATCTGTCTTTCCCCTTTATTACCCTGCTTTGCTCTCAGCTCCAAGTTTTGGCAAAAACTAGTTATGTATCATAACTTCATAATTATACTAGCAACTGCCATATGCAACATAAATTCTGTTTGAGTTGGTCATGGGGAATTAGATAAGCCGACTACCAAATCCGTGTGATGTAGCATGGCCTTGTGCCACCTTTTTGTCATTTTCATAAAATGTACAACAGTTATGAATATGTAAATTCTCAAGCATGTTCCTAATTTCATTTACCACCTTTTCATCAAATATCATAATTGTGACATGTTCAGATCATCCAGAAACCCGTTCTAACTGGCCATTACTGTTCCCAAAGTTCCAGGTAAATGCAATTTATATCCTTAAACCTGCCAGGAAATTACATGAATGGCATTAAATTGAGATCCTTCCTCAGTCTGATGGCTGTACAAAATGTCTAAAATGAAATAGTCTTTTAATATGAATGATGAGTGTGCCTGTCAGCAAATGCGTTGGCCGCTTTATCCCCCACAGCCATCTATTCCCCTGGGTCAGCCTCTGACAAGAGGGTTTTTATGAGTCTCTTTGAAATTGACAGTCTGCTCTTTGAAGTGGGTGCAACAAGAACTCACCTTTTCGTTATGCTTTAGCCAAGGATTGCCTTCTTTGAAATCCCTGCATTCCTGCCATCATGTCTGCAGAACAGGGAATAATGACGCCACCCGCACATCACATTTTATTGCAGGGTTGCCCAAGGAGAGGTGTGATTTCCAGCTGGAAGTGGAGCTTTTAAATGTGAAGTTTCTGCCTCAGCCAAAACCATTTTTTCCTAAAGTAGTGTCTCTTCACACATTACAGAAGTTTTGTGGGTGAAACCTAATATACATTTGCCTTGGTAACCCCCCACATCATGTTTCCCTGACATTTTCTGTGTGAGCAGTGATATCTTTTTTGATTGTGGCTTTTTAAAGCCGTTTTTGTTTGCAACACATGTGCAGGCCGTTTTTGCTTTAAATGTTTAAAAATCCTGTCTTGCAGGTCACAGGATTCTTTGATTCATCCTTCTTGGGTGACTTTACATTGCTGCTTGTCCATTGATAATGACGGGTAGGCCCCTTTCCCCATGGTTCTTTAATTTGACATGAACAAATTGCCACTGGTCGACAAAGACATGCCATTTGCTTTGAAAAGGTGTATATATCGAGAACCAATGTTCTCATTCTCACAGGTGAACATCCCAGCAGTACTCAAGAAGTCTGGCTGGCAACAGGAATCATTGGAATACTTCCACACTATTCTCAGGGGTATACATGAGAAAAGCATCTTGGCAGTGGGGAAAATGAGCTGCACTGCTTTCATCATCTTCTTCAGTTGACGATACACAAGGGAACAAGGCATGGAACCCAATAAGAAGGCTCCAAAGTGCACGACCACAACATGTACAGGTCCGAAGAGGCCATGCAGCGACATTCTACAAGCACTCTGCCCAAACAGCATGCTCCCACACTGCACCACAAAGCGTCCACTGCCTCCAAACCGAAATTGCAACAAAAGCCTTTTTGGAGGGCATACACAAACAGATCTTCCACAAAGACATCACCCACGACAGAAACTATGCGTCTTGCCATGTTTGCCAGCTGCACTACATAAAGTAATGGAAAAAATGATTGCCACCCTTTCCTGTGACGCACACCCTGAGCACCTCATTGGACATTCCCCATAATCCCATTTTCATTGGCCACTATGGTGAGAAGCGCACAATGTAGCACGTGCCTTTCCCCAATTAGCGCGAGGGCCTCACCCCAGTGAAGCAGGAGGAATCCTTCTCCTTATTGGTGCTCTTTCCTGTGACGTAAACCCTGAGCACCCGATTGGCCAAAGGCCATAATCCCATTTCCATTGGCCAGCATGGTGAGAAGCGCAGAATGTGGCACGTGCCTTTCCCAGGTACAGCAGTGGCCGCGCCTCAGTAAAGCCAGAGGAGTCCTTCATTCTATTGGTGGGCTTTCCTGTGACACACACCCTGAGCACCTGATAGGACACTCCCTACAGTCCCATTTCCATAGGCCAGCATGGTGAGAAGCGCTGAATGTGGCACATGCGGTTCCGCAAGTATACTGAGTGCCGGGCTCGAGTGAAGCAGGAGTCCTTCTTCCTATTGCCGCAAACCCTAAGCACCTGATTGGAGAATCTCCACAGTCCTATTTCCATGACCGCCACCTGCAAAATCCCCGGATGTGGCTTTCGTGCTGTGTGCGGGCGTGGGGGAATAACTTGCAACCAGGGTAGGGGGAGATTGTGGTAAGGGGAGGCTCTTTTTTTTTAGATGCTTCCACATGAACACCTTTTTTCAGTTTTTATTTGCTTATGTGTTTTCTTGTGCTCACATTAGTACAGTAAACTCTTCACTGCATCCTATAGACAGGCAAACAAAACTGCATTGCCAATGGGTGACAACAAAATGCAATTTTCTTGGAAAAGCTCTGCATTTCCACAACTAATGAGGTCATTGTTGCAGAAGAACATTGCACGAGCGGACAAAAAAGTATACATGCTTCTGTTGATGAAACACCTTCCTGCGTCTGGCTCGGAACAACATCCATGAGCAATTGCCCATACTCTTCATGGTAATATGGATGAGAAAAGCACCTTGGTGGTGGGAAAAAGCGTCTTCACGACATCCAGCAATCTACTCAGTCTACGAAACAAATCTAAGCAAGCCAGGTAACCCATATGCATGCCGCCGTAGTGTATGACGATAACATCTACTGCTTGAAAAGTGGCTAGGTCTTTGCAAAGGGCATGCATATCGGCAAAATTGCAGTCAATCACAGCTTTCCACAATGCGCCAACTCCTTCCAAAGCAAAATTGCCATCAAAGTGTCTTTCCAGGGCATAGCTGTGCAGATCTATGACAAAGGGATCACCTACAGTCAACACAATGGGGGTCATTATGAGTTTGTAGAGAGCCATGGTGCTATTAGCGCCATGGCTGCCTCCAAACTCGTGTCTGGGTCCGGGTTCCTTGAATGGGGACTTACAGGGTCATTCCAACCTTGGAGGATCCGGTAAGTCCCCATTCAAAATGCTCATCCCCATTCCCATTCGAGCCCCCATGGGGCTCAATGGGAATTGGGAGGGAGCTAATAACGGGCATGTTAATAACGGGCCCGTTATTAGCTCCCTGGTCCCTTAGCGGCTCCCGCTAAGGACAGCTGGTTTTACCAGCCGCCCTTAGTGGGACCCGCTAAGGGACTTTGGAATGCGGCGGTAAGGGGTTAACAGCATCCTTACCGGCGCCGTTAACCCCTTACCGCCGCACTCATGATGACCCCCAATGTTTTTGCCATGTCAGCACCCTCATTATGCAGAGTATAATATACTGCACTTTCACCGCCCATTCCTGTTAACCACACCCACAGTACCTGATTGGCTCATCCCCACAGTGCCATGTCAATTGGGCAACATGGTGCGAAGGGCAGATTCTGGCATTTGCGCCTCCCAAAGTACCGCGAGGGCTGCACCCCTCTAAAGCTAAAGCAGTCCTTCTTCCCTTTGCACTATCGTCTCTGCAGCACTATCTCATTGGGTTTACATTTACAATACAAGTGTCGTGCCATTCAAAAGCACATCCACTACAAAGTTCAGTAAAAGTATGCACGATTTCTCCATCTGCAGACATCTGCATGGCCACCCAAGATGTGGCACGTGTAATCCCAAAATAACCGCAGAATCTGCTACTTGTTCGTGATAGTAAGGAGGGGTGGGGGTAGGGGAGCCAGGGGATGGTAGGGTAAGAAATATCAAGCTGGGTAGGGGATTGGTTCTTCCATCATAGATGTATAAACTTTTTTTTTCTTTTTTTACGTGTGTGCAAGCAACTTTTTAGTTTTTCCTCTGTATATGCGTTTATTTGCCTCTCCTTCCTCACATTTTGATCACATTCTGGTCAATGCTTCTTGCACACTGTAAAAGAAAACAGCATTGCCAATGGCGCTCAAATAAATGCCATTTCATCGTAACCACTGCATATTTTGTGACCTCATGATCTTATAGTGGGTGGAGAACATGCCAGCAGTCTGCATAAATTCACGCATAATTCTGTTTATAACACACCTTCTGACCTCTGGCTGGGGACAAATTACACCGTCATGGGCTGTAAAGACCCGGAGGGGGGTGTCTGTACTTGCGCTCTCTATATGGTAGAGGAGAGGCACAGAGGACCCCAGCCAAGATTCTCTATTATTGCTACATGGTCGAGCAATCAAGGCCTAGCTTCTCAGGAGGTGATGCAGGCTGGTTCTTAAGTACAGTGTAGTCCCCAAGCACCCACAAAGAAATGTCCGCACACTGTATTGGTTAAAACACAGTCTTTATATAATTAATATTCAAAGGTATATACAATATCACGATAACGCACTGTGTGCTCGGAAAATTAACAATGGTAAATGTATACAGTTATAAAGTGGTACCACAACGATTATTAGATCTCTTTAAAGTGCATCAATTATACAGTCAAAATGTCACACAGATCAATAAAGAGGAAACCAGCAGTAGAGAGAGGAAGGAAAGCAAGATGGTTGAACAATTGGCAGAATACTGGTCACTACCGTTAAACACAGCTCTGTGTGGAGATCCCCCCATCTGGGGAACCTGTAGGATAAAGATACAAGCCCAGTCCATATGTTGTTCACACTAGACTTCCCAATAGTTCTGAAACCCCAAAGTACCTGGCGTTGTGGCGTTCCTCATCGGGGAATCGACAGCCCTTCTTGAGTGCCCTCCTTTTAAGGCGGGAGTCACAGGTTGAGCTATGATGGTGAAGTGGGCGCTTCTTTGCTTGCAGTGGTCGTTGACAGGGAAGCGTAAACGTCCTGCAAGGAAGAGGCGTGTGGGGCACCTCGGTGTCGATAGTTCTGGACTGCAAAGAGTTTGAAGAACTGTGGCCCAGCAAGGGCGTCGAGTCATCGGCATCTCTGTGGTCTTTGGGTGGCGGGAAACCCACCAGTGGATGCTCCTCGGCGGTCAGGCCTTCTCCAGCAGGATAAAGCGGCAACGATTAAGTTGTTAGGCAAATGGGAGCACGGCGGCTCCAGTCGGTGACGGTGGTCGTCGACAGTGGCGGACAACAGTAGGGCGCTTCTCCTCGTGATTCCGCGGCGGACCCCTTCTCGGGTCGGCAGCCTGTCGAAGGTCTGTCTACCAGGGAGCTTTGGCAAAGATCTGCTGGTGCACGATGGTCCCTCGTAGCTCGGGAAGAGGGCGCCTTACCAGGTCCTCTCTGGGTCAGTCCTTGGAGACACAGCAGCTTTCAGATTGTGAAGGAGAGCAACAGCAATTCTTCTCGTCCAGCAGGGCTTCAAGGTCAAGCTTCAGTTACTCCAGTTACTCGTCGTAGTGGGCTCCAGCTTCTGAACATGATTCCCAGCAGTGAGAGGTCCCCAGATATACTGTTGATCTCCCATTCATTCTGCTGTGTCAAACTCAAGCATCCAATCACAACTAAGGGCATTCAGGCAGGCAGCCAATCAGGCACACGGTGCATTCAGGCCATTCACTTCTCTCCAGACACTCACAACAAGTTATGTGTATTGGGACAAGTACCCAGCCATTCAACACTCCACACTGCAGTCACACAAGTTTCGGGCAGGGCTGTCTCAAGCATTGTGTCAACCACCAGATACTAGACACCCACAACATAGAATGCGTATTCGTCACACACTCCATTCACCCAGGTCCCACCCACAGGCGTACCCACAACATACGGGCGTTGAGAAGGCTCCAGCCAGTCTGGTCGGCACTTCCCCACACTACCATATATGTAACAGGCGATGGAAGGCAAGAGGCCACGGGGGCCATCCTGTCTCCATCAGGAATCTACCGATTCCAATGACAGGGCCTGAGCATCCCAAAATGGAGGACGTTCAGGGCACTAGTTACTTCAGCACGGAGCTGCCACCAGCCCGTACCCTGCTCTGTGGGTCACACACAGGTGCCCAAAAACATACACTAGGGGCACATGGTTGTACCTCCACCCATGGGTGCCATAAGGGTATCCCATGGGTCTGTTCACCAAACCAAAACCGAGAGCTGAACCGCCAGGTGTCCCACATGAACTCCTGTGTGGAAAACATGACAGAACACACGATAAAAAGCAGTAAAGGACAAGGATACGGAGGCCCTGTCCCTCCGATGCATTTCCAGCATCACATCTTGGTGTTATGCATGAGAAAACGATCTTGGCAGTAGGAACAATCTGCATCACTGCGTTCAGCAACCTCTTCAGGTGACGGATTAAACATCCACACGACATGTAACCCAAATGTAAACTTCCATAGTGCACCACGACAAAGTCAATGTTTGTGACGGACGCCACATATCTGCAAAAGAGAACCATCCTGCCGAAACTGCAGTCACCCTGACAGCCCCAGAAAGCGTCCAATCCTTCCAACCCGAAATTACTAGCAAAACCTCTTTGCACACAACACCTGTGCAGATGGCGCACAAAGGTATCTGTTAGGGAGAATTCTCTGTTTAGGCTGAATTTCCTAACCTTGTGAGTCCCCCAGCAGCTTTGCTGGATTTCGGGAGTTTGTTTTTTTCCATCCTGCCAAGAGTGGGACTCTTTTCTCCCGCTCTTGGACATGTATGTGTGTAATTCCTTTGAATGTCAATGTGTTCTATGGGCTATGGGGTCTTTTACTCCATAGGGTCTCATATGTTTTTCTATGTGTGTTACACCGCACCCTAGGTGCCGTAGCACTGGGGCGTCCTAGCGGACACCCACCATAGACTCCATACCCGGGGACTGACTACTGTCCCCCCGGGCATGTAAAGTCACCATTGGCTTTACTAGACCTAAATTTACTAACAGAACTAGTACAAACCATCTTATTGTGGACGTACTAGTAGGGGTAATTCCATTACTCCTGGATCTGTTACTCGAGGGGGCACTGTCCCGTCCCGCCTCGTCGAGTTTTGGCTAGTGGCAGTGGAAACTACTAGTTATGTTCGACCCCGAACATAACCCTATGGGATTCGTCCCATTATTTGAGATTGATACTTTTCCTCATTAATCTCTAACGTACCACCGGTCAACTTATCGTAAATAAGTTTATCAGATGGTATTTTCTGCCAGAACTCGGTTTTTAAAATGGCGTCTGTGTTCGTCTCTGTGACTCCTAAACCAAAGGTTGAGCCCTTTGTTCCACTTTTGGCGGGCTCTGTACAGAGACCCTCCAAAGTGGTGCCATTCTGTCTGGGTTACCACAGGGGTGTGGGAGGGGGTTTAGGCACCCTGGACCGAGTTGCCTTGCCAACTCCGGTCGCTCTCTGGAGTGATTGGCCCAAGTGGTGAGCCTCCCCGCGCACCACTTAGCATGTGTTGATTGACAGCTAGGCTGAATGAATGGGGGTTTTCTGCATAAAAGCAGAGAATCCGACGAGGGTAACGCTGAGCCGACCTGCACGACGACACCTCCGGTGGAGCCCTGCGGAACCGACTCACCACTTCCCGACGACAGAGGAGATCTTCCTGCCGGAGAGTCTCTTCCCCTGACTGGTGGGAACAACCAGTCCCCTTTGCTTTTTATTCGCCTCAGGACGCAGTGGTCGAATTGCCTGTGCAGAGCACCTCGGCGACCGGATAGCCACTACCCCTGTACCGCGACCAAAAGGTGGTGCCTTGTGACGGCGCACTCCGCGGCTGGTCTCTTCCCTGGTGGTGCACCAGACTTCACTTTTCTTCGACGACGAGAACATCTCTACTCTTGGCAAAGACCCGACGTGCATCCACCACCAGGAACAACTGCCACCGCCGGAGCTGCCCTCCACAACAAGGTACTGTGTCCGCCTGGCTTCCCTTTCAATCGGTTCGAGTGAGGTGTCTGAATCCTCTCCTTTCCGTTGGGTCGCCTCCAAGCTTTCTCACGTATTGTTCTGAACTGGTTCAATCTGCCGATAACAATTTGCTACAAAGACTCGAACGCATTTCCACTAGAGACTTTTGGGGCATATCGCCTTGCCTCTCTCCGAGTGGGCCTGGCCTCTGAACTTTATGATCTATTGTGATTCTTGCCTTCTTGCCTTGCATTTTTCCCAGGAAGTATTGAACTGTGTTGCTTTCATAACCTGCCTATTTTTCTCTCCCGTCCTAACTAATATTGGAGTGCCATCTAGGTTGAGGCATACACCTCTGTCTGTAAATAAGTGGTGGCGGTAAAACCTAGACTTGTCGAAATATTGCTAGGGGGATTGATCGTTTCTTCTTCGTAGAGTAATTGTGTTTGATTTGTTTGCCGTGATAGTGCCATAGTGTTTTTGATAGATGTTTCGTTATAAATAAATACCTTAATATCTTTACACTGAGCCTTGTTGCGTATTTGCTTGTCTTAGTGTGAAGAATTGTCCTATCTTGTATACTCCACATACTGCTTAACTCTTCTTGAGCGAAGTCTGACTGCCCAGCCACAGCTACCAACAGTAAATATGTGTGGTGCAGACTGCTACCAAGTGGGTTTACTGCCAAACACCTGTAGTCCTAAATCTTTTGCAGTGGTCCCAGAGGGAACTGCACAGGTTTCCGCCTAACAGCAACACAGGGAGTGCACTACACATGCACGCACACCACCACACTTGCATGCATGTGTACACCTCTGCCAACTGTCGCAGTGTTCAGATGGGCATCCATGTCACATCTGCCAATCAGGCTTCCACATCCCGCTGTCACATGCATCCATGTTGCACCACTGTTGCACCCTTGTCAAATACACACACATGCACATGTACACAGTGCTGATACATGCAGCTGAAAACAACATACATGCGTGACATCACGAACATGCCTACTTCCATACACATTCATCCAAACATGTGTGCCCACACAACTGCATTTGGCATGCAAGCCTACACACACAAGCACCATCCATGTCTCACACATGACAGCCCTCGCATGTGTTAGCCTCATGGCACTGTACACCCCCACCCATACTCAGCCCCATACAAACAGATGTGCAACCTGCACACTACTGGCACATCACCACACGCACAGCTTACAATCATGATGCATGTACACTTACCGCTCGACTCCAGACGGGTCTGCCTCTCAAGGACCTGGACGTGGAGCGCTGGGGATATGCGTTCCAGGACCCTCATCTGATCTTCCGACAAGTGGCCCCGGCGCCCCTTAGCATCCGCTGCCTTCAAGAGGCGCCGGGCCTTGTTTAGGGTCCTGGACCTGAAGTACTCCCAGCGCTTCTTGACATGTTGGAAGTCGCGGACTGCCACCCCCTCCACGTTGATGGCAGTCACGATGTCCGTCCAGATCCGAGTCCGTCCTTCCTTGTCGGCGCGGGAACCTCCGAAGAGGGCATCATACTGCCCCAGGACTTGCTCCACCAGGACACCAACTTCGGTGGCAGTGAAGCTGGTGCCCCTCTGCCTCTCTGGCCGTGGGTTGTCAGTGGTGCCAGATGTTGCAGTGCCCGACATGACAATCCCAGAGGCAGGAGTGGGTGGGCAACTGGGTCCTGGGGCTGGGCTGTGGAGCGATGGAATCTCAGTTGGGAGTCTTCGGTTCCAGCAGGGGTGGTCACAGCAACAGCACCCCTGGCTGATGTGCAGGCAGCAAATGGCAGGGCACGTGGGCAGCAAGCAGTCAGGCAGCAGCAGATGGCAGGTGGGAGCGTGCTCGGGGCTCTGGGGGGCAGTAATTCGGCCTTCTGGGCAGGAGTGTGGTCTTCCGTGTGCTTACGTGTGGCCAGCTTGATACGGAGTGATTTGGCACGTGAAAATCCTGCACGTCTGCGTGCAATTCGAGGAAAGGCCCTTAGCGCATATGCACATCAGCACGCATATGCGATTTCATTGGACCAAAGGCCCTTAGCGCGTAAGCGCGTCTGTGACGTATGGTGCATGGGCGTTGCCCTGACAGGGCTTGCAGATCCCACATGGATTTCCACCAATCGCATGTGAAACTTCCTGCGCACCCCTGAAATACACGTACCCAGGCCAATCGCGTGTGGAACTTCCCGCGCACCCCTGAAATACACGTACCCAGGCCAATCGCGTGTAGAACTTCCCGCCCACCCCGAAGTACACGTCCCCAGGCCAATCGCGTGTGGAACTTCCCGCGCACCCCTGAAATACACGTACTGAGGCCAATCGCGTGTGGAACTTCCCGCGCACCCCTGAAATACATGTACTGAGGCCAATCGCGTGTGGAACTTCCCGCGCACCCCGAAGTACACGTACCCAGGCCAATCGCATGTGGAACTTCCCGCGCAACCCGAAGTACACGTACCCAGGCCAATCGTGTGTACGCTCATTTCCCTCCGATTACACGCGATGACACTCAGACGTGCAGTTTTACCACGTGTGCTCTGTCATCACGTGTTATGAGGGAAAAACCCGCGCGCGTCACGTCACAGACGCGCTTACGCGCTGAGGGCCTTTGGTCCAATGAAATCGCATATGCGTGCTGACGTGCATACGCGCTAATGGCCTTTCCTCGAATTACACGCAGACGTGCAGGATTTTCACGTGCCAAATCACTCCGTATCAAGCTGGCCACGCGTAAGCACACGGAAGACCACACTCCTGCCCAGAAGGCCGAATTACTGCCCCCCAGTGCCCCGAGCACGCTCCCACCTGCCATCTGCTGCTGCCTGACTGCCTGCTGCCCACGTGCCCTGCCATTTGCTGCCTGCACATGTAGGGGAGGAATGGCCACGAGGCCCTCCTCACCTACAGCTCCCTCCCCAGGTGAGGACCATGGCTCGGTGGGAGCACCCTCATGCCACCCGGGCCCAGGTGGAGGGGGGTTCACCCGCCGACGACATTGCCCACACGCACCCTGTCTTTGCATTTACCGAAACTTAAGTTAGGCCTAGACGCCATCGTGCACAGCAAACATGGTGTGAGTTCAGCACACTGTAACGAGGCCCCCACCTTTGGAGGGCCTTTCATGCATCTCTGCCGCCTCAGCAGCCCTGGCAGATCCGCGGCGAGCGCGTTCCCATGAGAAAGTCGGAGATGAGCTAAACCCGAGATGCCAACACGGCAACATTATATTAGTAACAATGTGATATTGCACCCCGTATGACCCGGACCGCAAGGCCGGGGCAACGGGGAAAAAAGCTGAAGCATCACTATCTGAAGAAGGTAGAAAATAGTTCAAGTATTGGTATTAATGAACTACCTCTGTTTAAAATGTGAACGAACCATAAAAATGTAACGTTATATGATATCCCTCCAGGTCTGGACTAATGCTGCTATAACCACGGAGAAAGATGTTGACCAAACGTGTAACCTCTATTTGTAAAAGTGTTTTTCAATAGTATGTAGAAACTTGAACTCATATATGTTTTGAATCACCCAAAGCGGCGAGCATCAATCTCTGTAGGCCATAACCTAGATATCCCTCGTATAACGTCTAATGTACATACAATACGCACACAATGTAGTGAACATAATGTTAGGTAATGAAAAGGTACTGGAACCGACTGTATTAAAGAAATGTGTAACGAAAATGAAATATATATATATATATATGTGTGTCTGAATAACGTTAAAATAAGGCAGAACAGTATAAAACTTCTGCATTCACTGATCAGCAACGCACGAGGAAAATACCTTTGTGAGTATATGCAAGGTCATTCCCTCTCCCACCCCACCAAGCCTGCCAGATAAAAAAGCTAAGACTTGTGCTGCGCTCCCTCACCTCCCCCAACCAAGCTGGCGTTACTTCAGAGAGTCAGAGGCCCCGGCGCCGCAACCAAGGCCACAGCCCGCCACCTGTGTTATTTACAGCACGGTAATAAACCCACGGATGAACCCACTGATCTACCAGCACCCTCTCATAAATCCCCACGAACCCCCCCAAGAATCCTGACCCCGTGTAAGGACGACCCCCATCATTGGGACAAGACACAGAGACCCATCTATATAATAACTTCTAACGCAGCAGACAGACATGTATCACTCGGCCCAGGTCCCAGAGCCCCGTCCCGTGACCTAAAATACCGGTCAATAAGACACAGGTAAATCTCACCCCAACCAACAACCACCAGACCTCTCACGAGGTGCATTCCTCATGTGTTGTGTTTATTTTATAAGATAAGCTGGTGAAGCGATTTATTAATGAACGTAAATGTCATTTTCTGAATAACTGTAGTGTGCATGGCCTAGGGCAAATGAGACAGGAAAGGTATTCGTTATTGTCACAGGCTGCCCCAGCACATCAACACCGCATGGATGACCTCAAGCCGGCCTGCCAGGCCCAACCCAACCCACGAGGCTGACCAGTGACGTCGTCCCGCCAAGACCAACCCCGCGCCAGCAACACCTATAGTTAGTCGACACCACCCAATCCCAATTGACTTGTGCCCCCTATAGTGTTTAGGTGTTGATGACGTTTTTTGTATTAGAAATACGCCTGTCTTTGCTATTGTCAGGCAGAGCGCTCTCGTAGGTTGCAGAGTTCTTTGCATGCCTTATCCTTGGATAAACTCCCACTTACGCTCACCCGCACTCTGTCTTGGTCTTATTCCCACTACGGGAGAGTCCCTTATTGTCTCTCATTGCGGGGAGGATCGTGCTGAATTGGGGGCGCTTCCTTTCAGTGGTGACCCCGATAGCGTGATATCTCCAAACTATTTTTCCTAACTCCTTCTTAAACGACCCCCTTGTGGCACGAGAATCTCCGGTCGAGAAGGGATACGCACGGTGAGCCGTCTCCGGGAGGCCGCCCGCCAACGGCGACCGGCACAATAAGAAGTGCGCACTCAATGAGAAAGGGTACGGGATCCCGATTGGAAAAAAATCCCCTTTGAGTGCCGCTCGCCGGAGCCAGGGGCTGACCGTTGAGTTACCGGTGACGCCGCCTGGACGGACCCAGGTTCGGAGAGTATCGGTTCAAGACGGGCACGTGAGTACCGAGTGCGAGTGATCGTCAAGGGGAAAAGAAAGGGAATTGGGAATAACAGAACGGGGACAGGTAGAGGAGAAGAATATCGGGGGTCTACTACAGACGGGTCTTGAAATTTTCTTTATTCTTTCTTTTGCATATGGCCATTAGGAGTAAGAAATAAGTGACGTGGTAGAAGTGACGGAAACCTAGCTCCGAGAGGGGGTGGAAGGCGGCGCCGCATAGTGCTATCTAGACTAGTACTGGGAATATATGAAGAAGTGAGAAATAAGTTATTGGTGTCTAGCAAAAGGAGACACCGGGAATATTTTTTAGTGATTGTGCTCTCTCTCTCTATTTCTTCTTTTTCCATTTCCACGGGGTAGGGGGCGAAAATGAGAAGGGTATAAAGAAGTTAGAACATCTTAAAAAGCGGGGACTCAGTAGTGGCACGTACAGACGTGAACACAGTAACCTTAGCAGGAAAACAGGGACAGCTGGTTAGGGAGGAAAGGGAGGAGAAAGACAAAGAGTGTGAGTGGAAAGCATTGTGAAGGGTGCGCGCACCGTACGAGTGTGAGAGACGAACGGGTGGCCGCGAGGTGGTGTCAGAGAGTGTGGCCATAACCAGTACTTGATCAATTACAAGTGAGATCACATAAGAGTGCCTGGGAATGGGAAGGAGATGAGATATGGTGAGTGAGAAGAGATTTGTGCAGTGAATAACGGTGGGTGATAATTTTAAGAGGTCCGCTCTTGTCTGTGCCATAAAGGAATACATACGCATATTTACAGCTAATAAAAGGTAACGAAAGCGAACGAGGTAGCGCTAGCGATTTAAAGGATGGGGGCTGAAACTCCCTTGTCACACATTTGCAAGAGCTTGCCGGGATATGCTGAACGCATAAATAAATATCATGATCAATGGTTAACAGAATTGAAAGGGGAGGGGTTGCCCCAGATTTGGCCAGAAGGAGGGTCTTTTGACAAAAGCGTTCTTGATATGGTATGTACATGTATTCGCCTCAAGTATAAGGGAAAACAATGGCAGAACAGGAAGGAGATATTAGATCTTTGGAGATTGTTTGAGGAAGTACCCCCACCCAAAGCTCCAGCTCCAAATATTGATTTACCCTCCACCACAGACAATCCACTAATGATCCCGCGAGAGGAAAAGGAACAGTTAAGTACAGAACAGCCTGCGGAAGTGGTTATGTTGTACCCAATATTACCTAAACCAGCCCCTGCAGCAGGATATAGCGACCCGATTTATGTGCCTCCCCCTTCAACCAGCACGCCACAAAGACCAACTGCACCCCCACCATACGAAAACCCCAGAGAGCGCACCCAGGGAGGCACACAGAGAGTGGACATAGAGAAGTTAACGAGTGACTTAGAGTCGAGGCTTACAGTGGCACGAGATGAGCTCTCAAGAATAAAAGAGATATGTGAACGCACAGCGTGCGCCCCCACACAATCTGGACGCACGTCTAGAGCGTCGAGCGAAAGTAGACAAATTGAGGAAGGATGGAAAAAGGGGGAAATACTGTTCAGAATTGAGGAAGAACCGACCAGGATAATAGAAGTAGGGACAGCAGAAGGAAGCATTGGTGGTGTCTCGCGAGAGAGAGGGATCAGAGAGGATTTGTTATGTGATGTCAGAGGAGGGGGGGATGAGAGTGATAGATTGAGCATGGCAGTAGGAGGAGAAGGCGAGGAGCTAGATGGGGCATGTTCACTGGGGACTATAGAGGATGAATGGATAGGACGACTAAGAAATAGGGTGGGGAAGATGGCGTCATTAGAGTCAGCAGTGACTAAGGAAAAGGAAGCTGCAACGGCAAAAGGGAAATTACAACTACCATTACTCCACAGGGGAGGTGGGAGGCCGAACTATATACCGTGGGCTCAGATGGACAAGGCTAACTTAATGAAATTACTACCACAGCTGTCAGGAGGGGCAAGCAAGTGGATATATGCATTTGAGAAACATACCGCGGGTATACCGCTGGCAGTAGGCGATGTGAAAAGCCTACTAGTGTCCGCAGTAGGGGATCAGGCAGACAGAGTGTGGGCTAAAGCGGGTTTTCCAGCTGTAACTTTGGAGTGTGATCGCCATGATGGGGCTTCTTTTAACACCGTGCGAGCAAGGGTGTGGGACGCACTGCGGGAAACCTTCCCAGATACCCCTGATCTGCAGTCAGTAATGCAATGTACCATGAATGATGGGGAGGACGCTATGGATTACATTCTCCGGGTGCAGGAGATGTGGAGAGCGGAAACGGGTACGCCCTGGCACCAATCCACGTCTCTATTTTACTTCATCATTAAAAGAGGGCTCCCAAAGGAAGTGCAAAAGGCACTAGATAAAATAGCAGGTGTTGAGGCAAAAGGCTGGCCGGAGATCCAAAGCATAATAGTACACCATTGTAAACGGATCAAAGAAAGAGAGAGGGAAGTAGCACAGAAAAGGTTGGCGGACGAGGCGAAGTTGGTGCAATCAAAATTGGTGAAGGTCGCAGCAGCGGTAGCGGGACTCCCACTCATACGGGAGGGAGAGGAAGGAGAGGAGGGGCAAATAGCAATACAAGGAAGAATAGCAGCGAATTGGGCAGGACAAGGGCAACGACAGTGGACAGAGCAGGAGCAGAACGGAGGTCCAACGTGGCAAGAGTGGGCCCCAAGAGGAGGAAGAGGTGGGTACAGGGGGCGAAGAGGAGGACAAGGGTATGGAGGAATGGGAGGAAATGGGTGGCAGGGTCCCAGAGGTCCACAGGGGAGCTGTTGGAATTGTGGGAGATGGGGGCATTACTCAAGGGAATGTAGGAGCAGACAAAACAACGGTTTCCAAGAGATAGAACAGTACGGACACCCCCATCCAGGAAGCCCCTACGGCCTCCCCATGGGACAATACCAGCAACCAGACAATGTAGTACAAAGGAGTAACGCACAACTACACGGACATCAATACCGAACACAAACCAGCCCACAGAATAATGACAATGTGCACTACACGCCTGGTAATACTTTCGCCACAGGAGCTAATGGGGCACCAGCCCCCGCACCTTACAGTGGAGTGTCAGTAGTTTCGGGGAATATTTTCGATCAAGGGGGGGCAATGAGACACCCCGCATAGGACAGCCCACAGAGAGCACTTGCGTGTCCAGTACTGTCTACGACCCACAATGCATCAGAGGAACCATTGATAGGAGCGCAGATAGGAGACAAGCAATTCATATTCATGGTGGATTCGGGAGCGGAGAAATCATGCATTAGAGAGGGCCGGTTCCCGTTATCTAATAGAACGTTAGAGACGCAGGGGTTCTCTGGGGCTGTAATTGAAGTTCCTTACACAGAGGTATTGGATGTGACAGTGGGGGGTAAAACAGTGAAAGCACCCTTACTGTACTATGAAATCTCTCCCATCAACTTACTGGGGAGAGATCTCTTGAGCAAACTAAACATGACCATATCATTCACAGGGAGCGGCATCGTATGTTCAACGCCAGGCATATGCCCCCTCCGTATATTAGCAGTAATACACGGCCACACAATAATAAAAGAGATCAGAGGGGTACCAAGAAATGAGGAGATGTTTGTTGAAGGCATGAGAACATTGGCTCTCATAGTACCAGAACTAAAAAGGGTGGAGTGGAGAATACCAGCAGAATTCCTTTTTCGTCCCATAGCAAGCCCTGACACTGCTCTTGGGGAAGTACTATCATTGGATTTGCATGCAATACATGTATCAGCAAACAGAATATGCGTGATTGGTATTGACATGGAAGGGTGTGAGTGGCGGACAGTATTGTGTACAAATGCAAATATCCCCCTGAGAGAGCTCTCGGACGAGGAGCTATTTTCTGACACTGAGGGAGATGGTGAAGTAGTGATGGAACTGGCAATGCCCTGCGACATCGTAGTTACAGCCAGACAAACTAAAGTTGAACTAATGGCGGTAGTAGGAGCACCGCATACATTTTTTGATGAAGACATGAGTTCAGTACCCGCTAACTTATGGACTAATGGCCCCCACGATGTAGGGTTGCTACATGAAGTTCAGCCTGTGGTGATAAAAGTAAAACAAGGAGCAATACTACCCCGGGTGAAACAATATCCACTGTCGCGAGAAGCAGAAGAAGGGATCAGAGAGACAATAGAAGCACTGCTAGCACAGGGTATAATAGTGCCCTCAAACTCCCCATGCAACACATGCATTTACCCAATCAAAAAAGCGAAGGGGGGTTCATGGAGGATGATACAAGATTTACGCCCATTGAACGATGTGGTAATGAAGGAGTTCCCTTTAGTCCCGAACCCGGCGACAATACTGTGCAACATTCCAAAAATAGCATCACACTTCACAGTAATTGACTTAAAAAATGCATTCTTTTCGATTCCCTTGGCAGAAGAGAGCAGGTACTTGACAGCATTTACATTGGGAGGAAGGAGGTTCGAACACTGCAGACTACCACAAGGATATTGCGAGAGCCCAAGCATATTTAACAGGGTACTACATGAAGATCTGGGGAATTTGTCTGTAGAAAGCACAGTGATTCAGTACGTTGATGATTTATTGGTTTGTGCACAGGCTGAGGAAGAATGCAGACAGGACTCGATAACACTCTTGACATTATTGGCAAATAAGGGGTACAAGGTGGACAAGGGGAAGTTACAATACTGTCTGACGGAGGTCCTATACTTGGGTCAGTTGATATCAAAGGATGGCAAGCGAATTATACCAGACAGGGCACAGGCGATTAGAACAATTGGGGAGCCCAAAACAGTAAAAGAGATGCAGAAATTTCTGGGTATGTGTAACTATTGCCGAGCATGGATATTGGACTATGCGGCGTACACAAGGCCCCTGCTACAGGCACTGAAAGAAGCACAACAAGAACACAAACACATAGAATGGACAGAGGTGATGAACACAGCATTTAACTCACTAAAAGAGCTGATATCAAGCGCTCCAGTACTAGCAAACCCAGATTATGGGCGCGAATTCTTCTTATTTTCACACTGCAAAGGAACATTGATGACAGCAGTACTGACACAGAAAACATCTTTAGGGCACAAACCACTTGCTTACTATAGCGGCACCCTAGACGCAGTAATGCAAGGTCATTTCGCGTGCGAGCAATCCCTAGCTGCAGCCGCGTTCGCAATTGAAAAAAGTGCCACGATAGTGATGGGCTGCCCGGTGACACTGTTTGTGGAACACTCACTTTTTGCAATATTAGAGCGAACAAAGAGCACATTGACAACACAACGCGCCACAGCATATGAGATAATACTGTCCAGCGCTAACATCCATATAGTAAGATGTAAAACAGTGAACCCAGCCACATTCATCACAGAGGCATGCACCATAGAGGACATGCAAAACCACAACTGCGCCACGTACACAGGTGACGAAAGTAAGGATACAGTGATTTTTGAAAATGCCCTGACCGAGGGTGAGGTGTATTTTGTGGACGGGTCAGCATCAATCGACATGGAGACAGGAGAAAAGCATGTGGGTATGGCAGTGGTACGATTAGAGGAAGATGAATATGAGATACTAGTACAACACCGCCTCCCATCACACTATTCAGCGCAAGCAGCAGAACTAATAGCGCTAATAGAAGCATTGCATGCCGCCAAGGGGTGCGCAGTGACCATATATACAGACTCAGCATACATGACAACAACAGTTCACGGCGGGTTGGCCCGGTGGGGGCGGAGAGGGTTTCGGCGAGCAGACGGAACGCCAGTCCAGCATGCAGAATTATTGAAAGAACTGATTGAGGCCCTGCAAGACCCCACGGCAGTGGCCATCGTAAAATGTCAAGCTCATACCGCAAATACAGATTTTATATCTTTGGGGAACGCGGCAGCAGACGCCGCTGCCAAAGCAGCTTCATATCTACAAAAAGGTGAAATAGGAGAGTACATGTTGCACCACACAGCAAGCCAAGAAGTCCCCACAGGATACAACATGATGTCCACACAGGAGATAATAGAGCTGCAAGAGGGAGCTAGTGCAGAGGAAAAATTGCTGTGGACTAAGAGAGGATGCAGCAAATCACCGACTGATTTATTGTGGCGACAAGAGAGTTCAGGAAAAGTGGTAATGCCAATCACGCTGTTAGAAATAGCATTTCAACAACTACACTTTCCTGCACACAACACAAAGAAACACATAATGGCAGAGATACAAGAAGATTGGTTTACACCTTGCCTCCAGGAACACGTCACAAGGTTAGCTCTAGAATGCACGACATGTCAAATTTACAACTCAGGTATGACATTGCGTACACTAAGGGGTACGATACCAAAACCAAGTGGCCCATTCAGAGAGCTCCACATTGATTATGTAGACATGGGAGAAAGGTGTAACGGGGCTCGATACATGATTGTGGTTGTATGTCCATTTTCGAGGTGGGTGGAGGCAGGCCCTTGTGCCCGCCCTGACGCGAAGGGCGCCGCGAAGTTCCTAGTGCGGGAAGTGTTTCCGCGCTGGGGAATTTGCGACGTTATTCGCTCAGATAACGGGACGCATTTTGTTAATGAACTGTTTAAAGAAGTGACTACATTATTGGGAATAAAGCACAAATTATGTTCGATTTATCATCCTCAAAGTAATGGCGTCGTAGAAAAGATAAACGGCCTGTTAAAAAGCAGATTATCAAAACTTTGTTTTTCCCTTAAAAAGACTTGGATGTACTGCCTGCCTTTGGCCTTGTTTGAACTACGAAACCAGCCAAGTAAGGATCACCATTTGTCCCCGCACGAGATCGTCACGGGAAGAAGAATGCACACAGCGCATTCGCCTCTCCGTGAGCGTTCTGATGCACACAGAAGCGCAGCTATATTGGGGGAGGAGTTCACAGAATACCTGCGAAAATTGACACGGGCAGCGCGCGTAATTTCAAAGCAACTAGCCCCCCCCTCGACAAGAGAGGAGGGGAACGCGACTGAACCAAACGGTTTGCCTGAAAAACCACTACAGCTAATGCCTGGTGACCTTATATATGTTAGAAGTTTTGTGCGGAGGTGGAACGCACCACGCTTCCATGGCCCCTATGAGGTAGTGTTTTGCACGCCTACAGCAGTAAAGGTTAAGGGCCTGCGATATTGGGTGCATTTGACAGATGTACGTAAAGCTTACAGCGCTGCGGAGAGTGAGGTGCAGGATGAGGCACAGGCAACAGCGGACGATGAAGTTGTGCGGAATGAATGATTGGAATTTTGTGTGCTTCATGAGATGAACAGTGAACACAATTAGCGCGCAACAAATGTCCTGGACTAAAACATGTACACATGTATATGTAAATTTTCTTTTTACAATTTTTGAAAGTTTTGCGTGGGGTTCTTTTTTCCCTTCCTGTACTCTTTAAGATGTTTTTTATTATTGTTGTTTTTAAAAATGTCATGTTTTTTATTATTTATATATATATAGTAAGGTACGAATAATATTGACTGAAAGCTACCTTGTCTGTCAACAAACCCCCTTCCTCACCCAACCCTATATTTTATCACCGAAACGTTACAATGTGGAAATGCTTACATGTTTGTATTTAATGAACTTTTGTGTCTCAAACAGGATTTATCATGGCATCGAATGGGCAGCCTGCAACTAATAGATATGTTAGATTTAGAGAAATGTTAGTGGCTAGATTAACATATTCATTTGAATGTGGTTTATCAATGTGTGCTATCGTGTTCTTCATCTCAATGTTTTGTCTGGTGTTACACTGGATTATAGCGTTCATCTCTACCGAGATGAACGAGGGGGGAGGGGGGAACAACACCACCCTTGCTCCTGGAACGAAAACAATTCCGACTGTAGGTATCAAAGAAGGTGATTTCTTGATCTGGGATGGATCACACTTTGTGTGGGGATACTATACTACACCACCCACTGCTGTCCTCTCACAATGGAGAACCAAAAATGTAGATAATGACACAATGTCCCAACCTGGAACATACAACAACCACACGATCCCTCCCGCCCCAATTTCAAACAACGATCTCTTGTTTATTAATGAGGATGGAAAAGTGATTATGATGACAGAACACAAGTCCCTATATGAAGAATTAGAAAAGGGGGGTGGGAGGGAGGAAGGGGGGCCTGGTTCTTCACCTCCTATAACGAGAAGGTACAGAAGAAGGGAGAAAAGTAGGCGGAGAAGAGAGACTGGTGGAAAAGGGTATGATGAGTATTATGGGCTAGGGTTAGACAAAATGGAAGACCCACGACACCCTCACCAAGCAAATAAATGGTATGCAGATATGAGCACAACAGCTAAACAAACAACCAATGAGAGCTGTTATGTCTGCTCACTTATCCCCCATGCATCAGGCACACCTAAAGTATTGTTGCCACGAGAATTGCCCATTGTGGATGCCCAATGTCTCCTTCATCTCACGCTGTGTAGAATAAAGAACACTTTCCAAGCACACGATGTCTCTTTCAGAATGGTACAGAACAACAAAACGTGCTATTCGCAAGCGTCTGGAGTGATCTGCCTTAAAGAACCTTTCTTTGCAATACAAGGGACACTGTTTTCCGAAAGCAAATGGAAAGACGAAGAAGTGCTGTGCAAGGCAGAAGCACTGAAGGGTGTTCAACCGGAAAAGTTGCGGTGGATGGAAAGAACGTGCTTGCCAATATGGAAAGAACACATCCCTAAATTAACATGGGTAACAGCGATGGAAAAACCCTTTAAGCTACAAAGTGAAATACAAAACAAACTATGTTTCAAGGGAGAAGGAAAAATGGCAATAGGAACGAACAAGAACTGTAACAAAACTCTCACCATCCCAGATATGAAAAAAGGAACAGCAGCACTAATGGACACCTACTGGGTATGCGGGAACAAGGCGTACCTGCACCTTCCCCAATCATGGAGTGGTAGCTGCTCAATGGCCACTTTGCATTCAACACTAATGGTGATTCCCGAAAGCCATATTGACAGAAGTAACACGATGAACGAAGGCTTGAACCAGAATGCAGCGTCTCCAACTACACAAGCGCACCTTTATGTCCTGTCCTCCGGAGGGAAAGGAGAAGAGCTCTCAAGGAACAAGCGAGCCTCGAACTACATATCACAAGCATCATCTGATTTATTGGCACAGATCCCAGACAAGTATCGCCTGTTCAGCTCCGTGGAAACATTCTTTGCTTCACTAGTATCAAGTGTCCAAGCAAGAGCAAATGCAAAATGGCTCCAGATCACACGGTGGGAACTGATTCAGCTGGCCAATGACACTGAAGAAGGGTTTAACATAATAAAGGTGGAACTACGAGCTCTGCGATTAATGACCATGCAAAACAGGTATGTTCTAGACCTGTTAACAGCAATCGATGGAGGTGTTTGCCGAAAAATAGGAAGTGCATGCTGCACGTTCGTACCTTCCGAAGACGCAGAAAATGGGTCCCTGTCCCACGTTATTGAAGCAGTACATAACCTGGGCGAGAAGATGAAAATGGAAGGTGGAGCTGAGGATAGCTCGTGGTTCGACAATATCTTCTCTTGGGTTCCCTCATGGCTTGGAGTGACAATGAAGTTCCTGATACCAATAGTGGTGATCATCCTTGTGATGTTCTGCCTGTGCCAGGTGGGCCTCCGATGTTGTGCTAATGCAGTCCCTAACGGTGCAATGATGATGGTGACAATGGGCAACTCCGGTGGTACAATTAAAGCAACACAAGAAGTACATGTGCAGACAGGAACAGACAACACCCCCAGGTACCAGTTAGTGCCTATGTGCCGTGACAAGTACATAGTAGATAAGCTATGGCACACCACGATTAAAGAACCACGAGACGTAGAACTGGAATGGTATGAGGAGGTCTGGGTAGATCTGGAAGAGACCGGCGACTGTATATATTTGACATGTACACCAGACGAGTATGCTAGGAGAGGTGAGAGCTTAAGGGGGGTGTGCAGAGCATGGATGCCTATAAAAGGAACCCCTGCATGGGATGGTGCAGTGTTAGAAGAACAAGAATGTAGAAGATTAGAAGAGCTAAAGAAATTCGTTACTTTAAGTAACGAAAGGGGGGAAATGTAGGGGAGGAATGGCCACGAGGCCCTCCTCACCTACAGCTCCCTCCCCAGGTGAGGACCATGGCTCGGTGGGAGCACCCTCATGCCACCCGGGCCCAGGTGGAGGGGGGTTCACCCGCCGACGACATTGCCCACACGCACCCTGTCTTTGCATTTACCGAAACTTAAGTTAGGCCTAGACGCCATCGTGCACAGCAAACATGGTGTGAGTTCAGCACACTGTAACGAGGCCCCCACCTTTGGAGGGCCTTTCATGCATCTCTGCCGCCTCAGCAGCCCTGGCAGATCCGCGGCGAGCGCGTTCCCATGAGAAAGTCGGAGATGAGCTAAACCCGAGATGCCAACACGGCAACATTATATTAGTAACAATGTGATATTGCACCCCGTATGACCCGGACCGCAAGGCCGGGGCAACGGGGAAAAAAGCTGAAGCATCACTATCTGAAGAAGGTAGAAAATAGTTCAAGTATTGGTATTAATGAACTACCTCTGTTTAAAATGTGAACGAACCATAAAAATGTAACGTTATATGATATCCCTCCAGGTCTGGACTAATGCTGCTATAACCACGGAGAAAGATGTTGACCAAACGTGTAACCTCTATTTGTAAAAGTGTTTTTCAATAGTATGTAGAAACTTGAACTCATATATGTTTTGAATCACCCAAAGCGGCGAGCATCAATCTCTGTAGGCCATAACCTAGATATCCCTCGTATAACGTCTAATGTACATACAATACGCACACAATGTAGTGAACATAATGTTAGGTAATGAAAAGGTACTGGAACCGACTGTATTAAAGAAATGTGTAACGAAAATGAAATATATATATATATATATGTGTGTCTGAATAACGTTAAAATAAGGCAGAACAGTATAAAACTTCTGCATTCACTGATCAGCAACGCACGAGGAAAATACCTTTGTGAGTATATGCAAGGTCATTCCCTCTCCCACCCCACCAAGCCTGCCAGATAAAAAAGCTAAGACTTGTGCTGCGCTCCCTCACCTCCCCCAACCAAGCTGGCGTTACTTCAGAGAGTCAGAGGCCCCGGCGCCGCAACCAAGGCCACAGCCCGCCACCTGTGTTATTTACAGCACGGTAATAAACCCACGGATGAACCCACTGATCTACCAGCACCCTCTCATAAATCCCCACGAACCCCCCCAAGAATCCTGACCCCGTGTAAGGACGACCCCCATCATTGGGACAAGACACAGAGACCCATCTATATAATAACTTCTAACGCAGCAGACAGACATGTATCACTCGGCCCAGGTCCCAGAGCCCCGTCCCGTGACCTAAAATACCGGTCAATAAGACACAGGTAAATCTCACCCCAACCAACAACCACCAGACCTCTCACGAGGTGCATTCCTCATGTGTTGTGTTTATTTTATAAGATAAGCTGGTGAAGCGATTTATTAATGAACGTAAATGTCATTTTCTGAATAACTGTAGTGTGCATGGCCTAGGGCAAATGAGACAGGAAAGGTATTCGTTATTGTCACAGGCTGCCCCAGCACATCAACACCGCATGGATGACCTCAAGCCGGCCTGCCAGGCCCAACCCAACCCACGAGGCTGACCAGTGACGTCGTCCCGCCAAGACCAACCCCGCGCCAGCAACACCTATAGTTAGTCGACACCACCCAATCCCAATTGACTTGTGCCCCCTATAGTGTTTAGGTGTTGATGACGTTTTTTGTATTAGAAATACGCCTGTCTTTGCTATTGTCAGGCAGAGCGCTCTCGTAGGTTGCAGAGTTCTTTGCATGCCTTATCCTTGGATAAACTCCCACTTACGCTCACCCGCACTCTGTCTTGGTCTTATTCCCACTACGGGAGAGTCCCTTATTGTCTCTCATTGCGGGGAGGATCGTGCTGAATTGGGGGCGCTTCCTTTCACACATCAGCCAGGGGTGCTGTTGCTGTGCCCACCCCTGCTGGAACCGAAGACTCCCGACTGGGATTCCATCGCTCCACAGCCCAGCCCCAGGACCCAGTTGCCCACCCACTCCTGCCTCTGGGGTTGTCATGTCGGGCACTGCAACATCTGGCACCACTGACAACCCCCGGCCAGAGAGGCAGAGGGGCACCAGCTTCACTGCCACCGAAGTTGGTGTCCTGGTGGAGCAAGCCCTGGGGCAGTATGATGCCCTCTTCAGAGGTTCCCGCGCCGACAAGGAAGGACGGACTCGGATCTGGACGGACATCGTGACTGCCATCAACGCGGAGGGGGTGGCAGTCCGCGACTTCCAACATGTCAAGAAGCATATTTTGGGAGGACTTCAGGTCCAGGACCCTCAACAAGGCCCAGCGCCTCTTGAAGGCAGCGGATGCTAAGGGGCGCCGGGGCCACATGTCGGAAGATCAGATGAGGGTCCTGGAACGCATATCCCCAGCGCTCCACGTCCAGGTCCTTGAGAGGCAGACCCGTCTGGAGTCGAGCGGTAAGTGTACATGCATCATGATTGTAAGCTGTGCGTGTGGTGATGTGCCAGTAGTGTGCAGGTTGCAAATCTGTTTGTATGGGGCCGAGTATGGGTGGGGGTGTACAGGGCCGTGAGGCTAACACATGCGAGGGCTGTCATGTGTGAGACACGGATGGTGCTTGTGTGTGTAGGCTTGCATGCCAAATGCAGTTGTGTGGGCACACATGTTTGGATGAATGTGTATGTAAGTAGGCATGTTCGTGATGTCACGCATGTATGTTGTTTTCAGCTGCATGTATCAGCACTTTGTACATGTGCATGTGTGTGTATTTGACAAGGGTGCAACAGTGATGCAACATGGATGCATGTGGAAGCCTGATTGGCAGATGTGACATGGATGCCCATCTGAACACTGCGACAGTTGGCAGAGGTGTACACATGCATGCAAGTGTGGTGGTGTGCGTGCATGTGTAGTGCACTCCCTGTGTTGCATGTGATGTCTGGCTCACCTTTGCCTGCTCATGCTGTTGTATGTGTATGGATGGTGCTGGCAGTTGCGATATGGCTGTGGTATGGCTCATGTGTGCTAGTTGAAATGACATGTGTGTTGGCGATTGTGATGCCATGTCTGAGGTTTGCCAATGCCACTCATGTACAACTGTCATGTATGTATGTGTCCATTGTACAGTGCCCTGATGCCTGTGTTTTATTTCTCCCTGTCTGCAGCATCAACTGATGAAGATGGCGGAGAAGGTGCTGTGGAGCACAGCGGCGGGGATCGCACCGCCAGCCGGAGACGCAAGGCCCGGCTCCCCTCCCAGGTTGTGATCTCGTCGGGGAGTGAGGAGTCCGGTGCCGCGTCCCAGGCCGCAGCTGCCAGGGGGAGGTCCAAGAGGCGGAGGTTGGAGTTGGACTCCTCGGCAGCAGAAGGGGCAGCTGGGACCCCACAGGGCCCAACGGGTGAATATGGCACAGAGTCATCCAGGTTGGTGGGGGGTTTGGTGGAGGAGGAGGCCGTGCAAGCAACAGAGACGGGATCTGGAGGTGGGGATTCCACTGGTGCTAGTGGTGCAGTGCAGGACCAGGGACAGGAGGCAGCACAGGCCGCCGCAGAGGTGCCTGTGTGCAATCCTGTCCCTGATGCTGTCACTGCATCATCTTGCACCAGCAGGGATGCCTACGTCCAGACCCGTTTTCAGGCAGGGGATGAGCTCACAACAACTGGCCTTCCTCTGCCTGCAGACGTGGCTATCCGGGTCCGGGTTGAGCCTGTCCTGACTGGTGTGGCGTTGCGTCAACGGGCCATGCGAGGTGACCTGCAGTCTTTTCATGAGGAGACTGCACATCATCTCGAATGGCTCGTTGACCGCGACGGCCTACTGGGACAGGTCACCCAGGCCGGATTCCTTCGTTTGATGGGGCTTGCTCAGACCCCCTCCTCAACTGAACCCCCGAAGCGCCAGTCGTCCTCCGTGCCATCTTCCCACCCATTAGTCACCTGGGTGCCCTGTGGAGCTGCCTCTGATGGTGCGGCCAGGCTGGTGGAGGAGGCATCCCTGTCACAGTCGGGAGTCGGACATCCAGCAGGGGTGGCCACATTAACGACTGCACCCCAGCCAGCGGAGGATGTGCAGGCAGCAGGAGGCAGTGCACGGGCAGAGGCACAGCAGCAGCAGCAACGTGGTGGGAGCCATGATGGCTCGGGGCCTTCGACATCGGAGGGGCAGGCATCGGCCAGAGGGCAGGAGGACCCAGGACGGGAAGTGTCTTCCGTGTGGCAACGGTTGGGCCACGCCATAGATGCGGAGCGGCAGCGGGCGGAAGAGGCACGGCTCACGATGGTCAGGGCGGAGAACTCCATGCGGAGGGCCCTGAGGCGGGCCGAGTGCCTCGAGGCAATCCGCAGGGAGTTGGAGGTGAACATGTCGACGGCCCTGCAGACCCTCGGGGCCATGGAGGAGGACCGCCTCCGGGACATTGAGCAGGAGTTCGATGATGCCCTGGCCCGGAACATCCCGAAGTGAGCCGTCGGACTAGCCCGCTGCCCTTGTAAATAGTTCTGTAGTTAGTGTTAGGTTTCCTTTGGTTTTGCATTTTTTTTTTACCTTTTGGACAATGGGCCACATTTTTGTATATAGTTTTTTTTTATTAGGTAGTGTTATTAGATAGGTTTCATTTCTTCTGTTGGGATCATGGACCCTGGATTGTTTATCTGTATATAGTTTACTGTTGGATTTTCATTTTTTTTAATGATTTACCCATGGAGCAATGGTTTTCGATTTTAATTTTCCATTGGATTTACTTTTGTGGACTGTGACTTTGGACACCTTTCCTTTGGATTATGATTTGTGGTTTTGCATTATTTCACGGACATGCTGTTTTTTTTTTAAAATAACCATTTTTGTTTATTTTTGATTCAATTTATGTTGCTTTTAATACATATTTTTTCTTCAAACTTAAATGTGTAGTATCATCTCATTGGTTTCATGCATATCATGATATGGGTTTTGACATTCACTGACACCCATTGGGTGTATGTGAGGGACATGTGTTCATTTCCAAACTTGCAATTGGGGTTCTATCATGTTATTGCCATTTCTAAGTGGGTGGATGCAATACTCGGGTGGGTGTTTGGCATTTGGAGGCTGACCATAAGGGCCAGGGATCTAGATTGTGATGACATGTTGGCTGGGGGACATGTGTGGGAGCCTGGTGGAGGGTGCACCACAGTGGTGGGGGTGCTGGGAGACATGAGTGGGGGCCTGGTGGAGGGTGCCCCTGGATGCTGGGGGGTGGGGGTGCTGGGAGACATGAGTGGGGGCCTGGTGGAGGTTGCCCCACAGCGCTGGGGGGTGGGGGTTCTGGGGGACATGAGTTGGACATAAGTGGGGGCCTGCTGGCAGGTGCCCCACAGTGCTGGGGGGTGGGGGTGCTGGGAGACATGAGTGGGAGCCTGGTGGAGGGTGCCCCACAGTGCTGGGGGGTGGGGGTGCTGGGAGACATGAGTGGGGGCCTGGTGGAGGGTGCCCCTGGATGCTGGGGTGTGGGGGTGCAGGGGGACATGAGTGGGACATGAGTGGGGGCCTGCTGGCAGGTGCCCCACAGTGCCGGGGGGTGGGGGTGCTGGGAGACATGAGTGGGGGCCTGGTGGAGGGTGCCCCTGACTGGTGGGGGTGGGGGTGCAGGGAGACATGAGTGGGGGCCTGGTGGAGGGTGCCCTGCACTGCTTGGGGGTGGGGGTGATGGGAGACATGAGTGGGGGCCTGGTGGAGGATGCCCCTGGATGTTGGGGGGTGGGGGTTCTGGGAGACATGAGTGGGGGCCTGGTGGAGGGTGCCCACAGTGCTGGGGGGTGGGGGTGCTGGGATACATGAGTGGGGGCCTGGTGGAGGGTGCCCCACAGTGCTGGGGGGTGGGGGTGCTGGGAGACATGAGTGGGGGCCTGGTGGAGGGTGCCCCACAGTGCTGGGGGGTGGGGGTGCTGGGAGACATGAGTTGGACATGAGTGGGGGCCTGGTGGAGGGTGCCCCTGGATGCTGGGGGGTGGGGGTGATGGGAGACATGAGTGGGGGCCTGGTGGAGGGTGCCCCTGGATGCTGGGGGGTGGGGATGCTGGGAGACATGAGTGAGGGCCTGGTGGAGGGTGCCCTGCACTGCTGGGAGTGGGGGTGCTGGGAGAAATGAGTTGGACATGAGTTGGTGCCTGGTGGAGGGTGCCCTGCACTGCTTGGGGGTGGGGGTGATGGGAGACATGAGTGGGGGCCTGGTGGAGGGTGCCCTGCACTGCTGGGGGGTGGGGGTGATGGAAGACATGAGTTGGACATGAGTGGGGGCTCTGGTGGAGGGTGCCCCTGGATGCTGGGGGGTGGGGGTGCAGGGGGACATGAATGGGGGCCTGGTGGAGGGTGCCCTGCACTGCTGGGGGGTGGGGGTGATGGGAGACATGAGTGGGGGCCTGGTGAAGGGTGCCCCTGGATGCTGGGGGGTGGGGGTGCAGGGGGACATGAGTGGGGGCCTGGTGGAGGGTGCCCTGCACTGCTGGGGGTGGGGGTGCTGGGAGACATGAGTTGGACATGAGTGGGGGCTCTGGTGGAGGGTGCCCCTGGATGCTGGGGGGTGGGGGTGCAGGGGGACATGAGTGGGGGCCTGGTGGAGGGTGCCCTGCACTGCTGGGGGTGGGGGTGATGGGAGACATGAGTGGGGGCCTGGTGGAGGGTGCCCCTGGATGCTGGGGGTGGGGGCGCAGGGGGACATGAGTGGGGGCCTGGAAGGGGGTGCCCTGGACTGCTGGGGGGTGGGGGTGATGGGAGACATGAGTGGGGGCCTGGTGGAGGGTGCCCCTGGAAGCCGGGGGGTGGGAGTGCTGGGAGACATGAGTTGGACATGAGTGGGGGCCTGGTGGAGGGTGCCCCTGGATGCTGGGGGGTGTTGGTGATGGGAGACATGAGTGGGGGCCTGGTGGAGGGTGCCCCTGGATGCTGGGGGGTGGGGATGCTGGGAGACATGAGTGGGGGCCTGGTGGAGGGTGCTCTGCACTGCTGGGGGGTGGGGGTGCTGGGAGAAATGAGTTGGACATGAGTGGGGGCCTGGTGGAGGGTGCCCTGCACTGCTTGGGGGTGGGGGTGATGGGAGACATGAGTTGGACATGCGTGGGGGCCTGGTGGAGGGTGCCCCTGGATGCTGTGGGGTGGGGGTGCAGGGGGACATGAGTGGGGGCCTGGTGGAGAGTGCCCTGAACTGCTGGGGGGTGGGGGTGCTGGGAGACATGAGTGGGGGCCTGGTGGAGGGTGCCCTGCACTGCTGGGGGGTGGGGGTGATGGGAGACATGAGTTGGACATGAGTGGGGGCCTGGTGGAGGGTGGCCCTGGATGCTGGGGGGTGGGGGTGCAGGGGGACATGAGTGGGGGCCTGGTGGAGGGTGCCCTGCACTGCTGGGGGTGGGGGTGATGGGAGACATGAGTGGGGGCCTGGTGGAGGGTGCCCCTGGATGCTGGGGGGTGGGGGTGCAGGGGGACATGAGTGGGGGCCTGGTGGAGGGTGCCCTGCACTGCTGGGGGGTGGGGGTGCTGGGAGACATAAGTGGGGGCCTGGTGGAGGGTGCCCTGCACTGCTGGGGGGTGGGGGTGATGGGAGACATGAGTGGGGGCCTGGTGAAGGGTGCCCCTGGATGCTGGGGGGTGGGGGTGCAGGGGGACATGAGTGGGGGCCTGGTGGAGGGTGCCCTGCACTGCTGGGGGGTGGGGGTGCTGGGAGACATGAGTGGGGGCCTGGTGGAGGGTGCCCTGCACTGCTGGGGGGTAGGGGTGATGGGAGACATGAGTTGGACATGAGTGTGGGCCTGGTGGAGGGTGCCCCTGGATGCTGGGGGTGGGGGTGCAGGGGGACATGAGTGGGGGCCTGGAAGGGGGTGCCCTGCACTGCTGGGGGTGGGGGTGATGGGAGACATGAGTGGGGGCCTGGTGGAGGGTGCCCCTGGATCCTGGGGGGTGGGGGTGCAGGGGGACATGAGTGGGGGCCTGGTGGACGGTGCCCTGCACTGCTGGTGGATGGGGGTGCTGGGAGACATGAGTGAGGGCCTGGTGGAGGGTGCCCTGCACTGCTGGGGGGTGGGGGTGATGGGAGACATGAGTTGGACATGAGTGGGAGCCTGGTGGAGGGTGCCCCTGGATGCTGGGGGGTGGGGGTGTAGGGGGACATGAGTGGGGGCCTGGTGGAGGGTGCCCTGCACTGCTGGGGGGTGGGGGTGCTGGGAGACATGAGTGGGGGCCTGGTGGAGGGTGCCCTGCACTGCTGATGGGGTGGGGGTGATGGGAGACATGAGGTGGACATGAGTGGGGGCCTGGTGGAGGGTGCCCCTGGATGCTGGGGGGTGGGGGTGCAGGGGGACTTGAGTGGGGGCCTGGTGGAGGGTGCCCTGCACTGCTGGGGGGTGGGGGTGCTGGGAGACATGAGTGGGGGCCTGGTGGAGGGTGCCCTGCACTGCTGGGGGTTGGGGGTGATGGGAGACATGAGTTGGACATGAGTGGGGGCCTGGTGGAGGGTGCCCCTGGATGCTGGGGGGTGGGGGCGCAGGGGGACATGAGTGGGGGCCTGGTGGAGGGTGCCCTGCACTGCTGGGGGGTGGGGGTGATGGGAGACATGAGTGGGGGCCTGGTGGAGGGTGCCCCTGGATGCTGGGGGGTGGGGGTGCAGGGGGACATGAGTGGGGGCCTGGTGGAGGGTGCCCCACAGTGCTCGGGAGTGGGGTGCTGGGAGACATGACTGGAGGCCTGGTGGAGGGTGCCCTGCACTGCTGGGGGGTGGGGGTGATCGGAGACATGAGTTGGACATGAGTGGGGGCCTGGTGGAGGGTGCCCCTGGATGCTGGGGGTGGGGGTGCAGGGGGATATGAGTGGGGGCCTGGTGGAGGGTGCCCTGCACTGCTGGGGGGTGTGGGAGATGGGAGACATGAGTGGGGGCCTGGTGGAGGGTGCCCTGCACAGCTGGGAGGTGGGCGTGATGGGAGACATGAGTTGGACATGAGTGGGGGCCTGGTGGAGGGTGCCCCTGGATGCTGGGGGGTGGGGGTGCAGGGGGACATGAGTGGGGGCATGGTGGAGGGTGCCCTGCACTGCTGGGGGGTGGGGGTGATGGGAGACATGAGTGGGGGCCTGGTGGAGGGTGCCCTGCACTGCTGGGGGGTGGGGGTGATGGGAGACATGAGTTGGACATGAGTGGGGGCCTGGTGGAGGGTGGCCCTGGATGCTGGGGGGTGGGGGTGCAGGGGGACATGAGTGGGGGCCTGGTGGAGGGTGCCCTGCACTGCTGGGGGTGGGGGTGATGGGAGACATGAGTGGGGGCCTGGTGGAGGGTGCCCCTGGATGCTGGGGGGTGGGGGTGCAGGGGGACATGAGTGGGGGCCTGGTGGAGGGTGCCCTGCACTGCTGGGGGGTGGGGGTGCTGGGAGACATGAGTGGGGGCCTGGTGGAGGGTGCCCTGCACTGCTGGGGGGTGAGGGTGATGGGAGACATGAGTGGGGGCCTGGTGAAGGGTGCCCCTGGATGCTGGGGGGTGGGGGTGCAGGGGGACATGAGTGGGGGCCTGGTGGAGGGTGCCCTGCACTGCTGGGGGGTGGGGGTGCTGGGAGACATGAGTGGGGGCCTGGTGGAGGGTGCCCTGCACTGCTGGGGGGTGGGGGTGATGGGAGACATGAGTTGGACATGAGTGTGGGCCTGGTGGAGGGTGCCCCTGGATGCTGGGGGTGGGGGTGCAGGGGGACATGAGTGGGGGCCTGGAAGGGGGTGCCCTGCACTGCTGGGGGTGGGGGTGATGGGAGACATGAGTGGGGGCCTGGTGGAGGGTGCCCCTGGATCCTGGGGGGTGGGGGTGCAGGGGGACATGAGTGGGGGCCTGGTGGACGGTGCCCTGCACTGCTGGTGGATGGGGGTGCTGGGAGACATGAGTGAGGGCCTGGTGGAGGGTGCCCTGCACTGCTGGGGGGTGGGGGTGATGGGAGACATGAGTTGGACATGAGTGGGAGCCTGGTGGAGGGTGCCCCTGGATGCTGGGGGGTGGGGGTGTAGGGGGACATGAGTGGGGGCCTGGTGGAGGGTGCCCTGCACTGCTGGGGGGTGGGGGTGCTGGGAGACATGAGTGGGGGCCTGGTGGAGGGTGCCCTGCACTGCTGATGGGGTGGGGGTGATGGGAGACATGAGGTGGACATGAGTGGGGGCCTGGTGGAGGGTGCCCCTGGATGCTGGGGGGTGGGGGTGCAGGGGGACTTGAGTGGGGGCCTGGTGGAGGGTGCCCTGCACTGCTGGGGGGTGGGGGTGCTGGGAGACATGAGTGGGGGCCTGGTGGAGGGTGCCCTGCACTGCTGGGGGTTGGGGGTGATGGGAGACATGAGTTGGACATGAGTGGGGGCCTGGTGGAGGGTGCCCCTGGATGCTGGGGGGTGGGGGCGCAGGGGGACATGAGTGGGGGCCTGGTGGAGGGTGCCCTGCACTGCTGGGGGGTGGGGGTGATGGGAGACATGAGTGGGGGCCTGGTGGAGGGTGCCCCTGGATGCTGGGGGGTGGGGGTGCAGGGGGACATGAGTGGGGGCCTGGTGGAGGGTGCCCCACAGTGCTCGGGAGTGGGGTGCTGGGAGACATGACTGGAGGCCTGGTGGAGGGTGCCCTGCACTGCTGGGGGGTGGGGGTGATCGGAGACATGAGTTGGACATGAGTGGGGGCCTGGTGGAGGGTGCCCCTGGATGCTGGGGGTGGGGGTGCAGGGGGATATGAGTGGGGGCCTGGTGGAGGGTGCCCTGCACTGCTGGGGGGTGTGGGAGATGGGAGACATGAGTGGGGGCCTGGTGGAGGGTGCCCTGCACAGCTGGGAGGTGGGCGTGATGGGAGACATGAGTTGGACATGAGTGGGGGCCTGGTGGAGGGTGCCCCTGGATGCTGGGGGGTGGGGGTGCAGGGGGACATGAGTGGGGGCCTGGTGGAGGGTGCCCTGCACTGCTGGGGGGTGGGGGTGATGGGAGACATGAGTGGGGGCCTGGTGGAGGGTGCCCCTGGATGCTGGGGGGTGGGGTGCAGGGGGACATGAGTGGGGGCCTGGTGGAGGGTGCCCTGCACTGCTGGGGGTTGGGGGTGCTGGGAGACATGAGTGGGGGCCTGGTGGAGGGTGCCCTGCACTGCTGGGGGGTGGGGGTGATGGGAGACATGAGTTGGACATGAGTGGGGGCCTGGTGGAGGGTGCCCCTGGATGCTGGGGTGTGGGGGTGCTGGGAGACATGAGTTGGACATGAGTGGGGGCCTGGTGGAGGGTGCCCCTGGATGCTGGGGGGTGGGGGTGATGGGAGACATGAGTGGGGGCCTGGTGGAGGGTGCCCCTGGATGCTGGGGGTGGGGATGCTGGGAGACATGAGTGGGGGCCTGGTGGAGGGTGCCCTGCACTGCTGGGGGGTGGGGGTGCTGGGAGAAATGAGTTGGACATGAGTGGGGGCCTGTTGGAGGGTGCCCTGCACTGCTTGGGGGTGGGGGTGATGGGAGACATGAGTTGGACATGCGTGGGGGTCTGGTGGAGGGTGCCCCTGGATGCTGGGGGGTGGGGATGCAGGGGGATATGAGTGGGGGCCTGGTGCAGAGTGCCCTGAACTGCTGGGGGGTGGAGGTGCTAGGAGACATGAGTGGGGGCCTGGTGGAGGGTGCCCTGCACTGCTGGGGGGTGGGGGTGATGGGAGACATGAGTTGGACATGAGTGGGGGCCTGGTGGAGGGTGCCCCTGGATGCTGGGGGGTGGGGGTGCAGGGGGACATGAGTGGGGGCCTGGTGGAGGGTGCCCTGCACTGCTGGGGGGTGGGGGTGATGGGAGACATGAGTGGGGGCCTGGTGGAGGGTGCCCTGCACTGCTGGGGGGTGGGGTGAAGGGAGACATGAGTTGGACATGAGTGGGGGCCTGGTGGAGGGTGCCCCTGGATGCTGGGGGGTGGGGGTGAGGGGGACATGAGTGGGGGCCTGGTGGAGGGTGCCCTGCACTGCTGGGGTGTGGGGGTGATGGGAGACATGTGTGGGGGCCTGGTGAAGGGTGCCCCTGGATGCTAGGGGGTGGGGGTGCAGGGGGACATGAGTGGGGGCCTGGTGGAGGGTGCCCTGCACTGCTGGGGGGTGTGGGTGCTGGGAGACATGAGTGGGGGCCTGGTGGAGGGTGCCCTGCACTGCCGGGGGTGGGGGTGATGGGAGACATGAGTTGGACATGAGTGGGGGCCTGGTGGAGGGTGCCCCTGGATGCAGGGGGTGGGGGTGCAGGGGGACATGAGTGGGGGCCTGGAAGGGGGTGCCCTGCACTGCTGGGGGGTGGGGGTGATGGGAGACATGAGTGGGGGCCTGGTGGAGGGTGTCCCTGGATGCTGGGGGATGGGGGTGCAGGGGGACATGAGTGGGGGCCTGGTGGACGGTGCCCTGCACTGCTGGTGGGTGGGGGTGCTGGGAGACATGAGTGGGGGCCTGTTGGAGGGTGCCCTGCACTGCTGGGGGGTGGGGGTGATGGGAGACATGAGTTGGACATGAGTGGGGGCCTGGTGGAGGGTGCCCCTGGATGCTGGGGGGTGGGAGTGCAGGGGGACATGAGTGGGGGCCTGGTGGAGGGTGCCCTGCACTGCTGGGGGGTGTGGGAGATGGGAGACATGAGTGGGGGCCTGGTGGAGGGTGCCCTGCACAGCTGGGGGGTGGGCGTGATGGGAGACATGAGTTGGACATGAGTGGGGGCCTGGTGGAGGGTGCCCCTGGATGCTGGGGGGTGGGGTGCAGGGGGACATGAGTGGGGGCCTGGTGGAGGGTGCCCTGCACTGCTGGGGGTTGGGGGTGCTGGGAGACATGAGTGGGGGCCTGGTGGAGGGTGCCCTGCACTGCTGGGGGGTGGGGGTGATGGGAGACATGAGTTGGACATGAGTGGGGGCCTGGTGGAGGGCGCCCCTGGATGCTGGGGGGTGGGGGTGCTGGGAGACATGAGTTGGACATGAGTGGGGGCCTGGTGGAGGGTGCCCCTGGATGCTGGGGGGTGGGGGTGATGGGAGACATGAGTGGGGGCCTGGTGGAGGGTGCCCCTGGATGCTGGGGGGTGGGGATGCTGGGAGACATGAGTGGGGGCCTGGTGGAGGGTGCCCTGCACTGCTGGGGGGTGGGGGTGCTGGGAGAAATGAGTTGGACATGAGTGGGGGCCTGGTGGAGGGTGCCCTGCACTGCTTGGGGGTGGGGGTGATGGGAGACATGAGTTGGACATGCGTGGGGGTCTGGTGGAGGGTGCCCCTGGATGCTGGGGGGTGGGGGAGCAGGGGGACATGAGTGGGGGACTGGTGGAGAGTGCCCTGAACTGCTGGGGGGTGGGGGTGCTAGGAGACATGAGTGGGGGCCTGGTGGAGGGTGCCCTGCACTGCTGGGGGGTGGGGGTGATGGGAGACATGAGTTGGACATGAGTGGGGGCCTGGTGGAGGGTGCCCCTGGATGCTGGGGGGTGGGGGTGCAGGGGGACATGAGTGGGGGCCTGGTGGAGGGTGCCCTGCACTGCTGGGTGGTGGGGGTGATGGGAGACATGAGTGGGGGCCTGGTGGAGGGTGCCACTGGATGCTGGGGGGTGGGGGTGCTGGGAGACATGAGTGGGGGCCTGGTGGAGGGTGCCCTGCACTGCTGGGGGTGATGGGAGACATGGTTTGGACATGAGTGGGGGCCTGGTGGAGGGTGCTCCTGGGTGCTGGGGGGTGGGGGTGAGGGGGACATGAGTGGGGGCCTGGTGGAGGGTGCCCTGCACTGCTGGGGGGTGGGGGTGATGGGAGACATGAGTGGGGGCCTGGTGAAGGGTACACCTGGATGCTGGGGGGTGGGGGTGCAGGGGGACATGAGTGGGGGCCTGGTGGAGGGTGCCCTGCACTGCTGGGGGGTGTGGGTGCTGGGAGACATGAGTGGGGGCCTGGTGGAGGGTGCCCTGCACTGCTGGGGGGTGGGGGTGATGGGAGACATGAGTTGGACATGAGTGGGGGCCTGTTGGAGGGTGCCCCTGGATGCTGGGGGGTGGGGGTGCAGGGGGACATGAGTGGGGGCCTGGAAGGGGGTGCCCTGCACTGCTGGGGGGTGGGGGTGAATGGAGACATGAGTGGGGGCCTGGTGGAGGGTGCCCCTGGATGCTGGGGGATGGGGGTGCAGGGGGACATGAGTGGGGGCCTGGTGGACGGTGCCCTGCACTGCTGGTGGGTGGGGGTGCTGGGAGACATGAGTGAGGGCCTGGTGGAGGGTGCCCTGCACTGCTGGGGGGTGGGGGTGATAGGAGACATGAGTTGGACATGAGTGGGGGCCTGGTGGAGGGTGCCCCTGGATGCTGGGGGGTGGGGTGTAGGGGGACATGAGTGGGGGCCTGGTGGAAGGTGCCCTGCACTGCTGGGGGGTGGGGGTGCTGGGAGACATGAGTGGGGGCCTGGTGGAGGTTGCCCTGCACTGCTGATGGGGTGGGGGTGATGGGAGACATGAGTTGGACATGAGTGGGGGCCTGGTGGAGGGTGCCCCTGGATGCTGGGGGGTGGGGGTGCAGGGGGACATGAGTGGGGGCCTGGTGGAGGGTGCGCTGCACTCCTGGGGGGTGGGGGTGCTGGGAGACATGAGTGGGGGCCTGGTGGAGGGTGCCCTGCACTGCTGGGGGGTGGGGGTGATGGGAGACATGCGTTGGACATGAGTGGGGGCCTGGTGGAGGGTGCCCCTGGATGCTGGGGGGTGGTGGCGCAGGGGGACATGAGTGGGGGCCTGGTGGAGGGTGCCCTGCACTGCTGGGGGGTGGGGGTGATGGAAGACATGAGTGGGGGCCTGGTGGAGGGTGCCCCTGGATGCTGGGGGGTGGGGGTGCAGGAGGACATGAGTGGGGGCCTGGTGGAGGGTGCCCCACAGTGCTGGGGGGTGGGGGTGCTGGGAGACATGAGTGGGGGCCTGGTGGAGGGTGCCCCTGGATGCTGGGGGGTGGGGGTGCTGGGAGACATGAGTGGGGGCCTGGTGGAGGGTGCCCTGCACAGTGCTGGGGGTGGGGGTGCTGGGAGACATGAGTGGGGGCCTGGTGGAGGGTGCCCCTGGATGCTGGGGGGTGGGAGTGCAGGGGGACATGAGTGGGACATGAGTGGGGGCCTGCTGGCAGGTGCCCCACAGTGCTGGGGGGTGGGGGTGCTGGGAGACATGAGTGGGGGCCTGGCGGAGGGTGCCCTGCACTGCTGGGGGGTGTGGGTGATGGGAGACATGAGTTGGACATGAGTGGGGGCCTGGTGGAGGGTGACCCTGGATCCCGGGGGGTGGGGGTGCAGGGGGACATGAGTGGGGGCCTGGTGGAGGGTGCCCTGCACTGCTGGGGGGTGGGGGTGATGGGAGACATGAGTGGGGGCCTGGTGGAGGGTGCCCCTGGATGCTGGGGGGTGGGGGTGCAGGGAGACATGAGTGGGGGCCTGGTGGAGGGTGCCCTGCACTGCTGGGGGATGGAGGTGATGGGAGACATGAGTTGGACATGAGTGGGGGCCTGGTGGAGGGTGCCCCTGGATGCCGGGGGGTGGGGGTGCAGGGGGACATGAGTGGGGGCCTGGTGGAGGGTGCCCTGCACTGCTGGGGGGTGGGGGTGATGGGAGACATGAGTTGGACATGAGTAGAGGCCTGCTGGCAGGTGCCCCACAGTGTTGGGGGTGGGGGTGCTGGGAGACATGAGTGGGGGCCTGGTGGAGGGTGCCCCACAGTGTTGGGGGGTGGGGGTCATGGGAGACATGAGTGGGGGCCTGGTGGAGGGTGCCCCTGGATGCTGGGGGGTGGGAGTGCAGGGGAACATGAGTGGGACATGAGTGGGGGCCTGCTGGCAGGTGCCCCACAGTGCTGGGGGGTGGGGGTGCTGGGAGACATGAGTGGGGGCCTGGTGGAGGGTGCCCCTGGATGCTGGGGGGTGGGGGTGCTGGGAGACATGAGTGAGGGCCTGGTGGAGGGTGCCCTGCACAGTGCTGGGGGTGGGGGTGCTGGGAGACATGAGTGGGGGCCTGGTGGAGGGCGCCCTGCACTGCTGGGGGGTGGGGGTGATGGGAGACATGAGTTGGACATGAGTGGGGGCCTGGTGGAGGGTGCCCCTGGATGCTGGGGGAAGGGGGTGCAGGGGGACATGAGTGGGGGCCTGGTGGAGAGTGCCCTGCACTGCTGGGGGGTGGGGGTGCTGGGAGACATGAGTGGGGGCCTGGTGGAGGGTGCCCCTGGATGCTGGGGGGTGGGGGTGCAGGGGGACATGAGTGAGACATGAGTGGGGGCCTGCTGGCAGGTGCCCCACAGTGTTGGGGGTGGGGGTGCTGGGAGACATGAGTGGGGGCCTGGTGGAGGGTGCCCCACAGTGTTGGGGGGTGGGGGTCATGGGAGACATGAGTGGGGGCCTGGTGGAGGGTGCCCCTGGATGCTGGGGGGTGGGAGTGCAGGGGGACATGAGTGGGACATGAGTGGGGGCCTGCTGGCAGGTGCCCCACAGTGCTGGGGGGTGGGGGTGCTGGGAGACATGAGTGGGGGCCTGGTGGAGGGTGCCCTGCACTGCTGGGGGGTGGGGGTGATGGGAGACATGAGTGGGGGCCTGGTGGAGGGTGCCCCTGGATGCTGGGGGGTGGGGGTGCAGGGACACATGAGTGGGGGCCTGGTGGAGGGTGCCCCACAGTGCTGGGGGGTGGGGGTGCTGGGTGACATGAGTTGGACATGAGTGGGGGCCTGGTGGAGGGTGCCCCTGGATGCCGGGGGGTGGGGGTGCAGGGGGACATGAGTGGGGGCCTGGTGGAGAGTGCCCTGCACTGCTGGGGGGTGGGGGTGCTGGGAGACATGAGTGGGGGCCTGGTGGAGGGTGCCCCTGGATGCTGGGGGGTGGGGGTGCAGGGAGACATGAGTGGGGGCCTGGTGGAGGGTGCCCTGCACTGCTGGGGGATGGGGGTGATGGGAGACATGAGTTGGACATGAGTGGGGGCCTGGTGGAGGGTGCCCCTGGATGCCGGGGGGTGGGGGTGCAGGGGGACATGAGTGGGGGCCTGGTGGAGGGTGCCCTGCACTGCTGGGGGGTGGGGGTGATGGGAGACATGAGTTGGACATGAGTAGAGGCCTGCTGGCAGGTGCCCCACAGTGTTGGGGGTGGGGGTGCTGGGAGACATGAGTGGGGGCCTGGTGGAGGGTGCCCCACAGTGTTGGGGGGTGGGGGTCATGGGAGACATGAGTGGGGGCCTGGTGGAGGGTGCCCCTGGATGCTGGGGGGTGGGAGTGCAGGGGGACATGAGTGGGACATGAGTGGGGGCCTGCTGGCAGGTGCCCCACAGTGCTGGGGGGTGGGGGTGCTGGGAGACATGAGTGGGGGCCTGGTGGAGGGTGCCCTGCACTGCTGGGGGGTGGGGGTGATGGGAGACATGAGTTGGACATGAGTGGGGGCCTGGTGGAGGGTACCCCTGGATCCCGGGGGGTGGGGGTGCAGGGGGACATGAGTGGGGGCCTGGTGGAGGGTGCCCTGCACTGCTGGGGGTGGGGGTGATGGGAGACATGAGTGGGGGCCTGGTGGAGGGTGCCCCTGGATGCTGGGGGTGGGGGCGCAGGGGGACATGAGTGGGGGCCTGGAAGGGGGTGCCCTGGACTGCTGGGGGGTGGGGGTGATGGGAGACATGAGTGGGGGCCTGGTGGAGGGTGCCCCTGGAAGCCGGGGGGTGGGGGTGCTGGGAGACATGAGTTGGACATGAGTGGGGGCCTGGTGGAGGGTGCCCCTGGATGCTGGGGGGTGTTGGTGATGGGAGACATGAGTGGGGGCCTGGTGGAGGGTGCCCCTGGATGCTGGGGGGTGGGGATGCTGGGAGACATGAGTGGGGGCCTGGTGGAGGGTGCTCTGCACTGCTGGGGGGTGGGGGTGCTGGGAGAAATGAGTTGGACATGAGTGGGGGCCTGGTGGAGGGTGCCCTGCACTGCTTGGGGGTGGGGGTGATGGGAGACATGAGTTGGACATGCGTGGGGGCCTGGTGGAGGGTGCCCCTGGATGCTGTGGGGTGGGGGCGCAGGGGGACATGAGTGGGGGCCTGGTGGAGAGTGCCCTGAACTGCTGGGGGGTGGGGGTGCTGGGAGACATGAGTGGGGGCCTGGTGGAGGGTGCCCTGCACTGCTTGGGGGTGGGGGTGATGGGAGACATGAGTTGGACATGCGTGGGGGCCTGGTGGAGGGTGCCCCTGGATGCTGTGGGGTGGGGGCGCAGGGGGACATGAGTGGGGGCCTGGTGGAGAGTGCCCTGAACTGCTGGGGGGTGGGGGTGCTGGGAGACATGAGTGGGGGCCTGGTGGAGGGTGCCCTGCACTGCTGGGGGGTGGGGGTGATGGGAGACATGAGTTGGACATGAGTGGGGGCCTGGTGGAGGGTGGCCCTGGATGCTGGGGGGTGGGGGTGCAGGGGGACATGAGTGGGGGCCTGGTGGAGGGTGCCCTGCACTGCTGGGGGTGGGGGTGATGGGAGACATGAGTGGGGGCCTGGTGGAGGGTGCCCCTGGATGCTGGGGGGTGGGGGTGCAGGGGGACATGAGTGGGGGCCTGGTGGAGGGTGCCCTGCACTGCTGGGGGGTGGGGGTGCTGGGAGACATGAGTGGGGGCCTGGTGGAGGGTGCCCTGCACTGCTGGGGGGTGGGGGTGATGGGAGACATGAGTGGGGGCCTGGTGAAGGGTGCCCCTGGATGCTGGGGGGTGGGGGTGCAGGGGGACATGAGTGGGGGCCTGGTGGAGGGTGCCCTGCACTGCTGGGGGGTGGGGGTGCTGGGAGACATGAGTGGGGGCCTGGTGGAGGGTGCCCTGCACTGCTGGGGGGTGGGGGTGATGGGAGACATGAGTTGGACATGAGTGTGGGCCTGGTGGAGGGTGCCCCTGGATGCTGGGGGTGGGGGTGCAGGGGGACATGAGTGGGGGCCTGGAAGGGGGTGCCCTGCACTGCTGGGGGTGGGGGTGATGGGAGACATGAGTGGGGGCCTGGTGGAGGGTGCCCCTGGATCCTGGGGGGTGGGGGTGCAGGGGGACATGAGTGGGGGCCTGGTGGACGGTGCCCTGCACTGCTGGTGGATGGGGGTGCTGGGAGACATGAGTGAGGGCCTGGTGGAGGGTGCCCTGCACTGCTGGGGGGTGGGGGTGATGGGAGACATGAGTTGGACATGAGTGGGGGCCTGGTGGAGGGTGCCCCTGGATGCTGGGGGGTGGGGCTGTAGGGGGACATGAGTGGGGGCCTGGTGGAGGGTGCCCTGCACTGCTGGGGGGTGGGGGTGCTGGGAGACATGAGTGGGGGCCTGGTGGAGGGTGCCCTGCACTGCTGATGGGGTGGGGGTGATGGGAGACATGAGGTGGACATGAGTGGGGGCCTGGTGGAGGGTGCCCCTGGATGCTGGGGGGTGGGGGTGCAGGGGGACATGAGTGGGGGCCTGGTGGAGGGTGTCCTGCACTGCTGGGGGGTGGGGGTGCTGGGAGACATGAGTGGGGGCCTGGTGGAGGGTGCCCTGCACTGCTGGGGGGTGGGGGTGATGGGAGACATGAGTTGGACATGAGTGGGGGCCTGGTGGAGGGTGCCCCTGGATGCTGGGGGGTGGGGGCGCAGGGGGACATGAGTGGGGGCCTGGTGGAGGGTGCCCTGCACTGCTGGGGGGTGGGGGTGATGGGAGACATGAGTGGGGGCCTGGTGGAGGGTGCCCCTGGATGCTGGGGGGTGGGGGTGCAGGGGGACATGAGTGGGGGCCTGGTGGAGGGTGCCCCACAGTGCTGGGGAGTGGGGTGCTGGGAGACATGACTGGAGGCCTGGTGGAGGGTGCCCTGCACTGCTGGGGGGTGGGGGTGATCGGAGACATGAGTTGGACATGAGTGGGGGCCTGGTGGAGGGTGCCCCTGGATGCTGGGGGTGGGGGTGCAGGGGGACATGAGTGGGGGCCTGGTGGAGGGTGCCCTGCACTGCTGGGGGGTGTGGGAGATGGGAGACATGAGTGGGGGCCTGGTGGAGGGTGCCCTGCACAGCTGGGAGGTGGGCGTGATGGGAGACATGAGTTGGACATGAGTGGGGGCCTGGTGGAGGGTGCCCCTGGATGCTGGGGGGTGGGGGTGCAGGGGGACATGAGTGGGGGCCTGGTGGAGGGTGCCCTGCACTGCTGGGGGGTGGGGGTGATGGGAGACATGAGTGGGGGCCTGGTGGAGGGTGCCCCTGGATGCTGGGGGGTGGGGTGCAGGGGGACATGAGTGGGGGCCTGGTGGAGGGTGCCCTGCACTGCTGGGGGTTGGGGGTGCTGGGAGACATGAGTGGGGGCCTGGTGGAGGGTGCCCTGCACTGCTGGGGGGTGGGGGTGATGGGAGACATGAGTTGGACGTGAGTGGGGGCCTGGTGGAGGGTGCCCCTGGATGCTGGGGTGTGGGGGTGCTGGGAGACATGAGTTGGACATGAGTGGGGGCCTGGTGGAGGGTGCCCCTGGATGCTGGGGGGTGGGGGTGATGGGAGACATGAGTGGGGGCCTGGTGGAGGGTGCCCCTGGATGCTGGGGGTGGGGATGCTGGGAGACATGAGTGGGGGCCTGGTGGAGGGTGCCCTGCACTGCTGGGGGGTGGGGGTGCTGGGAGAAATGAGTTGGACATGAGTGGGGGCCTGTTGGAGGGTGCCCTGCACTGCTTGGGGGTGGGGGTGATGGGAGACATGAGTTGGACATGCGTGGGGGTCTGGTGGAGGGTGCCCCTGGATGCTGGGGGGTGGGGGTGCAGGGGGATATGAGTGGGGGCCTGGTGCAGAGTGCCCTGAACTGCTGGGGGGTGGAGGTGCTAGGAGACATGAGTGGGGGCCTGGTGGAGGGTGCCCTGCACTGCTGGGGGGTGGGGGTGATGGGAGACATGAGTTGGACATGAGTGGGGGCCTGGTGGAGGGTGCCCCTGGATGCTGGGGGGTGGGGGTGCAGGGGGACATGAGTGGGGGCCTGGTGGAGGGTGCCCTGCACTGCTGGGGGGTGGGGGTGATGGGAGACATGAGTGGGGGCCTGGTGGAGGGTGCCCTGCACTGCTGGGGGGTGGGGTGAAGGGAGACATGAGTTGGACATGAGTGGGGGCCTGGTGGAGGGTGCCCCTGGATGCTGGGGGGTGGGGGTGAGGGGGGCATGAGTGGGGGCCTGGTGGAGGGTGCCCCTGGATGCTAGGGGGTGGGGGTGCAGGGGGACATGAGTGGGGGCCTGGTGGAGGGTGCCCTGCACTGCTGGGGGGTGTGGGTGCTGGGAGACATGAGTGGGGGCCTGGTGGAGGGTGCCCTGCACTGCCGGGGGGTGGGGGTGATGGGAGACATGAGTTGGACATGAGTGGGGGCCTGGTGGAGGGTGCCCCTGGATGCAGGGGGTGGGGGTGCAGGGGGACATGAGTGGGGGCCTGGAAGGGGGTGCCCTGCACTGCTGGGGGGTGGGGGTGATGGGAGACATGAGTGGGGGCCTGGTGGAGGGTGTCCCTGGATGCTGGGGGATGGGGGTGCAGGGGGACATGAGTGGGGGCCTGGTGGACGGTGCCCTGCACTGCTGGTGGGTGGGGGTGCTGGGAGACATGAGTGGGGGCCTGGTGGAGGGTGCCCTGCACTGCTGGGGGGTGGGGGTGATGGGAGACATGAGTTGGACATGAGTGGGGGCCTGGTGGAGGGTGCCCCTGGATGCTGGGGGGTGGGAGTGCAGGGGGACATGAGTGGGGGCCTGGTGGAGGGTGCCCTGCACTGCTGGGGGGTGTGGGAGATGGGAGACATGAGTGGGGGCCTGGTGGAGGGTGCCCTGCACAGCTGGGGGGTGGGGGTGATGGGAGACATGAGTTGGACATGAGTGGGGGCCTGGTGGAGGGTGCCCCTGGATGCTGGGGGGTGGGGGTGCTGGGAGACATGAGTTGGACATGAGTGGGGGCCTGGTGGAGGGTGCCCCTGGATGCTGGGGGGTGGGGGTGATGGGAGACATGAGTGGGGGCCTGGTGGAGGGTGCCCCTGGATGCTTGGGGGTGGGGATGCTGGGAGACATGAGTGGGGGCCTGGTGGAGGGTGCCCTGCACTGCTGGGGGGTGGGGGTGCTGGGAGAAATGAGTTGGACATGAGTGGGGGCCTGGTGGAGGGTGCCCTGCACTGCTTGGGGGTGGGGGTGATGGGAGACATGAGTTGGACATGCGTGGGGGTCTGGTGGAGGGTGCCCCTGGATGCTGGGGGGTGGGGGTGCAGGGGGACATGAGTGGGGGACTGGTGGAGAGTGCCCTGAACTGCTGGGGGGTGGGGGTGCTAGGAGACATGAGTGGGGGCCTGGTGGAGGGTGCCCTGCACTGCTGGGGGGTGGGGGTGATGGGAGACATGAGTTGGACATGAGTGGGGGCCTGGTGGAGGGTGCCCTGGATGCTGGGGGGTGGGGGTGCAGGGGGACATGAGTGGGGGCCTGGTGGAGGGTGCCCTGCACTGCTGGGTGGTGGGGGTGATGGGAGACATGAGTGGGGGCCTGGTGGAGGGTGCCACTGGATGCTGGGGGGTGGGGGTGCTGGGAGACATGAGTGGGGGCCTGGTGGAGGGTGCCCTGCACTGCTGGGGGTGATGGGAGACATGGTTTGGACATGAGTGGGGGCCTGGTGGAGGGTGCTCCTGGATGCTGGGGGGTGGGGGTGAGGGGGACATGAGTGGGGGCCTGGTGGAGGGTGCCCTGCACTGCGGGGGGGTGGGGGTGATGGGAGACATGAGTGGGGGCCTGGTGAAGGGTACCCCTGGATGCTGGGGGGTGGGGGTGCAGGGGGACATGAGTGGGGGCCTGGTGGAGGGTGCCCTGCACTGCTGGGGGGTGTGGGTGCTGGGAGACATGAGTGGGGGCCTGGTGGAGGGTGCCCTGCACTGCTGGGGGGTGGGGGTGATGGGAGACATGAGTTGGACATGAGTGGGGGCCTGTTGGAGGGTGCCCCTGGATGCTGGGGGGTGGGGGTGCAGGGGGACATGAGTGGGGGCCTGGAAGGGGGTGCCCTGCACTGCTGGGGGGTGGGGGTGAATGGAGACATGAGTGGGGGCCTGGTGGAGGGTGCCCCTGAATGCTGGGGGATGGGGGTGCAGGGGGACATGAGTGGGGGCCTGGTGGACGGTGCCCTGCACTGCTGGTGGGTGGGGGTGCTGGGAGACATGAGTGAGGGCCTGGTGGAGGGTGCCCTGCACTGCTGGGGGGTGGGGGTGATAGGAGACATGAGTTGGACATGAGTGGGGGCCTGGTGGAGGGTGCCCCTGGATGCTGGGGGGTGGGGTGTAGGGGGACATGAGTGGGGGCCTGGTGGAAGGTGCCCTGCACTGCTGGGGGGTGGGGGTGCTGGGAGACATGAGTGGGGGCCTGGTGGAGGTTGCCCTGCACTGCTGATGGGGTGGGGGTGATGGGAGACATGAGTTGGACATGAGTGGGGGCCTGGTGGAGGGTGCCCCTGGATGCTGGGGGGTGGGGGTGCAGGGGGACATGAGTGGGGGCCTGGTGGAGGGTGCGCTGCACTCCTGGGGGGTGGGGGTGCTGGGAGACATGAGTGGGGGCCTGGTGGAGGGTGCCCTGCACTGCTGGGGGGTGGGGGTGATGGGAGACATGCGTTGGACATGAGTGGGGGCCTGGTGGAGGGTGCCCCTGGATGCTGGGGGGTGGTGGCGCAGGGGGACATGAGTGGGGGCCTGGTGGAGGGTGCCCTGCACTGCTGGGGGGTGGGGGTGATGGAAGACATGAGTGGGGGCCTGGTGGAGGGTGCCCCTGGATGCTGGGGGGTGGGGGTGCAGGAGGACATGAGTGGGGGCCTGGTGGAGGGTGCCCCACAGTGCTGGGGGGTGGGGGTGCTGGGAGACATGAGTGGGGGCCTGGTGGAGGGTGCCCCTGGATGCTGGGGGGTGGGGGTGCTGGGAGACATGAGTGGGGGCCTGGTGGAGGGTGCCCTGCACAGTGCTGGGGGTGGGGGTGCTGGGAGACATGAGTGGGGGCCTGGTGGAGGGTGCCCCTGGATGCTGGGGGGTGGGAGTGCAGGGGGACATGAGTGGGACATGAGTGGGGGCCTGCTGGCAGGTGCCCCACAGTGCTGGGGGGTGGGGGTGCTGGGAGACATGAGTGGGGGCCTGGCGGAGGGTGCCCTGCACTGCTGGGGGGTGTGGGTGATGGGAGACATGAGTTGGACATGAGTGGGGGCCTGGTGGAGGGTGACCCTGGATCCCGGGGGGTGGGGGTGCAGGGGGACATGAGTGGGGGCCTGGTGGAGGGTGCCCTGCACTGCTGGGGGGTGGGGGTGATGGGAGACATGAGTGGGGGCCTGGTGGAGGGTGCCCCTGGATGCTGGGGGGTGGGGGTGCAGGGAGACATGAGTGGGGGCCTGGTGGAGGGTGCCCCACAGTGCTGGGGGGTGGGGGTGCTGGGTGACATGAGTTGGACATGAGTGGGGGCCTGGTGGAGGGTGCCCCTGGATGCCGGGGGGTGGGGGTGCAGGGGGACATGAGTGGGGGCCTGGTGGAGAGTGCCCTGCACTGCTGGGGGGTGGGGGTGCTGGGAGACATGAGTGGGGGCCTGGTGGAGGGTGCCCTGCACTGCTGGGGGATGGGGGTGATGGGAGACATGAGTTGGACATGAGTAGGGGCCTGGTGGAGGGTGCCCCTGGATGCCGGGGGGTGGGGGTGCAGGGGGACATGAGTGGGGGCCTGGTGGAGGGTGCCCTGCACTGCTGGGGGGTGGGGGTGATGGGAGACATAAGTTGGACATGAGTAGAGGCCTGCTGGCAGGTGCCCCACAGTGTTGGGGGTGGGGGTGCTGGGAGACATGAGTGGGGGCCTGGTGGAGGGTGCCCCACAGTGTTGGGGGGTGGGGGTCATGGGAGACATGAGTGGGGGCCTGGTGGAGGGTGCCCCTGGATGCTGGGGGGTGGGAGTGCAGGGGGACATGAGTGGGACATGAGTGGGGGCCTGCTGGCAGGTGCCCCACAGTGCTGGGGGGTGGGGGTGCTGGGAGACATGAGTGGGGGCCTGGTGGAGGGTGCCCCTGGATGCTGGGGGGTGGGGGTGCTGGGAGACATGAGTGAGGGCCTGGTGGAGGGTGCCCTGCACAGTGCTGGGGGTGGGGGTGCTGGGAGACATGAGTGGGGGCCTGGTGGAGGGCACCCTGCACTGCTGGGGGGTGGGGGTGATGGGAGACATGAGTTGGACATGAGTGGGGGCCTGGTGGAGGGTGCCCCTGGATGCTGGGGGAAGGGGGTGCAGGGGGACATGAGTGGGGGCCTGGTGGAGAGTGCCCTGCACTGCTGGGGGGTGGGGGTGCTGGGAGACATGAGTTGGACATGAGTGGGGGCCTGGTGGAGGGTACCCCTGGATCCCGGGGGGTGGGGGTGCAGGGGGACATGAGTGGGGGCCTGGTGGAGGGTGCCCTGCACTGCTGGGGGTGGGGGTGATGGGAGACATGAGTGGGGGCCTGGTGGAGGGTGCCCCTGGATGCTGGGGGTGGGGGCGCAGGGGGACATGAGTGGGGGCCTGGAAGGGGGTGCCCTGGACTGCTGGGGGGTGGGGGTGATGGGAGACATGAGTGGGGGCCTGGTGGAGGGTGCCCCTGGAAGCCGGGGGGTGGGGGTGCTGGGAGACATGAGTTGGACATGAGTGGGGGCCTGGTGGAGGGTGCCCCTGGATGCTGGGGGGTGTTGGTGATGGGAGACATGAGTGGGGGCCTGGTGGAGGGTGCCCCTGGATGCTGGGGGGTGGGGATGCTGGGAGACATGAGTGGGGGCCTGGTGGAGGGTGCTCTGCACTGCTGGGGGGTGGGGGTGCTGGGAGAAATGAGTTGGACATGAGTGGGGGCCTGGTGGAGGGTGCCCTGCACTGCTTGGGGGTGGGGGTGATGGGAGACATGAGTTGGACATGCGTGGGGGCCTGGTGGAGGGTGCCCCTGGATGCTGTGGGGTGGGGGTGCAGGGGGACATGAGTGGGGGCCTGGTGGAGAGTGCCCTGAACTGCTGGGGGGTGGGGGTGCTGGGAGACATGAGTGGGGGCCTGGTGGAGGGTGCCCTGCACTGCTGGGGGGTGGGGGTGATGGGAGACATGAGTTGGACATGAGTGGGGGCCTGGTGGAGGGTGGCCCTGGATGCTGGGGGGTTGGGGTGCAGGGGGACATGAGTGGGGGCCTGGTGGAGGGTGCCCTGCACTGCTGGGGGTGGGGGTGATGGGAGACATGAGTGGGGGCCTGGTGGAGGGTGCCCCTGGATGCTGGGGGGTGGGGGTGCAGGGGGACATGAGTGGGGGCCTGGTGGAGGGTGCCCTGCACTGCTGGGGGGTGGGGGTGCTGGGAGACATGAGTGGGGGCCTGGTGGAGGGTGCCCTGCACTGCTGGGGGGTGGGGATGATGGGAGACATGAGTGGGGGCCTGGTGAAGGGTGCCCCTGGATGCTGGGGGGTGGGGGTGCAGGGGGACATGAGTGGGGGCCTGGTGGAGGGTGCCCTGCACTGCTGGGGGGTGGGGGTGCTGGGAGACATGAGTGGGGGCCTGGTGGAGGGTGCCCTGTGAAGTGGGAGAATGGAAGACCAGGCTCCCGTCCTTCACCTCTCGCGCTTGGCCTAGAGGGTCACGGCCCAGACACCCGCCGCGAGAAGAGTTCGTCCAGTTACCAGACGACCAGGTACCATGGTACAGGAACATACGGATGTGTCCACCTGCCTGCCCAGCAGCCCGCACTGGCCGTGCCGACACCTGCGGCCCGGATCAGCTAGACTAAAAACCACACGTCGTTAGAGATGCCATGACGACCTAGACAACGGGAAGCACATCTGTATAAATATACACACTTAACATTCCCACACCAATCTACACGAAGAATATACTCAGTGCTCTGACGTAGGCGACAGGCATATTCACGGACGTGCATCTTTATTATTTTTACATAGGCTTTCAGAGTACAGAAACGCAAGACGCATCATGAACTCATCTATAACGCTTGCTCATGCTTCCCTTGAAACCCGTTACCACCGTGAGAGGTATAATGGAAACACGATATTGGTCATGGAAATATATGCCACTATAATCTAAAGCACCCATGCACGAAATGGATCACTTATGCACCAGGCCCAAGTAGGCCTCAAGCAAGAGTTCCGTGGACATTAACAAAGCAAAAGTCAGGTTGCTGATCCTGCAGAATGAGCCTGGTGGAGCACCCAGCCAAGGTCGCAATGTTGCAAACCCACATCCAAGACCAAATCATCAAAGGCACGATGTTGCAACCTCGCACTCCGCGTACCAACGTTAGAATCATATCTACAAATTAAACCAGACACACAGTGGAAAAACAATATTAATTGTGCAGAATTCTGCCTCAAACACGGTCCCGCCTCACGTGACCAAGCCGAACCTGACGAGATGCCAAAACCCAGGAGAGACAGGGCGTCTGGGTCCCGCACTACGAGACACAGGCCGGGACACTTGAAAGGCTCAATGGACACCTGCTACAGTGGGAACGGTCGGCTCCCACCTATGAATAAATCCTCACATTGTCTGCATGTACCCATATTGAAACATTGTTGCAAACACGGGTACACCGAGAGCTGGGAACAACGGTGGTCCCAGGCTGGGGAGCTCACGGATGCACCAATCAGAACATGGGGCTCTTATCTCAGACGTCAGTAACATTAGCCAATCCTCAGGGGTCTTCATGTAACAATTCTTATGTATCTAATTGAAGGGACAACCCAGATATACCACCTGACTACACCTTGACCACTAATATCATTCTCTATATGTGTACTATACTAACCCTACCACTCGAGCAACCAATTAAGAGTGGCGGTAGGTTTTTGTTAACTTTTTGAAGTGACGCAAGTAGCGCGTCATATTACAGTAAAAAGGGCCTGCGAGCCCCACGATCGTGTGTGTGTCAGGACGAACGCGTACGCTCCTTGACCCATCCCTGCCGTTTGCATAATAAACAGCAGAAGTTGCCTTGCTCCTTGTGTGTGCCTCATACTCTGTCTCGATCCGAGATATACACGGGAGGAGTTGGGGCCTCCCTGCCCGGAGGTCTGCGGGCGGCCCGGCCGACCCCGGCAGAATTTCCCCCCGACAAGTTGGAGGCACTGCTGAGATCTGTTTAAGATCGACTTTTATTTTTAATTTTTCCAGGCACTCCCGTTGCGAGGAGGCCCGGCGGCGCGGCCCCCTCTGCCGTTGCCCCCTTCTGAGGACTACAGGACCATCGCGGAGCTGCGAGAGGACCGGACAGCGCAATCCGGATATTGGCCCTCGGGAGCCGGTTGAGAAGTATCCCGCCCGCGGTCGGCGAGTGTCCAGACGTGGTCCAGACGAGGGGAGGTGGCGAGCCGCTTGGAGGGGTGCACGCAGTCGAGCGGCCCTGCATCGAGAGAACTTGGTGAGCATGACACGCACAACAAGCAATGCGAAATTGTGAGGGAGGGGGAGGAAGTAAATAAGGGAGGAGGGAGGAATTGTAAAGTGGCGAGGGTTTAATTGAGTGTTGCTAAATGGAATGAATGGTAGCGAAACGAGTGCGAAAGCAGGCGGCTAACGTTACACGAAAGAGGGGGGCGGGGCACGAAAACATCACGTGCAGCCGCTCGTAACAGTGAGCTAACGTTACGCGAAAGAGGGGGGCGGGGTACGAAAACATCACGTGCAGCCGCTCGTAAGACACTGATTGGCCTGAATAGCGGATACGTGTGAGGGTGGGTGTGTGGTTTCCTACGATTTGATATTTATTATTGAATGAGTAGATGAGGTTCCCTATTGTTCGAGCAAGAAACTCGATAGGTAGATGACGTTTCCCTGTGGGCGGTGGCTAGTTACATAGTTGCCCAAAACGGAAGATAATTGGCTGGTTAAGCCCTCCTGTTGAGGGGCGTATCACACGCGAGGCGACGCAGCGTGCGCAGTCCGGTTATAGTATTGATGAGATTACCTTGTTCCAGGAGAGACAGGAAGACAGCTGTAGGGTTAGCGGGGTAGATTACAAGTGTATTTTGAATTTAAAGAACATAACACGAATATACCAGTAGCTCGAAGAAATAGGTGACGTCACCAGTAGGGATTTAATAGGATATCGTGAGCACAAGGAACCTTGGGTTCGAGAGTGGTGGGGAGGAGAAGCATGATAAAGGAGCTGATACGGAGATAAACTATAAACCAGTGGATCGAAAGAAGAAGGGGAAAGGGGCGTGGCTGCGCACGGAGAACGCCGGCCACGGCAAGTGTAAAAGGGGGAGGAGAACGGAGAAACAGGACAACTGTATAAGATCGTCGTAAGGGGTACGCAGCCGCAGGGGGCTGCGTGCGCTTCGGCCGCAGGGGGCCGTAGGGGAAGGAATATAATATAACATCACATTTATTACTATTGCATAATTTGTCAAAGGATTGTCGTAAGTCCCCACACTTGCGGGGCGAGGTAAGCAATACAAGGTTGTATATTGTAAATTGGTAGTAAGGGGAAGGGTAACAAGGGGAGTACAACCATGTCATACGGGAGAGGGTCGGGAGGGTGGGGGAACACCCTCACTACCCCACTACAGCACATATGCACCACACTGCCACCACACAGGGAGAAGTTAATTAAGTACAGCATAGAGTGGACCCAGGGGACCGACAATAAAATGTTAACACCATGGCCGCCTAATGGTAGTTTCGATCCATATGCCCAACACTCACTACTGAACCATCTGCACAATACATACAAGGGGAAGAAGTTGGCAAACCACGTGGAGGTGTTTAACTTATGGAGGATGTTCCAGGGGTCTCGACCAGGACCAAATGGAATGTTCACTATGGGGGAAACACCGGAAGAAAAGGAGATTAAGAAAGAAGGAACGGGTGGGGAAAAGGAGTGCGAAAGCACAAAGAATACGGGGATCGAAAGACAGGGAGGAGAAAATGTTGATAAATCAGACGACATAAAAAAGGAACCGAGCAATGAGATACCCATAACACCGGGAGTGAAAACAGAGGGAGGAGGGTTGTACCCGTTAAGAGAATTAGGAGAAATAGAAGGACGGTTAAGGGCGGCTGAAGGATACTCAAACCCGGCATACAGCCCTCCACCATATGTAGCTCATGGGAAGATACCAATGGGGGAAGGGAGGATTAGAGAAGAGCAGACTGTAGAGATAGGAGACGATGAGTGGGTAGCTGCACAGATATTGTTGAAATTACGAGGCTCACTAACTGGAGAAGAAAGGGAGGCGGTAAGGAGAACAAACGAGGATAGTGCCAGAGAGAGTGAAATGAGGGGAGAGGAGCTACTACGGCAGAAGGAAGAGATTTTGGAGGAAAGATTAGCAAAACTAAGGGAAGAGCAGAATGAACTGATCAAACAACTTGAGAGGGAGGAAAGAGAGAGAGTGAGGAAAAGGAAAGAAGGTAAGGACGAATTGGAAAGATTAAGGGAACGAAGCGAGGAACAAAAGAGAGAAGCTGAAAGGGTAAAAGCAGCAGCAGATAGGGTATCAAGAGTAGTGCTGAGAGAGAAGAAGAAGGAAGAAGAAGAAAAGGAAAAAGAAATGGAAATATGGAGGAGGAGGATAATATCTGAGACAGCTAAAAAATATGAAGAGGGGAAGGTAATAGAGAGTATAGTAGAAAGAGAAAGGGTGAAATGGGAAAGGAAGAGGGAGGATGAAAGGATATTGGAACAGATGAGCAACGAAGTAATGGAGGAATTAAAAAGGAAAAGAGAGGAAAATAGTAGGGAAATGGAGGAGAGAAGTGAAGAAGGAAGAGAAGGGAGGGGTAGGGAGAGTGAAAGATGGGGAGATGTATACAAAAGTAGGGAGGTAGCAACGACATCAGCACTAGGGGGGACAGTTGGTAACAACGAAAGGGGAGAAAGAGACTTAATAGATTTAAAAACAGTAACAATAAAAGGAAAAAAGGCAGAGTGGGGGGTGGAATTTATAAATAATTTTTGCAGTGAGGAGGAAGAAGGAGTGGAGAAGGATGGAAGAGAGAGTGAAAGGGAAAGCTTAGATAAACTGTACCTCACTAGAACAAACATAGATTCGCCCTGGATAAGTAGAAGAGGGGAGGAGCTGGAGAGAAGTAAGGAGGAAACGAAAAGAATAGGGGAAACACAAACCAATGAAACCACGCCACCCACATCTCCATCACGCCGCCCTCCCACGTCACTACCTACGTGTTCAACCACCGCACGCTCTCTGCACAGAATAAAGCTCGCACCCTTCATGAACGAACTTACACCGTATGCATGTCGGCTTAGGGACCTCCCTAGTCGCAGGCAAGACAGACAAATAAACATACCCATATTGAACACAGGAAATGATGAAAGAAGGGGAAAGGAAGAAGAGGGAGGTAGGGGAAGAGGTAGTAAGGAAGAATTTGAAGTAGTAAAAGAAATGGGGGAAGAGGAGGGGTGTGAAGACTCAATATCATGGAGCGTAAAGGGTGAAAAAAGACAGAATTTAATGCCACTGCTGGAGAGAGGAGGGGTTAGACCACAGTATGTACCTTGGAAACATACGGATAAGGAAAATATAAAATGTAGGCTCCCATCACTAAGTGGAGGTGCGGGTAAGTGGATATATGAAATGGAAAAACACACCGCAGGACAGAAACTAGCAGTAGGAGATGTGAAGGGCCTGTTAATATCAATATTAGGGGATAGAGCGGATGACATTTGGAAAAGAGCGGGATTCCATGGAGTAACAATAACAAACACATCGCATGATGGGGCACCATTTGCAAACTGCAGACATGCGCTATGGCAGGCACTGAGAGTGCAGTACCCAGACACCTCAGACATAGGAGCCATTACTTCCCGTAAGATGGGTGAAAATGAGGATCCTGTTGATTATATCCAGGACATTCAAGAGAAGTGGCGCATGGAGACTAGAGAACAATGGGACAAGACACCAGCCATATTTTATCATATACTAGTACAAGGGCTCCCAGAAGGAGTTCAGAAACAGCTAAAGAAAGTAGTAGGAATGGAAGCAAAACCATGGCCAGAAATACAACTGACTATAGTACATCACTGCAGGACATGGCAAGGAAAGATGAAACAAAAGGAGGAGGACAGGAAAACAGAAGAGGCCAAATTAGTACAGAAAAAACTTACTAAATACACAATGGAAGGGGCACTAATAACTACGCCCACACCAATGACCCAAAGCCCAACGCAAGTAGTGGCTGCACAAGATCAAGCTCAAATAGCGCCCCCACAAGGTGTAATACAGCAAGTGCCGCCTCTGCAATTACACACACCGAACATGGGAGGAGGGTACCCAATGCAAGGAACTGGGTATTATAGTTATAACAGAGGGAGAGGAGGGTTTATGAGAGGGAGAGGATATGGATATAATACCCAACAACAGGCTGGGGGACTCAGAAATAACTACTCCACAGGGCAACCCGTATACCAAGACAACGCAGGGAGCTTCCCATGGCAAAACAGGGAACCACCCGTGTGTTGGAGCTGCGGAATATTAGGACACATGTCACGTACATGTAGGGTCAGGCCAGGAACACCAGCATGGAATGAACAAGCACAACTTAGGACATCACAAGAACAGCAGGGCATACAACAGCAGCAGATGTCACAACAAGGGAGTGGCCAACCACAACAACCACAACAGCAACAAACCTATTCACTGCCACAACAACAAATAACACAGTATCTGCCACCGCCACAACAACAAGTAGCGTTAATACAACCACCACCACAAAATGAACGAACACAATTGGGTGGGGTGACGGTGTTGGGACACAACCCTTACACAGGGAATGGCCAATCATTGTACCCCCAATAGGCCAGCCCACAGACGGCCTTGGTGTGTCCCATCCTGTCAGTAACACCTAATAGTGCGGAGGAACCACGCATAGAGGTAAAGATAGGTGACAAAAAATTATCATTTCTTGTTGACACCGGGGCAACCCGGTCTTGCATAAGGGAAGGTAAATTTAAGATGTCAGGCGAAGCCATGAACACCCAAGGATTTTCTGGGGCTAAAGGGTTGGTTCCATTTACTGATAACGTTCCGTTATCTATTGGAGATTATGATCTGTCAGTTCCACTTTTGTATTATAGCGCCTCACCAGTAAATATACTGGGGAGGGACATAATGAACAGGTTGAACATGACGATCTCGTTTACAGAGGATGGCATAATTTGCTCTACTCCAGGGATTAACATGCTCGCAGCACGACAGATTTTGCAAGCATACTGTGGACAGACAGCGATTAGGGCGGAGCCAGTAGATGGCGAGATATTTCAATATGGCACTGACATGGCATTTGCATGGATGCCAGGGATAGAAGGGAAAATATGGAGGAGACCAGCAGCCTATCTATTCCGACCAGAAACACCAGCTAATGAACTGGAAGGGAAGGTGTTTGCAGTGGACATTGAGAGCATTATTGCAACAGCTGATTATGTTGCTGTGCACGCCCAAGATAAAGAAGGGAGAGCTTGGAGGGCGGTGATAGCACTAGCAGAAGGGTGTAGGCTGACCCAGGTGTCAGATGAAGAGCTGTTCTCAGAAGAAAAGGAAGAAAATGAAATGGTGTTCATGATGAGCGTAGAAATATGGCTAAGAGTGGCTCACAAACAAGTAGCACAGAAAATTGCAATGGCACTTGAGGCACCCGCAGGCACCCCAGTCCCATTTTTTAAGGAGGATATGTCAAAGGTGCCCAAATCATTATGGACTATTAGCCCTTATGACGTAGGATGCATAAAAAGCATAGGGGGTGTAAGGATAAAGTTGAAAAAGGGTGCCATATTACCAAGAGTGAAACAGTACCCATTGTCAAAAGAGGCAGATGAGGGCATATATGAAACCATAACGGCCCTTATAAACAATGGCATATTGGTCCCCTCAGAATCACCATGTAACACAGCTGTGTACCCGGTGCGCAAGGCTAAAGGGGGGTCTTGGCGCTTCATACAGGACCTCAGACCCTTGAACAACATAGTAGAAGCAGAGTATCCAGTAACAGCAAACCCGGCCACAATATTGTGTGGCATTCCGGCAGAAGCATCACGTTTTACAGTGATTGACCTTAAAAATGCTTTTTTCTCAATACCATTACACCCAGACTCACAAGATTTGACAAGCTTTACTTACCGAAATACAAAGTGGAAACATACCAGATTACCACAGGGGTATTGTGAATCACCCTCAATTTTCAATAGAGTAATACAGATGGATTTGGGTAACGTTGAGGTGGAAAGCACAGTGTTACAGTATGTGGATGACATAATAATTTGTAGTACAAACGAAAGCAAATGTAGAGAGGACTCATTAAAAATGTTGACGATACTGGCAGAAAAGGGGTACAAGGTAGACATGGAAAAGATACAATACTGTCAGGAACAGGTACTTTACATTGGCCAACTGATATCCCAACATGGAAGAAGGATTGCACCACAAAGAGCACAGGCCATCTCAAGCACTCCCGTGCCACAGACTGTGAGAGAACTACAGCAATTTCTGGGGCTGTGCAACTACTGTAGAGCATGGGTATTTGATTACAGCTCATACATAGGACCCCTGCTTGAGGGGTTGAAGGAAGCAAATAAAGGGGAGAAAAAGTTGGGATGGACTATGGAAATGAGGGAGGCATTTGACGAATTAAAAGACGCAATATCAACTGCTCCAGTACTGGCATCCCCAGACTATGAGCGGCGCTTCTTTATATTTTCACATTGCGACTCAGCAGTGATGAAAGCAGTATTGGCCCAAAAAACTAGCATGGGCTATAAACCAGTAGCATTTTACAGCGGTCACTTAGACCCTATAATGTTAGGCCAATTCTCTTGTGAACAAGGTCTCGCTGCAGCTGCTTTTGCAGTAGAAAAAGCATCAGCAATAACTATGGGGTGTCCAACTACACTATTTGTGGAACATGCACTATTTGCGATATTGAATAAACCTAAGTCCACACTAACAACACAAAGGGCATCAGGTTATGAGATTATTTTGTCTAAAGCTGAACTAGCAATTGTTAGATGTAGCACGGTTAACCCTGCAAGGTTCCTAGCAGAAGTAATTGAAGAAGGAGATTACGCCCACGACTGCACCCAAGTAACTGAACTATACTCATGTACTAGGAAAGTTGAAGAAAACGCACTAGAGGGAGGTGAGCTTTTGTTTATTGATGGGTCATCTACTATTGATCAAGGAGATGGGATACGAAGGACTGGGGCAGCTGTAGTAAAAATGATGGAGGCGCCGGTGTGTGTGGCTATGAAGTGTGTACAATTACCACAGCATTACTCTGCTCAAGCGGCGGAACTCGTTGCACTCATATTGGCATTAAAGGAAAGTTTTAATAAAAGAGTAACCATATATTCCGACAGTGCATATGTTACATCCACTGTCCACTCAGGGCTATCAAAATGGAGAAGAAGAGGGTTTAGGAGAGCTGATGGCACTCCAGTACAACATGCCCTCTTGTTGGCTGAACTAATTGAAGTAATAAACGATCCCCAAGAACTAGCCCTAGTAAAATGCACCGCACACACCAATGGAGAAGACTATGTATCAAAAGGAAATGCAGCAGCAGACGCACATGCGAAATATGCTGCATATTTTGGTGAGATATGGAACCCCACCGACTCACAGAGAGGGAGAGGGAGGGGAATAGCGAGGGAGATGTTAATAAGAGAAGGGTACACCCATCTCCCAGCCACACAGATTATGGAGCTACAAGCGGCTGCACCAATGGCCGAAAAAGAAGTATGGGTGAAAAGAGGATGCACAATGTCACCAACTGACGCACTATGGCGCCAGGGTGGCACTGGGAAAGTTGTAATACCGTTGGCACTGTTAAATACCGCCCTGAGCCAATTACATCACCCTGCCCATACAGGCAAGGAAATAATTGCAGCACGAATTAGAGAAGATTGGTTTTGTCCCGAGCTAACCTCTCATGTGTCAAATTTTATCAGCAATTGCCTCACATGTCAACAGTTTACGGCCGGCCATACTTTAAAAGTGATAAGAGGTACAATACCCCGGCCAGAAGGACCTTTTCGGCACCTTCACATTGACTATGTTGATATGATCAACATCTGTCAAGGCAATAGGTATATGATTGTAGTAGTATGCCCATTTTCTAGGTGGATTGAAGCAGGGCCCTGTTCACACCCTGATGCGTTTAGAGCAGCCAAATTCATAGTAAGGGAGGTCTTCCCCAGATGGGGAGTGTGTGAGGTGTTAAGATCAGACAACGGGCCCCATTTCGCAAACGAAATGTTCCAGCATATCACATCCCTGCTGAACATTAAACACAAATTTGCATGTGCATACCACCCACAGGCTAATGGTGTATGTGAACGCCTGAATGGCTTATTGAAGGAGGCAATTGCTAAAATACAACAAACAACAAAGAAAAGTTGGTTGTATTGCCTCCCGTTAGCATTGTTTGAACTTAGAAACAGGCCAGGGTCCGACCACCACCTCACCCCACACGAAGTGGTTACTGGACGCCAAATGCGCCTTCCCCTAACACCAACGTCAAGGGCATTCACCGACCACGAAAGTTCAGCGAATGTGTTAGGTGATGAAATGTATCAATATGTGTCTTCTTTGATTACTAGTGTCATGTTTGTGTCTCAACAGCTCGAGCGCACACGGGGCGGGTCCACCAGCAATCAAGAAAAAGACGAAAGTACGGAATTGGGAAAGGAGAACTCCTGCAAACTTGCCAAAGGTGACCACGTACTACTTCGCAATTTCAATAGAAGGTGGCATGAGAAGAGGTTCACTGGCCCCCATCTGGTAGAGGACGTATCAACAAGAGCAGTAAAACTAAAGGATAAGCGTGCCTGGAACCACCTACATGACGTAAAGATCTACAAACTGCAGACCCGCCCCAGCGCCAACGACAGAGCAATTGGAAGAACAGCAACCACATCCCCTACAGCGGAAGAAAGTTCAACCACAGACAACGACCCAATTGTTCCCTCGGAGACAATAACTGACCAAGAAGGAAGTGATCCCCATACTGCCCACCCCATGATCACTCGCTCAAAGAATAAAAATACTTCCGCCATTTGAGCACAAACCCCCCCCATTGACTGCTAAGTACAGTTGTAACTAAAACTGAAGGACATGCTTGCACTAATACACATGTAAACACGTGAATGTTCTCTTTTTCTCTCGCACATACAGGAACTGCGTAATATTGTATTGTTAAGAAAAGTTAATTAACAAGTTCAGTGTACAGGCGTAGATGGTGCTGCCAGACGATAACTACCCAGAAGAATTGTCACACCAATTTGTATACGAAATAAAGAGGCCAACATACTTAAAAAGGCGAAGGGTACGTGTATACTACACAGCCTTCCTCCTGGCCATAGAATATCACATGCCCCACCTCCACCCATACTTGCCAGTCCTAAGAGACCCATCACTTAGAGTAGCGTGGGAGCAGCTCTTCGCCTGGGCACTGAATGACTACTTGATAGGGAGAGCTTAAAGGTAACAAAACTAACATCTAATAACCAGCACTTTTGAGAATTTTCAGGCGGGCAACTATAACGTCGCAAGAATAAGCTGCCAGGACCGCAGCAAGGTAAGAGCAAAATGCCGGTGAAATTAGCATATGTAATAAAAATAATAGGGATTTTTATGATCACCGGGTTCTTGGCTGCTTCTGTCTGGCAGTACAGCTATGCTATTGATTTTATTGCTGCACCCAACCTTAATATACCCCCGTCCCCTGCTGCAACAGGTGTTACGTCAGGTGGTAATAGTAATTTTGCACCCAAGCAAAATAGAGTTAAACGCAGCACATACTCAGACAATAAAGGTATTGATAATTATGTACAAGATTCAGCACACGTCACAAACAACATATGGTACCAACACATGACCCGCATTGGTAAGCAGACAACTGAGGATAGCTGTTACGTTTGCTCATTAATACCATACGCCATGAGCGCTTCACGAACATTTGTTGCCACAGAAATAGATGAAAAAACAGCACAGTGCGTAATATATTTGGCCCTGTTCCAAACAAAAGGAAGATTTCAAGGAACAGTAGTGCACATGACATGGAAAACACGAGACTCATACCCATATGAAAACAACTTCCTCAAGACCTATCTAAGTTATCACAAGACCAGTTTACATGCTGAAGCATTCAGGTACATAACAAGTGGCCCTGCAAAAGGAGAAACAAAGAAGGTAACACTGCAGTACCTACCATGTGATTGGTACGCCACTGAAGTTCCGGGTAAACAAGGATGCTGGGAAAGGCCGCTACTGACGATAACAGGAAAGGTGTTCCTGGGCAGCAGCTGGGAGATAGGAGTGATTGGCAGCAACATGGTAACAAAAGAAACTATCTCAACTATCGAGACACACAATCATCGATGTTGGACGACGTGGATCAAGTATGTACCAATGCTCACATGGGTAGAAGAAGATGAAGACCCGATAACTATACTACCATTGACTGCACCCAAAGTATGCTACCAGCATAAAGGAGAGGTGGACGTAGGATATAACACCAATTGTGCAAACGTGATGGAGTTACCTGAGGGGGGAGCGGGAACAGCAGTAATAATGGACCATTATTGGGCCTGTGGGGAAAAGGCATATCATACATTGCCTCCCCTGTGGAATGGTGTGTGCACAATGGTACACGTCAATGTACCATCACTAGTGGTACCTAAGAAGCATGTCGATGTGGCGAAATTTCCTAAAATGGATGAAGGGGATAAGAGAAGAAAGAGATCTGCACCACTCCAGAAGGAGCAAGGAAACAGGACCAACAGCAATGATACTGTCCTAAACAGGAGAAAAAGACAAGGAGAGCCATTGACAGGAAATTACCTGTGGGGAAGATCGGAAACGGAACTAACATCAATACCGCCAGAACATAGACTATTCAGCAGAGCAGCAATGTTCTTCTCCTCAATAATACATCCGGGACTGCAGGCATACGCAAACGCAAAATGGCTCCAAATAACAAGGTGGGAACTAATGATGACCATCAATTCAACAGTAAATGGGTTCAACGCAATTAAAGAGGAGCTGCGAGCTGTAAGGATGGTTGCACTCCAGAACAGATATGTATTGGACCTCCTCACAGCAATGGAAGGAGGAGTTTGTGCAAAGATAGGACAATCTTGCTGCACGTTCATACCTGCCAACGATGCTGACAATGGTACGCTGACAGAAGCAGTTTCACAATTGGCCCAGATGCACTCCAAAATGATGGACGAAAGTAACGGTGTGAACAAGGATAAGAGCTGGTTTTCACTATTATGGTCATGGATGCCATCTTGGCTGTCAGATGGACTGAAAATAATAGTGGGATGTGCTATTTTGGCTGGAGCTGCCCTGATAATAATTAGGTTTTGGAAGGCCCGGAAGGCACGCACGACTGACGAGTTGCTGGAAATGGTGGGAATGCACCCCTTGATGCCAGCAGATGATGGTCAGCATACAGGGGTGATAATACAAGAGAGGGAGAAGCTGCGCACACAAATCATCGCCAACCATCTAGATCCACCATCAGTGAAGATCGAGAACCCAAGGAACCCCAGGAGCTACATAGGAAGATGGGTATACTGTACTCCTGGAAGAACATGTGAATACATGTATTGGTCGTTTGAAGATCATGTAAACCATTATGGACATCTCGGAGGGATAACTAAGATATGGAGGGTAAGAGGAGATAACGAGAAGGATATGTTTGTGGTCGACAAGTCGACCAGAGGGGGGACTGAAGTGGGAGAATGGAAGACCAGGCTCCCGTCCTTCACCTCTCGCGCTTGGCCTAGAGGGTCACGGCCCAGACACCCGCCGCGAGAAGAGTTCGTCCAGTTACCAGACGACCAGGTACCATGGTACAGGAACATACGGATGTGTCCACCTGCCTGCCCAGCAGCCCGCACTGGCCGTGCCGACACCTGCGGCCCGGATCAGCTAGACTAAAAACCACACGTCGTTAGAGATGCCATGACGACCTAGACAACGGGAAGCACATCTGTATAAATATACACACTTAACATTCCCACACCAATCTACACGAAGAATATACTCAGTGCTCTGACGTAGGCGACAGGCATATTCACGGACGTGCATCTTTATTATTTTTACATAGGCTTTCAGAGTACAGAAACGCAAGACGCATCATGAACTCATCTATAACGCTTGCTCATGCTTCCCTTGAAACCCGTTACCACCGTGAGAGGTATAATGGAAACACGATATTGGTCATGGAAATATATGCCACTATAATCTAAAGCACCCATGCACGAAATGGATCACTTATGCACCAGGCCCAAGTAGGCCTCAAGCAAGAGTTCCGTGGACATTAACAAAGCAAAAGTCAGGTTGCTGATCCTGCAGAATGAGCCTGGTGGAGCACCCAGCCAAGGTCGCAATGTTGCAAACCCACATCCAAGACCAAATCATCAAAGGCACGATGTTGCAACCTCGCACTCCGCGTACCAACGTTAGAATCATATCTACAAATTAAACCAGACACACAGTGGAAAAACAATATTAATTGTGCAGAATTCTGCCTCAAACACGGTCCCGCCTCACGTGACCAAGCCGAACCTGACGAGATGCCAAAACCCAGGAGAGACAGGGCGTCTGGGTCCCGCACTACGAGACACAGGCCGGGACACTTGAAAGGCTCAATGGACACCTGCTACAGTGGGAACGGTCGGCTCCCACCTATGAATAAATCCTCACATTGTCTGCATGTACCCATATTGAAACATTGTTGCAAACACGGGTACACCGAGAGCTGGGAACAACGGTGGTCCCAGGCTGGGGAGCTCACGGATGCACCAATCAGAACATGGGGCTCTTATCTCAGACGTCAGTAACATTAGCCAATCCTCAGGGGTCTTCATGTAACAATTCTTATGTATCTAATTGAAGGGACAACCCAGATATACCACCTGACTACACCTTGACCACTAATATCATTCTCTATATGTGTACTATACTAACCCTACCACTCGAGCAACCAATTAAGAGTGGCGGTAGGTTTTTGTTAACTTTTTGAAGTGACGCAAGTAGCGCGTCATATTACAGTAAAAAGGGCCTGCGAGCCCCACGATCGTGTGTGTGTCAGGACGAACGCGTACGCTCCTTGACCCATCCCTGCCGTTTGCATAATAAACAGCAGAAGTTGCCTTGCTCCTTGTGTGTGCCTCATACTCTGTCTCGATCCGAGATATACACGGGAGGAGTTGGGGCCTCCCTGCCCGGAGGTCTGCGGGCGGCCCGGCCGACCCCGGCAGAATTTCCCCCCGACACCTGCACTGCTGGGGGGTGGGGGTGATGGGAGACATGAGTTGGACATGAGTGTGGGCCTGGTGGAGGGTGCCCCTGGATGCTGGGGGTGGGGGTGCAGGGGGACATGAGTGGGGGCCTGGAAGGGGGTGCCCTGCACTGCTGGGGGTGGGGGTGATGGGAGACATGAGTGGGGGCCTGGTGGAGGGTGCCCCTGGATCCTGGGGGGTGGGGGTGCAGGGGGACATGAGTGGGGGCCTGGTGGACGGTGCCCTGCACTGCTGGTGGATGGGGGTGCTGGGAGACATGAGTGAGGGCCTGGTGGAGGGTGCCCTGCACTGCTGGGGGGTGGGGGTGATGGGAGACATGAGTTGGACATGAGTGGGGGCCTGGTGGAGGGTGCCCCTGGATGCTGGGGGGTGGGGGTGTAGGGGGTCATGAGTGGGGGCCTGGTGGAGGGTGCCCTGCACTGCTGGGGGGTGGGGGTGCTGGGAGACATGAGTGGGGGCCTGGTGGAGGGTGCCCTGCACTGCTGATGGGGTGGGGGTGATGGGAGACATGAGGTGGACATGAGTGGGGGCCTGGTGGAGGGTGCCCCTGGATGCTGGGGGGTGGGAGTGCAGGGGGACATGAGTGGGGGCCTGGTGGAGGGTGCCCTGCACTGCTGGGGGGTGGGGGTGCTGGGAGACATGAGTGGGGGCCTGGTGGAGGGTGCCCTGCACTGCTGGGGGGTGGGGGTGCTGGGAGACATGAGTGGGGGCCTGGTGGAGGGTGCCCTGCACTGCTGGGGGGTGGGGGTGATGGGAGACATGAGTGGGGGCCTGGTGAAGGGTGCCCCTGGATGCTGGGGGGTGGGGGTGCAGGGGGACATGAGTGGGGGCCTGGTGGAGGGTGCCCTGCACTGCTGGGGGGTGGGGGTGCTGGGAGACATGAGTGGGGGCCTGGTGGAGGGTGCCCTGCACTGCTGGGGGGTGGGGGTGATGGGAGACATGAGTTGGACATGAGTGTGGGCCTGGTGGAGGGTGCCCCTGGATGCCGGGGGGTGGGGGTGCAGGGGGACATGAGTGGGGGCCTGGTGGAGGGTGCCCTGCACTGCTGGGGGGTGGGGGTGCTGGGAGACATGAGTGGGGGCCTGGTGGAGGGTGCCCTGCACTGCTGGGGGGTGGGGGTGATGGGAGACATGAGTTGGACATGAGTGTGGGCCTGGTGGAGGGTGCCCCTGGATGCCGGGGGGTGGGGGTGCAGGGGGACATGAGTGGGGGCCTGGTGGAGAGTGCCCTGCACTGCTGGGGGGTGGGGGTGCTGGGAGACATGAGTGGGGGCCTGGTGGAGGGTGCCCCTGGATGCTGGGGGGTGGGGGTGCAGGGAGACATGAGTGGGGGCCTGGTGGAGGGTGCCCTGCACTGCTGGGGGGTGGGGGTGCTGGGAGACATGAGTGGGGGCCTGGTGGAGGGTGCCCTGCACTGCTGGGGGGTGGGGGTGATGGGAGACATGAGTTGGACATGAGTGTGGGCCTGGTGGAGGGTGCCCCTGGATGCCGGGGGGTGGGGGTGCAGGGGGACATGAGTGGGGGCCTGGTGGAGAGTGCCCTGCACTGCTGGGGGGTGGGGGTGCTGGGAGACATGAGTGGGGGCCTGGTGGAAGGTGCCCCTGGATGCTGGGGGGTGGGGGTGCAGGGAGACATGAGTGGGGGCCTGGTGGAGGGTGCCCTGCACTGCTGGGGGATGGGGGTGATGGGAGACATGAGTTGGACATGAGTGGGGGCCTGGTGGAGGGTGCCCCTGGATGCCGGGGGGTGGGGGTGCAGGGGGACATGAGTGGGGGCCTGGTGGAGGGTGCCCTGCACTGCTGAGGGGTGGGGGTGATGGGAGACATGAGTTGGACATGAGTAGAGGCCTGCTGGCAGGTGCCCCACAGTGTTGGGGGTGGGGGTGCTGGGAGACATGAGTGGGGGCCTGGTGGAGGGTGCCCCACAGTGTTGGGGGGTGGGGGTCATGGGAGACATGAGTGGGGGCCTGGTGGAGGGTGCCCCTGGATGCTGGGGGGTGGGAGTGCAGGGGGACATGAGTGGGACATGAGTGGGGGCCTGCTGGCAGGTGCCCCACAACAGTGCTGGGGGGTGGGGGTGCTGGGAGACATGAGTGGGGGCCTGGTGGAGGGTGCCCTGCACTGCTGGGGGGTGGGGGTGATGGGAGACATGAGTTGGACATGAGTGGGGGCCTGGTTGAGGGTACCCCTGGATCCCGGGGGGTGGGGGTGCAGGGGGACATGAGTGGGGGCCTGGTGGAGGGTGCCCTGCACTGCTGGGGGTGGGGGTGATGGGAGACATGAGTGGGGGCCTGGTGGAGGGTGCCCCTGGATGCTGGGGGTGGGGGCGCAGGGGGACATGAGTGGGGGCCTGGAAGGGGGTGCCCTGGACTGCTGGGGGGTGGGGGTGATGGGAGACATGAGTGGGGGCCTGGTGGAGGGTGCCCCTGGAAGCCGGGGGGTGGGGGTGCTGGGAGACATGAGTTGGACATGAGTGGGGGCCTGGTGGAGGGTGCCCCTGGATGCTGGGGGGTGTTGGTGATGGGAGACATGAGTGGGGGCCTGGTGGAGGGTGCCCCTGGATGCTGGGGGGTGGGGATGCTGGGAGACATGAGTGGGGGCCTGGTGGAGGGTGCTCTGCACTGCTGGGGGGTGGGGGTGCTGGGAGAAATGAGTTGGACATGAGTGGGGGCCTGGTGGAGGGTGCCCTGCACTGCTTGGGGGTGGGGGTGATGGGAGACATGAGTTGGACATGCGTGGGGGCCTGGTGGAGGGTGCCCCTGGATGCTGTGGGGTGGGGGCGCAGGGGGACATGAGTGGGGGCCTGGTGGAGAGTGCCCTGAACTGCTGGGGGGTGGGGGTGCTGGGAGACATGAGTGGGGGCCTGGTGGAGGGTGCCCTGCACTGCTTGGGGGTGGGGGTGATGGGAGACATGAGTTGGACATGCGTGGGGGCCTGGTGGAGGGTGCCCCTGGATGCTGTGGGGTGGGGGCGCAGGGGGACATGAGTGGGGGCCTGGTGGAGAGTGCCCTGAACTGCTGGGGGGTGGGGGTGCTGGGAGACATGAGTGGGGGCCTGGTGGAGGGTGCCCTGCACTGCTGGGGGGTGGGGGTGATGGGAGACATGAGTTGGACATGAGTGGGGGCCTGGTGGAGGGTGGCCCTGGATGCTGGGGGGTGGGGGTGCAGGGGGACATGAGTGGGGGCCTGGTGGAGGGTGCCCTGCACTGCTGGGGGTGGGGGTGATGGGAGACATGAGTGGGGGCCTGGTGGAGGGTGCCCCTGGATGCTGGGGGGTGGGGGTGCAGGGGGACATGAGTGGGGGCCTGGTGGAGGGTGCCCTGCACTGCTGGGGGGTGGGGGTGCTGGGAGACATGAGTGGGGGCCTGGTGGAGGGTGCCCTGCACTGCTGGGGGGTGGGGGTGATGGGAGACATGAGTGGGGGCCTGGTGAAGGGTGCCCCTGGATGCTGGGGGGTGGGGGTGCAGGGGGACATGAGTGGGGGCCTGGTGGAGGGTGCCCTGCACTGCTGGGGGGTGGGGGTGCTGGGAGACATGAGTGGGGGCCTGGTGGAGGGTGCCCTGCACTGCTGGGGGGTGGGGGTGATGGGAGACATGAGTTGGACATGAGTGTGGGCCTGGTGGAGGGTGCCCCTGGATGCTGGGGGTGGGGGTGCAGGGGGACATGAGTGGGGGCCTGGAAGGGGGTGCCCTGCACTGCTGGGGGTGGGGGTGATGGGAGACATGAGTGGGGGCCTGGTGGAGGGTGCCCCTGGATCCTGGGGGGTGGGGGTGCAGGGGGACATGAGTGGGGGCCTGGTGGACGGTGCCCTGCACTGCTGGTGGATGGGGGTGCTGGGAGACATGAGTGAGGGCCTGGTGGAGGGTGCCCTGCACTGCTGGGGGGTGGGGGTGATGGGAGACATGAGTTGGACATGAGTGGGGGCCTGGTGGAGGGTGCCCCTGGATGCTGGGGGGTGGGGCTGTAGGGGGACATGAGTGGGGGCCTGGTGGAGGGTGCCCTGCACTGCTGGGGGGTGGGGGTGCTGGGAGACATGAGTGGGGGCCTGGTGGAGGGTGCCCTGCACTGCTGATGGGGTGGGGGTGATGGGAGACATGAGGTGGACATGAGTGGGGGCCTGGTGGAGGGTGCCCCTGGATGCTGGGGGGTGGGGGCGCAGGGGGACATGAGTGGGGGCCTGGTGGAGGGTGCCCTGCACTGCTGGGGGGTGGGGGTGATGGGAGACATGAGTGGGGGCCTGGTGGAGGGTGCCCCTGGATGCTGGGGGGTGGGGGTGCAGGGGGACATGAGTGGGGGCCTGGTGGAGGGTGCCCCACAGTGCTGGGGAGTGGGGTGCTGGGAGACATGACTGGAGGCCTGGTGGAGGGTGCCCTGCACTGCTGGGGGGTGGGGGTGATCGGAGACATGAGTTGGACATGAGTGGGGGCCTGGTGGAGGGTGCCCCTGGATGCTGGGGGTGGGGGTGCAGGGGGACATGAGTGGGGGCCTGGTGGAGGGTGCCCTGCACTGCTGGGGGGTGTGGGAGATGGGAGACATGAGTGGGGGCCTGGTGGAGGGTGCCCTGCACAGCTGGGAGGTGGGCGTGATGGGAGACATGAGTTGGACATGAGTGGGAGCCTGGTGGAGGGTGCCCCTGGATGCTGGGGGGTGGGGGTGCAGGGGGACATGAGTGGGGACCTGGTGGAGGGTGCCCTGCACTGCTGGGGGGTGGGGGTGATGGGAGACATGAGTGGGGGCCTGGTGGAGGGTGCCCCTGGATGCTGGGGGGTGGGGTGCAGGGGGACATGAGTGGGGGCCTGGTGGAGGGTGCCCTGCACTGCTGGGGGTTTGGGGTGCTGGGAGACATGAGTGGGGGCCTGGTGGAGGGTGCCCTGCACTGCTGGGGGGTGGGGGTGATGGGAGACATGAGTTGGACGTGAGTGGGGGCCTGGTGGAGGGTGCCCCTGGATGCTGGGGTGTGGGGGTGCTGGGAGACATGAGTTGGACATGAGTGGGGGCCTGGTGGAGGGTGCCCCTGGATGCTGGGGGGTGGGGGTGATGGGAGACATGAGTGGGGGCCTGGTGGAGGGTGCCCCTGGATGCTGGGGGTGGGGATGCTGGGAGACATGAGTGGGGGCCTGGTGGAGGGTGCCCTGCACTGCTGGGGGGTGGGGGTGCTGGGAGAAATGAGTTGGACATGAGTGGGGGCCTGTTGGAGGGTGCCCTGCACTGCTTGGGGGTGGGGGTGATGGGAGACATGAGTTGGACATGCGTGGGGGTCTGGTGGAGGGTGCCCCTGGATGCTGGGGGGTGGGGGTGCAGGGGGATATGAGTGGGGGCCTGGTGCAGAGTGCCCTGAACTGCTGGGGGGTGGAGGTGCTAGGAGACATGAGTGGGGGCCTGGTGGAGGGTGCCCTGCACTGCTGGGGGGTGGGGGTGATGGGAGACATGAGTTGGACATGAGTGGGGGCCTGGTGGAGGGTGCCCCTGGATGCTGGGGGGTGGGGGTGCAGGGGGACATGAGTGGGGGCCTGGTGGAGGGTGCCCTGCACTGCTGGGGGGTGGGGGTGATGGGAGACATGAGTGGGGGCCTGGTGGAGGGTGCCCTGCACTGCTGGGGGGTGGGGTGAAGGGAGACATGAGTTGGACATGAGTGGGGGCCTGGTGGAGGGTGCCCCTGGATGCTGGGGGGTGGGGGTGAGGGGGACATGAGTGGGGGCCTGGTGGAGGGTGCCCTGCACTGCTGGGGTGTGGGGGTGATGGGAGACATGTGTGGGGGCCTGGTGAAGGGTGCCCCTGGATGCTAGGGGGTGGGGGTGCAGGGGGACATGAGTGGGGGCCTGGTGGAGGGTGCCCTGCACTGCTGGGGGGTGTGGGTGCTGGGAGACATGAGTGGGGGCCTGGTGGAGGGTGCCCTGCACTGCCGGGGGGTGGGGGTGATGGGAGACATGAGTTGGACATGAGTGGGGGCCTGGTGGAGGGTGCCCCTGGATGCAGGGGGTGGGGGTGCAGGGGGACATGAGTGGGGGCCTGGAAGGGGGTGCCCTGCACTGCTGGGGGGTGGGGGTGATGGGAGACATGAGTGGGGGCCTGGTGGAGGGTGTCCCTGGATGCTGGGGGATGGGGGTGCAGGGGGACATGAGTGGGGGCCTGGTGGACGGTGCCCTGCACTGCTGGTGGGTGGGGGTGCTGGGAGACATGAGTGGGGGCCTGGTGGAGGGTGCCCTGCACTGCTGGGGGGTGGGGGTGATGGGAGACATGAGTTGGACATGAGTGGGGGCCTGGTGGAGGGTGCCCCTGGATGCTGGGGGGTGGGAGTGCAGGGGGACATGAGTGGGGGCCTGGTGGAGGGTGCCCTGCACTGCTGGGGGGTGTGGGAGATGGGAGACATGAGTGGGGGCCTGGTGGAGGGTGCCCTGCACAGCTGGGGGGTGGGGGTGATGGGAGACATGAGTTGGACATGAGTGGGGGCCTGGTGGAGGGTGCCCCTGGATGCTGGGGGGTGGGGGTGCTGGGAGACATGAGTTGGACATGAGTGGGGGCCTGGTGGAGGGTGCCCCTGGATGCTGGGGGGTGGGGGTGATGGGAGACATGAGTGGGGGCCTGGTGGAGGGTGCCCCTGGATGCTGGGGGGTGGGGATGCTGGGAGACATGAGTGGGGGCCTGGTGGAGGGTGCCCTGCACTGCTGGGGGGTGGGGGTGCTGGGAGAAATGAGTTGGACATGAGTGGGGGCCTGGTGGAGGGTGCCCTGCACTGCTTGGGGGTGGGGGTGATGGGAGACATGAGTTGGACATGCGTGGGGGTCTGGTGGGGGGTGCCCCTGGATGCTGGGGGGTGGGGGTGCAGGGGGACATGAGTGGGGGACTGGTGGAGAGTGCCCTGAACTGCTGGGGGGTGGGGGTGCTAGGAGACATGAGTGGGGGCCTGGTGGAGGGTGCCCTGCACTGCTGGGGGGTGGGGGTGATGGGAGACATGAGTTGGACATGAGTGGGGGCCTGGTGGAGGGTGCCCCTGGATGCTGGGGGGTGGGGGTGCAGGGAGACATGAGTGGGGGCCTGGTGGAGGGTGCCCTGCACTGCTGGGTGGTGGGGGTGATGGGAGACATGAGTGGGGGCCTGGTGGAGGGTGCCACTGGATGCTGGGGGGTGGGGGTGCTGGGAGACATGAGTGGGGGCCTGGTGGAGGGTGCCCTGCACTGCTGGGGGTGATGGGAGACATGGTTTGGACATGAGTGGGGGCCTGGTGGAGGGTGCTCCTGGATGCTGGGGGGTGGGGGTGAGGGGGACATGAGTGGGGGCCTGGTGGAGGGTGCCCTGCACTGCGGGGGGGTGGGGGTGATGGGAGACATGAGTGGGGGCCTGGTGAAGGGTACCCCTGGATGCTGGGGGGTGGGGGTGCAGGGGGACATGAGTGGGGGCCTGGTGGAGGGTGCCCTGCACTGCTGGGGGGTGTGGGTGCTGGGAGACATGAGTGGGGGCCTGGTGGAGGGTGCCCTGCACTGCTGGGGGGTGGGGGTGATGGGAGACATGAGTTGGACATGAGTGGGGGCCTGTTGGAGGGTGCCCCTGGATGCTGGGGGGTGGGGGTGCAGGGGGACATGAGTGGGGGCCTGGAAGGGGGTGCCCTGCACTGCTGGGGGGTGGGGGTGAATGGAGACATGAGTGGGGGCCTGGTGGAGGGTGCCCCTGAATGCTGGGGGATGGGGGTGCAGGGGGACATGAGTGGGGGCCTGGTGGACGGTGCCCTGCACTGCTGGTGGGTGGGGGTGCTGGGAGACATGAGTGAGGGCCTGGTGGAGGGTGCCCTGCACTGCTGGGGGGTGGGGGTGATAGGAGACATGAGTTGGACATGAGTGGGGGCCTGGTGGAGGGTGCCCCTGGATGCTGGGGGGTGGGGTGTAGGGGGACATGAGTGGGGGCCTGGTGGAAGGTGCCCTGCACTGCTGGGGGGTGGGGGTGCTGGGAGACATGAGTGGGGGCCTGGTGGAGGTTGCCCTGCACTGCTGATGGGGTGGGGGTGATGGGAGACATGAGTTGGACATGAGTGGGGGCCTGGTGGAGGGTGCCCCTGGATGCTGGGGGGTGGGGGTGCAGGGGGACATGAGTGGGGGCCTGGTGGAGGGTGCGCTGCACTCCTGGGGGGTGGGGGTGCTGGGAGACATGAGTGGGGGCCTGGTGGAGGGTGCCCTGCACTGCTGGGGGGTGGGGGTGATGGGAGACATGCGTTGGACATGAGTGGGGGCCTGGTGGAGGGTGCCCCTGGATGCTGGGGGGTGGTGGCGCAGGGGGACATGAGTGGGGGCCTGGTGGAGGGTGCCCTGCACTGCTGGGGGGTGGGGGTGATGGAAGACATGAGTGGGGGCCTGGTGGAGGGTGCCCCTGGATGCTGGGGGGTGGGGGTGCAGGAGGACATGAGTGGGGGCCTGGTGGAGGGTGCCCCACAGTGCTGGGGGGTGGGGGTGCTGGGAGACATGAGTGGGGGCCTGGTGGAGGGTGCCCCTGGATGCTGGGGGGTGGGGGTGCTGGGAGACATGAGTGGGGGCCTGGTGGAGGGTGCCCTGCACAGTGCTGGGGGTGGGGGTGCTGGGAGACATGAGTGGGGGCCTGGTGGAGGGTGCCCCTGGATGCTGGGGGGTGGGAGTGCAGGGGGACATGAGTGGGACATGAGTGGGGGCCTGCTGGCAGGTGCCCCACAGTGCTGGGGGGTGGGGGTGCTGGGAGACATGAGTGGGGGCCTGGCGGAGGGTGCCCTGCACTGCTGGGGGGTGTGGGTGATGGGAGACATGAGTTGGACATGAGTGGGGGCCTGGTGGAGGGTGACCCTGGATCCCGGGGGGTGGGGGTGCAGGGGGACATGAGTGGGGGCCTGGTGGAGGGTGCCCTGCACTGCTGGGGGGTGGGGGTGATGGGAGACATGAGTGGGGGCCTGGTGGAGGGTGCCCCTGGATGCTGGGGGGTGGGGGTGCAGGGAGACATGAGTGGGGGCCTGGTGGAGGGTGCCCCACAGTGCTGGGGGGTGGGGGTGCTGGGTGACATGAGTTGGACATGAGTGGGGGCCTGGTGGAGGGTGCCCCTGGATGCCGGGGGGTGGGGGTGCAGGGGGACATGAGTGGGGGCCTGGTGGAGAGTGCCCTGCACTGCTGGGGGGTGGGGGTGCTGGGAGACATGAGTGGGGGCCTGGTGGAGGGTGCCCCTGGATGCTGGGGGGTGGGGGTGCAGGGAGACATGAGTGGGGGCCTGGTGGAGGGTGCCCTGCACTGCTGGGGGATGGGGGTGATGGGAGACATGAGTTGGACATGAGTATGGGCCTGGTGGAGGGTGCCCCTGGATGCCGGGGGGTGGGGGTGCAGGGGGACATGAGTGGGGGCCTGGTGGAGGGTGCCCTGCACTGCTGGGGGGTGGGGGTGATGGGAGACATGAGTTGGACATGAGTAGAGGCCTGCTGGCAGGTGCCCCACAGTGTTGGGGGTGGGGGTGCTGGGAGACATGAGTGGGGGCCTGGTGGAGGGTGCCCCACAGTGTTGGGGGGTGGGGGTCATGGGAGACATGAGTGGGGGCCTGGTGGAGGGTGCCCCTGGATGCTGGGGGGTGGGAGTGCAGGGGGACATGAGTGGGACATGAGTGGGGGCCTGCTGGCAGGTGCCCCACAGTGCTGGGGGGTGGGGGTGCTGGGAGACATGAGTGGGGGCCTGGTGGAGGGTGCCCCTGGATGCTGGGGGGTGGGGGTGCTGGGAGACATGAGTGAGGGCCTGGTGGAGGGTGCCCTGCACAGTGCTGGGGGTGGGGGTGCTGGGAGACATGAGTGGGGGCCTGGTGGAGGGCACCCTGCACTGCTGGGGGGTGGGGGTGATGGGAGACATGAGTTGGACATGAGTGGGGGCCTGGTGGAGGGTGCCCCTGGATGCTGGGGGAAGGGGGTGCAGGGGGACATGAGTGGGGGCCTGGTGGAGAGTGCCCTGCACTGCTGGGGGGTGGGGGTGCTGGGAGACATGAGTTGGACATGAGTGGGGGCCTGGTGGAGGGTACCCCTGGATCCCGGGGGGTGGGGGTGCAGGGGGACATGAGTGGGGGCCTGGTGGAGGGTGCCCTGCACTGCTGGGGGTGGGGGTGATGGGAGACATGAGTGGGGGCCTGGTGGAGGGTGCCCCTGGATGCTGGGGGTGGGGGCGCAGGGGGACATGAGTGGGGGCCTGGAAGGGGGTGCCCTGGACTGCTGGGGGGTGGGGGTGATGGGAGACATGAGTGGGGGCCTGGTGGAGGGTGCCCCTGGAAGCCGGGGGGTGGGGGTGCTGGGAGACATGAGTTGGACATGAGTGGGGGCCTGGTGGAGGGTGCCCCTGGATGCTGGGGGGTGTTGGTGATGGGAGACATGAGTGGGGGCCTGGTGGAGGGTGCCCCTGGATGCTGGGGGGTGGGGATGCTGGGAGACATGAGTGGGGGCCTGGTGGAGGGTGCTCTGCACTGCTGGGGGGTGGGGGTGCTGGGAGAAATGAGTTGGACATGAGTGGGGGCCTGGTGGAGGGTGCCCTGCACTACTTGGGGGTGGGGGTGATGGGGAGACATGAGTTGGACATGCGTGGGGGCCTGGTGGAGGGTGCCCCTGGATGCTGTGGGGTGGGGGTGCAGGGGGACATGAGTGGGGGCCTGGTGGAGAGTGCCCTGAACTGCTGGGGGGTGGGGGTGCTGGGAGACATGAGTGGGGGCCTGGTGGAGGGTGCCCTGCACTGCTGGGGGGTGGGGGTGATGGGAGACATGAGTTGGACATGAGTGGGGGCCTGGTGGAGGGTGGCCCTGGATGCTGGGGGGTTGGGGTGCAGGGGGACATGAGTGGGGGCCTGGTGGAGGGTGCCCTGCACTGCTGGGGGGTGGGGGTGATGGGAGACATGAGTGGGGGCCTGGTGGAGGGTGCCCCTGGATGCTGGGGGGTGGGGGTGCAGGGGGACATGAGTGGGGGCCTGGTGGAGGGTGCCCTGCACTGCTGGGGGGTGGGGGTGCTGGGAGACATGAGTGGGGGCCTGGTGGAGGGTGCCCTGCACTGCTGGGGGGTGGGGGTGATGGGAGACATGAGTGGGGGCCTGGTGAAGGGTGCCCCTGGATGCTGGGGGGTGGGGGTGCAGGGGGACATGAGTGGGGGCCTGGTGGAGGGTGCCCTGCACTGCTGGGGGGTGGGGGTGCTGGGAGACATGAGTGGGGGCCTGGTGGAGGGTGCCCTGCACTGCTGGGGGGTGGGGGTGATGGGAGACATGAGTTGGACATGAGTGTGGGCCTGGTGGAGGGTGCCCCTGGATGCTGGGGGTGGGGGTGCAGGGGGACATGAGTGGGGGCCTGGAAGGGGGTGCCCTGCACTGCTGGGGGTGGGGGTGATGGGAGACATGAGTGGGGGCCTGGTGGAGGGTGCCCCTGGATCCTGGGGGGTGGGGGTGCAGGGGGACATGAGTGGGGGCCTGGTGGACGGTGCCCTGCACTGCTGGTGGATGGGGGTGCTGGGAGACATGAGTGAGGGCCTGGTGGAGGGTGCCCTGCACTGCTGGGGGGTGGGGGTGATGGGAGACATGAGTTGGACATGAGTGGGGGCCTGGTGGAGGGTGCCCCTGGATGCTGGGGGGTGGGGGTGTAGGGGGTCATGAGTGGGGGCCTGGTGGAGGGTGCCCTGCACTGCTGGGGGGTGGGGGTGCTGGGAGACATGAGTGGGGGCCTGGTGGAGGGTGCCCTGCACTGCTGATGGGGTGGGGGTGATGGGAGACATGAGGTGGACATGAGTGGGGGCCTGGTGGAGGGTGCCCCTGGATGCTGGGGGGTGGGGGTGCAGGGGGACATGAGTGGGGGCCTGGTGGAGGGTGCCCTGCACTGCTGGGGGGTGGGGGTGCTGGGAGACATGAGTGGGGGCCTGGTGGAGGGTGCCCTGCACTGCTGGGGGGTGGGGGTGATGGGAGACATGAGTTGGACATGAGTGGGGGCCTGGTGGAGGGTGCCCCTGGATGCTGGGGGGTGGGGGCGCAGGGGGACATGAGTGGGGGCCTGGTGGAGGGTGCCCTGCACTGCTGGGGGGTGGGGGTGATGGGAGACATGAGTGGGGGCCTGGTGGAGGGTGCCCCTGGATGCTGGGGGGTGGGGGTGCAGGGGGACATGAGTGGGGGCCTGGTGGAGGGTGCCCCACAGTGCTGGGGAGTGGGGTGCTGGGAGACATGACTGGAGGCCTGGTGGAGGGTGCCCTGCACTGCTGGGGGGTGGGGGTGATCGGAGACATGAGTTGGACATGAGTGGGGGCCTGGTGGAGGGTGCCCCTGGATGCTGGGGGTGGGGGTGCAGGGGGACATGAGTGGGGGCCTGGTGGAGGGTGCCCTGCACTGCTGGGGGGTGTGGGAGATGGGAGACATGAGTGGGGGCCTGGTGGAGGGTGCCCTGCACAGCTGGGAGGTGGGCGTGATGGGAGACATGAGTTGGACATGAGTGGGGGCCTGGTGGAGGGTGCCCCTGGATGCTGGGGGGTGGGGGTGCAGGGGGACATGAGTGGGGGCCTGGTGGAGGGTGCCCTGCACTGCTGGGGGGTGGGGGTGATGGGAGACATGAGTGGGGGCCTGGTGGAGGGTGCCCCTGGATGCTGGGGGGTGGGGTGCAGGGGGACATGAGTGGGGGCCTGGTGGAGGGTGCCCTGCACTGCTGGGGGTTGGGGGTGCTGGGAGACATGAGTGGGGGCCTGGTGGAGGGTGCCCTGCACTGCTGGGGGGTGGGGGTGATGGGAGACATGAGTTGGACATGAGTGGGGGCCTGGTGGAGGGTGCCCCTGGATGCTGGGGTGTGGGGGTGCTGGGAGACATGAGTTGGACATGAGTGGGGGCCTGGTGGAGGGTGCCCCTGGATGCTGGGGGGTGGGGGTGATGGGAGACATGAGTGGGGGCCTGGTGGAGGGTGCCCCTGGATGCTGGGGGTGGGGATGCTGGGAGACATGAGTGGGGGCCTGGTGGAGGGTGCCCTGCACTGCTGGGGGGTGGGGGTGCTGGGAGAAATGAGTTGGACATGAGTGGGGGCCTGTTGGAGGGTGCCCTGCACTGCTTGGGGGTGGGGGTGATGGGAGACATGAGTTGGACATGCGTGGGGGTCTGGTGGAGGGTGCCCCTGGATGCTGGGGGGTGGGGGTGCAGGGGGATATGAGTGGGGGCCTGGTGCAGAGTGCCCTGAACTGCTGGGGGGTGGAGGTGCTAGGAGACATGAGTGGGGGCCTGGTGGAGGGTGCCCTGCACTGCTGGGGGGTGGGGGTGATGGGAGACATGAGTTGGACATGAGTGGGGGCCTGGTGGAGGGTGCCCCTGGATGCTGGGGGGTGGGGGTGCAGGGGGACATGAGTGGGGGCCTGGTGGAGGGTGCCCTGCACTGCTGGGGGGTGGGGGTGATGGGAGACATGAGTGGGGGCCTGGTGGAGGGTGCCCTGCACTGCTGGGGGGTGGGGTGAAGGGAGACATGAGTTGGACATGAGTGGGGGCCTGGTGGAGGGTGCCCCTGGATGCTGGGGGGTGGGGGTGAGGGGGACATGAGTGGGGGCCTGGTGGAGGGTGCCCTGCACTGCTGGGGTGTGGGGGTGATGGGAGACATGTGTGGGGGCCTGGTGAAGGGTGCCCCTGGATGCTAGGGGGTGGGGGTGCAGGGGGACATGAGTGGGGGCCTGGTGGAGGGTGCCCTGCACTGCTGGGGGGTGTGGGTGCTGGGAGACATGAGTGGGGGGCCTGGTGGAGGGTGCCCTGCACTGCCGGGGGGTGGGGGTGATGGGAGACATGAGTTGGACATGAGTGGGGGGCCTGGTGGAGGGTGCCCCTGGATGCAGGGGGTGGGGGTGCAGGGGGACATGAGTGGGGGCCTGGAAAGGGGGTGCCCTGCACTGCTGGGGGGTGGGGGTGATGGGAGACATGAGTGGGGGCCTGGTGGAGGGTGTCCCTGGGATGCTGGGGGATGGGGGTGCAGGGGGACATGAGTGGGGGCCTGGTGGACGGTGCCCTGCACTGCTGGTGGGTGGGGGTGCTGGGAGACATGAGTGGGGGCCTGGTGGAGGGTGCCTGCACTGCTGGGGGGTGGGGGTGATGGGAGACATGAGTTGGACATGAGTGGGGGCCTGGTGGAGGGTGCCCCTGGATGCTGGGGGGTGGGAGTGCAGGGGGACATGAGTGGGGGCCTGGTGGAGGGTGCCCTGCACTGCTGGGGGGTGTGGGAGATGGGAGACATGAGTGGGGGCCTGGTGGAGGGTGCCCTGCACAGCTGGGGGGTGGGCGTGATGGGGACATGAGTTGGACATGAGTGGGGGCCTGGTGGAGGGTGCCCTGGATGCTGGGGGGTGGGGTGCAGGGGGACATGAGTGGGGGCTTGGTGGAGGGTGCCTGCACTGCTGGGGGTTGGGGGTGCTGGGAGACATGAGTGGGGGCCTGGTGGAGGGTGCCCTGCACTGCTGGGGGGTGGGGGTGATGGGAGACATGAGTTGGACATGAGTGGGGGCCTGGTGGAGGGTGCCCCTGGATGCTGGGGGGTGGGGGTGCTGGGAGACATGAGTTGGACATGAGTGGGGGCCTGGTGGAGGGTGCCCCTGGATGCTGGGGGGTGGGGGTGATGGGAGACATGAGTGGGGGCCTGGTGGAGGGTGTCCCTGGATGCTGGGGGGTGGGGATGCTGAGAGACATGAGTGGGGGCCTGGTGGAGGGTGCCCTGCACTGCTGGGGGGTGGGGGTGCTGGGAGAAATGAGTTGGACATGAGTGGGGGCCTGGTGGAGGGTGCCCTGCACTGCTTGGGGGTGGGGGTGATGGGAGACATGAGTTGGACATGCGTGGGGGTCTGGTGGAGGGTGCCCCTGGATGCTGGGGGGTGGGGGTGCAGGGGGACATGAGTGGGGACTGGTGGAGAGTGCCCTGAACTGCTGGGGGGTGGGGGTGCTAGGAGACATGAGTGGGGGCCTGGTGGAGGGTGCCCTGCACTGCTGGGGGGTGGGGGTGATGGGAGACATGAGTTGGACATGAGTGGGGGCCTGGTGGAGGGTGCCCCTGGAGGCTGGGGGGTGGGGGTGCAGGGGGACATGAGTGGGGGCCTGGTGGAGGGTGCCCTGCACTGCTGGGTGGTGGGGGTGATGGGAGACATGAGTGGGGGCCTGGTGGAGGGTGCCACCTGGATGCTGGGGGGTGGGGGTGCTGGGAGACATGAGTGGGGGCCTGGTGGAGGGTGCCCTGCACTGCTGGGGGTGATGGGAGACATGGTTTGGACATGAGTGGGGGCCTGGTGGAGGGTGCTCCTGGATGCTGGGGGGGTGGGGGTGAGGGGGACATGAGTGGGGGCCTGGTGAGGGTGCCCTGCACTGCTGGGGGGTGGGGGTGATGGGAGACATGAGTGGGGGCCTGGTGAAGGGTACCCCTGGATGCTGGGGGGTGGGGTGCAGGGGGACATGAGTGGGGGCCTGGTGGAGGGTGCCCTGCACTGCTGGGGGGTGTGGGTGCTGGGAGACATGAGTGGGGGCCTGGTGGAGGGTGCCCTGCACTGCTGGGGGGTGGGGGTGATGGGAGACATGAGTTGGACATGAGTGGGGGCCTGTTGGAGGGTGCCCCTGGATGCTGGGGGGTGGGGGTGCAGGGGGACATGAGTGGGGGCCTGGAAGGGGGTGCCCTGCACTGCTGGGGGGTGGGGGTGAATGGAGACATGAGTGGGGGCCTGGTGGAGGGTGCCCCTGGATGCTGGGGGATGGGGGTGCAGGGGGGCATGAGTGGGGGCCTGGTGGACGGTGCCCTGCACTGCTGGTGGGTGGGGGTGCTGGGAGACATGAGTGAGGGCCTGGTGGAGGGTGCCCTGCACTGCTGGGGGGTGGGGGTGATAGGAGACATGAGTTGGACATGAGTGGGGGCCTGGTGGAGGGTGCCCCTGGATGCTGGGGGGTGGGGTGTAGGGGGACATGAGTGGGGGCCTGGTGGAAGGTGCCCTGCACTGCTGGGGGGTGGGGGTGCTGGGAGACATGTGTGGGGGCCTGGTGGAGGTTGCCTGCACTGCTGATGGGGTGGGGGTGATGGGAGACATGAGTTGGACATGAGTGGGGGCCTGGTGGAGGGTGCCCCTGGATGCTGGGGGTGGGGGTGCAGGGGGACATGAGTGGGGGCCTGGTGGAGGGTGCGCTGCACTCCTGGGGGGTGGGGGTGCTGGGAGACATGAGTGGGGGCCTGGTGGAGGGTGCCCTGCACTGCTGGGGGTGGGGGTGATGGGAGACATGCGTTGGACATGAGTGGGGGCCTGGTGGAGGGTGCCCCTGGATGCTGGGGGGTGGTGGCGCAGGGGGACATGAGTGGGGGCCTGGTGGAGGGTGCCCTGCACTGCTGGGGTGTGGGGGTGATGGGAGACATGTGTGGGGGCCTGGTGAAGGGTGCCCCTGGATGCTAGGGGGTGGGGGTGCAGGGGGACATGAGTGGGGGCCTGGTGGAGGGTGCCCTGCACTGCTGGGGGTGTGGGTGCTGGGAGACATGAGTGGGGGCCTGGTGGAGGGTGCCCTGCACTGCCGGGGGGTGGGGGTGATGGGAGACATGAGTTGGACATGAGTGGGGGCCTGGTGGAGGGTGCCCCTGGATGCAGGGGGTGGGGGTGCAGGGGGACATGAGTGGGGGCCTGGAAGGGGGTGCCCTGCACTGCTGGGGGGTGGGGGTGATGGGAGACATGAGTGGGGGCCTGGTGGAGGGTGTCCCTGGATGCTGGGGGATGGGGGTGCAGGGGGACATGAGTGGGGGCCTGGTGGACGGTGCCCCTGCACTGCTGGTGGGTGGGGGTGCTGGGAGACATGAGTGGGGGCCTGGTGGAGGGTGCCCTGCACTGCTGGGGGGTGGGGGTGATGGGAGACATGAGTTGGACATGAGTGGGGGCCTGGTGGAGGGTGCCCCTGGATGCTGGGGGGTGGGAGTGCAGGGGGACATGAGTGGGGGCCTGGTGGAGGGTGCCCTGCACTGCTGGGGGGTGTGGGGAGATGGGAGACATGAGTGGGGGCCTGGTGGAGGGTGCCCTGCACAGCTGGGGGGTGGGCGTGATGGGGAGACATGAGTTGGACATGAGTGGGGGCCTGGTGGAGGGTGCCCCTGGATGCTGGGGGTGGGGTGCAGGGGGACATGAGTGGGGGCTTGTGGAGGGTGCCCTGCACTGCTGGGGGTTGGGGGTGCTGGGAGACATGAGTGGGGGCCTGGTGGAGGGTGCCCTGCACTGCTGGGGGGTGGGGGTGATGGGAGACATGAGTTGGACATGAGTGGGGGCCTGGTGGAGGGTGCCCCTGGATGCTGGGGGGTGGGGGTGCTGGGAGACATGAGTTGGACATGAGTGGGGGCCTGGTGGAGGGTGCCCCTGGATGCTGGGGGGTGGGGGTGATGGGAGACATGAGTGGGGGCCTGGTGGAGGGTGTCCCTGGATGCTGGGGGGTGGGGATGCTGGGAGACATGAGTGGGGGCCTGGTGGAGGGTGCCCTGCACTGCTGGGGGGTGGGGGTGCTGGAGAAATGAGTTGGACATGAGTGGGGGCCTGGTGGAGGGTGCCCTGCACTGCTTGGGGGTGGGGGTGATGGGAGACATGAGTTGGACATGCGTGGGGGTCTGGTGGAGGGTGCCCCTGGATGCTGGGGGGTGGGGGTGCAGGGGGACATGAGTGGGGGACTGGTGGAGAGTGCCCTGAACTGCTGGGGGGTGGGGGTGCTAGGAGACATGAGTGGGGGCCTGGTGGAGGGTGCCCTGCACTGCTGGGGGGTGGGGGTGATGGGAGACATGAGTTGGACATGAGTGGGGGCCTGGTGGGAGGGTGCCCCTGGAGGCTGGGGGGTGGGGTGCAGGGGGACATGAGTGGGGGCCTGGTGGAGGGTGCCCTGCACTGCTGGGTGGTGGGGGTGATGGGAGACATGAGTGGGGGCCTGGTGGAGGGTGCCACTGGATGCTGGGGGGTGGGGTGATGGGAGACATGAGTGGGGGCCTGGTGGAGGGTGCCCTGCACTGCTGGGGGTGATGGGAGACATGGTTTGGACATGAGTGGGGGCCTGGTGGAGGGTGCTCCTGGATGCTGGGGGGTGGGGGTGAGGGGGACATGAGTGGGGGCCTGGTGGAGGGTGCCCTGCACTGCTGGGGGGTGGGGGTGATGGGAGACATGAGTGGGGGCCTGGTGAAGGGTACCCCTGGATGCTGGGGGGTGGGGGTGCAGGGGGACATGAGTGGGGGCCTGGTGGAGGGTGCCCTGCACTGCTGGGGGGTGTGGGTGCTGGGAGACATGAGTGGGGGCCTGGTGGAGGGTGCCCTGCACTGCTGGGGGGTGGGGGTGATGGGAGACATGAGTTGGACATGAGTGGGGGCCTGTTGGAGGGTGCCCCTGGATGCTGGGGGGTGGGGGTGCAGGGGGACATGAGTGGGGGCCTGGAAGGGGGTGCCCTGCACTGCTGGGGGGTGGGGGTGAATGGAGACATGAGTGGGGGCCTGGTGGAGGGTGCCCCTGGATGCTGGGGGATGGGGGTGCAGGGGGACATGAGTGGGGGCCTGGTGGACGGTGCCCTGCACTGCTGGTGGGTGGGGGTGCTGGGAGACATGAGTGAGGGCCTGGTGGAGGGTGCCCTGCACTGCTGGGGGGTGGGGGTGATAGGAGACATGAGTTGGACATGAGTGGGGGCCTGGTGGAGGGTGCCCCTGGATGCTGGGGGGTGGGGTGTAGGGGGACATGAGTGGGGGCCTGGTGGAAGGTGCCCTGCACTGCTGGGGGGTGGGGGTGCTGGGAGACATGAGTGGGGGCCTGGTGGAGGTTGCCCTGCACTGCTGATGGGGTGGGGGTGATGGGAGACATGAGTTGGACATGAGTGGGGGCCTGGTGGAGGGTGCCCCTGGATGCTGGGGGGTGGGGGTGCAGGGGGACATGAGTGGGGGCCTGGTGGAGGGTGCGCTGCACTCCTGGGGGGTGGGGGTGCTGGGAGACATGAGTGGGGGCCTGGTGGAGGGTGCCCTGCACTGCTGGGGGGTGGGGGTGATGGGAGACATGCGTTGGACATGAGTGGGGGCCTGGTGGAGGGTGCCCCTGGATGCTGGGGGGTGGTGGCGCAGGGGGACATGAGTGGGGGCCTGGTGGAGGGTGCCCTGCACTGCTGGGGGGTGGGGGTTATGGAAGACATGAGTGGGGGCCTGGTGGAGGGTGCCCCTGGATGCTGGGGGGTGGGGGTGCAGGAGGACATGAGTGGGGGCCTGGTGGAGGGTGCCCCACAGTGCTGGGGGGTGGGGGTGCTGGGAGACATGAGTGGGGGCCTGGTGGAGGGTGCCCCTGGATGCTGGGGGGTGGGGGTGCTGGGAGACATGAGTGGGGGCCTGGTGGAGGGTGCCCCTGGATGCTGGGGGGTGGGAGTGCAGGGGGACATGAGTGGGACATGAGTGGGGGCCTGCTGGCAGGTGCCCCACAGTGCTGGGGGGTGGGGGTGCTGGGAGACATGAGTGGGGGCCTGGCGGAGGGTGCCCTGCACTGCTGGGGGGTGTGGGTGATGGGAGACATGAGTTGGACATGAGTGGGGGCCTGGTGGAGGGTGACCCTGGATCCCGGGGGGTGGGGGTGCAGGGGGACATGAGTGGGGGCCTGGTGGAGGGTGCCCTGCACTGCTGGGGGGTGGGGGTGATGGGAGACATGAGTGGGGGCCTGGTGGAGGGTGCCCCTGGATGCTGGGGGGTGGGGGTGCAGGGAGACATGAGTGGGGGCCTGGTGGAGGGTGCCCCACAGTGCTGGGGGGTGGGGGTGCTGGGTGACATGAGTTGGACATGAGTGGGGGCCTGGTGGAGGGTGCCCCTGGATGCCGGGGGGTGGGGGTGCAGGGGGACATGAGTGGGGGCCTGGTGGAGAGTGCCCTGCACTGCTGGGGGGTGGGGGTGCTGGGAGACATGAGTGGGGCCTGGTGGAGGGTGCCCCTGGATGCTGGGGGGTGGGGGTGCAGGGAGAATGAGTGGGGGCCTGGTGGAGGGTGCCCTGCACTGCTGGGGGATGGGGGTGATGGGAGACATGAGTTGGACATGAGTGGGGGCCTGGTGGAGGGTGCCCCTGGATGCCGGGGGGTGGGGGTGCAGGGGGACATGAGTGGGGGCCTGGTGGAGGGTGCCCTGCACTGCTGGGGGGTGGGGGTGATGGGAGACATGAGTTGGACATGAGTAGAGGCCTGCTGGCAGGTGCCCCACAGTGTTGGGGGTGGGGGTGCTGGGAGACATGAGTGGGGGCCTGGTGGAGGGTGCCCCACAGTGTTGGGGGGTGGGGGTCATGGGAGACATGAGTGGGGGGCCTGGTGGAGGGTGCCCCTGGATGCTGGGGGGTGGGAGTGCAGGGGGACATGAGTGGGACATGAGTGGGGGCCTGCTGGCAGGTGCGCCACAGTGCTGGGGGGTGGGGGTGCTGGAGACATGAGTGGGGGCCTGGTGGAGGGTGCCCCTGGATGCTGGGGGGTGGGGTGCTGGGAGACATGAGTGAGGGCCTGGTGGAGGGTGCCCTGCACAGTGCTGGGGGTCGGGGTGCTGGGAGACATGAGTGGGGGCCTGGTGGAGGGCACCCTGCACTGCTGGGGGGTGGGGGGTGATGGGAGACATGAGTTGGACATGAGTGGGGGCCTGGTGGAGGGTGCCCCTGGATGCTGGGGGAAGGGGGTGCAGGGGGACATGAGTGGGGGCCTGGTGGAGAGTGCCCTGCACTGCTGGGGGGTGGGGGTGCTGGGAGACATGAGTGGGGGCCTGGTGGAGGGTGCCCCTGGATGCTGGGGGGTGGGGGTGCAGGGGGACATGAGTGGGACATGAGTGGGGCCTGCTGGCAGGTGCCCCACAGTGTTGGGGGTGGGGGTGCTGGGAGACATGAGTGGGGGCCTGGTGGAGGGTGCCCCACAGTGTTGGGGGTGGGGGTCATGGGAGACATGAGTGGGGGCCTGGTGGAGGGTGCCCCTGGATGCTGGGGGGTGGGAGTGCAGGGGGACATGAGTGGGACATGAGTGGGGGCTGCTGGCAGGTGCCCCACAGTGCTGGGGGGTGGGGGTGCTGGGAGACATGAGTGGGGGCCTGGTGGAGGGTGCCCTGCACTGCTGGGGGGTGGGGGTGATGGGAGACATGAGTTGGACATGAGTGGGGGCCTGGTGGAGGGTGCCCCTGGATCCCGGGGGGTGGGGGTGCAGGGGGACATGAGTGGGGGCCTGGTGGAGGGTGCCCTGCACTGCTGGGGGGTGGGGGTGATGGGAGACATGAGTGGGGGCCTGGTGGAGGGTGCCCCTGGATGCTGGGCGGTGGGGGTGCAGGGACACATGAGTGGGGGCCTGGGTGGAGGGTGCCCCACAGTGCTGGGGGGTGGGGGTGCTGGGTGACATGAGTTGGACATGAGTGGGGGCCTGGTGGAGGGGTGCCCCTGGATGCCGGGGGGTGGGGGTACAGGGGGACATGAGTGGGGGCCTGGTGGAGAGTGCCCCTGCACTGCTGGGGGGGTGGGGGTGCTGGGAGACATGAGTGGGGGCCTGGTGGAGGGTGCCCCTGGATGCTGGGGGGTGGGGGTGCAGGGAGACATGAGTGGGGGCCTGGTGGAGGGTGCCCTGCACTGCTGGGGGATGGGGGTGATGGGAGACATGAGTTGGACATGAGTGGGGGCCTGGTGGAGGGTGCCCCTGGATGCCGGGGGGTGGGGGTGCAGGGGGACATGAGTGGGGGGCCTGGTGGAGGGTGCCCTGCACTGCTGGGGGGTGGGGGTGATGGGAGACATGAGTTGGACCATGAGTAGAGGCCTGCTGGCAGGTGCCCCACAGTGTTGGGGGTGGGGGTGCTGGGAGACATGAGTGGGGGCCTGGTGGAGGGTGCCCCTGACCGGTGGGGGGTGGGGGTGCAGGGAGACATGAGTTGGACATGAGTAGAGGCCCTGCTGGCAGGGTTGCCCCACAGTGTTGGGGGTGGGGGTGCTGGGGGTGGGGGTGCTGGGAGACATGAGTGGGGGCCTGGTGGAGGGTGCCCCACAGTGTTGGGGGGGGGGTCATGGGAGACATGAGTGGGGGCCTGGTGGAGGGTGCCCCTGGATGCTGGGGGGTGGGAGTGCAGGGGGACATGAGTGGGACATGAGTGGGGGCCTGCTGGCAGGTGCCCCACAGTGCTGGGGGGTGGGGGTGCTGGGAGACATGAGTGGGGGCCTGGTGGAGGGTGCCCTGCACTGCTGGGGGGTGGGGTGATGGGAGACATGAGTTGGACATGAGTGGGGGCCTGGTGGAGGGTGCCCCTGGATCCCGGGGGGTGGGGGTGCAGGGGGACATGAGTGGGGGCCTGGTGGAGGGTGCCCCACAGTGCTGGGGGTTGGGGGTGCTGGGAGACATGAGTGGGGGCCTGGTGGAGGGTGCCCCTGACTGGTGGGGGGTGGGGGTGCAGGGAGACATGAGTTGGACATGAGTAGAGGCCTGCTGGCAGGTGCCCCACAGTGTTGGGGGTGGGGGTGCTGGGAGACATGAGTGGGGGCCTGGTGGAGGGTGCCCCCACAGTGTTGGGGGGTGGGGTCATGGGAGACATGAGTGGGGGCCTGGTGGAGGGTGCCCCTGGATGCTGGGGGGTGGGAGTGCAGGGGGACTTGAGTGGGACATGAGTGGGGGCCTGCTGGCAGGTGCCCCACAGTGCTGGGGGGTGGGGGTGCTGGGAGACATGAGTGGGGGCCTGGTGGAGGGTGCCCTGCACTGCTGGGGGGTGGGGGTGATGGGAGACATGAGTTGGACATGAGTGGGGGCCTGGTGGAGGGTGCCCCTGGATCCCGGGGGGTGGAGGTGCAGGGGGACATGAGTGGGGCCTGGTGGAGGGTGCCCTGCACTGCTGGGGGGTGGGGGTGATGGGAGACATGAGTGGGGGCCTGGTGGAGGGTGCCCCTGGATGCTGGGGGGTGGGGGTGCAGGGAGACATGAGTGGGGGCCTGGTGGAGGGTGCCCCACAGTGCTGGGGGTGGGGGTGCTGGGTGACATGAGTTGGACATGAGTGGGGGCCTGGTGGAGGGTGCCCTGCACTGCTGGGGGGTGGGGGTGCTGGGAGACATGAGTGGGGGCCTGGTGGAGGGTTGCCCCTGGATGCCGGGGGGTGGGGGTGCAGGGGGACATGAGTGGGGGCCTGGTGGAGAGTGCCCTGCACTGCTGTGGGGTGGGGGTGCTGGGAGACATGAGTGGGGGGCCTGGTGGAGGGTGCCCCTGGATGCTGGGGGGTGGGGGTGCAGGGAGACATGAGTGGGGGCCTGGTGGAGGGTGCCCTGCACTGCTGGGGGATGGGGGTGATGGGAGACATGAGTTGGACATGAGTGGGGGCCTGGTGGAGGGTGCCCCTGGATGCCGGGGGGTGGGGGTGCAGGGGGACATGAGTGGGGGCCTGGTGGAGGGTGCCCTGCACTGCTGGGGGGTGGGGGTGATGGGAGACATGAGTTGGACATGAGTAGAGGCCTGCTGGCAGGTGCCCCACAGTGTTGGGGGTGGGGGTGCTGGGAGACATGAGTGGGGGCCTGGTGGAGGATGCCCCACAGTGTTGGGGGGTGGGGGTCATGGGAGACATGAGTGGGGGCCTGGTGGAGGGTGCCCCTGGATGCTGGGGGGTGGGAGTGCAGGGGGACATGAGTGGGACATGAGTGGGGGCCTGCTGGCAGGTGCCCCACAGTGCTGGGGGGTGGGGGTGCTGGGAGACATGAGTGGGGGCCTGGTGGAGGGTGCCTGCACTGCTGGGGGGTGGGGGTGATGGGAGACATGAGTTGGACATGAGTGGGGGCCTGGTGGAGGGTGCCCCTGGATCCCGGGGGGTGGGGGTGCAGGGGGACATGAGTGGGGGCCTGGTGGAGGGTGCCCTGCACTGCTGGGGGTGGGGGTGATGGGAGACATGAGTGGGGGCCTGGTGGAGGGTGCCCCTGGATGCTGGGGGGTGGGGGTGTAGGGAGACATGAGTGGGGGCCTGGTGTTGGGTGCCCCACAGTGCTGGGGGGTGGTGGTGCTGGGTGACATGAGTGGGACATGAGTGGGGGCCTGCTGGCAGGTGCCCCACAGTGCTGGGGGGTGGGGGTGCTGGGAGACATGAGTGGGGGCCTGGTGGAGGGTGCCCTGCACTGCTGGGGGGTGGGGGTGATGGGAGACATGAGTTGGACATGAGTGGGGGCCTGGTGGAGGGTGCCCCTGGATCCCGGGGGGTGGGGGTGCAGGGGGACATGAGTGGGGGCCTGGTGGAGGGTGCCCTGCACTGCTGGGGGGTGGGGGTGATGGGAGACATGAGTGGGGGCCTGGTGGAGGGTGCCCCTGGATGCTGGGGGGTGGGGGTGCAGGGAGACATGAGTGGGGGCCTGGTGGAGGGTGCCCCACAGTGCTGGGGGGTGGGGGTGCTGGGTGACATGAGTTGGACATGAGTGGGGGCCTGGTGGAGGGTGCCCCTGGATGCCGGGGGGTGGGGGTGCAGGGGGACATGAGTGGGGGCCTGGTGGAGAGTGCCCTGCACTGCTGGGGGGTGGGGGTGCTGGGAGACATGAGTGGGGGCCTGGTGGAGGGTGCCCCTGGATGCTGGGGGGTGGGGGTGCAGGGAGACATGAGTGGGGGCCTGGTGGAGGGTGCCCTGCACTGCTGGGGGATGGGGGTGATGGGAGACATGAGTTGGACATGAGTGGGGGCCTGGTGGAGGGTGCCCCTGGATGCCGGGGGTGGGGGTGCAGGGGGGACATGAGTGGGGGCCTGGTGGAGGGTGCCCTGCACTGCTGGGGGGTGGGGGTGCTGGGAGACATGAGTGGAGGCCTGGTGGAGGGTGCCCTGCACTGCTGGGGGGTGGGGGTGATCGGAGACATGAGTTGGACATGAGTGGGGGCCTGGTGGAGGGTGCCCCTGGATGCTGGGGGGTGGGGGTGCAGGGGGACATGAGTGGGGGCCTGGTGGAGGGTGCCCTGCACTGCTGGGGGGTGTGGGAGATGGGAGACATGAGTGAGGGCCTGGTGGAGGGTGCCCTGCACAGCTGGGGGGTGGGTGTGATGGGAGACATTAGTTAGACATGAGTGGGGGCCTGGTGGAGGGTGCCCCTGGATGCTGGGGGGTGGGGGTGCAGGGGGACATGAGTGGGGGCCTGGTGGAGGGTGCCCTGCACTGCTGGGGTGGGGGTGATGGGAGACATGAGTGGGGGCCTGGTGGAGGGTGCCCCTGGATGGTGGGGGGTGGGGGTGCAGGGGGACATGAGTGGGGGCCTGGTGGAGGGTGCCCTGCACTGCTGGGGGTTGGGGTGCTGGGAGACATGAGTGCGGGCCTGGTGGAGGGTGCCCTGCACTGCTGGGGGTTGGGGGTGATGGGAGACATGAGTTGGACATGAGTGGGGGCCTGGTGGAGGGTGCCCCTGGATGCTGGGGGGTGGGGGTGCAGGGGGACATGAGTGGGGGCCTGGTGGAGGGTGCCATGCACTGCTGGGGGGTGGGGGTGATGGGAGACATGAGTGGGGGCCTGGTGGAGGGTGCCCCTGGATGCTGGGGGGTGGGGGTGCTGGGAGACATGAGTGGAGGCCTGGTGGAGGGTGCCCCACAGTGCTGGGGGGTGGGGGTGCTGGGAGACATGAGTGGGGGCCTGGTGGAGGGTGCCCCTGGATGCTGGGGGGGTGGGGGTGCTGGGAGACATGAGTGGGGGCCTGGTGGAGGGTGCCCCACAGTGTTGGGGGGTGGGGTTCATGGGAGACATGAGTGGGGGCCTGGTGGAGGGTGCCCCTGGATGCTGGGGGGTGGGAGTGCAGGGGGACATGAGTGGGACATGAGTGGGGGCCTGCTGGCAGGTGCCCCACAGTGCTGGGGGGTGGGGGTGCTGGGAGACATGAGTGGGGGCCTGGTGGAGGGTGCCCCTGACTGGTGGGGGGTGGGGGTGCAGGGAGACATGAGTTGGACATGAGTAGAGGCCTGCTGGCAGGTGCCCCACAGTGTTGGGGGGTGGGGGTGCTGGGAGACATGAGTGGGGGCCTGGTGGAGGGTGCTCCACAGTGTTGGGGGGTGGGGGTCATGGGAGACATGAGTGGGGGCCTGGTGGAGGGTGCCCCTGGATGCTGGGGGGTGGGAGTGCAGGGGGACATGAGTGGGACATGAGTGGGGGCCTGCTGGCAGGTGCCCCACAGTGCTGGGGGGTGGGGGTGCTGGGAGACATGAATGGGGGCCTGGTGGAGGGTGCCCTGCACTGCTGGGGGGTGGGAGTGATGGGAGACATGAGTTGGACATGAGTGGGGGCCTGGTGGAGGGTGCCCCTGGATCCCGGGGGGTGGGGGTGCAGGGGGACATGAGTGGGGGCCTGGTGGAGGGTGCCCTGCACTGCTGGGGGGTGAGGGTGATGGGAGACATGAGTGGGGGCCTGGTGGAGGGTGCCCCTGGATGCTGGGGGGTGGGGGTGCAGGGAGACATGAGTGGGGGCCTGGTGGAGGGTGCCCCACAGTGCTGGGGGGTGGGGGTGCTGGGTGACATGAGTTGGACATGAGTGGGGGCCTGGTGGAGGGTGCCCCTGGATGCCGGGGGGTGGGGGTGCAGGGGGACATGAGTGGGGGGCCTGGTGGAGAGTGCCCTGCACTGCTGGGGGGTGGGGGGTGCTGGGAGACATGAGTGGGGGCCTGGTGGAGGGTGCCCCTGGATGCTGGGGGGTGGGGTGCAGGGAGACATAAGTGGGGGCCTGGTGGAGGGTGCCCTGCACTGCTGGGGGATGGGGGTGATGGGAGACATGAGTTGGACATGAGTGGGGGCCTGGTGGAGGGTGCCCTGGATGCGGGGGATGGGGGTGCAGGGGGACATGAGTGGGGGCCTGGTGGAGGGTGCCCTGCACTGCTGGGGGGTGGGGGTGATGGGAGACATGAGTGGGGGCCTGGTGGAGGGTGCCCCTGGATGCTGGGGTGTGGGGGTGCAGGGGGACATGAGTGGGGGCCTGGTGGAGGGTGCCCTGCACTGCGGGGGGTGGGGTGATGGGAGACATGAGTTGGACATGAGTGGGGGCCTGGTGGAGGGTGCCCCTGACTGGTGGGGATGCAGGGAGACATGAGTGGGGGGATTGTGGAGGGTGCCCTGCACTGCTTGGGGGTGGGGGTGATGGGAGACATGAGTGGGGGCCTGGTGGAGGGTGCCCCTGGAAGTTGGGGGGTGGGGGTGCTGGGAGACATGAGTGGGGGCCTGGTGGAGGTTGCCCCACAGTGCTGGGGGTGGGGGGTGCTGGGATGCATGAGTGGGGGCCTGGTGGAGGGTGCCCCTGGATGCTGGGGGGTGGGGGTGCAGGGGGACATGAGTGGGGGCCTGGTGGAGGGTGCCCTGCACTGCTGGGGGGTGGGGGTGCTGGGAGACATGAGTGGGGGCCTGGTGGAGGGTGCCCTGAACTGCTCAGGGGTGGGGGTGATGGGAGACATGAGTTGGAGATGAGTGGGGGCCTGGTGGAGGGTGCCCCGGATGCTGGGGGGTGGGGGGTGCAGGGGGACATGAGTGGGGGCCTGCTGGAGGGTGCCCTGCACTGCTGGGGGGTGAGGGTGATGGGAGACATGAGTGGGGGCCTGGTGGAGGGTGCCCTGGATGCTGGGGGGTGGGGGTGCAGGGAGGCATGAGTGGGGGCATGGTGGAGGGTGCCCCACAGTGCTGGGGGGTGGGGGTGCTGGGAGACATGAGTGGGGGCCTGGTGGAGGGTGCCCCTGGATGCTGGGGGGTGGGGGTGCAGGGGGGCATGAGTGGGGGCCTGGTGGAGGGTGCCCTTGGATGCTGGGGGGTGGGGGTGCAGGGGACATGAGTGGGGGCCTGGTGGAGGGTGCCATGCACTGCTGGGGGGTGGGGGTGCTGGGAGACATGAGTGGGGGCGTGGTGGAGGGTGCCCTGCACTGCTGGGGGGTGGGGGTGATGGGAGACATGAGTTGGACATGAGTGTGGGCCTGGTGGAGAGTGCCCCTGGATGCTGGGGGTGGGGGTGCAGGGGGACATGAGTGGGGTCCTGCAAGGGGGTGCCCTGCACTGCTGGGGGGTGGGGGTGATGGGAGACATGAGTGGGGGCCTGGTGGAGGGTGCCCCTGGATGCTGGGGGGTGGGGGTGCAGGGGGACATGAGTGGGGGCCTGGTGGATGGTGCCCTGCACTGCTGGTGGGTGGGGGTGCTGGGAGACCTGAGTGGGGGCCTGGTGGAGGGTGCCCCTGGATGCTGGGGGGTGGGGGTGCAGGGGGACATGAGTGGGGGCCTGGTGGAGGGTGCCCTGCACTGCTGGGGGGTGGGGGTGATGGGAGACATGAGTTGGACATGAGTGGGGGCCTGGTGGAGGGTGCCCCTGGATGCTGGGGGTGGGGGTGTAGGGGGACATGAGTGGGGGCCTGGTGGAGGGTGCCCTGCACTGCTGGGGGTGGGGGTGCTGGGAGACATGAGTGGGGGCCTGGTGGAGGGTGCCCTGCACTGCTGATGGGGTGGGGGTGATGGGAGACATGAGGTGGACATGAGTGGGGGCCTGGTGGAGGGTGCACCTGGATGCTGGGGGGTGGGGGTGCAGGGGGACATGAGTGGGGGCCTGGTGGAGGGTGCCCTGCACTGCTGGGGGGTGGGGGTGCTGGGAGACATGAGTGGGGGCCTGGTGGAGGGTGCACTGCACTGCTGGGGGGTGGGGGTGATGGGAGACATGAGTTGGACATGAGTGGGGGCCTGGTGGAGGGTGCCCCTGGATGCTGGGGGGTGGGGCGCAGGGGGACATGAGTGGGGGCCTGGTGGAGGGTGCCCTGCACTGCTGGGGGGTGGGGGTGATGGGAGACATGAGTGGGGGCCTGGTGGAGGGTGCCCCTGGATGCTGGGGGGTGGGGGTGCAGGGGGACATGAGTGGGGGCCTGGTGGAGGGTGCCCCACAGTGCTGGGGGGTGGGGGTGCTGGGAGACATGAGTGGGGGCCTGGTGGAGGGTGCCCCCGGATGCTGGGGGGTGGGGGGGCTGGGTGACATGAGTGGGGGCCTGGAAGGGGGTGCCCTGCACTGCTGGGGGTTGGGGGTGCTGGGAGACATGAGTGGGGGCCTGGTGGAGGGTGCCCCTGGATGCTGGGGGGTGGGGGTGCTGGGAGACATGAGTTGGACATGAGTGGGGGCCTGGTGGAGGGTGCCCCTGGATGCTGGGGGTGGGGGTGATGGGAGACATGAGTGGGGGCCTGGTGGAGGGTGCCCCTGGATGCTGGGGGGTGGGGATGCTGGGAGACATGAGTGGGGGCCTGGAAGGGGGTGCCCTGCACTGCTGGGGGTTGGGGTGCTGGGAGACATGAGTGGGGGCCTGGTGGAGGGTGCCCTGCACAGTGCTGGGGGGTGGGGGTGCTGGGAGACATGAGTGGGGGCCTGGAAGGGGGTGCCCTGCACTGCTGGGGGTTGGGGGTGCTGGGAGACATGAGTGGGGGCCTGGTGGAGGGTGCCCCTGGATGCTGGGGGGTGGGGTGCTGGGAGACATGAGTTGGACATGAGTGGGGGCCTGGTGGAGGGTGCCCCTGGATGCTGGGGGTGGGGGTGATGGGAGACATGAGTGGGGGCCTGGTGGAGGGTGCCCCTGGATGCTGGGGGGTGGGGATGCTGGGAGACATGAGTGGGGCCTGGTGGAGGGTGCCCTGCACTGCTGGGGGGTGGGGGGTGCTGGAGAAATGAGTTGGACATGAGTGGGGGCCTGGTGGAGGGTGCCCTGCACTGCTTGGGGGTGGGGGTGATGGGAGACATGAGACATGAGTTGGACATGCGTGGGGGTCTGGTGGAGGGTGCCCCTGGATGCTGGGGGGTGGGGGTGCAGGGGGACATGAGTGGGGAACTGGTGGAGAGTGCCCTGAACTGCTGGGGGTGGGGGTGATGGGAGACATGAGTTGGACATGAGTGGGGGCCTGGTGGAGGGTGCCCCTGGATGCTGGGGGGTGGGGGTGCAGGGGGACATGAGTGGGGGCCTGGTGGAGGGTGCCCTGCACTGCTGGGGGGTGGGGGTGATGGGAGACATGAGTGGGGGCCTGGTGGAGGGTGCCACTGGATGCTGGGGGGTGGGGGTGCTGGGAGACATGAGTGGGGGCCTGGTGGAGGGTGCCCTGCACTGCTGGGGGGTGGGGGTGATGGGAGACTTGAGTTGGACATGAGTGGGGGCCTGGTGGAGGGTGCTCCTGGATGCTGGGGGGTGGGGTGAGGGGGACATGAGTGGGGGCCTGGTGGAGGGTGCCCTGCACTGCTGGGGGGTGGGGGTGATGGGAGACATGAGTGGGGGGCCTGGTGAAGGGTGCCCCTGGATGCTGGGGGGTGGGGGTGCATGGGGACATGAGTGGGGGCCTGGTGGAGGGTGCCCTGCACTGCTGGGGGGTGTGAGTGCTGGGAGACATGAGTGGGGGCCTGGTGGAGGGTGCCCTGCACTGCTGGGGGGTGGGGGTGATGGGAGACATGAGTTGGACATGAGTGGGGGCCTGGTGGAGGGTGCCCCTGGATGCTGGGGGGTGGGGGGTGCAGGGGGACATGAGTGGGGGGCCTGGAAGGGGGTGCCCTGCACTGCTGGGGGGTGGGGGTGAATGGAGACATGAGTGGGGGCCTGGTGGAGGGTGCCCCTGGATGTTTGGGGATGGGGGTGCAGGGGGACATGAGTGGGGGCCTGGTGGACGGTGCCCTGCACTGCTGGTGGGTGGGGGTGCTGAGAGACATGAGTGAGGGCCTGGTGGAGGGTGCCCTGCACTGCTGGGGGGTGGGGGTGATAGGAGACATGAGTTGGACATGAGTGGGGGCCTGGTGGAGGGTGCCCCTGGATGCTGGGGGGTGGGGTGTAGGGGGACATGAGTGGGGGCCTGGTGGAGGGTGCCCTGCACTGCTGGGGGGTGGGGGTGCTGGGAGACATGAGTGGGGCCTGGTGGAGGGTGCCCTGCACTGCTGATGGGGTGGGGGCGATGGGAGACATGAGTTGGACATGAGTGGGGGCCTGGTGGAGGGTGCCCCTGGATGCTGGGGGGTGGGGGTGCAGGGGGACATGAGTGGGGGCCTGGTGGAGGGTGCGCTGCACTCCTGGGGGGTGGGGGTGCTGGGAGACATGAGTGGGGGCCTGGTGGAGGGTGCCCTGCACTGCTGGGGGGTGGGGGTGATGGGAGACATGCGTTGGACATGAGTGGGGGCCTGGTGGAGGGTGCCCCTGGATGCTGGGGGGTGGGGGCGCAGGGGGACATGAGTGGGGCCTGGTGGAGGGTGCCCTGCACTGCTGGGGGGTGGGGGTGATGGGAGACATGAGTGGGGGCCTGGTGGAGGGTGCCCCTGGATGCTGGGGGGGTGGGGGTGCAGGGGGACATGAGTGGGGGCCTGGTGGAGGGTGCCCCACAGTGCTGGGGGGTGGGGGTGCTGGGAGACATGAGTGGGGGCCTGGTGGAGGGTGCCCCTGGATGCTGGGGGGTGGGGGTGCTGGGAGACATGAGTGGGGGCCTGGTGGAGGGTGCCCTGCACAGTGCTGGGGGTGGGGGTGCTGGGAGACATGAGTGGGGGCCTGGTGGAGGGCGCCCTGCACTACTGGGGGGTGGGGGTGATGGGAGACATGAGTTGGACATGAGTGGGGCCTGGTGGAGGGTGCCCCTGGATGCTGGGGGGAGGGGGTGCAGGGGGACATGAGTGGGGGCCTGGTGGAGGGTGTCCTTCACTGCTGGGGGTTGGGGGTGATGGGAGACATGAGTGGGGGCCTGGTGGAGGGTGCCCCTGGATGCTGGGGGGTGGGGGTGCAGGGGGACATGAGTGGGGGCCTGGTGGAGGGTGCCCTGCACTGCTGGGGGGTGGGGGTGCTGGGAGACATGAGTGGAGGCCTGGTGGAGGGTGCCCTGCACTGCTGGGGGGCGGGGGTGATCGGAGACATGAGTTGGACATGAGTGGGGGCCTGGTGGAGGGGGCCCCTGGATGCTGGGGGGTGGGGGTGCAGGGGGACATGAGTGGGGGGCCTGGTGGAGGGTGCCCTGCACTGCTGGGGGGTGTGGGAGATGGGAGACATGAGTGGGGGCCTGGTGGAGGGTGCCCTGCACAGCTGGGGGGTGGGCGTGATGGGAGACATGAGTTAGACATGAGTGGGGGCCTGGTGGAGGGTGCCCCTGGATGCTGGTGGGTGGGGGTGCAGGGGGACATGAGTGGGGGCCTGGTAGAGGGTGCCCTGCACTGCTGGGGGTGGGGATGATGGGAGACATGAGTGGGGCCTGGTGGAGGGTGCCCCTGGATGGTGGGGGGTGGGGGTGCAGGGGGACATGAGTGGGGGCCTGGTGGAGGGTGCCCTGCACTGCTGGGGGTTGGGGTGCTGGGAGACATGAGTGCGGGCCTGGTGGAGGGTGCCCTGCACTGCTGGGGGGGTGGGGGTGATGGGAGACATGAGTTGGACATGAGTGGGGGCCTGGTGGAGGGTGCCCCTGGATGCTGGGGGGTGGGGGTGCAGGGGGACATGAGTGGGGGCCTGGTGGAGGGTGCCATGCACTGCTGGGGGGTGGGGGTGATGGGAGACATGAGTGGGGGCCTGGTGGAGGGTGCCCCTGGATGCTGGGGGGTCGGGGTGCTGGGAGACATGAGTGGAGGCCTGGTGGAGGGTGCCCCACAGTGCTGGGGGGGTGGGGGTGCTGGGAGACATGAGTGGGGGCCTGGTGGAGGGTGCCCCTGGATGCTGGGGGGTGGGGGTGCTGGGAGAAATGAGTGGGGGCCTGGTGGAGGGTGCCCCAAGTGTTGGGGGGTGGGGGTCATGGGAGACATGAGTGGGGGTCTGGTGGAGGGTGCCCCTGGATGCTGGGGGGTGGGAGTGCAGGGGGACATGAGTGGGACATGAGTGGGGGCCTGCTGGCAGGTGCCCCACAGTGCTGGGGGGTGGGGGTGCTGGGAGACATGAGTGGGGGCCTGGTGGAGGGTGCCCCTGACTGGTGGGGGGTGGGGGTGCAGGGAGACATGAGTTGGACATGAGTAGAGGCCTGCTGGCAGGTGCCCCACAGTGTTGGGGGTGGGGGTGCTGGGAGACATGAGTGGGGGCCTGGTGGAGGGTGCCCCACAGTGTTGGGGGGTGGGGGTCATGGGAGACATGAGTGGGGGCCTGGTGGAGGGTGCCCCTGGATGCTGGGTGGTGGGAGTGCAGGGGGACATGAGTGGGACATGAGTTGGGGCCTGCTGGCAGGTGCCCCACAGTGCTGGGGGGTGGGGGTGCTGGGAGACATGAGTGGGGGCCTGTTGGAGGGTGCCCCTGACTGGTGGGGGGTGGGGGTGCAGGGAGACATGAGTGGGGGCCTGGTGGAGGGTGCCCCACAGTGCTGGGAGGTGGGGGTGCTGGGAGACATGAGTGGGGGCCTGGTGGAGGGTGCCCCACAGTGCTGGGGGGTGGGGGTGCTGGGAGACATGAGTGGGGGCCTGGTGGAGGGTGCCCCACAGTGCTGGGGGGTGGGGGTTCTGGGAGACATGAGTGGGGGCCTGGTGGAGGGTGCCCCACGGTGCTGGGGGGTGGGGGTGCTGGAGACATGACTGGGGTCCTGGTGGAGGGTGCCCCACATTGCTTGGGGCTGGGGGTGCTAGGAGACATGAGTGGGGCCTGGTGGAGGGTGCCCCACAGTGCTGGCGGGTGGGGGTGCTGGGAGACATGAGTTGGACATGAGTGGGGTCCTGGTGGAGGGTGTCCCTGGATGCTGGGGGGTGGGGGTGATGGGAGACATGAGTGGGGGCCTGGTGGAGGGTGCCCCTGGATGCTGGGGGGTGGGGGTGCTGGGAGAGATGAGTGGGGGCCTGGCGGAGGGTGCCCTGCACTGCTGGGGGGTGGGGGTGCTGGGAGACAAGAGTTGGACATGAGTGGGGGCCTGTTGGAGGGTGCCCCTGGATGCTGGGGGGTGGGGGTGCAGGGCGACATGAGTGGGGGCCTGGTGGAGGGTGCCCTGCACTGCTGGGGGGTGGGGGTGCTGGGAGACATGAGTGGGGGCCTGGTGGAGGGTGCCCTGCACTGCTGGGGGGTGGGGGTGATGGGAGACATGAGTTGGACATGAGTGGGGGCCTGGTGGAGGGTGCCCCTGGATCCCGGGGGGTGGGGGTGCAGGGGGACATGAGTGGGGGCCTGGTGGAGGGTGCCCTGCACTGCTGGGGGGTGGGGGTGATGGGAGACATGAGTGGGGGCCTGGTGGAGGGTGACCCTGGATGCTGGGAGGTGGGGGTGCAGGGAGACATGAGTGGGGGCCTGGTGGAGGGTGCCCTGCACTGCTGGGGGGTGGGGGTGCTGGGAGACATGAGTTGGACATGAGTGGGGGCTCTGGTGGAGGGTGCCCCTGGATGCTGGGGGGTGGGGGTGCAGGGGGACATGAGTGGGGGCCTGGTGGAGGGTGCCCGCACTGCTGGGGGGTGGGGGTGATGGGAGACATGAGTGGGGGCCTGGTGGAGGGTGCCCCTGGATGCTGGGGGTGGGGGCGCAGGGGGACATGAGTGGGGGCCTGGTGGAGGTTGCCCTGCACTGCTGGGGGATGGGGGTGATGGGAGACATGAGTTGGACATGAGTGGGGGCCTGGTGGAGGGTGCTCTGCACTGCTGGGGGGTGGGGGTGCTGGGAGAAATGAGTTGGACATGAGTGGGGGCCTGGTGGAGGGTGCCCTGCACTGCTTGGGGGTGGGGGTGATGGGAGACATGAGTTGGACATGCGTGGGGGCCTGGTGGAGGGTGCCCCTGGATGCTGGGGGGTGGGGGTGCAGGGGGACATGAGTGGGGGCCTGGTGGAGGGTGCCCCTGGATGCTGGGGGGTGGGGGTGCAGGGGGACATGAGTGGGGGCCTGGTGGACGGTGCCCTGCACTGCTGGGGGGTGGGGGTGATGGGAGACATGAGTTGGACATGAGTTGGGGCCTGGTGGAGGGTGCCCCTGGATGCTGGGGGGTGGGGGTGTAGGGGGACATGAGTGGGGGCCTGGTGGAAGGTGCCCTGCACTGCTGGGGGGTGGGGGTGCTGGGAGACATGAGTGGGGGCCTGGTGGAGGGTGCCCTGCACTGCTGATGGGGTGGGGGTGATGGGAGACATGAGGTGGACATGAGTGGGGGCCTGGTGGAGGGTGCACCTGGATGCTGGGGGGTGGGGGTGCAGGGGGACATGAGTGGGGGCCTGGTGGAGGGTGCCCTGCACTGCTGGGGGGGTGGGGGGGTGGGAGACATGAGTGGGGGCCTGGTGGAGGGTGCCCTGCACTGCTGGGGGGTGGGGGTGATGGGAGACATGAGTTGGACATGAGTCGGGGCCTGGTGGAGGGTGCCCCTGGATGCTGGGGGGTGGGGGCGCAGGGGGACATGAGTGGGGGCCTGGTGGAGGGTGCCCTGCACTGCTGGGGGGTGGGGGTGATGGGAGACATGAGTGGGGGCCTGGTGGAGGGTGCCCCTGGATGCTGGGGGGTGGGGGTGCAGGGGGACATGAGTGGGGGCCTGGTGGAGGGTGCCCCACGGTGCTGGGGGGTGGGGGTGCTGGAGACATGACTGGGGTCCTGGTGGAGGGTGCCCCACATTGCTGGGGGGTGGGGGTGCTAGGAGACATGAGTGGGGCCTGGTGGAGGGTGCCCCACAGTGCTGGCGGGTGGGGGTGCTGGGAGACATGAGTTGGACATGAGTGGGGTCCTGGTGGAGGGTGTCCCTGGATGCTGGGGGGTGGGGGTGATGGGAGACATGAGTGGGGGCCTGGTGGAGGGTGCCCCTGGATGCTGGGGGGTGGGGGTGCTGGGAGAGATGAGTGGGGGCCTGGCGGAGGGTGCCCTGCACTGCTGGTGGGTGGGGGTGCTGGGAGACAAGAGTTGGACATGAGTGGGGGCCTGTTGGAGGGTGCCCCTGGATGCTGGGGGGTGGGGGTGCAGGGCAACATGAGTGGGGGCCTGGTGGAGGGTGCCCTGCACTGCTGGGGGGTGGGGGTGCTGGGAGACATGAGTGGGGGCCTGGTGGAGGGTGCCCTGCACTGCTGGGGGGTGGGGGTGATGGGAGACATGAGTTGGACATGAGTGGGGGCCTGGTGGAGGGTGCCCCTGGATCCCGGGGGGTGGGGGTGCAGGGGGACATGAGTGGGGGCCTGGTGGAGGGTGCCCTGCACTGCTGGGGGGTGGGGGTGATGGGAGACATGAGTGGGGGCCTGGTGGAGGGTGACCCTGGATGCTGGGAGGTGGGGGTGCAGGGAGACATGAGTGGGGGCCTGGTGGAGGGTGCCCTGCACTGCTGGGGGGTGGGGGTGCTGGGAGACATGAGTTGGACATGAGTGGGGGCTCTGGTGGAGGGTGCCCCTGGATGCTGGGGGGTGGGGGTGCAGGGGGACATGAGTGGGGGCCTGGTGGAGGGTGCCCGCACTGCTGGGGGGTGGGGGTGATGGGAGACATGAGTGGGGGCCTGGTGGAGGGTGCCCCTGGATGCTGGGGGTGGGGGCGCAGGGGGACATGAGTGGGGGCCTGGTGGAGGTTGCCCTGCACTGCTGGGGGATGGGGGTGATGGGAGACATGAGTTGGACATGAGTGGGGGCCTGGTGGAGGGTGCTCTGCACTGCTGGGGGGTGGGGGTGCTGGGAGAAATGAGTTGGACATGAGTGGGGGCCTGGTGGAGGGTGCCCTGCACTGCTTGGGGGTGGGGGTGATGGGAGACATGAGTTGGACATGCGTGGGGGCCTGGTGGAGGGTGCCCCTGGATGCTGGGGGGTGGGGGTGCAGGGGGACATGAGTGGGGGCCTGGTGGAGGGTGCCCCTGGATGCTGGGGGGTGGGGGTGCAGGGGGACATGAGTGGGGGCCTGGTGGACGGTGCCCTGCACTGCTGGGGGGTGGGGGTGATGGGAGACATGAGTTGGACATGAGTTGGGGCCTGGTGGAGGGTGCCCCTGGATGCTGGGGGGTGGGGGTGTAGGGGGACATGAGTGGGGGCCTGGTGGAAGGTGCCCTGCACTGCTGGGGGGTGGGGGTGCTGGGAGACATGAGTGGGGGCCTGGTGGAGGGTGCCCTGCACTGCTGATGGGGTGGGGGTGATGGGAGACATGAGGTGGACATGAGTGGGGGCCTGGTGGAGGGTGCACCTGGATGCTGGGGGGTGGGGGTGCAGGGGGACATGAGTGGGGGCCTGGTGGAGGGTGCCCTGCACTGCTGGGGGGGTGGGGGGGTGGGAGACATGAGTGGGGGCCTGGTGGAGGGTGCCCTGCACTGCTGGGGGGTGGGGGTGATGGGAGACATGAGTTGGACATGAGTCGGGGCCTGGTGGAGGGTGCCCCTGGATGCTGGGGGGTGGGGGCGCAGGGGGACATGAGTGGGGGCCTGGTGGAGGGTGCCCTGCACTGCTGGGGGGTGGGGGTGATGGGAGACATGAGTGGGGGCCTGGTGGAGGGTGCCCCTGGATGCTGGGGGGTGGGGGTGTAGGGGGACATGAGTGGGGGCCTGGTGGAAGGTGCCCTGCACTGCTGGGGGGTGGGGGTGCTGGGAGACATGAGTGGGGGCCTGGTGGAGGGTGCCCTGCACTGCTGATGGGGTGGGGGTGATGGGAGACATGAGGTGGACATGAGTGGGGGCCTGGTGGAGGGTGCACCTGGATGCTGGGGGGTGGGGGTGCAGGGGGACATGAGTGGGGGCCTGGTGGAGGGTGCCCTGCACTGCTGGGGGGGTGGGGGGGGTGGGAGACATGAGTGGGGGCCTGGTGGAGGGTGCCCTGCACTGCTGGGGGGTGGGGGTGATGGGAGACATGAGTTGGACATGAGTCGGGGCCTGGTGGAGGGTGCCCCTGGATGCTGGGGGGTGGGGGCGCAGGGGGACATGAGTGGGGGCCTGGTGGAGGGTGCCCTGCACTGCTGGGGGGTGGGGGTGATGGGAGACATGAGTGGGGGCCTGGTGGAGGGTGCCCCTGGATGCTGGGGGGTGGGGGTGCAGGGGGACATGAGTGGGGGCCTGGTGGAGGGTGCCCCACAGTGCTGGGGGGTGGGGGTGCTGGGAGACATGAGTGGGGGCCTGGTGGAGGGTGCCCCCGGATGCTGGGGGGTGGGGGTGCTGGGTGACATGAGTGGGGGCCTGGTGGAGGGTGCCCTGCACAGTGCTGGGGGGTGGGGGTGCTGGGAGACATGAGTGGGGGCCTGGAAGGGGGTGCCCTGCACTGCTGGGGGTTGGGGGTGATGGGAGACATGAGTGGGGGCCTGGTGGAGGGTGCCCCTGGATGCTGGGGGATGGGGGTGCAGGGGGACATGAGTGGGGGCCTGGTGGACGGTGCCCTGCACTGCTGGTGGGTGGGGGTGCTGGGAGACATGAGTGAGGGCCTGGTGGAGGGTGCCCTGCACTGCTGGGGGGTGGGGGTGATGGGAGACATGAGTTGGACATGAGTGGGGGCCTGGTGGAGGGTGACCCTGGATGCTGGGGGGTGGGGGTGCAGGGGGACATGAGTGGGGGCCTGGTGGAGGGTGCCCTGCACTGCTGGGGGGTGTGGGAGATGGGAGACATGAGTGGGTCCTGGTGGAGGGTGCCCTGCACTGCTTGGGGGTGGGGGTGATGGGAGACATGAGTTGGACATGCGTGGGGGCCTGGTGGAGGGTGCCCCTGGATGCTGGGGGGTGGGGGTGCAGGGGGACATGAGTGGGGGCCTGGTGGAGGGTGCCCCTGGATGCTGGGGGGTGGGGGTGCAGGGGGACATGAGTGGGGGCCTGGTGGACGGTGCCCTGCACTGCTGGGGGGTGGGGGTGATGGGAGACATGAGTTGGACATGAGTTGGGGCCTGGTGGAGGGTGCCCCTGGATGCTGGGGGGTGGGGGTGTAGGGGGACATGAGTGGGGGCCTGGTGGAAGGTGCCCTGCACTGCTGGGGGGTGGGGGTGCTGGGAGACATGAGTGGGGGCCTGGTGGAGGGTGCCCTGCACTGCTGATGGGGTGGGGGTGATGGGAGACATGAGGTGGACATGAGTGGGGGCCTGGTGGAGGGTGCACCTGGATGCTGGGGGGTGGGGGTGCAGGGGGACATGAGTGGGGGCCTGGTGGAGGGTGCCCTGCACTGCTGGGGGGGTGGGGGGGGTGGGAGACATGAGTGGGGGCCTGGTGGAGGGTGCCCTGCACTGCTGGGGGGTGGGGGTGATGGGAGACATGAGTTGGACATGAGTCGGGGCCTGGTGGAGGGTGCCCCTGGATGCTGGGGGGTGGGGGCGCAGGGGGACATGAGTGGGGGCCTGGTGGAGGGTGCCCTGCACTGCTGGGGGGTGGGGTGATGGGAGACATGAGTGGGGGCCTGGTGGAGGGTGCCCCTGGATGCTGGGGGGTGGGGGTGCAGGGGGACATGAGTGGGGGCCTGGTGGAGGGTGCCCCACAGTGCTGGGGGGTGGGGGTGCTGGGAGACATGAGTGGGGGCCTGGTGGAGGGTGCCCCCGGATGCTGGGGGGTGGGGGTGCTGGGTGACATGAGTGGGGGCCTGGTGGAGGGTGCCCTGCACAGTGCTGGGGGGTGGGGGTGCTGGGAGACATGAGTGGGGGCCTGGAAGGGGGTGCCCTGCACTGCTGGGGGTTGGGGGTGATGGGAGACATGAGTGGGGGCCTGGTGGAGGGTGCCCCTGGATGCTGGGGGATGGGGGTGCAGGGGGACATGAGTGGGGGCCTGGTGGACGGTGCCCTGCACTGCTGGTGGGTGGGGGTGCTGGGAGACATGAGTGAGGGCCTGGTGGAGGGTGCCCTGCACTGCTGGGGGGTGGGGGTGATGGGAGACATGAGTTGGACATGAGTGGGGGCCTGGTGGAGGGTGACCCTGGATGCTGGGGGGTGGGGGTGCAGGGGGACATGAGTGGGGGCCTGGTGGAGGGTGCCCTGCACTGCTGGGGGGTGTGGGAGATGGGAGACATGAGTGGGTCCTGGTGGAGGGTGCCCTGCACAGCTGGGGGGTGGGCGTGATGGGAGACATGAGTTGGACATGAGTGGGGGCCTGGTGGAGGGTGCCCCTGGATGCTGGGGGGTGGGGTGCAGGGGGACATGAGTGGGGGCCTGGTGGAGGGTGCCCTGCACTGCTGGGGGTTGGGGGTGCTGGGAGACATGAGTGGGGGCCTGGTGGAGGGTACCCTGCACTGCTGGGGGGTGGGGGTGATGGGAGACATGAGTTGGACATGAGTGGGGGCCTGGTGGAGGGTGCCCCTGGATGCTGGGGGGTGGGGGTGCTGGGAGACATGAGTTGGACATGAGTGGGGGCCTGGTGGAGGGTGCCCCTGGATGCTGGGGGGTGGGGGTGATGGGAGACATGAGTGGGGGCCTGGTGGAGGGTGCCCCTGGATGCTGGGGGGTGGGGATGCTGGGAGACTTGAGTGGGGGCCTGGTGGAGGGTGCCCTGCACTGCTGGGGGGTGGGGTCCTGGGAGAAATGAGTTGGACATGAGTGGGGGCCTGGTGGAGGGTGCCCTGCACTGCTTGGGGTGGGGGTGATGGGAGACATGAGTTGGACATGCGTGGGGGTCTGGTGGAGGGTGCCCCTGGATGCTGGGGGGTGGGGGTGCAGGGGGACATGAGTGGGGGACTGGTGGAGAGTGCCCTGAACTGCTGGGGGGTGGGGGTGCTAGGAGACATGAGTGGGGGCCTGGTGGAGGGTGCCCTGCACTGCTGGGGGGTGGGGGTGATGGGAGACATGAGTTGGACATGAGTGGGGACCTGGTGGAGGGTGCCCCTGGATGCTGGGGGGTGGGGGTGCAGGGGGACATGAGTGGGGGGCCTGGTGGAGGGTGCCCTGCACTGCTGGGGGGTGGGGGTGATGGGAGACATGAGTGTGGGCCTGGTGGAGGGTGCCACTGGATGCTGGGGGGTGGGGGTGCTGGGAGACATGAGTGGGGGCCTGGTGGAGGGTGCCCTGCACTGCTGGGGGGTGGGGGTGATGGGAGACATGAGTTGGACATGAGTGGGGGCCTGGTGGAGGGTGCTCCTGGATGCTGGGGGGTGGGGGTGAGGGGGACATGAGTGGGGGCCTGGTGGAGGGTGCCCTGCACTGCTGGGGGGTGGTGGTGATGGGAGACATGAGTGGGGGCCTGGTGAAGGGTGCCCCTGGATGCTGGGGGGTGGGGGTGCAGGGGGACATGAGTGGGGGCCTGGTGGAGGGTGCCCTGCACTGCTGGGGGTGTGGGTGCTGGGAGACATGAGTGGGGGCCTGGTGGAGGGTGCCCTGCACTGCTGGGGGGTGGGGGTGATGGGAGACATGAGTTGGACATGAGTGGGGGCCTGGTGGAGGGTGCCCCTGGATGCTGGGGGGTGGGGGTGCAGGGGGACATGAGTGGGGGCCTGGAAGGGGGTGCCCTGCACTGCTGGGGGGTGGGGGTGAATGGAGACATGAGTGGGGGCCTGGTGGAGGGTGCCCCTGGATGCTGGGGGATGGGGGTGCAGGGGGACATGAGTGGGGGCCTGGTGGACGGTGCCCTGCACTGCTGGTGGGTGGGGGTGCTGGGAGACATGAGTGAGGGCCTGGTGGAGGGTGCCCTGCACTGCTGGGGGGTGGGGGTGATAGGAGACATGAGTTGGACATGAGTGGGGGCCTGGTGGAGGGTGCCCCTGGATGCTGGGGGGTGGGGTGTAGGGGGACATGAGTGGGGGCCTGGTGGAGGGTGCCCTGCACTGCTGGGGGGTGGGGGTGCTGGGAGACATGAGTGGGGGCCTGGTGGAGGGTGCCCTGCACTGCTGATGGGGTGGGGGTGATGGGAGACATGAGTTGGACATGAGTGGGGGTCTGGTGGAGGGTGCCCCTGGATGCTGGGGGGTGGGGGTGCAGGGGGACATGAGTGGGGGCCTGGTGGAGGGTGCGCTGCACTGCTGGGGGGTGGGGGTGCTGGGAGACATGAGTGGGGGCCTGGTGGAGGGTGCCCTGCACTGCTGGGGGGTGGGGGTGATGGGAGACATGAGTGGGGGCCTGGTGGAGGGTGCCCCTGGATGCTGGGGGGTGGGGGTGCAGGGGGACATGAGTGGGGGCCTGGTGGAGGGTGCCCCACAGTGCTAGGGGGTGGGGGTGCTGGGAGACATGAGTGGGGGCCTGGTGGAGGGTGCCCCTGGATGCTGGGGGATGGGGGTGCTGGGAGACATGAGTGGGGGCCTGGTGGAGGGTGCCCTGCACAGTGCTTGGGGTGGGGGTGCTGGGAGACATGAGTGGGGGCCTGGTGGAGGGCGCCCTGCACTGCTGGGGGGTGGGGGTGATGGGAGACATGAGTTGGACATGAGTGGGGGCCTGGTGGAGGGTGCCCCTGGATGCTGGGGGGTGGGGGTGCAGGGGGACATGAGTGGGGGCCTGGTGGAGGGTGTCCTGCACTGCTGGGGGTTGGGGGTGATGGGAGACATGAGTGGGGGCCTGGTGGAGGGTGCCCCTGGATGCTGGGGGGTGGGGGTGCAGGGGGACATGAGTGGGGGCCTGGTGGAGGGTGCCCTGCACTGCTGGGGGGTGGGGGTGCTGGGAGACATGAGTGGAGGCCTGGTGGAGGGTGCCCTGCACTGCTGGGGGGTGGGGGTGATCGGAGACATGAGTTGGACATGAGTGGGGGCCTGGTGGAGGGTGCCCCTGGATGCTGGGGGGTGGGGGTGCAGGGGGACATGAGTGGGGGCCTGGTGGAGGGTGCCCTGCACTGCTGGGGGGTGTGGGAGATGGGAGACATGAGTGGGGGCCTGGTGGAGGGTGCCCTGCACAGCTGGGGGGTGGGCGTGATGGGAGACATGAGTTGGACATGAGTGGGGGCCTGGTGGAGGGTGCCCCTGGATTCTGGGGGGTGGGGGTGCAGGGGGACATGAGTGGGGGCTTGGTGGAGGGTGCCCTGCACTGCTGGGGGTGGGGGTGATGGGAGACATGAGGGGGGCCTGGTGGAGGGTGCCCCTGGATGCTGGGGGGTGGGGGTGCAGGGGGACATGAGTGGGGGCCTTGTGGAGGGTGCCATGCACTGCTGGGGGGTGGGGGTGATGGGAGACATGAGTGGGGGCCTGGTGGAGGGTGCCCCTGGATGCTGGGGGGGTGGGGGTGCTGGGAGACATGAGTGGAGGCCTGGTGGAGGGTGCCCCACAGTGCTGGGGGGGTGGGGGTGCTGGGAGACATGAGTGGGGGCCTGGTGGAGGGTGCCCCTGGATGCTGGGGGGTGTGGGTGCTGGGAGACATGAGTGGGGGCCTGGTGGAGGGTGCCCCACAGTGTTGGGGGGTGGGGGTCATGGGAGACATGAGTGGGGGCCTGGTGGAGGGTGCCCCTGGATGCTGGGGGGTGGGAGTGCAGGGGGACATGAGTGGGACATGAGTGGGGGCCTGCTGGCAGGTGCCCCACAGTGCTGGGGGGTGGGGGTGCTGGGAGACATGAGTGGGGGCCTGGTGGAGGGTGCCCTGCACTGCTTGGTGTGGGGGTGATGGGAGACATGAGTTGGACATGCGTGGGGGTCTGGTGGAGGGTGCCCCTGGATGCTGGGGGGTGGGGGTGCAGGGGGACATGAGTGGGGGACTGGTGGAGAGTGCCCTGAACTGCTGGGGGGTGGGGGTGCTAGGAGACATGAGTGGGGGCCTGGTGGAGGGTGCCCTGCACTGCTGGGGGGTGGGGGTGATGGGGAGACATGAGTTGGACATGAGTGGGGACCTGGTGGAGGGTGCCCCTGGATGCTGGGGGGTGGGGGTGCAGGGGGACATGAGTGGGGGGCCTGGTGGAGGGTGCCCTGCACTGCTGGGGGGTGGGGGTGATGGGAGACATGAGTGTGGGCCTGTTGGAGGGTGCCACTGGATGCTGGGGGGTGGGGGTGCTGGGAGACATGAGTGGGGGCCTGGTGGAGGGTGCCCTGCACTGCTGGGGGGTGGGGGTGATGGGAGACATGAGTTGGACATGAGTGGGGGCCTGGTGGAGGGTGCTCCTGGATGCTGGGGGGTGGGGGTGAGGGGGACATGAGTGGGGGCCTGGTGGAGGGTGCCCTGCACTGCTGGGGGGTGGGGGTGATGGGAGACATGAGTGGGGGCCTGGTGAAGGGTGCCCCTGGATGCTGGGGGGTGGGGGTGCAGGGGGACATGAGTGGGGGCCTGGTGGAGGGTGCCCTGCACTGCTGGGGGTGTGGGTGCTGGGAGACATGAGTGGGGGCCTGGTGGAGGGTGCCCTGCACTGCTGGGGGGTGGGGGTGATGGGAGACATGAGTTGGACATGAGTGGGGGCCTGGTGGAGGGTGCCCCTGGATGCTGGGGGGTGGGGGTGCAGGGGGACATGAGTGGGGGCCTGGAAGGGGGTGCCCTGCACTGCTGGGGGGTGGGGGTGAATGGAGACATGAGTGGGGGCCTGGTGGAGGGTGCCCCTGGATGCTGGGGGATGGGGGTGCAGGGGGACATGAGTGGGGGCCTGGTGGACGGTGCCCTGCACTGCTGGTGGGTGGGGGTGCTGGGAGACATGAGTGAGGGCCTGGTGGAGGGTGCCCTGCACTGCTGGGGGGTGGGGGTGATAGGAGACATGAGTTGGACATGAGTGGGGGCCTGGTGGAGGGTGCCCCTGGATGCTGGGGGGTGGGGTGTAGGGGGACATGAGTGGGGGCCTGGTGGAGGGTGCCCTGCACTGCTGGGGGGTGGGGGTGCTGGGAGACATGAGTGGGGGCCTGGTGGAGGGTGCCCTGCACTGCTGATGGGGTGGGGGTGATGGGAGACATGAGTTGGACATGAGTGGGGGCCTGGTGGAGGGTGCCCCTGGATGCTGGGGGGTGGGGGTGCAGGGGGACATGAGTGGGGGCCTGGTGGAGGGTGCGCTGCACTGCTGGGGGGTGGGGGTGCTGGGAGACATGAGTGGGGGCCTGGTGGAGGGTGCCCTGCACTGCTGGGGGGTGGGGGTGATGGGAGACATGCGTTGGACATGAGTGGGGGCCTGGTGGAGGGTGCCCCTGGATGCTGGGGGGTGGGGGCGCAGGGGGACATGAGTGGGGGCCTGGTGGAGGGTGCCCTGCACTGCTGGGGGGTGGGGGTGATGGGAGACATGAGTGGGGGCCTGGTGGAGGGTGCCCCTGGATGCTGGGGGGTGGGGGTGCAGGGGGACATGAGTGGGGGCCTGGTGGAGGGTGCCCCACAGTGCTAGGGGGTGGGGGTGCTGGGAGACATGAGTGGGGGCCTGGTGGAGGGTGCCCCTGGATGCTGGGGGATGGGGGTGCTGGGAGACATGAGTGGGGGCCTGGTGGAGGGTGCCCTGCACAGTGCTTGGGGTGGGGGTGCTGGGAGACATGAGTGGGGGCCTGGTGGAGGGCGCCCTGCACTGCTGGGGGGTGGGGGTGATGGGAGACATGAGTTGGACATGAGTGGGGGCCTGGTGGAGGGTGCCCCTGGATGCTGGGTGGTGGGGGTGCAGGGGGACATGAGTGGGGGCCTGGTGGAGGGTGTCCTGCACTGCTGGGGGTTGGGGGTGATGGGAGACATGAGTGGGGGCCTGGTGGAGGGTGCCCCTGGATGCTGGGGGGTGGGGGTGCAGGGGGACATGAGTGGGGGCCTGGTGGAGGGTGCCCTGCACTGCTGGGGGGTGGGGGTGCTGGGAGACATGAGTGGAGGCCTGGTGGAGGGTGCCCTGCACTGCTAGGGGGTGGGGGTGATCGGAGACATGAGTTGGACATGAGTGGGGGCCTGGTGGAGGGTGCCCCTGGATGCTGGGGGGTGGGGGTGCAGGGGGACATGAGTGGGGGCCTGGTGGAGGGTGCCCTGCACTGCTGGGGGGTGTGGGAGATGGGAGACATGAGTGGGGGCCTGGTGGAGGGTGCCCTGCACAGCTGGGGGGTGGGCGTGATGGGAGACATGAGTTGGACATGAGTGGGGGCCTGGTGGAGGGTGCCCCTGGATTCTGGGGGTGGGGGTGCAGGGGGACATGAGTGGGGGCTTGGTGGAGGGTGCCCTGCACTGCTGGGGGTGGGGGTGATGGGAGACATGAGGGGGGCCTGGTGGAGGGTGCCCCTGGATGCTGGGGGGTGGGGGTGCAGGGGGACATGAGTGGGGGCCTGGTGGAGGGTGCCATGCACTGCTGGGGGGTGGGGGTGATGGGAGACATGAGTGGGGGCCTGGTGGAGGGTGCCCCTGGATGCTGGGGGGGTGGGGGTGCTGGGAGACATGAGTGGAGGCCTGGTGGAGGGTGCCCCACAGTGCTGGGGGGGTGGGGGTGCTGGGAGACATGAGTGGGGGCCTGGTGGAGGGTGCCCCTGGATGCTGGGGGGTGTGGGTGCTGGGAGACATGAGTGGGGGCCTGGTGGAGGGTGCCCCACAGTGTTGGGGGGTGGGGGTCATGGGAGACATGAGTGGGGGCCTGGTGGAGGGTGCCCCTGGATGCTGGGGGGTGGGAGTGCAGGGGGACATGAGTGGGACATGAGTGGGGGCCTGCTGGCAGGTGCCCCACAGTGCTGGGGGGTGGGGGTGCTGGGAGACATGAGTGGGGGCCTGGTGGAGGGTGCCCCCGGATGCTGGGGGGTGGGGGTGCTGGGTGACATGAGTGGGGGCCTGGTGGAGGGTGCCCTGCACAGTGCTGGGGGGTGGGGGTGCTGGGAGACATGAGTGGGGGCCTGGAAGGGGGTGCCCTGCACTGCTGGGGGTTGGGGGTGATGGGAGACATGAGTGGGGGCCTGGTGGAGGGTGCCCCTGGATGCTGGGGGATGGGGGTGCAGGGGGACATGAGTGGGGGCCTGGTGGACGGTGCCCTGCACTGCTGGTGGGTGGGGGTGCTGGGAGACATGAGTGAGGGCCTGGTGGAGGGTGCCCTGCACTGCTGGGGGGTGGGGGTGATGGGAGACATGAGTTGGACATGAGTGGGGGCCTGGTGGAGGGTGACCCTGGATGCTGGGGGGTGGGGGTGCAGGGGGACATGAGTGGGGGCCTGGTGGAGGGTGCCCTGCACTGCTGGGGGGTGTGGGAGATGGGAGACATGAGTGGGTCCTGGTGGAGGGTGCCCTGCACTGCTTGGGGGTGGGGGTGATGGGAGACATGAGTTGGACATGCGTGGGGGCCTGGTGGAGGGTGCCCCTGGATGCTGGGGGGTGGGGGTGCAGGGGGACATGAGTGGGGGCCTGGTGGAGGGTGCCCCTGGATGCTGGGGGGTGGGGGTGCAGGGGGACATGAGTGGGGGCCTGGTGGACGGTGCCCTGCACTGCTGGGGGGTGGGGGTGATGGGAGACATGAGTTGGACATGAGTTGGGGCCTGGTGGAGGGTGCCCCTGGATGCTGGGGGGTGGGGGTGTAGGGGGACATGAGTGGGGGCCTGGTGGAAGGTGCCCTGCACTGCTGGGGGGTGGGGGTGCTGGGAGACATGAGTGGGGGCCTGGTGGAGGGTGCCCTGCACTGCTGATGGGGTGGGGGTGATGGGAGACATGAGGTGGACATGAGTGGGGGCCTGGTGGAGGGTGCACCTGGATGCTGGGGGGTGGGGGTGCAGGGGGACATGAGTGGGGGCCTGGTGGAGGGTGCCCTGCACTGCTGGGGGGGTGGGGGGGGTGGGAGACATGAGTGGGGGCCTGGTGGAGGGTGCCCTGCACTGCTGGGGGGTGGGGGTGATGGGAGACATGAGTTGGACATGAGTCGGGGCCTGGTGGAGGGTGCCCCTGGATGCTGGGGGGTGGGGGCGCAGGGGGACATGAGTGGGGGCCTGGTGGAGGGTGCCCTGCACTGCTGGGGGGTGGGGGTGATGGGAGACATGAGTTGGACATGAGTGGGGGCCTGGTGGAGGGTGCCCCTGGATGCTGGGGGGTGGGGGTGCAGGGGGACATGAGTGGGGGCCTGGTGGAGGGTGTCCTGCACTGCTGGGGGTTGGGGGTGATGGGAGACATGAGTGGGGGCCTGGTGGAGGGTGCCCCTGGATGCTGGGGGGTGGGGGTGCAGGGGGACATGAGTGGGGGCCTGGTGGAGGGTGCCCTGCACTGCTGGGGGGTGGGGGTGCTGGGAGACATGAGTGGAGGCCTGGTGGAGGGTGCCCTGCACTGCTGGGGGGTGGGGGTGATCGGAGACATGAGTTGGACATGAGTGGGGGCCTGGTGGAGGGTGCCCCTGGATGCTGGGGGGTGGGGGTGCAGGGGGACATGAGTGGGGGCCTGGTGGAGGGTGCCCTGCACTGCTGGGGGGTGTGGGAGATGGGAGACATGAGTGGGGGCCTGGTGGAGGGTGCCCTGCACAGCTGGGGGGTGGGCGTGATGGGAGACATGAGTTGGACATGAGTGGGGGCCTGGTGGAGGGTGCCCCTGGATTCTGGGGGGTGGGGGTGCAGGGGGACATGAGTGGGGGCTTGGTGGAGGGTGCCCTGCACTGCTGGGGGTGGGGGTGATGGGAGACATGAGGGGGGCCTGGTGGAGGGTGCCCCTGGATGCTGGGGGGTGGGGGTGCAGGGGGACATGAGTGGGGGCCTTGTGGAGGGTGCCATGCACTGCTGGGGGGTGGGGGTGATGGGAGACATGAGTGGGGGCCTGGTGGAGGGTGCCCCTGGATGCTGGGGGGGTGGGGGTGCTGGGAGACATGAGTGGAGGCCTGGTGGAGGGTGCCCCACAGTGCTGGGGGGGTGGGGGTGCTGGGAGACATGAGTGGGGGCCTGGTGGAGGGTGCCCCTGGATGCTGGGGGGTGTGGGTGCTGGGAGACATGAGTGGGGGCCTGGTGGAGGGTGCCCCACAGTGTTGGGGGGTGGGGGTCATGGGAGACATGAGTGGGGGCCTGGTGGAGGGTGCCCCTGGATGCTGGGGGGTGGGAGTGCAGGGGGACATGAGTGGGACATGAGTGGGGGCCTGCTGGCAGGTGCCCCACAGTGCTGGGGGGTGGGGGTGCTGGGAGACATGAGTGGGGGCCTGGTGGAGGGTGCCCTGCACTGCTTGGGGTGGGGGTGATGGGAGACATGAGTTGGACATGCGTGGGGGTCTGGTGGAGGGTGCCCCTGGATGCTGGGGGGTGGGGGTGCAGGGGGACATGAGCGGGGGACTGGTGGAGAGTGCCCTGAACTGCTGGGGGGTGGGGGTGCTAGGAGACATGAGTGGGGGCCTGGTGGAGGGTGCCCTGCACTGCTGGGGGGTGGGGGTGATGGGAGACATGAGTTGGACATGAGTGGGGACCTGGTGGAGGGTGCCCCTGGATGCTGGGGGGTGGGGGTGCAGGGGGACATGAGTGGGGGGCCTGGTGGAGGGTGCCCTGCACTGCTGGGGGGTGGGGGTGATGGGAGACATGAGTGTGGGCCTGTTGGAGGGTGCCACTGGATGCTGGGGGGTGGGGGTGCTGGGAGACATGAGTGGGGGCCTGGTGGAGGGTGCCCTGCACTGCTGGGGGGTGGGGGTGATGGGAGACATGAGTTGGACATGAGTGGGGGCCTGGTGGAGGGTGCTCCTGGATGCTGGGGGGTGGGGGTGAGGGGGACATGAGTGGGGGCCTGGTGGAGGGTGCCCTGCACTGCTGGGGGGTGGGGGTGATGGGAGACATGAGTGGGGGCCTGGTGAAGGGTGCCCCTGGATGCTGGGGGGTGGGGGTGCAGGGGGACATGAGTGGGGGCCTGGTGGAGGGTGCCCTGCACTGCTGGGGGTGTGGGTGCTGGGAGACATGAGTGGGGGCCTGGTGGAGGGTGCCCTGCACTGCTGGGGGGTGGGGGTGATGGGAGACATGAGTTGGACATGAGTGGGGGCCTGGTGGAGGGTGCCCCTGGATGCTGGGGGGTGGGGGTGCAGGGGGACATGAGTGGGGGCCTGGAAGGGGGTGCCCTGCACTGCTGGGGGGTGGGGGTGAATGGAGACATGAGTGGGGGCCTGGTGGAGGGTGCCCCTGGATGCTGGGGGATGGGGGTGCAGGGGGACATGAGTGGGGGCCTGGTGGACGGTGCCCTGCACTGCTGGTGGGTGGGGGTGCTGGGAGACATGAGTGAGGGCCTGGTGGAGGGTGCCCTGCACTGCTGGGGGGTGGGGGTGATAGGAGACATGAGTTGGACATGAGTGGGGGCCTGGTGGAGGGTGCCCCTGGATGCTGGGGGGTGGGGTGTAGGGGGACATGAGTGGGGGCCTGGTGGAGGGTGCCCTGCACTGCTGGGGGGTGGGGGTGCTGGGAGACATGAGTGGGGGCCTGGTGGAGGGTGCCCTGCACTGCTGATGGGGTGGGGGTGATGGGAGACATGAGTTGGACATGAGTGGGGGCCTGGTGGAGGGTGCCCCTGGATGCTGGGGGGTGGGGGTGCAGGGGGACATGAGTGGGGGCCTGGTGGAGGGTGCGCTGCACTGCTGGGGGGTGGGGGTGCTGGGAGACATGAGTGGGGGCCTGGTGGAGGGTGCCCTGCACTGCTGGGGGGTGGGGGTGATGGGAGACATGCGTTGGACATGAGTGGGGGCCTGGTGGAGGGTGCCCCTGGATGCTGGGGGGTGGGGGCGCAGGGGGACATGAGTGGGGGCCTGGTGGAGGGTGCCCTGCACTGCTGGGGGGTGGGGGTGATGGGAGACATGAGTGGGGGCCTGGTGGAGGGTGCCCCTGGATGCTGGGGGGTGGGGGTGCAGGGGGACATGAGTGGGGGCCTGGTGGAGGGTGCCCCACAGTGCTAGGGGGTGGGGGTGCTGGGAGACATGAGTGGGGGCCTGGTGGAGGGTGCCCCTGGATGCTGGGGGATGGGGGTGCTGGGAGACATGAGTGGGGGCCTGGTGGAGGGTGCCCTGCACAGTGCTTGGGGTGGGGGTGATGGGAGACATGAGTTGGACATGAGTGGGGGCCTGGTGGAGGGTGCCCCTGGATGCTGGGGGGTGGGGGTGCAGGGGGACATGAGTGGGGGCCTGGTGGAGGGTGCGCTGCACTGCTGGGGGGTGGGGGTGCTGGGAGACATGAGTGGGGGCCTGGTGGAGGGCGCCCTGCACTGCTGGGGGGTGGGGGTGATGGGAGACATGAGTTGGACATGAGTGGGGGCCTGGTGGAGGGTGCCCCTGGATGCTGGGGGGTGGGGGTGCAGGGGGACATGAGTGGGGGCCTGGTGGAGGGTGTCCTGCACTGCTGGGGGTTGGGGGTGATGGGAGACATGAGTGGGGGCCTGGTGGAGGGTGCCCCTGGATGCTGGGGGGTGGGGGTGCAGGGGGACATGAGTGGGGGCCTGGTGGAGGGTGCCCTGCACTGCTGGGGGGTGGGGGTGCTGGGAGACATGAGTGGAGGCCTGGTGGAGGGTGCCCTGCACTGCTAGGGGGTGGGGGTGATCGGAGACATGAGTTGGACATGAGTGGGGGCCTGGTGGAGGGTGCCCCTGGATGCTGGGGGGTGGGGGTGCAGGGGGACATGAGTGGGGGCCTGGTGGAGGGTGCCCTGCACTGCTGGGGGGTGTGGGAGATGGGAGACATGAGTGGGGGCCTGGTGGAGGGTGCCCTGCACAGCTGGGGGGTGGGCGTGATGGGAGACATGAGTTGGACATGAGTGGGGGCCTGGTGGAGGGTGCCCCTGGATTCTGGGGGGTGGGGGTGCAGGGGGACATGAGTGGGGGCTTGGTGGAGGGTGCCCTGCACTGCTGGGGGTGGGGGTGATGGGAGACATGAGGGGGGCCTGGTGGAGGGTGCCCCTGGATGCTGGGGGGTGGGGGTGCAGGGGGACATGAGTGGGGGCCTGGTGGAGGGTGCCATGCACTGCTGGGGGGTGGGGGTGATGGGAGACATGAGTGGGGGCCTGGTGGAGGGTGCCCCTGGATGCTGGGTGGGTGGGGGTGCTGGGAGACATGAGTGGAGGCCTGGTGGAGGGTGCCCCACAGTGCTGGGGGGGTGGGGGTGCTGGGAGACATGAGTGGGGGCCTGGTGGAGGGTGCCCCTGGATGCTGGGGGGTGTGGGTGCTGGGAGACATGAGTGGGGGCCTGGTGGAGGGTGCCCCACAGTGTTGGGGGGTGGGGGTCATGGGAGACATGAGTGGGGGCCTGGTGGAGGGTGCCCCTGGATGCTGGGGGGTGGGAGTGCAGGGGGACATGAGTGGGACATGAGTGGGGGCCTGCTGGCAGGTGCCCCACAGTGCTGGGGGGTGGGGGTGCTGGGAGACATGAGTGGGGGCCTGGTGGAGGGTGCCCCTGACTGGTGGGGGGTGGGGGTGCAGGGAGACATGAGTGGGGGCCTGGTGGAGGGTGCCCCACAGTGCTGGGAGGTGGGGGTGCTGGGAGACATGAGTGGGGGCCTGGTGGAGGGTGCCCCACAGTGCTGGGGGGTGGGGGTGCTGGGAGACATGAGTGGGGGCCTGGTGGAGGGTGCCCCACAGTGCTGGGGGGTGGGGGTTCTGGGAGACATGAGTGGGGGCCTGGTGGAGGGTGCCCCACGGTGCTGGGGGGTGGGGGTGCTGGAGACATGACTGGGGTCCTGGTGGAGGGTGCCCCACATTGCTGGGGGGTGGGGGTGCTAGGAGACATGAGTGGGGGCCTGGTGGAGGGTGCCCCACAGTGCTGGGGGGTGAGGGTGCTGGGAGACATGAGTTGGACATGAGTGGGGTCCTGGTGGAGGGTGTCCCTGGATGCTGGGGGTTGGGGGTGATGGGAGACATGAGTGGGGGCCTGGTGGAGGGTGCCCCTGGATGCTGGGGGGTGGGGGTGCAGGGAGACATGAGTGGGGGCCTGGTGGAGGGTGCCCCACAGTGCTGGGGGGTGGGGGTGCTGGGTGACATGAGTTGGACATGAGTGGGGGCCTGGTGGAGGGTGCCCCTGGATGCTGGGGGGTGGGGGTGCAGGGGGACATGAGTGGGGGCCTGGTGGAGGGTGCCCTGCACTGCTGGGGGGTGTGGGAGATGGGAGACATGAGTGGGAGCCTGCTGGAGGGTGCCCTGCACAGCTGGGGGGTGGGGGTGCTGGGAGACATGAGTGGGGGCCTGGTGGAGGGTGCCCCTGGATGCTGGGGGGTGGGGGTGCAGGGAGACATGAGTGGGGGCCTGGTGGAGGGTGCCCCACAGTGCTGGGGGGTGGGGGTGCTGGGTGACATGAGTTGGACATGAGTGGGGGCCTGGTGGAGGGTGCCCCTGGTTGCTGGGGGGTGGGGGTGCAGGGGGACATGAGTGGGGGCCTGGTGGAGGGTGCCCTGCACTGCTGGGGGGTGTGGGAGATGGGAGACATGAGTGGGGGCCTGGTGGAGGGTGCCCTGCACAGCTGGGGGGTGGGGGTGCTGGGAGACATGAGTGGGGGCCTGGTGGAGGGTGCCCTGCACTGCTGGGGGGTGGGGGTGATGGGAGACATAAGTTGGACATGAGTGGGGGCCTGGTGGAGGGTGCCCCTGGATCCCGGGGGGTGGGGGTGCAGGGGAACATGAGTGGGGGCCTGGTGGAGGGTGCCCTGCACTGCTGGGGGGTGGGGGTGAAGGGAGACATGAGTGGGGGCCTGGTGGAGGGTGCCCCTGGATGCTGGGGGGTGGGGGTGCAGGGAGACATGAGTGGGGGCCTGGTGGAGGGTGCCCCACAGTGCTGGGGGGTGGGGGTGCTGGGTGACATGTGTTGGACATGAGTGGGGGCCTGGTGGAGGGTGCCCCTGGATGCTGGGGGTGGGGGGGCAGGGGGACATGAGTGGGGGCCTGGTGGAGGGTGCCCTGCACTGCTGGGGGGTGTGGGAGATGGGAGACATGAGTGGGGGCCTGGTGGAGGGTGCCCTGCACAGCTGGGGGGTGGGCGTGATGGGAGACATGAGTTGGACATGAGTGGGGGCCTGGTGGAGGGTGCCCCTGGATGCTGGGGGGTGGGGTGCAGGGGGACATGAGTGGGGGCCTGGTGGAGGGTGCCCTGCACTGCTGGGGGTTGGGGGTGCTGGGAGACATGAGTGGGGGCCTGGTGGAGGGTGCCCTGCACTGCTGGGGGGTGGGGGTGATGGGAGACATGAGTTGGACATGAGTGGGGGCCTGGTGGAGGGTGCCCCTGGATGCTGGGGGGTGGGGGTGCTGGGAGACATGAGTTGGACATGAGTGGGGGCCTGGTGGAGGGTGCCCCTGGATGCTGGGGGGTGGGGGTGATGGGAGACATGAGTGGGGGCCTGGTGGAGGGTGCCCCTGGATGCTGGGGGGTGGGGATGCTGGGAGACTTGAGTGGGGGCCTGGTGGAGGGTGCCCTGCACTGCTGGGGGGTGGGGTGCTGGGAGAAATGAGTTGGACATGAGTGGGGGCCTGGTGGAGGGTGCCCTGCACTGCTTGGGGGTGGGGGTGATGGGAGACATGAGTTGGACATGCGTGGGGGTCTGGTGGAGGGTGCCCCTGGATGCTGGGGGGTGGGGGTGCACGGGGACATGAGTGGGGGCCTGGTGGAGGGTGCCCGCACTGCTGGGGGGTGGGGGTGATGGGAGACATGAGTGGGGGCCTGGTGGAGGGTGCCCCTGGATGCTGGGGGTGGGGGCGCAGGGGGACATGAGTGGGGGCCTGGTGGAGGTTGCCCTGCACTGCTGGGGGATGGGGGTGATTGGAGACATGAGTTGGACATGAGTGGGGGCCTGGTGGAGGGTGCTCTGCACTGCTGGGGGGTGGGGGTGCTGGGAGAAATGAGTTGGACATGAGTGGGGGCCTGGTGGAGGGTGCCCTGCACTGCTTGGGGGTGGGGGTGATGGGAGACATGAGTTGGACATGCGTGGGGGCCTGGTGGAGGGTGCCCCTGGATGCTGGGGGGTGGGGGTGCAGGGGGACATGAGTGGGGGCCTGGTGGAGGGTGCCCCTGGATGCTGGGGGGTGGGGGTGCAGGGGGACATGAGTGGGGGCCTGGTGGACGGTGCCCTGCACTGCTGGGGGGTGGGGGTGATGGGAGACATGAGTTGGACATGAGTTGGGGCCTGGTGGAGGGTGCCCCTGGATGCTGGGGGGTGGGGGTGTAGGGGGACATGGGTGGGGGCCTGGTGGAAGGTGCCCTGCACTGCTGGGGGGTGGGGGTGCTGGGAGACATGAGTGGGGGCCTGGTGGAGGGTGCCCTGCACTGCTGATGGGGTGGGGGTGATGGGAGACATGAGGTGGACATTAGTGGGGGCCTGGTGGAGGGTGCACCTGGATGCTGGGGGGTAGGGGTGCAGGGGGACATGAGTGGGGGCCTGGTGGAGGGTGCCCTGCACTGCTGGGGGGGTGGGGGGGGTGGGAGACATGAGTGGGGGCCTGGTGGAGGGTGCCCTGCACTGCTGGGGGGTGGGGGTGATGGGAGACATGAGTTGGACATGAGTCGGGGCCTGGTGGAGGGTGCCCCTGGATGCTGGGGGGTGGGGGCGCAGGGGGACATGAGTGGGGGCCTGGTGGAGGGTGCCCTGCACTGCTGGGGGGTGGGGGTGATGGGAGACATGAGTGGGGGCCTGGTGGAGGGTGCCCCTGGATGCTGGGGGGTGGGGGTGCAGGGGGACATGAGTGGGGGCCTGGTGGAGGGTGCCCCACAGTGCTGGGGGGTGGGGGTGCTGGGAGACATGAGTGGGGGCCTGGTGGAGGGTGCCCCCGGATGCTGGGGGGTGGGGGTGCTGGGTGACATGAGTGGGGGCCTGGTGGAGGGTGCCCTGCACAGTGCTGGGGGGTGGGGGTGCTGGGAGACATGAGTGGGGGCCTGGAAGGGGGTGCCCTGCACTGCTGGGGGGTGGGGGTGATGGGAGACATGAGTGGGGGCCTGGTGGAGGGTGCCCCTGGATGCTGGGGGATGGGGGTGCAGGGGGACATGAGTGGGGGCCTGGTGGACGGTGCCCTGCACTGCTGGTGGGTGGGGGTGCTGGGAGACATGAGTGAGGGCCTGGTGGAGGGTGCCCTGCACTGCTGGGGGGTGGGGGTGATGGGAGACATGAGTTGGACATGAGTGGGGGCCTGGTGGAGGGTGCCCCTGGATGCTGGGGGGTGGGGGTGCAGGGGGACATGAGTGGGGGCCTGGTGGAGGGTGCCCTGCACTGCTGGGGGGTGTGGGAGATGGGAGACATGAGTGGGGGCCTGGTGGAGGGTGCCCTGCACAGCTGGGGGGTGGGCGTGATGGGAGACATGAGTTGGACATGAGTGGGGGCCTGGTGGAGGGTGCCCCTGGATGCTGGGGGGTGGGGTGCAGGGGGACATGAGTGGGGGCCTGGTGGAGGGTGCCCTGCACTGCTGGGGGTTGGGGGTGCTGGGAGACATGAGTGGGGGCCTGGTGGAGGGTGCCCTGCACTGCTGGGGGGTGAGGGTGATGGAAGACATGAGTTGGACATGAGTGGGGGCCTGGTGGAGGGTGCCCCTGGATGCTGGGGGGTGGGGGTGCTGGGAGACATGAGTTGGACATGAGTGGGGGCCTGGTGGAGGGTGCCCCTGGATGCTGGGGGGTGGGGGTGATGGGAGACATGAGTGGGGGCCTGGTGGAGGGTGCCCCTGGATGCTGGGGGGTGGGGATGCTGGGAGACTTGAGTGGGGGCCTGGTGGAGGGTGCCCTGCACTGCTGGGGGGTGGGGTGCTGGGAGAAATGAGTTGGACATGAGTGGGGGCCTGGTGGAGGGTGCCCTGCACTGCTTGGGGGTGGGGGTGATGGGAGACATGAGTTGGACATGCGTGGGGGTCTGGTGGAGGGTGCCCCTGGATGCTGGGGGGTGGGGGTGCAGGGGGACATGAGTGGGGGACTGGTGGAGAGTGCCCTGAACTGCTGGGGGGTGGGGGTGCTAGGAGACATGAGTGGGGGCCTGGTGGAGGGTGCCCTGCACTGCTGGGGGGTGGGGGTGATGGGAGACATGAGTTGGACATGAGTGGGGACCTGGTGGAGGGTGCCCCTGGATGCTGGGGGGTGGGGGTGCAGGGGGACATGAGTGGGGGGCCTGGTGGAGGGTGCCCTGCACTGCTGGGGGGTGGGGGTGATGGGAGACATGAGTGTGGGCCTGGTGGAGGGTGCCACTGGATGCTGGGGGGTGGGGGTGCTGGGGAGACATGAGTGGGGGGCCTGGTGGAGGGTGCCCTGCACTGCTGGGGGGTGGGGGGTGATGGGAGACATGAGTTGGACATGAGTGGGGGCCTGGTGGAGGGTGCTCCTGGATGCTGGGGGGTGGGGGTGAGGGGGACATGAGTGGGGGCCTGGTGGAGGGTGCCCTGCACTGCTGGGGGGTGGGGGTGATGGGAGACATGAGTGGGGGCCTGGTGAAGGGTGCCCCTGGATGCTGGGGGGTGGGGGTGCAGGGGGACATGAGGTGGGGGCCTGGTGGAGGGTGCCCTGCACTGCTGGGGGTGTGGGTGCTGGGAGACATGAGTGGGGGCCTGGTGGAGGGTGCCCGCACTGCTGGGGGGTGGGGGTGATGGGAGACATGAGTTGGACATGAGTGGGGGCCTGGCGGAGGGTGCCCCTGGATGCTGGGGGGTGGGGGTGCAGGGGGACATGAGTGGGGGCCTGGAAGGGGTGCCCTGCACTGCTGGGGGGTGGGGGGTGAATGGAGACATGAGTGGGGGCCTGGTGGAGGGTGCCCCTGGATGCTGGGGGATGGGGGTGCAGGGGGACATGAGTGGGGGCCTGGTGGACGGTGCCCTGCACTGCTGGTGGGTGGGGGTGCTGGGAGACATGAGTGAGGGGCCTGGTGGAGGGTGCCCTGCACTGCTGGGGGGTGGGGGTGATAGGAGACATGAGTTGGACATGAGTGGGGCCTGGTGGAGGGTGCCCCTGGATGCTGGGGGGTGTGGTGTAGGGGGACATGAGTGGGGGCCTGGTGGAGGGTGCCCTGCACTGCTGGGGGGTGGGGGTGCTGGGAGACATGAGTGGGGGCCTGGTGGAGGGTGCCCTGCACTGCTGATGGGGTGGGGGTGATGGGAGACATGAGTTGGACATGAGTGGGGGCCTGGTGGAGGGTGCCCCTGGATGCTGGGGGGTGGGGGTGCAGGGGGACATGAGTGGGGGCCTGGTGGAGGGTGCGCTGCACTGCTGGGGGGTGGGGGTGCTGGGAGACATGAGTGGGGGCCTGGTGGAGGGTGCCCTGCACTGCTGGGGGGTGGGGGTGATGGGAGACATGCGTTGGACATGAGTGGGGGCCTGGTGGAGGGTGCCCCTGGGATGCTGGGGGGTGGGGGCGCAGGGGGACATGAGTGGGGGCCTGGTGGAGGGTGCCCTGCCACTGCTGGGGGCCGGGGGTGATGGGAGACATGAGTGGGGGCCTGGTGGAGGGTGCCCCTGGATGCTGGGGGGTGGGGGTGCAGGGGGACATGAGTGGGGGCCTGGTGGAGGGTGCCCCACAGTGCTAGGGGGTGGGGGTGCTGGGAGACATGAGTGGGGCCTGGTGGAGGGTGCCCCTGGATGCTGGGGGATGGGGGTGGCTGGGAGACATGAGTGGGGCCTGGTGGAGGGTGCCCTGCACAGTGCTTGGGGTGGGGGTGCTGGGAGACATGAGTGGGGGCCTGGTGGAGGGCGCCCTGCACTGCTGGGGGTGGGGGTGATGGGAGACATGAGTTGGACATGAGTGGGGGCCTGGTGGAGGTGCCCCTGGATGCTGGGGGGTGGGGGTGCAGGGGGACATGAGTGGGGGCCTGGTGGAGGGTGTCCTGCACTGCTGGGGGTTGGGGGTGATGGGAGACATGAGTGGGGCCTGGTGGAGGGTGCCCCTGGATGCTGGGGGGTGGGGGTGCAGGGGGACATGAGTGGGGGCCTGGTGGAGGGTGCCCTGCACTGCTGGGGGGTGGGGGTGCTGGGAGACATGAGTGGAGGCCTGGTGGAGGGTGCCCTGCACTGCTGGGGGGTGGGGGTGATCGGAGACATGAGTTGGACATGAGTGGGGGCCCTGGTGGAGGGTGCCCTGGATGCTGGGGGGTGGGGGTGCAGGGGGACATGAGTGGGTGCCTGGTGGAGGGTGCCCCTGCCTGCTGGGGGGTGGGGGAGATGGGAGACATGAGTGGGGGCCTGGTGGAGGGTGCCCTGCACAGCTGGGGGGTGGGCGTGATGGGAGACATGAGTTGGACATGAGTGGGGGCCTGGTGGAGGGTGCCCCTGGATTCTGGGGGGTGGGGGTGCAGGGGGACATGAGTGGGGGCTTGGTGGAGGGTGCCCTGCACTGCTGGGGGGTGGGGGTGATTGGAGACATGAGGGGGGCCTGGTGGAGGGTGCCCCTGGATGCTGGGGGTGGGGGTGCAGGGGGACATGAGTGGGGGCCTGGTGGAGGGTGCCATGCCACTGCTGGGGGGTGGGGGTGATGGGAGACATGAGTGGGGGCCTGGTGAGGTGCCCCTGGATGCTGGGGGGGTGGGGGTGCTGGGAGACATGAGTGGAGGCCTGGTGGAGGGTGCCCCACAGTGCTGGGGGGGTGGGGGTGCTGGGAGACATGAGTGGGGGCCTGGTGGAGGGTGCCCCTGGATGCTGGGGGGTGTGGGTGCTGGGAGACATGCGTGGGGGGCCTGGTGGAGGGTGCCCCACAGTGTTGGGGGGTGGGGGTCATGGAGAGACATGAGTGGGGGCCTGGTGGAGGGTTCCCCTGGATGCTGGGGGGTGGGAGTGCAGGGGGACATGAGTGGGACATGAGTGGGGCCTGCTGGCAGGTGCCCCACAGTGCTGGGGGTGGGGGTGCTGGGAGACATGAGTGGGGGCCTGGTGGAGGGTGCCCCTGACTGGTGGGGGGTGGGGGTGCAGGGAGACATGAGTGGGGGCCTGGTGGAGGGTGCCCCACAGTGCTGGGAGGTGGGGGTGCTGGGAGACATGAGTGGGGGCCTGGTGGAGGGTGCCCCACAGTGCTGGGGGGTGGGGGTGCTGGGAGACATGAGTGGGGGCCTGGTGGAGGGTGCCCCACAATGCTGGGGGGTGGGGGTTCTGGGAGACATGAGTGGGGGCCTGGTGGAGGGTGCCCCACGGTGCTGGGGGGTGGGGGTGCTGGAGACATGACTGGGGTCCTGGTGGAGGGTGCCCCACATTGCTGGGGAGTGGGGGTGCTAGGAGACATGAGTGGGGGCCTGGTGGAGGGTGCCCCACAGTGCTGGGGGGTGAGGGTGCTGGGAGACATGAGTTGGACATGAGTGGGGTCCTGGTGGAGGGTGTCCCTGGATGCTGGGGGTTGGGGGTGATGGGAGACATGAGTGGGGGCCTGGTGGAGGGTGCCCCTGGATGCTGGGGGGTGGGGGTGCAGGGAGACATGAGTGGGGGCCTGGTGGAGGGTGCCCCACAGTGCTGGGGGGTGGGGGTGCTGGGTGACATGAGTTGGACATGAGTGGGGGCCTGGTGGAGGGTACCCATGGATGCTGGGGGGTGGGGGTGCAGGGGGACATGAGTGGGGGCCTGGTGGAGGGTGCCCTGCACTGCTGGGGGGTGTGGGAGATGGGAGACATGAGTGGGGGCCTGGTGGAGGGTGCCCTGCACAGCTGGGGGGTGGGGGTGCTGGGAGACATGAGTGGGGGCCTGGTGGAGGGTGCCCCTGGATGCTGGGGGGTGGGGGTGCAGGGAGACATGAGTGGGGGCCTGGTGGAGGGTGCCCCACAGTGCTGGGGGGTGGGGGTGCTGGGTGACATGAGTTGGACATGAGTGGGGGCCTGGTGGAGGGTGCCCCTGGATGCTGGGGGGTGGGGGTGCAGGGGGACATGAGTGGGGGCCTGGTGGAGGGTGCCCTGCACTGCTGGGGGGTGTGGGAGATGGGAGACATGAGTGGGGGGCTGGTGGAGGGTGCCCTGCACAGCTGGGGGGGTGGTGCTGGGAGACATGAGTGGGGGCCTGGTGGAGGGTGCCCTGCACTGCTGGGGGGTGGGGGTGATGGGAGACATAAGTTGGACATGAGTGGGGGCCTGGTGGAGGGTGCCCCTGGATCCCGGGGGGTGGGGGTGCAGGGGGACATGAGTGGGGGCATGGTGGAGGGTGCCCTGCACTGCTGGGGGGTGGGGGTGATGGGAGACATGAGTGGGGGCCTGGTGGAGGGTGCCCCTGGATGCTGGGGGGTGGGGGTGCAGGGAGACATGAGTGGGGGCCTGGTGGAGGGTGCCCCACAGTGCTGGGGGGTGGGGGTGCTGGGTGACATGTGTTGGACATGAGTGGGGGCCTGGTGGAGGGTGCCCCTGGATGCTGGGGGGTGGGGGTGCAGGGGGACATGAGTGGGGGCCTGGTGGAGGGTGCCCTGCACTGCTGGGGGGTGTGGGAGATGGGAGACATGAGTGGGGGCCTGGTGGAGGGTGCCCTGCACAGCTGGGGGGTGGGCGTGATGGGAGACATGAGTTGGACATGAGTGGGGGCCTGGTGGAGGGTGCCCCTGGATGCTGGGGGGTGGGGTGCAGGGGGACATGAGTGGGGGCCTGGTGGAGGGTGCCCTGCACTGCTGGGGGTTGGGGGTGCTGGGAGACATGAGTGGGGGCCTGGTGGAGGGTGCCCTGCACTGCTGGGGGGTGGGGGTGATGGGAGACATGAGTTGGACATGAGTGGGGGCCTGGTGGAGGGTGCCCCTGGATGCTGGGGGGTGGGGGTGCTGGGAGACATGAGTTGGACATGAGTGGGGGCCTGGTGGAGGGTGCCCCTGGATGCTGGGGGGTGGGGGTGATGGGAGACATGAGTGGGGGCCTGGTGGAGGGTGCCCCTGGATGCTGGGGGGTGGGGATGCTGGGAGACTTGAGTGGGGGCCTGGTGGAGGGTGCCCTGCACTGCTGGGGGGTGGGGTGCTGGGAGAAATGAGTTGGACATGAGTGGGGGCCTGGTGGAGGGTGCCCTGCACTGCTTGGGGGTGGGGGTGATGGGAGACATGAGTTGGACATGCGTGGGGGTCTGGTGGAGGGTGCCCCTGGATGCTGGGGGGTGGGGGTGCAGGGGGACATGAGTGGGGGACTGGTGGAGAGTGCCCTGAACTGCTGGGGGGTGGGGGTGCTAGGAGACATGAGTGGGGGCCTGGTGGAGGGTGCCCTGCACTGCTGGGGGGTGGGGGTGATGGGAGACATGAGTTGGACATGAGTGGGGACCTGGTGGAGGGTGCCCCTGGATGCTGGGGGGTGGGGGTGCAGGGGGACATGAGTGGGGGGCCTGGTGGAGGGTGCCCTGCACTGCTGGGGGGTGGGGGTGATGGGAGACATGAGTGTGGGCCTGGTGGAGGGTGCCACTGGATGCTGGTGGGTGGGGGTGCTGGGAGACATGAGTGGGGGCCTGGTGGAGGGTGCCCTGCACTGCTGGGGGGTGGGGGTGATGGGAGACATGAGTTGGACATGAGTGGGGGCCTGGTGGAGGGTGCTCCTGGATGCTGGGGGGTGGGGGTGAGGGGGACATGAGTGGGGGCCTGGTGGAGGGTGCCCTGCACTGCTGGGGGGTGGGGGTGATGGGAGACATGAGTGGGGGCCTGGTGAAGGGTGCCCCTGGATGCTGGGGGGTGGGGGTGCAGGGGGACATGAGTGGGGGCCTGGTGGAGGGTGCCCTGCACTGCCGGGGGGTGTGGGTGCTGGGAGACATGAGTGGGGGCCTGGTGGAGGGTGCCCTGCACTGCTGGGGGGTGGGGGTGATGGGAGACATGAGTTGGACATGAGTGGGGGCCTGGTGGAGGGTGCCCCTGGATGCTGGGGGGTGGGGGTGCAGGGGGACATGAGTGGGGGCCTGGAAGGGGGTGCCCTGCACTGCTGGGGGGTGGGGGTGAATGGAGACATGAGTGGGGGCCTGGTGGAGGGTGCCCCTGGATGCTGGGGGATGGGGGTGCAGGGGGACATGAGTGGGGGCCTGGTGGACGGTGCCCTGCACTGCTGGTGGGTGGGGGTGCTGGGAGACATGAGTGAGGGCCTGGTGGAGGGTGCCCTGCACTGCTGGGGGGTGGGGGTGATAGGAGACATGAGTTGGACATGAGTGGGGGCCTGGTGGAGGGTGCCCCTGGATGCTGGGGGGTGGGGTGTAGGGGGACATGAGTGGGGGCCTGGTGGAGGGTGCCCTGCACTGCTGGGGGGTGGGGGTGCTGGGAGACATGAGTGGGGGCCTGGTGGAGGGTGCCCTGCACTGCTGATGGGGTGGGGGTGATGGGAGACATGAGTTGGACATGAGTGGGGGCCTGGTGGAGGGTGCCCCTGGATGCTGGGGGGTGGGGGTGCAGGGGGACATGAGTGGGGGCCTGGTGGAGGGTGCGCTGCACTGCTGGGGGGTGGGGGTGCTGGGAGACATGAGTGGGGGCCTGGTGGAGGGTGCCCTGCACTGCTGGGGGGTGGGGGTGATGGGAGACATGCGTTGGACATGAGTGGGGGCCTGGTGGAGGGTGCCCCTGGATGCTGGGGGGTGGGGGCGCAGGGGGACATGAGTGGGGGCCTGGTGGAGGGTGCCCTGCACTGCTGGGGGGTGGGGGTGATGGGAGACATGAGTGGGGGCCTGGTGGAGGGTGCCCCTGGATGCTGGGGGGTGGGGGTGCAGGGGGACATGAGTGGGGGCCTGGTGGAGGGTGCCCCACAGTGCTAGGGGGTGGGGGTGCTGGGAGACATGAGTGGGGGCCTGGTGGAGGGTGCCCCTGGATGCTGGGGGATGGGGGTGCTGGGAGACATGAGTGGGGGCCTGGTGGAGGGTGCCCTGCACAGTGCTGGGGGTGGGGGTGCTGGGAGACATGAGTGGGGGCCTGGTGGAGGGCGCCCTGCACTGCTGGGGGGTGGGGGTGATGGGAGACATGAGTTGGACATGAGTGGGGGCCTGGTGGAGGGTGCCCCTGGATGCTGGGGGGTGGGGGTGCAGGGGGACATGAGTGGGGGCCTGGTGGAGGGTGTCCTGCACTGCTGGGGGTTGGGGGTGATGGGAGACATGAGTGGGGGCCTGGTGGAGGGTGCCCCTGGATGCTGGGGGGTGGGGGTGCAGGGGGACATGAGTGGGGGCCTGGTGGAGGGTGCCCTGCACTGCTGGGGGGTGGGGGTTCTGGGAGACATGAGTGGAGGCCTGGTGGAGGGTGCCCTGCACTGCTGGGGGGTGGGGGTGATCGGAGACATGAGTTGGACATGAGTGGGGGCCTGGTGGAGGGTGCCCCTGGATGCTGGGGGGTGGGGGTGCAGGGGGACGTGAGTGGGGGCCTGGTGGAGGGTGCCCTGCACTGCTGGGGGGTGTGGGAGATGGGAGACATGAGTGGGGGCCTGGTGGAGGGTGCCCTGCACAGCTGGGGGGTGGGCGTGATGGGAGACATGAGTTGGACATGAGTGGGGGCCTGGTGGAGGGTGCCCCTGGATTCTGGGGGGTGGGGGTGCAGGGGGACATGAGTGGGGGCTTGGTGGAGGGTGCCCTGCACTGCTGGGGGTGGGGGTGATGGGAGACATGAGGGGGGCCTGGTGGAGGGTGCCCCTGGATGCTGGGGGGTGGGGGTGCAGGGGGACATGAGTGGGGGCCTGGTGGAGGGTGCCATGCATTGCTGGGGGGTGGGGGTGATGGGAGACATGAGTGGGGGCCTGGTGGAGGGTGCCCCTGGATGCTGGGGGGGTGGGGGTGCTGGGAGACATGAGTGCTGGGGGGGGTGGGGGTGCTGGGAGACATGAGTGGGGGCCTGGTGGAGGGTGCCCCTGGATGCTGGGGGGTGTGGGTGCTGGGAGACATGAGTGGGGGCCTGGTGGAGGGTGCCCCACAGTGTTGGGGGGTGGGGGTCATGGGAGACATGAGTGGGGGCCTGGTGGAGGGTGCCCCTGGATGCTGGGGGGTGGGAGTGCAGGGGGACATGAGTGGGACATGAGTGGGGGCCTGCTGGCAGGTGCCCCACAGTGCTGGGGGGTGGGGGTGCTGGGAGACATGAGTGGGGGCCTGGTGGAGGGTGCCCCTGACTGGTGGGGGGTGGGGGTGCAGGGAGACATGAGTGGGGGCCTGGTGGAGGGTGCCCCACAGTGCTGGGAGGTGGGGGTGCTGGGAGACATGAGTGGGGGCCTGGTGGAGGGTGCCCCACAGTGCTGGGGGGTGGGGGTGCTGGGAGACATGAGTGGGGGCCTGGTGGAGGGTGCCCTGCACTGCTGGGGGGTGTGGGAGATGGGAGACATGAGTGGGGGCCTGGTGGAGGGTGCCCTGCACAGCTGGGGGGTGGGGGTGCTGGGAGACATGAGTGGGGGCCTGGTGGAGGGTGCCCCTGGATGCTGGGGGGTGGGGGTGCAGGGAGACATGAGTGGGGGCCTGGTGGAGGGTGCCCCACAGTGCTGGGGGGTGGGGGTGCTGGGTGACATGAGTTGGACATGAGTGGGGGCCTGGTGGAGGGTGCCCCTGGATGCTGGGGGGTGGGGGTGCAGGGGGACATGAGTGGGGGCCTGGTGGAGGGTGCCCTGCACTGCTGGGGGGTGTGGGAGATGGGAGACATGAGTGGGGGGCTGGTGGAGGGTGCCCTGCACAGCTGGGGGGTGGGGTGCTGGGAGACATGAGTGGGGGCCTGGTGGAGGGTGCCCTGCACTGCTGGGGGGTGGGGGTGATGGGAGACATAAGTTGGACATGAGTGGGGGCCTGGTGGAGGGTGCCCCTGGATCCCGGGGGGTGGGGGTGCAGGGGGACATGAGTGGGGGCATGGTGGAGGGTGCCCTGCACTGCTGGGGGGTGGGGGTGATGGGAGACATGAGTGGGGGCCTGGTGGAGGGTGCCCCTGGATGCTGGGGGGTGGGGGTGCAGGGAGACATGAGTGGGGGCCTGGTGGAGGGTGCCCCACAGTGCTGGGGGGTGGGGGTGCTGGGTGACATGTGTTGGACATGAGTGGGGGCCTGGTGGAGGGTGCCCCTGGATGCTGGGGGGTGGGGGTGCAGGGGGACATGAGTGGGGGCCTGGTGGAGGGTGACCTGCACTGCTGGGGGGTGTGGGAGATGGGAGACATGAGTGGGGGCCTGGTGGAGGGTGCCCTGCACAGCTGGGGGGTGGGCGTGATGGGAGACATGAGTTGGACATGAGTGGGGGCCTGGTGGAGGGTGCCCCTGGATGCTGGGGGGTGGGGTGCAGGGGGACATGAGTGGGGGCCTGGTGGAGGGTGCCCTGCACTGCTGGGGGTTGGGGGTGCTGGGAGACATGAGTGGGGGCCTGGTGGAGGGTGCCCTGCACTGCTGGGGGGTGGGGGTGATGGGAGACATGAGTTGGACATGAGTGGGGGCCTGGTGGAGGGTGCCCCTGGATGCTGGGGGGTGGGGGTGCTGGGAGACATGAGTTGGACATGAGTGGGGGCCTGGTGGAGGGTGCCCCTGGATGCTGGGGGGTGGGGGTGATGGGAGACATGAGTGGGGGCCTGGTGGAGGGTGCCCCTGGATGCTGGGGGGTGGGGATGCTGGGAGACTTGAGTGGGGGCCTGGTGGAGGGTGCCCTGCACTGCTGGGGGGTGGGGTGCTGGGAGAAATGAGTTGGACATGAGTGGGGGCCTGGTGGAGGGTGCCCTGCACTGCTTGGGGGTGGGGGTGATGGGAGACATGAGTTGGACATGCGTGGGGGTCTGGTGGAGGGTGCCCCTGGATGCTGGGGGGTGGGGGTGCAGGGGGACATGAGTGGGGGACTGGTGGAGAGTGCCCTGAACTGCTGGGGGGTGGGGTGCTAGGAGACATGAGTGGGGGCCTGGTGGAGGGTGCCCTGCACTGCTGGGGGGTGGGGGTGATGGGAGACATGAGTTGGACATGAGTGGGGACCTGGTGGAGGGTGCCCCTGGATGCTGGGGGGTGGGGGTGCAGGGGGACATGAGTGGGGGGCCTGGTGGAGGGTGCCCTGCACTGCTGGGGGGTGGGGGTGATGGGAGACATGAGTGTGGGCCTGGTGGAGGGTGCCACTGGATGCTGGTGGGTGGGGGTGCTGGGAGACATGAGTGGGGGCCTGGTGGAGGGTGCCCTGCACTGCTGGGGGGTGGGGGTGATGGGAGACATGAGTTGGACATGAGTGGGGGCCTGGTGGAGGGTGCTCCTGGATGCTGGGGGGTGGGGGTGAGGGGGACATGAGTGGGGGCCTGGTGGAGGGTGCCCTGCACTGCTGGGGGGTGGGGGTGATGGGAGACATGAGTGGGGGCCTGGTGAAGGGTGCCCCTGGATGCTGGGGGGTGGGGGTGCAGGGGGACATGAGTGGGGGCCTGGTGGAGGGTGCCCTGCACTGCCGGGGGGTGTGGGTGCTGGGAGACATGAGTGGGGGCCTGGTGGAGGGTGCCCTGCACTGCTGGGGGGTGGGGGTGATGGGAGACATGAGTTGGACATGAGTGGGGGCCTGGTGGAGGGTGCCCCTGGATGCTGGGGGGTGGGGGTGCAGGGGGACATGAGTGGGGGCCTGGAAGGGGGTGCCCTGCACTGCTGGGGGGTGGGGGTGAATGGAGACATGAGTGGGGGCCTGGTGGAGGGTGCCCCTGGATGCTGGGGGATGGGGGTGCAGGGGGACATGAGTGGGGGCCTGGTGGACGGTGCCCTGCACTGCTGGTGGGTGGGGGTGCTGGGAGACATGAGTGAGGGCCTGGTGGAGGGTGCCCTGCACTGCTGGGGGGTGGGGGTGATAGGAGACATGAGTTGGACATGAGTGGGGGCCTGGTGGAGGGTGCCCCTGGGTGCTGGGGGGTGGGGTGTAGGGGGACATGAGTGGGGGCCTGGTGGAGGGTGCCCTGCACTGCTGGGGGGTGGGGGTGCTGGGAGACATGAGTGGGGGCCTGGTGGAGGGTGCCCTGCACTGCTGATGGGGTGGGGGTGATGGGAGACATGAGTTGGACATGAGTGGGGGCCTGGTGGAGGGTGCCCCTGGATGCTGGGGGGTGGGGGTGCAGGGGGACATGAGTGGGGGCCTGGTGGAGGGTGCGCTGCACTGCTGGGGGGTGGGGGTGCTGGGAGACATGAGTGGGGGCCTGGTGGAGGGTGCCCTGCACTGCTGGGGGGTGGGGGTGATGGGAGACATGCGTTGGACATGAGTGGGGGCCTGGTGGAGGGTGCCCCTGGATGCTGGGGGGTGGGGGCGCAGGGGGACATGAGTGGGGGCCTGGTGGAGGGTGCCCTGCACTGCTGGGGGGTGGGGGTGATGGGAGACATGAGTGGGGGCCTGGTGGAGGGTGCCCCTGGATGCTGGGGGGTGGGGGTGCAGGGGGACATGAGTGGGGGCCTGGTGGAGGGTGCCCCACAGTGCTAGGGGGTGGGGGTGCTGGGAGACATGAGTGGGGGCCTGGTGGAGGGTGCCCCTGGATGCTGGGGGATGGGGGTGCTGGGAGACATGAGTGGGGGCCTGGTGGAGGGTGCCCTGCACAGTGCTGGGGGTGGGGGTGCTGGGAGACATGAGTGGGGGCCTGGTGGAGGGCGCCCTGCACTGCTGGGGGGTGGGGGTGATGGGAGACATGAGTTGGACATGAGTGGGGGCCTGGTGGAGGGTGCCCCTGGATGCTGGGGGGTGGGGGTGCAGGGGGACATGAGTGGGGGCCTGGTGGAGGGTGTCCTGCACTGCTGGGGGTTGGGGGTGATGGGAGACATGAGTGGGGGCCTGGTGGAGGGTGCCCCTGGATGCTGGGGGGTGGGGGTGCAGGGGGACATGAGTGGGGGCCTGGTGGAGGGTGCCCTGCACTGCTGGGGGGTGGGGGTGCTGGGAGACATGAGTGGAGGCCTGGTGGAGGGTGCCCTGCACTGCTGGGGGGTGGGGGTGATCGGAGACATGAGTTGGACATGAGTGGGGGCCTGGTGGAGGGTGCCCCTGGATGCTGGGGGGTGGGGGTGCAGGGGGACATGAGTGGGGGCCTGGTGGAGGGTGCCCTGCACTGCTGGGGGGTGTGGGAGATGGGAGACATGAGTGGGGGCCTGGTGGAGGGTGCCCTGCACAGCTGGGGGGTGGGCGTGATGGGAGACATGAGTTGGACATGAGTGGGGGCCTGGTGGAGGGTGCCCCTGGATTCTGGGGGGTGGGGGTGCAGGGGGACATGAGTGGGGGCTTGGTGGAGGGTGCCCTGCATTGCTGGGGGTGGGGGTGATGGGAGACATGAGGGGGGCCTGGTGGAGGGTGCCCCTGGATGCTGGGGGGTGGGGGTGCAGGGGGACATGAGTGGGGGCCTGGTGGAGGGTGCCATGCATTGCTGGGGGGTGGGGGTGATGGGAGACATGAGTGGGGGCCTGGTGGAGGGTGCCCCTGGATGCTGGGGGGGTGGGGGTGCTGGGAGACATGAGTGGAGGCCTGGTGGAGGGTGCCCCACAGTGCTGGGGGGGTGGGGGTGCTGGGAGACATGAGTGGGGGCCTGGTGGAGGGTGCCCCTGGATGCTGGGGGGTGTGGGTGCTGGGAGACATGAGTGGGGGCCTGGTGGAGGGTGCCCCACAGTGTTGGGGGGTGGGGGTCATGGGAGACATGAGTGGGGGCCTGGTGGAGGGTGCCCCTGGATGCTGGGGGGTGGGAGTGCAGGGGGACATGAGTGGGACATGAGTGGGGGCCTGCTGGCAGGTGCCCCACAGTGCTGGGGGGTGGGGGTGCTGGGAGACATGAGTGGGGGCCTGGTGGAGGGTGCCCCTGACTGGTGGGGGGTGGGGGTGCAGGGAGACATGAGTGGGGGCCTGGTGGAGGGTGCCCCACAGTGCTGGGAGGTGGGGGTGCTGGGAGACATGAGTGGGGGCCTGGTGGAGGGTGCCCCACAGTGCTGGGGGGTGGGGGTGCTGGGAGACATGAGTGGGGGCCTGGTGGAGGGTGCCCCACAGTGCTGGGGGGTGGGGGTTCTGGGAGACATGAGTGGGGGCCTGGTGGAGGGTGCCCCACGGTGCTGGGGGGTGGGGGTGCTGGAGACATGACTGGGGTCCTGGTGGAGGGTGCCCCACATTGCTGGGGGGTGGGGGTGCTAGGAGACATGAGTGGGGGCCTGGTGGAGGGTGCCCCACAGTGCTGGGGGGTGAGGGTGCTGGGAGACATGAGTTGGACATGAGTGGGGTCCTGGTGGAGGGTGTCCCTGGATGCTGGGGGTTGGGTTTGATGGGAGACATGAGTGGGGGCCTGGTGGAGGGTGCCCCTGGATGCTGGGGGGTGGGAGATGGGAGATATGAGTGGGGGCCTGGCGGAGGGTGCCCTGCACTGCTGGGGGGTGGGGGTGCTGGGAGACAAGAGTTGGACATGAGTGGGGGCCTGTTGGAGGGTACCCCTGGATGCTGGGGGGTGGGGGTGCAGGGCGACATGAGTGGGGGCCTGGTGGAGGGTGCCCTGCACTGCTGGGGGGTGGGGGTGCTGGGAGACATGAGTGGGGGGCCTGGTGGAGGGTGCCCTGCACTGCTGGGGGGTGGGGGTGATGGGAGACATAAGTTGGACATGAGTGGGGGCCTGGTGGAGGGTGCCCCTGGATCCCGGGGGGTGGGGGTGGAGGGGGACATGAGTGGGGGCCTGGTGGAGGGTGCCCTGCACTGCTGGGGGGTGGGGGTGATGGGAGACATGAGTGGGGGCCTGGTGGAGGGTGCCCCTGGATGCTGGAGGGTGGGGGTGCAGGGAGACATGAGTGGGGGCCTGGTGGAGGGTGCCCCACAGTGCTGGGGGGTGGGGGTGCTGGGTGACATGAGTTGGACATGAGTGGGGGCCTGGTGGAGGGTGCCCCTGGATGCCGGGGGGTGGGGGTGCAGGGGGACATGAGTGGGGGCCTGGTGGAGAGTGCCCTGCACTGCTGGGGGGTGGGGGTGCTGGGAGACATGAGTGGGGGCCTGGTGGAGGGTGCCCCTGGATGCTGGGGGGTGGGGGTGCAGGGAGACATGAGTGGGGGCCTGGTGGAGGGTGCCCTGCACTGCTGGGGGGTGGGGGTGATGGGAGACATGAGTTGGACATGAGTGGGGGCCTGGTGGAGGGTGCCCCTGGATGCCGGGGGGTCGGGGTGCAGGGGGACATGAGTGGGGGCCTGGTGGAGGGTGCCCTGCACTGCTGGGGGGTGGGGGTGATGGGAGACATGAGTGGGGGCCTGGTGGAGGGTGCCCCTGGATGCTGGGGTGTGGGGGTGCAGGGGGACATGAGTGGGGGCCTGGTGGAGGGTGCCCTGCACTGCGGGGGTGGGGTAATGGGAGACATGAGTTGGACATGAGTGGGGGCCTGGTGGAGGGTGCCCCTGACTGGTGGGGGTGCAGGGAGACATGAGTGGGGGGATTGTGGAGGGTGCCCTGCACTGCTTGGGGGTGGGGGTGATGGGAGACATGAGTGGGGGCCTGGTGGAGGGTGCCCCTGGAAGTTGGGGGGTGGGGGTGCTGGGAGACATGAGTTGGGGCCTGGTGGAGGTTGCCCCACAGTGCTGGGGGGTGGGGGTGCTGGGATGCATGAGTGGGGGCCTGGTGGAGGGTGCCCCTGGATGCTGGGGGGTGGGGGTGCAGGGGGACATGAGTGGGGGCCTGGTGGAGGGTGCCCTGCACTGCTGGGGGGTGGGGGTGCTGGGAGACATGAGTGGGGGCCTGGTGGAGGGTGCCCTGAACTGCTCAGGGGTGGGGGTGATGGGAGACATGAGTTGGAGATGAGTGGGGGCCTGGTGGATGGTGCCCCCGGATGCTGGGGGGTGGGGGTGCAGGGGGACATGAGTGGGGGCCTGCTGGAGGGTGCCCTGCACTGCTGGGGGGTGAGGGTGATGGGAGACATGAGTGGGGGCCTGGTGGAGGGTGCCCCTGGATGCTGGGGGGTGGGGGTGCAGGGAGACATGAGTGGGGGCCTGGTGGAGGGTGCCCCACAGTGCTGGGGGGTGGGGGTGCTGGGTGACATGAGTTGGACATGAGTGGGGGCCTGGTGGAGGGTGCCCCTGGATGCCGGGGGGTGGGGGTGCAGGGGGACATGAGTGGGGGCCTGGTGGAGAGTGCCCTGCACTGCTGGGGGGTGGGGGTGCTGGGAGACATGAGTGGGGGCCTGGTGGAGGGTGCCCCTGGATGCTGGGGGGTGGGGGTGCAGGGAGACATGAGTGGGGGCCTGGTGGAGGGTGCCCTGCACTGCTGGGGGATGGGAGTGATGGGAGACATGAGTTGGACATGAGTGGGGGCCTGGTGGAGGGTGCCCCTGGATGCCGGGGGGTGGGGGTGCAGGGGGACATGAGTGGGGGCCTGGTGGAGGGTGCCCTGCACTGCTGGGGGGTGGGGGTGATGGGAGACATGAGTGGGGGCCTGGTGGAGGGTGCCCCTGGATGCTGGGGTGTGGGGGTGCAGGGGGACATGAGTGGGGGCCTGGTGGAGGGTGCCCTGCACTGCGGGGGGTGGGGTGATGGGAGACATGAGTTGGACATGAGTGGGGGCCTGGTGGAGGGTGCCCCTGACTGGTGGGGGTGCAGGGAGACATGAGTGGGGGGATTGTGGAGGGTGCCCTGCACTGCTTGGGGGTGGGGGTGATGGGAGACATGAGTGGGGGCCTGGTGGAGGGTGCCCCTGGAAGTTGGGGGGTGGGGGTGATGGGAGACATGAGTGGGGGCCTGGTGGAGGTTGCCCCACAGTGCTGGGGGGTGGGGGTGCTGGGAGACATGAGTGGGGGCCTGGTGGAGGTTGCCCCACAGTGCTGGGGGGTGGGGGTGCTGGGATGCATGAGTGGGGGCCTGGTGGAGGGTGCCCTGCACTGCTGGGGGGTGGGGGTGCTGGGAGACATGAGTGGGGGCCTGGTGGAGGGTGCCCTGAACTGCTCAGGGGTGGGGGTGATGGGAGACATGAGTTGGAGATGAGTGGGGGCCTGGTGGAGGGTGCCCCCGGATGCTGGGGAGTGGGGGTGCAGGGGGACATGAGTGGGGGCCTGCTGGAGGGTGCCCTGCACTGCTGGGGGGTGAGGGTGATGGGAGACATGAGTGGGGGCCTGGTGGAGGGTGCCCCTGGATGCTGGGGGGTGGGGGTGCAGGGAGGCATGAGTGGGGGCATGGTGGAGGGTGCCCCACAGTGCTGGGGGGTGGGGGTGCTGGGAGACATGAGTGGGGGCCTGGTGGAGGGTGCCCCTGGATGCTGGGGGGTGGGGGTGCAGGGGGGCATGAGTGGGGGCCTGGTGGAGGGTGCCCTTGGATGCTGGGGGGTGGGGGTGCAGGGGGACATGAGTGGGGGCCTGGTGGAGGGTGCCATGCACTGCTGGGGGGTGGGGGTGCTGGGAGACATGAGTGGGGGCATGGTAGAGGGTGCCCTGCACTGCTGGGGGGTGGGGGTGATGGGAGACATGAGTTGGACATGAGTGTGGGCCTGGTGGAGGGTGCCCCTGGATGCTGGGGGTGGGGGTGCAGGGGGACATGAGTGGGGTCCTGCAAGGGGGTGCCCTGCACTGCTGGGGGGTGGGGGTGATGGGAGACATGAGTGGGGGCCTGGTGCAGGGTGCCCCTGGATGCTGGGGGGTGGGGGTGCAGGGGGACATGAGTGGGGGCCTGGTGGATGGTGCCCTGCACTGCTGGTGGGTGGGGGTGCTGGGAGACCTGAGTGGGGGCCTGGTGGAGGGTGCCCCTGGATGCTGGGGGGTGGGGGTGCAGGGGGACATGAGTGGGGGCCTGGTGGACGGTGCCCTGCACTGCTGGGGGGTGGGGGTGATGGGAGACATAAGTTGGACATGAGTGGGGGCCTGGTGGAGGGTGCCCCTGGATGCTGGGGGGTGGGGGTGTAGGGGGACATGAGTGGGGGCCTGGTGGAGGGTGCCCTGCACTGCTGGGGGGTGGGGGTGCTGGGAGACATGAGTGGGGGCCTGGTGGAGGGTGCCCTGCACTGCTGATGGGGTGGGGGTGATGGGAGACATGAGGTGGACATGAGTGGGGGCCTGGTGGAGGGTGCACCTGGATGCTGGGGGGTGGGGGTGCAGGGGGACATGAGTGGGGGCCTGGTGGAGGGTGCCCTGCACTGCTGGGGGGTGGGGGTGCTGGGAGACATGAGTGGGGGCCTGGTGGAGGGTGCACTGCACTGCTGGGGGGTGGGGGTGATGGGAGACATGAGTTGGACATGAGTGGGGGCCTGGTGGAGGGTGCCCCTGGATGCTGGGGGGGTGGGGGCGCAGGGGGACATGAGTGGGGGCCTGGTGGAGGGTGCCCTGCACTGCTGGGGGGTGGGGGTGATGGGAGACAGGAGTGGGGGCCTGTTTGAGGGTGCCCCTGGATGCTGGGGGGTGGGGGTGCAGGGGGACATGAGTGGGGGCCTGGTGGAGGGTGCCCCACAGTGCTGGGGGGTGGGGGTGCTGGGAGACATGAGTGGGGGCCTGGTGGAGGGTGCCCCCGGATGCTGGGGGGTGGGGGGGCTGGGTGACATGAGTGGGGGCCTGGTGGAGGGTGCCCTGCACAGTGCTGGGGGGTGGGGGTGCTGGGAGACATGAGTGGGGGCCTGGAAGGGGTGCCCTGCACTGGTGGGGGTTGGGGGTGCTGGGAGACATGAGTGGGGGCCTGGTGGAGGGTGCCCCTGGATGCTGGGGGGTGGGGGTGCTGGGAGACATGAGTGGGGGCCTGGTGGAGGGTGCCCCTGGATGCTGGGGGTGGGGGTGATGGGAGACATGAGTGGGGGCCTGGTGGAGGGTGCCCCTGGATGCTGGGGGGTGGGGATGCTGGGAGACATGAGTGGGGGCCTGGTGGAGGGTGCCCTGCACTGCTGGGGGGTGGGGGTGCTGGGAGAAATGAGTTGGACATGAGTGGGGGCCTGGTGGAGGGTGCCCTGCACTGCTTGGGGGTGGGGGTGATGGGAGACATGAGTTGGACATGCGTGGGGGTCTGGTGGAGGGTGCCCCTGGATGCTGGGGGGTGGGGGTGCAGGGGGACATGAGTGGGGGACTGGTGGAGAGTGCCCTGAACTGCTGGGGGGTGGGGGTGCTAGGAGACATGAGTGGGGGCCTGGTGGAGGGTGCCCTGCACTGCTGGGGGGTGGGGGTGATGGGAGACATGAGTTGGACATGAGTGGGGGCCTGGTGGAGGGTGCCCCTGGATGCTGGGGGGTGGGGGTGCAGGGGGACATGTGTGGGGGCCTGGTGGAGGGTGCCACTGGATGCTGGGGGGTGGGGGTGCTGGGAGACATGAGTGGGGGCCTGGTGGAGGGTGCCCTGCACTGCTGGGGGGTGGGGGTGATGGGAGACTTGAGTTGGACATGAGTGGGGGCCTGGTGGAGGGTGCTCCTGGATGCTGGGGGGTGGGGTGAGGGGGACATGAGTGGGGGCCTGGTGGAGGGTGCCCTGCACTGCTGGGGGGTGGGGGTGCATGGGGACATGAGTGGGGGCCTGGTGGAGGGTGCCCTGCACTGCTGGGGGGTGTGAGTGCTGGGAGACATGAGTGGGGGCCTGGTGGAGGGTGCCCTGCACTGCTGGGGGGTGGGGGTGATGGGAGACATGAGTTGGACATGAGTGGGGGCCTGGTGGAGGGTGCCCCTGGATGCTGGGGGGTGGGGGTGCAGGGGGACATGAGTGGGGGCCTGGAAGGGGGTGCCCTGCACTGCTGGGGGGTGGGGGTGAATGGAGACATGAGTGGGGGCCTGGTGGAGGGTGCCCCTGGATGCTGGGGGATGGGGGTGCAGGGGGACATGAGTGGGGGCCTGGTGGACGGTGCCCTGCACTGCTGGTGGGTGGGGGTGCTGAGAGACATGAGTGAGGGCCTGGTGGAGGGTGCCCTGCACTGCTGGGGGGTGGGGGTGATAGGAGACATGAGTTGGACATGAGTGGGGGCCTGGTGGAGGGTGCCCCTGGATGCTGGGGGGTGGGGTGTAGGGGGACATGAGTGGGGGCCTGGTGGAGGGTGCCCTGCACTGCTGGGGGGTGGGGGTGCTGGGAGACATGAGTGGGGGCCTGGTGGAGGGTGCCCTGCACTGCTGATGGGGTGGGGGTGATGGGAGACATGAGTTGGACATGAGTGGGGGCCTGGTGGAGGGTGCCCCTGGATGCTGGGGGGTGGGGGTGCAGGGGGACATGAGTGGGGGCCTGGTGGAGGGTGCGCTGTACTCCTGGGGGGTGGGGGTGCTGGGAGACATGAGTGGGGGCCTGGTGGAGGGTGCCCTGCACTGCTGGGGGTGGGGGTGATGGGAGACATGCGTTGGACATGAGTGGGGCCTGGTGGAGGGTGCCCCTGGATGCTGGGGGGTGGGGGCGCAGGGGGACATGAGTGGGGGCCTGGTGGAGGGTGCCCTGCACTGCTGGGGGGTGGGGGTGATGGGAGACATGAGTGGGGGCCTGGTGGAGGGTGCCCCTGGATGCTGGGGGGTGGGGGTGCAGGGGGACATGAGTGGGGGCCTGGTGGAGAGTGCCCCACAGTGCTGGGGGGTGGGGGTGCTGGGAGACATGAGTGGGGGCCTGGTTTAGGGTGCCCCTGGATGCTGGGGGGTGGGGGTGCTGGGAGACATGAGTGGGGGTCTGGTGGAGGGTGCCCTGCACAGTGCTGGGGGTGAGGGTGCTGGGAGACATGAGTGGGGGCCTGGTGGAGGGCGCCCTGCACTGCTGGGGGGTGGGGGTGATGGGAGACATGAGTTGGACATGAGTGGGGGCCTGGTGGAGGGTGCCCCTGGATGCTGGGGGGTGGGGGTGCAGGGGGACATGAGTGGGGGCCTGGTGGAGGGTGCCCTGCACTGCTGGGGGGTGGGGGTGCTGGGAGACATGAGTGGAGGCCTGGTGGAGGGTGCCCTGCACTGCTGGGGGGTGGGGGTGATCGGAGACATGAGTTGGACATGAGTGGGGGCCTGGTGGAGGGGGCCCCTGGATGCTGGGGGGTGGGGGTGCAGGGGGACATGAGTGGGGGCCTGGTGGAGGGTGCCCTGCACTGCTGGGTGGTGTGGGAGATGGGAGACATGAGTGGGGGCCTGGTGGAGGGTGCCCTGCACAGCTCGGGGGTGGGCGTGATGGGAGACATGAGTTAGACATGAGTGGGGGCCTGGTGGAGGGTGCCCCTGGATGCTGGGGGGTGGGGGTGCAGGGGGACATGAGTGGGGGCCTGGTAGAGGGTGCCCTGCACTGCTGGGGGTGGGGGTGATGGGAGACATGAGTGGGGGCCTGGTGGAGGGTGCCCCTGGATGGTGGGGGGTGGGGGTGCAGGGGGACATGAGTGGGGGCCTGGTGGAGGGTGCCCTGCACTACTGGGGGTTGGGATGCTGGGAGACATGAGTGCGGGCCTGGTGGAGGGTGCCCTGCACTGCTGGGGGGTGGGGGTGATGGGAGACATGAGTTGGACATGAGTGGGGGCCTGGTGGAGGGTGCCCCTGGATGCTGGGGGGTGGGGGTGCAGGGGGACATGAGTGGGGGCCTGGTGGAGGGTGCCATGCACTGCTGGGGGGTGGGGGTGATGGGAGACATGAGTGGGGGCCTGGTGGAGGGTGCCCCTGGATGCTGGGGGGTGGGGGTGCTGGGAGACATGAGTGGAGGCCTGGTGGAGGGTGCCCCACAGTGCTGGGGGGGTGGGGGTGCTGGGAGACATGAGTGGAGGCCTGGTGGAGGGTGCCCCTGGATGCTGGGGGGTGGGGGTGCTGGGAGAAATGAGTGGGGGCCTGGTGGAGGGTGCCCCAAGTGTTGGGGGGTGGGGGTCATGGGAGACATGAGTGGGGGCCTGGTGGAGGGTGCCCCTGGATGCTGGGGGGTGGGAGTGCAGGGGGACATGAGTGGGACATGAGTGGGGGCCTGCTGGCAGGTGCCCCACAGTGCTGGGGGGTGGGGGTGCTGGGAGACATGAGTGGGGGCCTGGTGGAGGGTGCCCCTGACTGGTGTGGGGTGGGGGTGCAGGGAGACATGAGTGGGGGCCTGGTGGAGGGTGCCCCACAGTGCTGGGAGGTGGGGGTGCTGGGAGACATGAGTGGGGGCCTGGTGGAGGGTGCCCCACAGTGCTGGGGGGTGGGGGTGCTGGGAGACATGAGTGGGGGCCTGGTGGAGGGTGCCCCACAGTGCTGGGGGGTGGGGGTTCTGGGAGACATGAGTGGGGGCCTGGTGGAGGGTGCCCCACGGTGCTGGGGGGTGGGGGTGCTGGAGACATGACTGAGGTCCTGGTGGAGGGTGCCCCACATTGCTGGGGGGTGGGGGTGCTAGGAGACATGAGTGGGGCCTGGTGGAGGGTGCCCCACAGTGCTGGCGGGTGGGGGTGCTGGGAGACATGAGTTGGACATGAGTGGGGTCCTGGTGGAGGGTGTCCCTGGATGCTGGGGGGTGGGGGTGATGGGAGACATGAGTGGGGGCCTGGGGGAGGGTGCCCCTGGATGCTGGGGGGTGGGGGTGCTGGGAGAGATGAGTGGGGGCCTGGCGGAGGGTGCCCTGCACTGCTGGGGGGTGGGGGTGCTGGGAGACAAGAGTTGGACATGAGTGGGGGCCTGTTGGAGGGTGCCCCTGGATGCTGGGGGGTGGGGGTGCAGGGCGACATGAGTGGGGGCCTGGTGGAGGGTGCCCTGCACTGCTGGGGGGTGGGGGTGCTGGGAGACATGAGTGGGGGCCTGGTGGAGGGTGCCCTGCACTGCTGGGGGGTGGGGGTGATGGGAGACATGAGTTGGACATGAGTGGGGGCCTGGTGGAGGGTGCCCCTGATCCCGGGGGGTGGGGGTGCAGGGGGACATGAGTGGGGGCCTGGTGGAGGGTGCCCTGCACTGCTGGGGGGTGGGGGTGATGGGAGACATGAGTGGGGGCCTGGTGGAGGGTGCCCCTGGATGCTGGGAGGTGGGGGTGCAGGGAGACATGAGTGGGGGCCTGGTGGAGGGTGCCCTGCACTGCTGGGGGGTGGGGGTGCTGGGAGACATGAGTTGGACATGAGTGGGGGCTCTGGTGGAGGGTGCCCCTGGATGCTGGGGGGTGGGGGTGCAGGGGGACATGAGTGGGGGCCTGGTGGAGGGTGCCCGCACTGCTGGGGGGTGGGGGTGATGGGAGACATGAGTTGGACATGAGTGGGGGCCTGGTGGAGGGTGCTCTGCACTGCTGGGGGGTGGGGGTGCTGGGAGAAATGAGTTGGACATGCGTGGGGGCCTGGTGGAGGGTGCCCCTGGATGCTGGGGGGTGGGGGTGCAGGGGGACATGAGTGGGGGCCTGGTGGAGGGTGCCCCTGGATGCTGGGGGGTGGGGGTGCAGGGGGACATGAGTGGGGGCCTGGTGGACGGTGCCCTGCACTGCTGGGGGGTGGGGGTGATGGGAGACATGAGTTGGACATGAGTGGGGGCCTGGTGGAGGGTGCCCCTGGATGCTGGGGGGTGGGGGTGTAGGGGGACATGAGTGGGGGCCTGGTGGAAGGTGCCCTGCACTGCTGGGGGGTGGGGGTGCTGGGAGACATGAGTGGGGGCCTGGTGGAGGGTGCCCTGCACTGCTGATGGGGTGGGGGTGATGGGAGACATGAGGTGGACATGAGTGGGGGCCTGGTGGAGGGTGCACCTGGATGCTGGGGGGTGGGGGTGCAGGGGGACATGAGTTGGGGCCTGGTGGAGGTTGCCCCACAGTGCTGGGGGGTGGGGGTGCTGGGATGCATGAGTGGGGGCCTGGTGGAGGGTGCCCCTGGATGCTGGGGGGTGGGGGTGCAGGGGGACATGAGTGGGGGCCTGGTGGAGGGTGCCCTGCACTGCTGGGGGGTGGGGGTGCTGGGAGACATGAGTGGGGGCCTGGTGGAGGGTGCCCTGAACTGCTCAGGGGTGGGGGTGATGGGAGACATGAGTTGGAGATGAGTGGGGGCCTGGTGGATGGTGCCCCCGGATGCTGGGGGGTGGGGGTGCAGGGGGACATGAGTGGGGGCCTGCTGGAGGGTGCCCTGCACTGCTGGGGGGTGAGGGTGATGGGAGACATGAGTGGGGGCCTGGTGGAGGGTGCCCCTGGATGCTGGGGGGTGGGGGTGCTGGGAGACATGAGTCGGGGCCTGGTGGAGGTTGCCCCACAGTGCTGGGGGGTGGGGGTGCTGGGATGCATGAGTGGGGGCCTGGTGGAGGGTGCCCCTGGATGCTGGGGGGTGGGGGTGCAGGGGGACATGAGTGGGGGCCTGGTGGAGGGTGCCCTGCACTGCTGGGGGGTGGGGGTGCTGGGAGACATGAGTGGGGGCCTGGTGGAGGGTGCCCTGAACTGCTCAGGGGTGGGGGTGATGGGAGACATGAGTTGGAGATGAGTGGGGGCCTGGTGGATGGTGCCCCCGGATGCTGGGGGGTGGGGGTGCAGGGGGACATGAGTGGGGGCCTGCTGGAGGGTGCCCTGCACTGCTGGGGGGTGAGGGTGATGGGAGACATGAGTGGGGGCCTGGTGGAGGGTGCCCCTGGATGCTGGGGGGTGGGGGTGCAGGGAGACATGAGTGGGGGCCTGGTGGAGGGTGCCCCACAGTGCTGGGGGGTGGGGGTGCTGGGTGACATGAGTTGGACATGAGTGGGGGCCTGGTGGAGGGTGCCCCTGGATGCCGGGGGGTGGGGGTGCAGGGGGACATGAGTGGGGGCCTGGTGGAGAGTGCCCTGCACTGCTGGGGGGTGGGGGTGCTGGGAGACATGAGTGGGGGCCTGGTGGAGGGTGCCCCTGGATGCTGGGGGGTGGGGGTGCAGGGAGACATGAGTGGGGGCCTGGTGGAGGGTGCCCTGCACTGCTGGGGGATGGGAGTGATGGGAGACATGAGTTGGACATGAGTGGGGGCCTGGTGGAGGGTGCCCCTGGATGCCGGGGGGTGGGGGTGCAGGGGGACATGAGTGGGGGCCTGGTGGAGGGTGCCCTGCACTGCTGGGGGGTGGGGGTGATGGGAGACATGAGTGGGGGCCTGGTGAAGGGTGCCCCTGGATGCTGGGGTGTGGGGGTGCAGGGGGACATGAGTGGGGGCCTGGTGGAGGGTGCCCTGCACTGCGGGGGGTGGGGTGATGGGAGACATGAGTTGGACATGAGTGGGGGCCTGGTGGAGGGTGCCCCTGACTGGTGGGGGTGCAGGGAGACATGAGTGGGGGGATTGTGGAGGGTGCCCTGCACTGCTTGGGGGTGGGGGTGATGGGAGACATGAGTGGGGGCCTGGTGGAGGGTGCCCCTGGAAGTTGGGGGGTGGGGGTGCTGGGAGACATGAGTGGGGGCCTGGTGGAGGTTGCCCCACAGTGCTGGGGGGTGGGGGTGCTGGGATGCATGAGTGGGGGCCTGGTGGAGGGTGCCCCTGGATGCTGGGGGGTGGGGGTGATGGGAGACATGAGTTGGAGATGAGTGGGGGCCTGGTGGAGGGTGCCCCCGGATGCTGGGGGGTGGGGGTGCAGGGGGACATGAGCGGGGGCCTGCTGGAGGGTGCCCTGCACTGCTGGGGGGAGAGGGTGATGGGAGACATGAGTGGGGGCCTGGTGGAGGGTGCCCCTGGATGCTGGGGGGTGGGGGTGCAGGGAGGCATGAGTGGGGGCATGGTGGAGGGTGCCCCACAGTGCTGGGGGGTGGGGGTGCTGGGAGACATGAGTGGGGGCCTGGTGGAGGGTGCCCCTGGATGCTGGGGGGTGGGGGTGCAGGGGGGCATGAGTGGGGGCCTGGTGGAGGGTGCCCTTGGATGCTGGGGGGTGGGGGTGCAGGGGGACATGAGTGGGGGCGTGGTGGAGGGTGCCCTGCACTGCTGGGGGGTGGGGGTGATGGGAGACATGAGTTGGACATGAGTGTGGGCCTGGTGGAGGGTGCCCCTGGATGCTGGGGGTGGGGGTGCAGGGGGACATGAGTGGGGTCCTGCAAGGGGGTGCCCTGCACTGCTGGGGGGTGGGGGTGATGGGAGACATGAGTGGGGGCCTGGTGCAGGGTGCCCCTGGATGCTGGGGGGTGGGGGTGCAGGGGGACATGAGTGGGGGCCTGGTGGATGGTGCCCTGCACTGCTGGTGGGTGGGGGTGCTGGGAGACCTGAGTGGGGGCCTGGTGGAGGGTGCCCCTGGATGCTGGGGGGTGGGGGTGCAGGGGGACATGAGTGGGGGCCTGGTGGACGGTGCCCTGCACTGCTGGGGGGTGGGGGTGATGGGAGACATAAGTTGGACATGAGTGGGGGCCTGGTGGAGGGTGCCCCTGGATGCTGGGGGGTGGGGGTGTAGGGGGACATGAGTGGGGGCCTGGTGGAGGGTGCCCTGCACTGCTGGGGGGTGGGGGTGCTGGGAGACATGAGTGGGGGCCTGGTGGAGGGTGCCCTGCACTGCTGATGGGGTGGGGGTGATGGGAGACATGAGGTGGACATGAGTGGGGGCCTGGTGGAGGGTGCACCTGGATGCTGGGGGGTGGGGGTGCAGGGGGACATGAGTGGGGGCCTGGTGGAGGGTGCCCTGCACTGCTGGGGGGTGGGGGTGATGGGAGACATGAGTGGGTGCCTGGTGGAGGGTGCACTGCACTGCTGGGGGGTGGGGGTGATGGGAGACATGAGTTGGACATGAGTGGGGGCCTGGTGGAGGGTGCCCCTGGATGCTGGGGGGGTGGGGGCGCAGGGGGACATGAGTGGGGGCCTGGTGGAGGGTGCCCTGCACTGCTGGGGGGTGGGGGTGATGGGAGACAGGAGTGGGGGCCTGGTGGAGGGTGCCCCTGGATGCTGGGGGGTGGGGGTGCAGGGGGACATGAGTGGGGGCCTGGTGGAGGGTGCCCCACAGTGCTGGGGGGTGGGGGTGCTGGGAGACATGAGTGGGGGCCTGGTGGAGGGTGCCCCTGGATGCTGGGGGGTGGGGGGGCTGGGTGACATGAGTGGGGGCCTGGTGGAGGGTGCCCTGCACAGTGCTGGGGGGTGGGGGTGCTGGGAGACATGAGTGGGGGCCTGGTGGAGGGTGCCCCTGGATGCTGGGGGGTGGGGGTGCTGGGAGACATGAGTGGGGGCCTGGTGGAGGGTGCCCCTGGATGCTGGGGGTGGGGGTGATGGGAGACATGAGTGGGGGCCTGGTGGAGGGTGCCCCTGGATGCTGGGGGGTGGGGCTGCTGGGAGACATGAGTGGGGGCCTGGAAGGGGTGCCCTGCACTGCTGGGGGTTGGGGGTGCTGGGAGACATGAGTGGGGGCCTGGTGGAGGGTGCCCCTGAATGCTGGGGGGTGGGGGTGCTGGGAGACATGAGTGGGGGCCTGGTGGAGGGTGCCCCTGGATGCTGGGGGTGGGGGTGATGGGAGACATGAGTGGGGGCCTGGTGGAGGGTGCCCCTGGATGCTGGGGGGTGGGGATGCTGGGAGACATGAGTGGGGGCCTGGTGGAGGGTGCCCTGCACTGCTGGGGGGTGGGGGTGCTGGGAGAAATGAGTTGGACATGAGTGGGGGCCTGGTGGAGGGTGCCCTGCACTGCTTGGGGGTGGGGGTGATGGGAGACATGAGTTGGACATGCGTGGGGGTCTGGTGGAGGGTGCCCCTGGATGCTGGGGGGTGGGGGTGCAGGGGGACATGAGTGGGGGACTGGTGGAGAGTGCCCTGAACTGCTGGGGGGTGGGGGTGCTAGGAGACATGAGTGGGGGCCTGGTGGAGGGTGCCCTGCACTGCTGGGGGGTGGGGGTGATGGGAGACATGAGTTGGACATGAGTGGGGGCCTGGTGGAGGGTGCCCCTGGATGCTGGGGGGTGGGGGTGCAGGGGGACAAGAGTGGGGGCCTGGTGGAGGGTGCCACTGGATGCTGGGGGGTGGGGGTGCTGGGAGACATGAGTGGGGGCCTGGTGGAGGGTGCCCTGCACTGCTGGGGGGTGGGGGTGATGGGAGACTTGAGTTGGACATGAGTGGGGGCCTGGTGGAGGGTGCTCCTGGATGCTGGGGGGTGGGGTGAGGGGGACATGAGTGGGGGCCTGGTGGAGGGTGCCCTGCACTGCTGGGGGGTGGGGGTGCATGGGGACATGAGTGGGGGCCTGGTGGAGGGTGCCCTGCACTGCTGGGGGGTGTGTGTGCTGGGAGACATGAGTGGGGGCCTGGTGGAGGGTGCCCTGCACTGCTGGGGGGTGGGGGTGATGGGAGACATGAGTTGGACATGAGTGGGGGCCTGGTGGAGGGTGCCCCTGGATGCTGGGGGGTGGGGGTGCAGGGGGACATGAGTGGGGGCCTGGAAGGGGGTGCCCTGCACTGCTGGGGGGTGGGGGTGAATGGAGACATGAGTGGGGGCCTGGTGGAGGGTGCCCCTGGATGCTGGGGGATGGGGGTGCAGGGGGACATGAGTGGGGGCCTGGTGGACGGTGCCCTGCACTGCTGGTGGGTGGGGGTGCTGAGAGACATGAGTGAGGGCCTGGTGGAGGGTGCCCTGCACTGCTGGGGGGTGGGGGTGATAGGAGACATGAGTTGGACATGAGTGGGGGCCTGGTGGAGGGTGCCCCTGGATGCTGGGGGGTGGGGTGTAGGGGGACATGAGTGGGGGCCTGGTGGAGGGTGCCCTGCACTGCTGGGGGGTGGGGGTGCTGGGAGACATGAGTGGGGGCCTGGTGGAGGGTGCCCTGCACTGCTGATGGGGTGGGGGTGATGGGAGACATGAGTTGGACATGAGTGGGGGCCTGGTGGAGGGTGCCCCTGGATGCTGGGGGGTGGGGGTGCAGGGGGACATGAGTGGGGGCCTGGTGGAGGGTGCGCTGCACTCCTGGGGGGTGGGGGTGCTGGGAGACATGAGTGGGGGCCTGGTGGAGGGTGCCCTGCACTGCTGGGGGTGGGGGTGATGGGAGACATGCGTTGGACATGAGTGGGGGCCTGGTGGAGGGTGCCCCTGGATGCTGGGGGGTGGGGGCGCAGGGGGACATGAGTGGGGGCCTGGTGGAGGGTGCCCTGCACTGCTGGGGGGTGGGGGTGATGGGAGACATGAGTGGGGGCCTGGTGGAGGGTGCCCCTGGATGCTGGGGGGTGGGGGTGCAGGGGGACATGAGTGGGGGCCTGGTGGAGAGTGCCCCACAGTGCTGGGGGGTGGGGGTGCTGGGAGACATGAGTGGGGGCCTGGTGGAGGGTGCCCCTGGATGCTGGGGGGTGGGGGTGCTGGGAGACATGAGTGGGGGTCTGGTGGAGGGTGCCCTGCACAGTGCTGGGGGTGGGGGTGCTCGGAGACATGAGTGGGGGCCTGGTGGAGGGCGCCCTGCACTGCTGGGGGGTGGGGGTGATGGGAGACATGAGTTGGACATGAGTGGGGGCCTGGTGGAGGGTTCCCCTGGATGCTGGGGGGTGGGGGTGCAGGGGGACATGAGTGGGGGCCTGGTGGAGGGTGCCCTGCACTGCTGGGGGGTGGGGGTGCTGGGAGACATGAGTGGAGGCCTGGTGGAGGGTGCCCTGCACTGCTGGGGGGTGGGGGTGATCGGAGACATGAGTTGGACATGAGTGGGGGCCTGGCGGAGGGGGCCCCTGGATGCTGGGGGGTGGGGGTGCAGGGGGACATGAGTGTGGGCCTGGTGGAGGGTGCCCTGCACTGCTGGGTGGTGTGGGAGATGGGAGACATGAGTGGGGGCCTGGTGGAGGGTGCCCTGCACAGCTCGGGGGTGGGCGTGATGGGAGACATGAGTTAGACATGAGTGGGGGCCTGGTGGAGGGTGCCCCTGGATGCTGGGGGGTGGGGGTGCAGGGGGACATGAGTGGGGGCCTGGTAGAGGGTGCCCTGCACTGCTGGGGGTGGGGGTGATGGGAGACATGAGTGGGGGCCTGGTGGAGGGTGCCCCTGGATGGTGGGGGGTGGGGGTGCAGGGGGACATGAGTGGGGGCCTGGTGGAGGGTGCCCTGCACTACTGGGGGTTGGGGTGCTGGGAGACATGAGTGCGGGCCTGGTGGAGGGTGCCCTGCACTGCTGGGGGGTGGGGGTGATGGGAGACATGAGTTGGACATGAGTGGGGGCCTGGTGGAGGGTGCCCCTGGATGCTGGGGGGTGGGGGTGCAGGGGGACATGAGTGGGGGCCTGGTGGAGGGTGCCATGCACTGCTGGGGGGTGGGGGTGATGGGAGACATGAGTGGGGGCCTGGTGAAGGGTGCCCCTGGATGCTGGGGGGTGGGGGTGCTGGGAGACATGAGTGGAGGCCTGGTGGAGGGTGCCCCACAGTGCTGGGGGGGTGGGGGTGCTGGGAGACATGAGTGGAGGCCTGGTGGAGGGTGCCCCTGGATGCTGGGGGGTGGGGGTGCTGGGAGAAATGAGTGGGGGCCTGGTGGAGGGTGCCCCAAGTGTTGGGGGGTGGGGGTCATGGGAGACATGAGTGGGGGCCTGGTGGAGGGTGCCCCTGGATGCTGGGGGGTGGGAGTGCAGGGGGACATGAGTGGGACATGAGTGGGGGCCTGCTGGCAGGTGCCCCACAGTGCTGGGGGGTGGGGGTGCTGGGAGACATGAGTGGGGGCCTGGTGGAGGGTGCCCCTGACTGGTGTGGGGTGGGGGTGCAGGGAGACATGAGTGGGGGCCTGGTGGAGGGTGCCCCACAGTGCTGGGAGGTGGGGGTGCTGGGAGACATGAGTGGGGGCCTGGTGGAGGGTGCCCCACAGTGCTGGGGGGTGGGGGTGCTGGGAGACATGAGTGGGGGCCTGGTGGAGGGTGCCCCACAGTGCTGGGGGGTGGGGGTTCTGGGAGACATGAGTGGGGGCCTGGTGGAGGGTGCCCCACGGTGCTGGGGGGTGGGGGTGCTGGAGACATGACTGAGGTCCTGGTGGAGGGTGCCCCACATTGCTGGGGGGTGGGGGTGCTAGGAGACATGAGTGGGGCCTGGTGGAGGGTGCCCCACAGTGCTGGCGGGTGGGGGTGCTGGGAGACATAAGTTGGACATGAGTTTGGTCCTGGTGGAGGGTGTCCCTGGATGCTGGGGGGTGGGGGTGATGGGAGACATGAGTGGGGGCCTGGGGGAGGGTGCCCCTGGATGCTGGGGGGTGGGGGTGCTGGGAGAGATGAGTGGGGGCCTGGCGGAGGGTGCCCTGCACTGCTGGGGGGTGGGGGTGCTGGGAGACAAGAGTTGGACATGAGTGGGGGCCTGTTGGAGGGTGCCCCTGGATGCTGGGGGGTGGGGGTGCAGGGCGACATGAGTGGGGGCCTGGTGGAGGGTGCCCTGCACTGCTGGGGGGTGGGGGTGCTGGGAGACATGAGTGGGGGCCTGGTGGAGGGTGCCCTGCACTGCTGGGGGGTGGGGGTGATGGGAGACATGAGTTGGACATGAGTGGGGGCCTGGTGGAGGGTGCCCCTGATCCCGGGGGGTGGGGGTGCAGGGGGACATGAGTGGGGGCCTGGTGGAGGGTGCCCTGCACTGCTGGGGGGTGGGGGTGATGGGAGACATGAGTGGGGGCCTGGTGGAGGGGGCCCCTGGATGCTGGGGGGTGGGGGTGCAGGGGGACATGAGTGGGGGCCTGGTGGAGGGTGCCCTGCACTGCTGGGTGGTGTGGGAGATGGGAGACATGAGTGGGGGCCTGGTGGAGGGTGCCCTGCACAGCTCGGGGGTGGGCGTGATGGGAGACATGAGTTAGACATGAGTGGGGGCCTGGTGGAGGGTGCCCCTGGATGCTGGGGGGTGGGGGTGCAGGGGGACATGAGTGGGGGCCTGGTAGAGGGTGCCCTGCACTGCTGGGGGTGGGGGTGATGGGAGACATGAGTGGGGGCCTGGTGGAGGGTGCCCCTGGATGGTGGGGGGTGGGGGTGCAGGGGGACATGAGTGGGGGCCTGGTGGAGGGTGCCCTGCACTACTGGGGGTTGGGGTGCTGGGAGACATGAGTGCGGGCCTGGTGGAGGGTGCCCTGCACTGCTGGGGGGTGGGGGTGATGGGAGACATGAGTTGGACATGAGTGGGGGCCTGGTGGAGGGTGCCCCTGGATGCTGGGGGGTGGGGGTGCAGGGGGACATGAGTGGGGGCCTGGTGGAGGGTGCCATGCACTGCTGGGGGGTGGGGGTGATGGGAGACATGAGTGGGGGCCTGGTGAAGGGTGCCCCTGGATGCTGGGGGGTGGGGGTGCTGGGAGACATGAGTGGAGGCCTGGTGGAGGGTGCCCCACAGTGCTGGGGGGGTGGGGGTGCTGGGAGACATGAGTGGAGGCCTGGTGGAGGGTGCCCCTGGATGCTGGGGGGTGGGGGTGCTGGGAGAAATGAGTGGGGGCCTGGTGGAGGGTGCCCCAAGTGTTGGGGGGTGGGGGTCATGGGAGACATGAGTGGGGGCCTGGTGGAGGGTGCCCCTGGATGCTGGGGGGTGGGAGTGCAGGGGGACATGAGTGGGACATGAGTGGGGGCCTGCTGGCAGGTGCCCCACAGTGCTGGGGGGTGGGGGTGCTGGGAGACATGAGTGGGGGCCTGGTGGAGGGTGCCCCTGACTGGTGTGGGGTGGGGGTGCAGGGAGACATGAGTGGGGGCCTGGTGGAGGGTGCCCCACAGTGCTGGGAGGTGGGGGTGCTGGGAGACATGAGTGGGGGCCTGGTGGAGGGTGCCCCACAGTGCTGGGGGGTGGGGGTGCTGGGAGACATGAGTGGGGGCCTGGTGGAGGGTGCCTCACAGTGCTGGGGGGTGGGGGTTCTGGGAGACATGAGTGGGGGCCTGGTGGAGGGTGCCCCACGGTGCTGGGGGGTGGGGGTGCTGGAGACATGACTGAGGTCCTGGTGGAGGGTGCCCCACATTGCTGGGGGGTGGGGGTGCTAGGAGACATGAGTGGGGCCTGGTGGAGGGTGCCCCACAGTGCTGGCGGGTGGGGGTGCTGGGAGACATGAGTTGGACATGAGTGGGGTCCTGGTGGAGGGTGTCCCTGGATGCTGGGGGGTGGGGGTGATGGGAGACATGAGTGGGGGCCTGGGGGAGGGTGCCCCTGGATGCTGGGGGGTGGGGGTGCTGGGAGAGATGAGTGGGGGCCTGGCGGAGGGTGCCCTGCACTGCTGGGGGGTGGGGGTGCTGGGAGACAAGAGTTGGACATGAGTGGGGGCCTGTTGGAGGGTGCCCCTGGATGCTGGGGGGTGGGGGTGCAGGGCGACATGAGTGGGGGCCTGGTGGAGGGTGCCCTGCACTGCTGGGGGGTGGGGGTGCTGGGAGACATGAGTGGGGGCCTGGTGGAGGGTGCCCTGCACTGCTGGGGGGTGGGGGTGATGGGAGACATGAGTTGGACATGAGTGGGGGCCTGGTGGAGGGTGCCCCTGATCCCGGGGGGTGGGGGTGCAGGGGGACATGAGTGGGGGCCTGGTGGAGGGTGCCCTGCACTGCTGGGGGGTGGGGGTGATGGGAGACATGAGTGGGGGCCTGGTGGAGGGTGCCCCTGGATGCTGGGAGGTGGGGGTGCAGGGAGACATGAGTGGGGGCCTGGTGGAGGGTGCCCTGCACTGCTGGGGGGTGGGGGTGCTGGGAGACATGAGTTGGACATGAGTGGGGGCTCTGGTGGAGGGTGCCCCTGGATGCTGGGGGGTGGGGGTGCAGGGGGACATGAGTGGGGGCCTGGTGGAGGGTGCCCGCACTGCTGGGGGGTGGGGGTGATGGGAGACATGAGTTGGACATGAGTGGGGGCCTGGTGGAGGGTGCTCTGCACTGCTGGGGGGTGGGGGTGCTGGGAGAAATGAGTTGGACATGCGTGGGGGCCTGGTGGAGGGTGCCCCTGGATGCTGGGGGGTGGGTGTGCAGGGGGACATGAGTGGGGGCCTGGTGGAGGGTGCCCCTGGATGCTGGGGGGTGGGGGTGCAGGGGGACATGAGTGGGGGCCTGGTGGACGGTGCCCTGCACTGCTGGGGGGTGGGGGTGATGGGAGACATGAGTTGGACATGAGTGGGGGCCTGGTGGAGGGTGCCCCTGGATGCTGGGGGGTGGGGGTGTAGGGGGACATGAGTGGGGGCCTGGTGGAAGGTGCCCTGCACTGCTGGGGGGTGGGGGTGCTGGGAGACATGAGTGGGGGCCTGGTGGAGGGTGCCCTGCACTGCTGATGGGGTGGGGGTGATGGGAGACATGAGGTGGACATGAGTGGGGGCCTGGTGGAGGGTGCACCTGGATGCTGGGGGGTGGGGGTGCAGGGGGACATGAGTGGGGGCCTGGTGGAGGGTGCCCTGCACTGCTGGGGGGGTGGGGTGCTGGGAGACATGAGTGGGGGCCTGGTGGAGGGTGCCCTGCACTGCTGGGGGGTGGGGGTGATGGGAGACATGAGTTGGACATGAGTCGGGGCCTGGTGGAGGGTGCCCCTGGATGCTGGGGGGTGGGGGCGCAGGGGGACATGAGTGGGGGCCTGGTGGAGGGTGCCCTGCACTGCTGGGGGGTGGGGGTGATGGGAGACATGAGTGGGGGCCTGGTGGAGGGTGCCCCTGGATGCTGGGGGGTGGGGGTGCAGGGGGACATGAGTGGGGGCCTGGTGGAGGGTGCCCCACAGTGCTGGGGGGTGGGGGTGCTGGGAGACATGAGTGGGGGCCTGGTGGAGGGTGCCCCCGGATGCTGGGGGGTGGGGGTGCTGGGTGACATGAGTGGGGGCCTGGTGGAGGGTGCCCTGCACAGTGCTGGGGGGTGGGGGTGCTGGGAGACATGAGTGGGGGCCTGGAAGGGGGTGCCCTGCACTGCTGGGGGGTGGGGGTGATGGGAGACATGAGTGGGGGCCTGGTGGAGGGTGCCCCTGGATGCTGGGGGATGGGGGTGCAGGGGGACATGAGTGGGGGCCTGGTGGACGGTGCCCTGCACTGCTGGTGGGTGGGGGTGCTGGGAGACATGAGTGAGGGCCTGGTGGAGGGTGCCCTGCACTGCTGGGGGGTGGGGGTGATGGGAGAAATGAGTTGGACATGAGTGGGGGCCTGGTGGAGGGTGCCCCTGGATGCTGGGGGGTGGGGGTGCAGGGGGACATGAGTGGGGGCCTGGTGGAGGGTGCCCTGCACTGCTGGGGGGTGTGGGAGATGGGAGACATGAGTGGGGGCCTGGTGGAGGGTGCCCTGCACAGCTGGGGGGTGGGCGTGATGGGAGACATGAGTTGGACATGAGTGGGGGCCTGGTGGAGGGTGCCCCTGGATGCTGGGGGGTGGGGTGCAGGGGGACATGAGTGGGGGCCTGGTGGAGGGTGCCCTGCACTGCTGGGGGTTGGGGGTGCTGGGAGACATGAGTGGGGGCCTGGTGGAGGGTGCCCTGCACTGCTGGGGGGTGGGGGTGATGGGAGACATGAGTTGGACATGAGTGGGGGCCTGGTGGAGGGTGCCCCTGGATGCTGGGGGGTGGGGGTGCTGGGAGACATGAGTTGACATGAGTGGGGGCCTGGTGGAGGGTGCCGCTGGATGCTGGGGGGTGGGGGTGATGGGAGACATGAGTGGGGGCCTGGTGGAGGGTGCCCCTGGATGCTGGGGGGTGGGGATGCTGGGAGACTTGAGTGGGGGCCTGGTGGAGGGTGCCCTGCACTGCTGGGGGGTGGGGTGCTGGGAGAAATGAGTTGGACATGAGTGGGGGCCTGGTGGAGGGTGCCCTGCACTGCTTGGGGGTGGGGGTGATGGGAGACATGAGTTGGACATGCGTGGGGGTCTGGTGGAGGGTGCCCCTGGATGCTGGGGGGTGGGGGTGCAGGGGGACATGAGTGGGGGACTGGTGGAGAGTGCCCTGAACTGCTGGGGGGTGGGGGTGCTAGGAGACATGAGTGGGGGCCTGGTGGAGGGTGCCCTGCACTGCTGGGGGGTGGGGGTGATGGGAGACATGAGTTGGACATGAGTGGGGACCTGGTGGAGGGTGCCCCTGGATGCTGGGGGGTGGGGGTGCAGGGGGACATGAGTGGGGGGCCTGGTGGAGGGTGCCCTGCACTGCTGGGGGGTGGGGGTGATGGGAGACATGAGTGGGGGCCTGGTGGAGGGTGCCACTGGATGCTGGGGGGTGGGGGTGCTGGGAGACATGAGTGGGGGCCTGGTGGAGGGTGCCCTGCACTGCTGGGGGGTGGGGGTGATGGGAGACATGAGTTGGACATGAGTGGGGGCCTGGTGGAGGGTGCTCCTGGATGCTGGGGGGTGGGGGTGAGGGGGACATGAGTGGGGGCCTGGTGGAGGGTGCCCTGCACTGCTGTGGGGTGGGGGTGATGGGAGACATGAGTGGGGGCCTGGTGAAGGGTGCCCCTGGATGCTGGGGGGTGGGGGTGCAGGGGGACATGAGTGGGGGCCTGGTGGAGGGTGCCCTGCACTGCTGGGGGGTGTGGGTGCTGGGAGACATGAGTGGGGGCCTGGTGGAGGGTGCCCTGCACTGCTGGGGGGTGGGGGTGATGGGAGACATGAGTTGGACATGAGTGGGGGCCTGGTGGAGGGTGCCCCTGGATGCTGGGGGGTGGGGGTGCAGGGGGACATGAGTGGGGGCCTGGAAGGGGGTGCCCTGCACTGCTGGGGGGTGGGGGTGAATGGAGACATGAGTGGGGGCCTGGTGGAGGGTGCCCCTGGATGCTGGGGGATGGGGGTGCAGGGGGACATGAGTGGGGGCCTGGTGGACGGTGCCCTGCACTGCTGGTGGGTGAGGGTGCTGGGAGACATGAGTGAGGGCCTGGTGGAGGGTGCCCTGCACTGCTGGGGGGTGGGGGTGATAGGAGACATGAGTTGGACATGAGTGGGGGCCTGGTGGAGGGTGCCCCTGGATGCTGGGGGGTGGGGTGTAGGGGGACATGAGTGGGGGCCTGGTGGAGGGTGCCCTGCACTGCTGGGGGGTGGGGGTGCTGGGAGACATGAGTGGGGGCCTGGTGGAGGGTGCCCTGCACTGCTGATGGGGTGGGGGTGATGGGAGACATGAGTTGGACATGAGTGGGGGCCTGGTGGAGGGTGCCCCTGGATGCTGGGGGGTGGGGGTGCAGGGGGACATGAGTGGGGGCCTGGTGGAGGGTGCGCTGCACTGCTGGGGGGTGGGGGTGCTGGGAGACATGAGTGGGGGCCTGGTGGAGGGTGCCTTGCACTGCTGGGGGGTGGGGGTGATGGGAGACATGCGTTGGACATGAGTGGGGGCCTGGTGGAGGGTGCCCCTGGATGCTGGGGGGTGGGGGCGCAGGGGGACATGAGTGGGGGCCTGCTGGAGGGTGCCCTGCACTGCTGGGGGGTGGGGGTGATGGGAGACATGAGTGGGGGCCTGGTGGAGGGTGCCCCTGGATGCTGGGGGGTGGGGGTGCAGGGGGACATGAGTGGGGGCCTGGTGGAGGGTGCCCCACAGTGCTGGGGGGTGGGGGTGCTGGGAGACATGAGTGGGGGCCTGGTGGAGGGTGCCCCTGGATGCTGGGGGATGGGGGTGCTGGGAGACATGAGTGGGGGCCTGGTGGAGGGTGCCCTGCACAGTGCTGGGGGTGGGGGTGCTGGGAGACATGAGTGGGGGCCTGGTGGAGGGCGCCCTGCACTGCTGGGGGGTGGGGGTGATGGGAGACATGAGTTGGACATGAGTGGGGGCCTGGTGGAGGGTGCCCCTGGATGCTGGGGGGTGGGGGTGCAGGGGGACATGAGTGGGGGCCTGGTGGAGGGTGTCCTGCACTGCTGGGTGTTGGGGGTGATGGGAGACATGAGTGGGGGCCTGGTGGAGGGTGCCCCTGGATGCTGGGGGGTGGGGGTGCAGGGGGACATGAGTGGGGGCCTGGTGGAGGGTGCCCTGCACTGCTGGGGGTGGGGGTGCTGGGAGACATGAGTGGAGGCCTGGTGGAGGGTGCCCTGCACTGCTGGGGGGTGGGGGTGATCGGAGACATGAGTTGGACATGAGTGGGGGCCTGGTGGAGGGTGCCCCTGGATGCTGGGGGGTGGGGGTGCAGGGGGACATGAGTGGGGGCCTGGTGGAGGGTGCCCTGCACTGCTGGGGGGTGTGGGAGATGGGAGACATGAGTGGGGGCCTGGTGGAGGGTGCCCTGCACAGCTGGGGGGTGGGCGTGATGGGAGACATGAGTTGGACATGAGTGGGGGCCTGGTGGAGGGTGCCCCTGGATGCTGGGGGGTGGGGGTGCAGGGGGACATGAGTGGGGGCTTGGTGGAGGGTGCCCTGCACTGCTGGGGGTGGGGGTGATGGGAGACATGAGGGGGGCCTGGAGGAGGGTGCCTCTGGATGCTGGGGGGTGGGGGTGCAGGGGGACATGAGTGGGGGCCTGGTGGAGGGTGCCATGCACTGCTGGGGGGTGGGGGTGATGGGAGACATGAGTGGGGGCCTGGTGGAGCGTGCCCATGGATGCTAGGGGGGTGGGGGTGCTGGGAGACATGAGTGGAGGCCTGGTGGAGGGTGCCCCACAGTGCTGGGGGGGTGGGGGTGCTGGGAGACATGAGTGGGGGCCTGGTGGAGGGTGCCCCTGGATGCTGGGGGGTGTGGGTGCTGGGAGACATGAGTGGGGGCCTGGTGGAGGGTGCCCCACAGTGTTGGGGGGTGGGGGTCATGGGAGACATGAGTGGGGGCCTGGTGGAGGGTGCCCCTGGATGCTGGGGGGTGGGAGTGCAGGGGGACATGAGTGGGGGCCTGCTGGCAGGTGCCCCACAGTGCTGCGGGGTGGGGGTGCTGGGAGACATGAGTGGGGGCCTGGTGGAGGGTGCCCCTGACTGGTGGGGGGTGGGGGTGCAGGGAGACATGAGTGGGGGCCTGGTGGAGGGTGCCCCACAGTGCTGGGAGGTGGGGGTGCTGGGAGACATGAGTGGGGGCCTGGTGGAGGGTGCCCCACAGTGCTGGGGGGTGGGGGTGCTGGGAGACATGAGTGGGGGCCTGGTGGAGGGTGCCCCACAGTGCTGGGGGGTGGGGGTTCTGGGAGACATGAGTGGGGGCCTGGTGGAGGGTGCCCCACGGTGCTGGGGGGTGGGGGTGCTGGAGACATGACTGGGGTCCTGGTGGAGGGTGCCCCACATTGCTGGGGGGTGGGGGTGCTAGGAGACATGAGTGGGGGCCTGGTGGAGGGTGCCCCTGGATGCTGGGGGGTGGGAGATGGGAGACATGAGTGGGGGCCTGGCGGAGGGTGCCCTGCACTGCTGGGGGGTGGGGGTGCTGGGAGACAAGAGTTGGACATGAGTGGGGGCCTGTTGGAGGGTACCCCTGGATGCTGGGGGGTGGGGGTGCAGGGCGACATGAGTGGGGGCCTGGTGGAGGGTGCCCTGCACTGCTGGGGGGTGGGGGTGCTGGGAGACATGAGTGGGGGCCTGGTGGAGGGTGCCCTGCACTGCTGGGGGGTGGGGGTGATGGGAGACATAAGTTGGACATGAATGGGGGCCTGGTGGAGGGTGCCCCTGGATCCCGGGGGGTGAGGGTGCAGGGGGACATGAGTGGGGGCCTGGTGGAGGGTGCCCTGCACTGCTGGGGGGTGGGGGTGATGGGAGACATGAGTGGGGGCCTGGTGGAGGGTGCCCCTGGATGCTGGGGGGTGGGGGTGCAGGGACACATGAGTGGGGGCCTGGTGGAGGGTGCCCCACAGTGCTGGGGGGTGGGAGTGCTGGGTGACATGAGTTGGACATGAGTGGGGGCCTGGTGGAGGGTGCCCCTGGATGCCGGGGGGTGGGGGTGCAGGGGGACATGAGTGGGGGCCTGGTGGAGAGTGCCCTGCACTGCTGGGGGGTGGGGGTGCTGGGAGACATGAGTGGGGGCCTGGTGGAGGGTGCCCCTGGATGCTGGGGGGTGGGGGTGCAGGGAGACTTGAGTGGGGGCCTGGTGGAGGGTGCCCTGCACTGCTGGGGGGTGGGGGTGATGGGAGACATGAGTTGGACATGAGTGGGGGCCTGGTGGAGGGTGCCCCTGGATGCCGGGGGGTGGGGGTGCAGGGGGACATGAGTGGGGGCCTGGTGGAGGGTGCCCTGCACTGCTGGGGGGTGGGGGTGATGGGAGACATGAGTGGGGGCCTGGTGGAGGGTGCCCCTGGATGCTGGGGTGTGGGGGTGCAGGGGGACATGAGTGGGGGCCTGGTGGAGGGTGCCCTGCACTGCGGGGGTGGGGTGATGGGAGACATGAGTTGGACATGAGTGGGGGCCTGGTGGAGGGTACCCCTGACTGGTGGGGGTGCAGGGAGACATGAGTGGGGGGATTGTGGAGGGTGCCCTGCACTGCTTGGGGGTGGGGGTGATGGGAGACATGAGTGGGGGCCTGGTGGAGGGTGCCCCTGGAAGTTGGGGGGTGGGGGTGCAGGGGGACATGAGTGGGGGCTTGGTGGAGGGTGCCCTGCACTGCTGGGGGGTGGGGGTGCTGGGAGACATGAGTGGGGGCCTGGTGGAGGTTGCCCCACAGTGCTGGGGGGTGGGGGTGCTGGGATGCATGAGTGGGGGCCTGGTGGAGGGTGCCCCTGGATGCTGGGGGGTGGGGGTGCAGGGGGACATGAGTGGGGGCTTGGTGGAGGGTGCCCTGCACTGCTGGGGGGTGGGGGTGCTGGGAGACATGAGTGGGGGCCTGGTGGAGGGTGCCCTGAACTGCTCAGGGGTGGGGATGATGGGAGACATGAGTTGGAGACGAGTGGGGGCCTGGTGGACGGTGCCCCCGGATGCTGGGGGGTGGGGGTGCAGGGGGACATGAGTGGGGGCCTGCTGGAGGGTGCCCTGCACTGCTGGGGGGTGAGGGTGATGGGAGACATGAGTGGGGGCCTGGTGGAGGGTGCCCCTGGATGCTGGGGGGTGGGGGTGCAGGGGGACATGAGTGGGGGCCTGCTGGAGGGTGCCCTGCACTGCTGGGGGGTGAGGGTGATGGGAGACATGAGTGGGGGCCTGGTGGAGGGTGCCCTTGGATGCTGGGGGGTGGGGGTGCAGGGGGACATGAGTGGGGGCCTGGTGGAGGGTGCCCCTGGATGCTGGGGGGTGGGGGTGCAGGGGGGCATGAGTGGGGGCATGGTGGAGGGTGCCCCACAGTGCTGGGGGGTGGGGGTGCTGGGAGACATGAGTGGGGGCCTGGTGGAGGGTGCCCCTGGATGCTGGGGGGTGGGGGTGCAGGGGGGCATGAGTGGGGGCCTGGTGGAGGGTGCCCTTGGATGCTGGTGGGTGGGGGTGCAGGGGGACATGAGTGGGGGCCTCGTGGAGGGTGCCCTGCACTGCTGGGGGGTGGGGGTGCTGGGAGACATGAGTGGGGGAGGGTGGAGGGTGCCCTGCACTGCTGGGGGGTGGGGGTGATGGGAGACATTAGTTGGACATGAGTGTGGGCCTGGTGGAGGGTGCCCCTGGATGCTGGGGGTGGGGGTGCAGGGGGACATGAGTGGGGGCCTGGAAGGGGGTGCCCTGCACTGCTGGGGGGTGGGGGTGATGGGAGACATGAGTGGGGGCCTGGTGGAGGGTGCCCCTGGATGCTGGGGGGTGGGGGTGCAGGGGGACATGAGTGGGGGCCTGGTGGATGGTGCCCTGCACTGCTGGTGGGTGGGGGTGCTGGGAGACATGAGTGGGGGCCTGGTGGAGGGTGCCCCTGGATGCTGGGGGGTGGGGGTGCAGGGGGACATGAGTGGGGGCCTGGTGGACGGTGCCCTGCACTGCTGGGGGGTGGGGGTGATGGGAGACATGAGTTGGACATGAGTGGGGGCCTGGTGGAGGGTGCCCCTGGATGCTGGGGGGTGGGGGTGTAGGGGGACATGAGTGGGGGCCTGGTGGAGGGTGCCCTGCACTGCTGGGGGGTGGGGGTGCTGGGAGACATGAGTGGGGGCCTGGTGGAGGGTGCCCTGCACTGCTGATGGGGTAGGGGTGATGGGAGACATGAGGTGGACATGAGTGGGGGCCTGGTGGAGGGTGCACCTGGATGCTGGGGGGTGGGGGTGCAGGGGGACATGAGTGGGGGCCTGGTGGAGGGTGCCCTGCACTGCTGGGGGGTGGGGGTGCTGGGAGACATGAGTGGGGGCCTGGTGGAGGGTGCCCTGCACTGCTGGGGGGTGGGGTGATGGGAGACATGAGTTGGACATGAGTGGGGGCCTGGTGGAGGGTGCCCCTGGATGCTGGGGGGTGGGGGCGCAGGGGGACATGAGTGGGGGCCTGGTGGAGGGTGCCCTGCACTGCTGGGGGGTGGGGGTGATGGGAGACATGAGTGGGGGCCTGGTGGAGGGTGCCCCTGGATGCTGGGGGGTGGGGGTGCAGGGGGACATGAGTGGGGGCCTGGTGGAGGGTGCCCCACAGTGCTGGGGGGTGGGGGTGCTGGGAGACATGAGTGGGGGCCTGGTGGAGGGTGCCCCCGGATGCTGGGGGGTGGGGGTGCTGGGTGACATGAGTGGGGGCCTGGTGGAGGGTGCCCTGCACAGTGCTGGGGGGTGGGGGTGCTGGGAGACATGAGTGGGGGCCTGGTGGAGGGTGTCCTGCACTGCTGGGGGGTCGGGGTGATGGGAGACATGAGTGGGGGCCTGGTGGAGGGTGCCCCTGGATGCTGGGGGGTGGGGGTGCAGGGGGACATGAGTGGGGGCCTGGTGGAGGGTGCCCTGCACTGCTGGGGGGTGGGGGTGCTGGGAGACATGAGTGGGGGCATGGTGGAGGGTGCCCCTGGATGCTGGGGGGTGGGGGTGCAGGGGGACATGAGTGCGGGCCTGGTGGAGGGTGCCCCTGGATGCTGGGGGGCGGGGGTGCTGGGAGACATGAGTGGGGGCCTGGTGGAGGGTGCCCCTGGATGCTGGGGGGTGGGGTGCAGGGGGACATGTGTGGGAGCCTGGTGGAGGGTGCCCTGCACTGCTGGGGGGTGGGGGTGCTGGGAGACATGAGTGGAGGCCTGGTGGAGGGTGCCCTGCACTGCTGGGGGGTGGGGGTGATCGGAGACATGAGTTGGACATGAGTGGGGGCCTGGTGGAGGGTGCCCCTGGATGCTGGGGGGTGGGGGTGCAGGGGGACATGAGTGGGGGCCTGGAAGGGGGTGCCCTGCACTGCTGGGGGGTGGGGGTGATGGGAGACATGAGTGGGGGCCTGGTGGAGGGTGCCCCTGGATGCTGGGGGGTGGGGGTGCAGGGGGACATGAGTGGGGGCCTGGTGGACGGTGCCCTGCACTGCTGGTGGGTGGGGGTGCAGGGAGACATGAGTGAGGGCCTGGTGGAGGGTGCCCTGCACTGCTGGGGGGTGGGGGTGATGGGAGACATGAGTTGGACATGAGTGGGGGCCTGGTGGAGGGTGCCCCTGGATGCTGGGGGGTGGGGGTGTAGGGGGACATGAGTGGGGGCCTGGTGGAGGGTGCCCTGCACTGCTGGGGGGTGGGGGTGCTGGGAGACATGAGTGGGGGCCTGGTGGAGGGTGCCCTGCACTGCTGATGGGGTGGGGGTGATGGGAGACATGAGGTGGACATGAGTGGGGGCCTGGTGGAGGGTGCACCTGGATGCTGGGGGGTGCAGGGGGACATGAGTGGGGGCCTGGTGGAGGGTGCCCTGCACTGCTGGGGGGTGGGGGTGCTGGGAGACATGAGTGGGGGCCTGGTGGAGGGTGCCCTGCACTGCTGGGGGGTGGGGGTGATGGGAGACATGAGTTGGACATGAGTGGGGGCCTGGTGGAGGGTGCCCCTGGATGCTGGGGGGTGGGGGCGCAGGGGGACATGAGTGGGGGCCTGGTGGAGGGTGCCCTGCACTGCTGGGGGGTGGGGGTGATGGGAGACATGAGTGGGGGCCTGGTGGAGGGTGCCCCTGGATGCTGGGGGGTGGGGGTGCAGGGGGACATGAGTGGGGGCCTGGTGGAGGGTGCCCCACAGTGCTGGGGGGTGGGGGTGCTGGGAGACATGAGTGGGGGCCTGGTGGAGGGTGCCCCCGGATGCTGAGGAGTGGGGGTGCTGGGAGACATGAGTGGGGGCCTGGTGGAGGGTGCCCTGCACAGTGCTGGGGGGTGGGGGTGCTGGGAGACATGAGTGGGGGCCTGGTGGAGGGTGCCCTGCACTGCTGGGGGGTGGGGGTGATGGGAGACATGAGTTGGACATGAGTGGGGGCCTGGTGGAGGGTGCCCCTGGATGCTGGGGGGTGGGGGTGCAGGGGGGCATGAGTGGGGGCCTGGTGGAGGGTGTCCTGCACTGCTGGGGGGTGGGGGTGATGGGAGACATGAGTGGGGGCCTGGTGGAGGGTGCCCCTGGATGCTGGGGGGTGGGGGTGCAGGGGGACATGAGTGGGGGCCTGGCGGAGGGTGCCCTGCACTGCTGGGGGGTGGGGGTTCTGGGAGACATGAGTGGGGGCATGGTGGAGGGTGCCCCTGGATGCTGGGGGGTGGGGGTGCAGGGGGACATGAGTGGGGGCCTGGTGGAGGGTGCCCCTGGATGCTGGGGGGTGGGGGTGCTGGGAGACATGAGTGGGGGCCTGGTGGAGGGTGTCCCTGGATGCTGGGGGGTGGGGGTGCAAGGGGACATGTGTGGGGGCCTGGTGGAGGGTGCCCTGCACTGCTGGGGGGTGGGGGTGCTGGGAGACATGAGTGGAGGCCTGGTGGAGGGTGCCCTGCACTGCTGGGGGGTGGGGGTGATCGGAGACATGAGTTGGACATGAGTGGGGGCCTGGTGGAGGGTGCCCCTGGATGCTGGGGGGTGGGGGTGCAGGGGGACATGAGTGGGGGCCTGGTGGAGGGTGCCCTGCACTGCTGGGGGTGTGGGAGATGGGAGACATGAGTGGGGGCCTGGTGGAGGGTGCCCTGCACAGCTGGGGGGTGGGTAGTGATGGGAGACATGAGTTGGACATGAGTGGGGGCCTGGTGGAGGGTGCCCCTGGATGCTGGGGGGTGGGAGTGCAGGGGGACATGAGTGGGGGCCTGGTGGAGGGTCCCCTGCACTGCTGGGGGGTGGGGGTGATGGGCGACATGAGTGGGGGCCTGGTGGAGGGTGCCCCTGGATGCTGGGGGGTGGGGTGCAGGGGGACATGAGTGGGGGCCTGGTGGAGGGTGCCCTGCACTGCTGGGGGTTGGGGGTGCTGGGAGACATGAGTGGGGGCCTGGTGGAGGGTGCCCTGCACTGCTGGGGGGTGGGGGTGATGGGAGACATGAGTTGGACATGAGTGGGGGCCTGGTGGAGGGTGCCCCTGGATGCTGGGTGGTGGGGGTGCTGGGAGACATGAGTTGGACATGAGTGGGGGCCTGGTGGAGGGTGCCCCTGAATGCTGGGGTGTGGGGGTGATGGGAGACATGAGTGGGGGCATGGTGGAGGGTGCCCCTGGATGCTGGGGGTGGGGATGCTGGGAGACATGAGTGGGGGCCTGGTGGAGGGTGCCCTGCACTGCTGGGGGGTGGGGGTGCAGGGCGACATGAGTGGGGGCCTGGTGGAGGGTGCCCTGCACTGCTGGGGGGTGGGGGTGCTGGGAGACATGAGTGGGGGCCTGGTGGAGGGTGCCCTGCACTGCTGGGGGGTGGGGGTGATGGGAGACATAAGTTGGACATGAGTGGGGGCCTGGTGGAGGGTGCCCCTGGATCCCGGGGGGTGGGGGTGCAGGGGGACATGAGTGGGGGCCTGGTGGAGGGTGCCCTGCACTGCTGGGGGGTGGGGGTGATGGGAGACATGAGTGGGGGCCTGGTGGAGGGTGCCCCTGGATGCTGGGGGGTGGGGGTGCAGGGAGACATGAGTGGGGGCCTGGTGGAGGGTGCCCCACAGTGCTGGGGGTGGGGGTGCTGGGTGACATGAGTTGGACATGAGTGGGGGCCTGGTGGAGGGTGCCCCTGGATGCCGGGGGGTGGCGGTGCAGGGGGACATGAGTGGGGGCCTGGTGGAGAGTGCCCTGCACTGCTGGGGGGTGGGGGTGCTGGGAGACATGAGTGGGGGCCTGGTGGAGGGTGCCCCTGGATGCTGGGGGGTGGGGGTGCAGGGAGACATGAGTGGGGGCCTGGTGGAGGGTGCCCTGCACTGCTGGGGGGTGGGGGTGATGGGAGACATGAGTTGGACATGAGTGGGGGCCTGGTGGAGGGTGCCCCTGGATGCCGGGGGGTGGGGGTGCAGGGGGACATAGGTGGGGGCCTGGTGGAGGGTGCCCTGCACTGCTGGGGGGTGGGGGTGATGGGAGACATGAGTGGGGGCCTGGTGGAGGGTGCCCCTGGATGCTGGGGTGTGGGGGTGCAGGGGGACATGAGTGGGGGCCTGGTGGAGGGTGCCCTGCACTGCGGGGGTGGGGTGATGGGAGACATGAGTTGGACATGAGTGGGGGCCTGGTGGAGGGTGCCCCTGACTGGTGGGGGTGCAGGGAGACATGAGTGGGGGGATTGTGGAGGGTGCCCTGCACTGCTTGGGGGTGGGGGTGATGGGAGACATGAGTGGGGGCCTTGTGGAGGGTGCCCCTGGAAGTTGGGGGGTGGGGGTGCTGGGAGACATGAGTGGGGGCCTGGTGGAGGTTGCCCCACAGTGCTGGGGGGTGGGGGTGCTGGGATGCATGAGTGGGGGCCTGGTGGAGGGTGCCCCTGGATGCTGGGGGGTGGGGGTGCAGGGGGACATGAGTGGGGGCCTGGTGGAGGGTGCCCTGCACTGCTGGGGGGTGGGGGTGCTGGGAGACATGAGTGGGGGCCTGGTAGAGGGTGCCCTGAACTGCTCAGGGGTGGGGGTGATGGGAGACATGAGTTGGAGATGAGTGGGGGCCTGGTGGATGGTGCCCCCGGATGCTGGGGGGTGGGGGTGCAGGGGGACATGAGTGGGGGCCTGCTGGAGGGTGCCCTGCACTGCTGGGGGGTGAGGGTGATGGGAGACATGAGTGGGGGCCTGGTGGAGGGTGCCCCTGGATGCTGGGGGTGGGGGTGCAGGGGGGCATGAGTGGGGGCCTGGTGGAGGGTGCCCTTGGATGCTGGGGGGTGGGGGTGCAGGGGGACATGAGTGGGGGCCTGGTGGAGGGTGCCCCTGGATGCTGGGGGGTGGGGGTGCAGGGGGGCATGAGTGGGGGCATGGTGGAGGGTGCCCCACAGTGCTGGGGGGTGGGGGTGCTGGGAGACATGAGTGGGGGCCTGGTGGAGGGTGCCCCTGGATGCTGGGGGGTGGGGGTGCAGGGGGGCATGAGTGGGGGCCTGGTGGAGGGTGCCCTGCACTGCTGGGGGGTGGGGGTGCTGGGAGACATGAGTGGGGGAGGGTGGAGGGTGCCCTGCACTGCTGGGGGGTGGGGGTGATGGGAGACATGAGTTGGACATGAGTGTGGGCCTGGTGGAGGGTGCCCCTGGATGCTGGGGGTGGGAGTGCAGGGGGACATGAGTGGGGGCCTGGAAGGGGGTGCCCTGCACTGCTGGGGGGTGGGGGTGATGGGAGACATGAGTGGGGGCCTGGTGGAGGGTGCCCCTGGATGCTGGGGGGTGGGGGTGCAGGGGGACATGAGTGGGGGCCTGGTGGATGGTGCCCTGCACTGCTGGTGGGTGGGGGTGCTGGGAGACATGAGTGGGGGCCTGGTGGAGGGTGCCCCTGGATGCTGGGGGGTGGGGGTGCAGGGGGACATGAGTGGGGGCCTGGTGGACGGTGCCCTGCACTGCTGGGGGGTGGGGGTGATGGGAGACATGAGTTGGACATGAGTGGGGGCCTGGTGGAGGGTGCCCCTGGATGCTGGGGGGTGGGGGTGTAGGGGGACATGAGTGGGGGCCTGGTGGAGGGTGCCCTGCACTGCTGGCGGGTGGGGGTGCTGGGAGACATGAGTGGGGGCCTGGTGGAGGGTGCCCTGCACTGCTGATGGGGTGGGGGTGATGGGAGACATGAGGTGGACATGAGTGGGGGCCTGGTGGAGGGTGCACCTGGATGCTGGGGGGTGGGGGTGCAAGGGGACATGAGTGGGGGCCTGGTGGAGGGTGCCCTGCACTGCTGGGGGGTGGGGGTGCTGGGAGACATGAGTGGGGGCCTGGTGGAGGGTGTCCTGCACTGCTGGGGGGTGGGGGTGATGGGAGACATGAGTTGGACATGAGTGGGGGCCTGGTGGAGGGTGCCCCTGGATGCTGGGGGGTGGGGGCGCAGGGGGACATGAGTGGGGGTCTGGTGGAGGGTGCCCTGCACTGCTGGGGGGTGGGGGTGATGGGAGACATGAGTGGGGGCCTGGTGGAGGGTGCCCCTGGATGCTGGGGGTGGGGGTGCAGGGGGGCATGAGTGGGGGCCTGGTGGAGGGTGCCCTTGGATGCTGGGGGGTGGGGGTGCAGGGGGACATGAGTGGGGGCCTGGTGGAGGGTGCCCCTGGATGCTGGGGGGTGGGGGTGCAGGGGGGCATGAGTGGGGGCATGGTGGAGGGTGCCCCACAGTGCTGGGGGGTGGGGGTGCTGGGAGACATGAGTGGGGGCCTGGTGGAGGGTGCCCCTGGATGCTGGGGGGTGGGGGTGCAGGGGGGCATGAGTGGGGGCCTGGTGGAGGGTGCCCTGCACTGCTGGGGGGTGGGGGTGCTGGGAGACATGAGTGGGGGAGGGTGGAGGGTGCCCTGCACTGCTGGGGGGTGGGGGTGATGGGAGACATGAGTTGGACATGAGTGTGGGCCTGGTGGAGGGTGCCCCTGGATGCTGGGGGTGGGAGTGCAGGGGGACATGAGTGGGGGCCTGGAAGGGGGTGCCCTGCACTGCTGGGGGGTGGGGGTGATGGGAGACATGAGTGGGGGCCTGGTGGAGGGTGCCCCTGGATGCTGGGGGGTGGGGGTGCAGGGGGACATGAGTGGGGGCCTGGTGGATGGTGCCCTGCACTGCTGGTGGGTGGGGGTGCTGGGAGACATGAGTGGGGGCCTGGTGGAGGGTGCCCCTGGATGCTGGGGGGTGGGGGTGCAGGGGGACATGAGTGGGGGCCTGGTGGACGGTGCCCTGCACTGCTGGGGGGTGGGGGTGATGGGAGACATGAGTTGGACATGAGTGGGGGCCTGGTGGAGGGTGCCCCTGGATGCTGGGGGGTGGGGGTGTAGGGGGACATGAGTGGGGGCCTGGTGGAGGGTGCCCTGCACTGCTGGGGGGTGGGGGTGCTGGGAGACATGAGTGGGGGCCTGGTGGAGGGTGCCCTGCACTGCTGATGGGGTGGGGGTGATGGGAGACATGAGGTGGACATGAGTGGGGGCCTGGTGGAGGGTGCACCTGGATGCTGGGGGGTGGGGGTGCAAGGGGACATGAGTGGGGGCCTGGTGGAGGGTGCCCTGCACTGCTGGGGGGTGGGGGTGCTGGGAGACATGAGTGGGGGCCTGGTGGAGGGTGTCCTGCACTGCTGGGGGGTGGGGGTGATGGGAGACATGAGTTGGACATGAGTGGGGGCCTGGTGGAGGGTGCCCCTGGATGCTGGGGGGTGGGGGCGCAGGGGGACATGAGTGGGGGCCTGGTGGAGGGTGCCCTGCACTGCTGGGGGGTGGGGGTGATGGGAGACATGAGTGGGGGCCTGGTGGAGGGTGCCCCTGGATGCTGGGGGGTGGGGGTGCAGGGGGACATGAGTGGGGGCCTGGTGTGGGTGCCCCACAGTGCTGGGGGGTGGGGGTGCTGGGAGACATGAGTGGGGGCCTGGTGGAGGGTGCCCCCGGATGCTGGGGGGTGGGGGTGCTGGGTGACATGAGTGGGGGCCTGGTGGAGGGTGCCCTGCACAGTGCTGGGGGGTGGGGGTGCTGGGAGACATGAGTGGGGGCCTGGTGGAGGGTGTCCTGCACTGCTGGGGGGTGGGGGTGATGGGAGACATGAGTGGGGGCCTGGTGGAGGGTGCCCCTGGATGCTGGGGGGTGGGGGTGCAGGGGGACATGAGTGGGGGCCTGGTGGAGGGTGCCCTGCACTGCTGGGGGGTGGGGGTGCTGGGAGACATGAGTGGGGGCATGGTGGAGGGTGCCCCTGGATGCTGGGGGGTGGGGGTGCAGGGGGACATGAGTGCGGGCCTGGTGGAGGGTGCCCCTGGATGCTGGGGGCGGGGGTGCTGGGAGACATGAGTGGGGGCCTGGTGGAGGGTGCCCCTGGATGCTGGGGGGTGGGGGTGCAGGGGGACATGAGTGGGGGCCTGGTGGACGGTGCCCTGCACTGCTGGTGGGTGGGGGTGCAGGGAGACATGAGTGAGGGCCTGGTGGAGGGTGCCCTGCACTGCTGGGGGGTGGGGGTGATGGGAGACATGAGTTGGACATGAGTGGGGGCCTGGTGGAGGGTGCCCCTGGATGCTGGGGGGTGGGGGTGTAGGGGGACATGAGTGGGGGCCTGGTGGAGGGTGCCCTGCACTGCTGGGGGGTGGGGGTGCTGGGAGACATGAGTGGGGGCCTGGTGGAGGGTGCCCTGCACTGCTGATGGGGTGGGGGTGATGGGAGACATGAGGTGGACATGAGTGGGGGCCTGGTGGAGGGTGCACCTGGATGCTGGGGGGTGGGGGTGCAGGGGGACATGAGTGGGGGCCTGGTGGAGGGTGCCCTGCACTGCTGGGGGGTGGGGGTGCTGGGAGACATGAGTGGGGGCCTGGTGGAGGGTGCCCTGCACTGCTGGGGGGTGGGGGTGATGGGAGACATGAGTTGGACATGAGTGGGGGCCTGGTGGAGGGTGCCCCTGGATGCTGGGGGGTGGGGGCGCAGGGGGACATGAGTGGGGGCCTGGTGGAGGGTGCCCTGCACTGCTGGGGGGTGGGGGTGATGGGAGACATGAGTGGGGGCCTGGTGGAGGGTGCCCCTGGATGCTGGGGGGTGGGGGTGCAGGGGGACATGAGTGGGGGCCTGGTGGAGGGTGCCCCACAGTGCTGGGGGGTGGGGGTGCTGGGAGACATGAGTGGGGGCCTGGTGGAGGGTGCCCCCGGATGCTGGGGGTGGGGGTGCTGGGAGACATGAGTGGGGGCCTGGTGGAGGGTGCCCTGCACAGTGCTGGGGGGTGGGGGTGCTGGGAGACATGAGTGGGGGCCTGGTGGAGGGTGCCCTGCACTGCTGGGCGGTGGGGGTGATGGGAGACATGAGTTGGACATGAGTGGGGGCCTGGTGGAGGGTGCCCCTGGATGCTGGGGGGTGGGGGTGCAGGGGGGCATGAGTGGGGGCCTGGTGGAGGGTGTCCTGCACTGCTGGGGGGTGGGGGTGATGGGAGACATGAGTGGGGGCCTGGTGGAGGGTGCCCCTGGATGCTGGGGGGTGGGGGTGCAGGGGGACATGAGTGGGGGCCTGGTGGAGGGTGCCCTGCACTGTTGAGGGGTGGGGGTGCTGGGAGACATGAGTGGGGGCATGGTGGAGGGTGCCCCTGGATGCTGGGGGGTGGGGGTGCAGGGGGACATGAGTGGGGGCCTGGTGGAGGGTGCCCCGGGATGCTGGGGGGTGGGGGTGCTGGGAGACATGAGTGGGGGCCTGGTGGAGGGTGCCCCTGGATGCTGGGGGGTGGGGGTGCAGGGGGACATGTGTGGGGGCCTGGTGGAGGGTGCCCTGCACTGCTGGGGGTTGGGGTTGCTGGGAGACATGAGTGGAGGCCTGGTGGAGGGTGCCCTGCACTGCTGGGGGGTGGGGGTGATCGGAGACATGAGTTGGACATGAGTGGGGGCCTGGTGGAGGGTGCCCCTGGATGCTGGGGGGTGGGGGTGCAGGGGGACATGAGTGGGGGCCTGGTGGAGGGTGCCCTGCACTGCTGGGGGGTGTGGGAGATGGGAGACATGAGTGGGGGCCTGGTGGAGGGTGCCCTGCACAGCTGGGGGGTGGGTAGTGATGGGAGACATGAGTGGGGGCCTGGTGGAGGGTGCCCCTGGATGCTGGGGGGTGGGGGTGCAGGGGGACATGAGTGGGGGCCTGGTGGAGGGTCCCCTGCACTGCTGGGGGGTGGGGGTGATGGGCGACATGAGTGGGGGCCTGGTGGAGGGTGCCCCTGGATGCTGGGGGGTGGGGTGCAGGGGGACATGAGTGGGGGCCTGGTGAAGGGTGCCCTGCACTGCTGAGGGTTGGGGGTGCTGGGAGACATGAGTGGGGGCCTGGTGGAGGGTGCCCTGCACTGCTGGGGGGTGGGGGTGATGGGAGACATGAGTTGGACATGAGTGGGGGCCTGGTGGAGGGTGCCCCTGGATGCTGGGGGGTGGGGGTGCTGGGAGACATGAGTTGGACATGAGTGGGGGCCTGGTGGAGGGTGCCCCTGGATGCTGGGGCGTGGGGGTGATGGGAGACATGAGTGGGGGCATGGTGGAGGGTGCCCCTGGATGCTGGGGGTGGGGATGCTGGGAGACATGAGTGGGGGCCTGGTGGAGGGTGCCCTGCACTGCTGGGGGGTGGGGGTGCTGGGAGAAATGAGTTGGACATGAGTGGGGGCCTGGTGGAGGGTGCCCTGCACTGCTTGGGGGTGGGGGTGATGGGAGACATGAGTTGGACATGCGTGGGGGTCTGGTGGAGGGTGCCCCTGGATGCTGGGGGGTAGGGGTGCAGGGGGACATGAGTGGGGGCCTGGTGGAGAGTGCCCTGAACTGCTGGGGGGTGGGGGTGTGAAAGGAAGCGCCCCCAATTTCAGCACGATCCTCCCCGCAATGAGAGACAATAAGGGACTCTCCCGTAGTGGGAATAAGGCCAAGACAGAGTGCGGGTGAGCGTAAGTGGGAGTTTATCCAAAGAATAGGGCATGCAAAGAACTCTGCAACCTCCGAGAGCGCTCTGCCTGACAATAGCAAAGACAGGCGTATTTCTAATACAAAAAACGTCATCAGAACCTACACACTATAGGGGGCACAAGTTAATTGGGATTGGGTGGCGTCGACTAACTATAGGTGTTGCTTCAGCGTGGTTGGTCTTGGCGTGAGGACGTCACTGGTCAGCCTCGTGGGTTGGGTTGGGCCTGGCAGGCCAGCTTGAGGTCATCCGAGCGGTGTTGGTATGCTGGGGCAGCCTGTGACAAAGATGAATACCTCTCCTGACTCGTTTGCCCTAGGCCATGCACACTGCAGTTATTCAAGAAACGACATCTAAGTTCATCAATAAATCGCTCGGCAGTTTGTCTTATACAATAAACGCAACGCATGAGGAATGCACCCCTTGAGAGGTCCGGTGATTGTCGGTTAGGGTGAGATTTACCTGTGTCCTATTGACCGGTATTTCAGGTCGAGGGGCTGAGTTTTGGGGCCTGAGCCGACTGGTACATGCCTGTCTGTCGCGTTAGAAGTTATTGTATAAATGGGTCTCTGTGTCTTGTCCCAGTGATGGGGGTCGTTCATGGGGTGGTCTAGGGGGGAGGGTTGTGGACTTTACGAGAGGGTGCTGGTAGATCAGTGGATTCAAAACGTGGGTTTATTACCTTGCTGTAAATAACGCAGGTGGTGGGCTGTGGCCTTGGGTGCGGTACCGGGGCCTCTGACTCTCTGAAGCGGCTCCAGCTTGGTTGGGGGAGGTGAGGGAGTGCGGCACAGGCCTTAGCTTTCTTATCTGGCAGGCTTGGCAGGGTGGGAGGGAGAATGGCCTTGCATATACTCACAAAGGTTTTTTCCTCGTGCGTTGCTAACTTTTAAATGCAGAACTTTTATAACATTCCGTCTTATTTTGATGTTATTTAAACACACATATATATTTCCATTTCGTTACACATTTCTTTAATACAGTCGGTCCGAGTACCTTTTCGTTACCTAACATTATATTTACTACATGATGTGATTATTTTATGTACATTAAACGTTACACGAGGTCGTTCTAGGTTATGGCCTACAGAAATTGATGCTCGCTGCTTTAGGTGATTAAGAAAACATATATGAGTAAGTAAAGGCTATACATTTGGTCGACATCTTTCTCTGTGGTTGTAGCAGCACTAGTCCAGACCTAGGGTGGTATCATGTAACGTTACATCTTTATGGTTAATTCACAGTTTACATGATCTGTTTAAACCGAGGTAGTTCGTTAATACCAATACTTGAATTATTTTCTACTTTCTTCAGATAGTGATGCTTCAGCTTTTTTCCCGTCACCCCGGCCTCGCGGACCAGGTCATGCAGGGTGCGATATTACATTGTGGATGAGAATAATGTTACAGTGTTAGCATCTCGGGTTAGCTCATATCCGACTTTCTCATGGGAACGCGCTCGCAGCGGATCTACCAGGGCTACTGCGGCGGCAGAGATGCATGAAAGGTCCTCCAAAGGTGGGGGCCTCGTTACAGTGTGCTGAACTCACGCCATGTTTGCTAAACAAGATGGCTTCTAGGCCTAACTGAATTTGGGTATATGCAGGGAACGGATATGTGTGGGCAATGTCGTCGGCGGGTGACCCCTCCTCCACCTGGGCCCGGGTGGCATGAGGGGACGGCCACCGAGTCATAGTCCTCACCTGGGGAGAAGGCTGCAGGTGAGGAGGGCCTCGCGGCCAGTCCTCCCCTACATTTCCCCCCTTTCGTTACTAAAGTAACGAATTCTTTAGCTCTTCTAATCTTCTACATTCTTGCTCCTCTATCACTGCGTCATCCCATGCAGGTGTTCCTTTTCTAGGCATCCAGGCTCTGCATACCCCCCTCAAGCTCTCACCTCTTCTAGCATACTCATCTGGGGTACATGTTAAATATATACAGTCACCCGTCTCTTCCAAGTCTACCCAGACCTCCTCATACCATTCCAGTTCCACATCTCTGGGTTCTTTGATAGTGGTGTGCCATAGTTTGTCTACTATGTACTTATCACGGCACATAGGCACTAACTGGTATCTGGGAGTGTTATCCGGTCCTGTCTGTACATGTACTTCTTGTGTCGCCTTAATTGTACCACCAGAGTTGCCCATTGTCACCATCATCATCGCACCGTTAGGGACTGCGTTAGCACAACATCGAAGGCCCACCTGGCACAGGCAGAACACCACGAGGAGGACCACCGCCACCGGTATCAATAATTTCATCGTCATTCCAAGCCAGGAGGGAACCCAGGAGAAGATATTGTCGAACCACGAGCTGTCTTTAGCCCCACCTTCCAGCTTCATTTTCTCTCCCAGGTTATGGACTGCTTCAATGACGTGTGTCAGGGACCCATTTTCTGCGTCTTCAGAAGGTACGAACGTGCAGCACGCACTTCCTATTTTTCGGCAAACACCTCCATCGATTGCTGTTAGCAGGTCCAGAACATACCTGTTCTGCATGGTCATTAGTCGCAGAGCTCGTAATTCCACCTTTATTATGTTGAATCCTTCTTCAGTGTCATTGGCCAGCTGAATCAATTCCCACCGTGTGATCTGAAGCCATTTTGCATTTGCTCTTGCTTGGACACTTGAAACCAGTGAGGCAAAAAATGTTTCCACGGAGCTGAACAGGCGATACCTGTCTGGGATCTGTGCCAATAAATCGGATGACGCTTGTGATATATAGTTTGATGCTCGCTTGTTCCGTGATAGCTCCTCTTTTTTCCCTCCGGAGGACAGGACATAGAGGTGTGCTTCTGCAGTGGGAGACGTCTCGTCCTTGTTCATGTTTCCTTGCGTCTTTTTATTTTTGTCGACGTGGCTTTCTGGAATCACCATTAGGGCCGAATGCAAAGTGGCCATTGAGCAGCTGCCACTCCATGCCTGGGGAAGGTGCAAGTAAGCCTGATTCCCGCACACCCAGTATGTGTCCATTAGTGCTGCTGTTCCTTTTTTCATGTCTGGGATGGTGAGAGTTTTGTTACAGTTTTTGTTCGTTCCCATTGCCACTTTTCCTTCTCCCTTGAAACATAGTTCGTTTTGTATTTCACTTTGTAGCTTGAAGGGTTTCTCCATCGCTGTTACCCATGTTAGTTTAGAGATGTGTTCTTTCCATATTGGTAAGCACGTTTTTTCCATCCATCGCAGCTTGTCTGGTTGGACACCTCTCAGTGCTTCCGCTTTGCACAGTACTTCTTCATCTTTCCATTTGTTTTCTGAAAACAGCGTCCCTTGTATTGCAAAGAAAGGTTCTTTAGGACAGACCACTCCAGACGCTTTTGAATAGCACGTTTTGTTGTCCTGTATTATTTTGAAAGAGACATCGTGTGCTTGAAAGGTGTTCTTTATTCTACACAGTGTGAGATGAAGGAGACATTGGGCATCCACAATGGGCAATTCTCTTGGCAATAACACTTTGGGTGTACCTGATGCATGGGGGATGAGCGAACAGACATAGCAGCTTTCATTAGTTGTCTGTTTAGCTGTTGTACTCATATCTGCATACCATTTATTTGCTTGGTGGGGGTGTCGTGGGTCTTCCATCTTGTCTAATCCTAACCCATAATACTCATCATACCCCCTCCTGCTTGTCTCTCTTCTTCGCCTACTTCTCTCCCCCTCCTATACCTTATAGTTTCGACAGGTGTAAGAATAGGCCCCCCTTTCTCATTCCCTCCCCCCTTTTCCAATTCTTCATGTAGGTACTTGTGTTCTGTCATTGTAATTACTTTTCCATTTTCCTCAATAAACAACAAGTCGCTGTTTTGTATCGGGGCGGGAAGGGTAGTAAGGCTGTTATATATTTCAGGTAGGGACATTGTGTCATTTTCCATACCTTTATCTTTTGATCGTGACGGGGCAGCAGTGGGTGGTGCAGTGTAGTAACCCCATACAAGGCGGGATCCATCCCAGATCAAAAAATCACCTTCTTTAATATTCATATTTGTAATTGAATTCGTGCCAGGGGCAAGGGTGGTGTTACTCCCCCCTCCCCCCTCGTTCATCTCAGTAGAGATGAACGCTATGACCCAATGTGTCATTAGGCAGAATATTGAGATGAAGAACACAATAACACACATTGATAAACCGCATTCGTATGAATATGTCAATCTATCTACTAACATTTCTCTAAATCTAACAAATCTATTAGTTGCAGGCTGCCCATCCGATGCCATAGTAAATCCTGTTTGAGACATAAAAGTGCATTAAGTACACGCATGTAAACATTTTAGAACGTTGTGAAATTTTTTCGGCAAAGTATGGGAGTGGGTGAAGGAGGGGGTATGTCCACAGACAAGGTAACTTTACAAATATTACTATCAGTACATTATTTCATACATAAAGAGAAAAGTCGAGAGAGAGAGAGAGAGAGAAAAGAAAACTTCTCCAAAACCCAAAAAGGACCAAAAAACCTTAAAAAGTTGTGAAAAATTATATATATATATATGTATATACACATGTTCATTTCAGTACGCATGTCGTGCGCCATTCATGTTCAGTGTTCAGCACTTAATGCACACAAAATTCCCATCATCCATTCTGCACAATTTCATTGTCCGCAGTTGTCTGTGCCTCGTCCTGTACCTCACCTTCCGCGGCGCTATAAGCTCTGCGTACGTCTGTCAAATGCACCCAGTATCGTAGGCCCTTTACCTTTACTGCTGTGGGTGTGCAAAACACTACCTCATGAGGGCCATGGAAACGTGGTGCATTCCACCTTCGCACAAAACTTCGGACATATATAAGGTCACCAGGCATTAGTTGTAATGGTTTTTCAGGCATTGTCTCTGTTTCTGTTGTGTTCCCCTCCTCTCTTGTAGAGGGGGGGGCTAGTTGCTTTGCAATTACGCGCGCTGCCCGTGTCAGTTTTCTCAAGTACTCTGTGAACTCCTCTCCTAATATCGCTGCGCTTCTGTGTGCATCAGAACGTTCACGGAGAGGTGAATGCGCTGTGTGCATCCTCCTTCCCGTGACGATCTCATGCGGGGACAAGTGGTGGTCTTTACTTGGCTGATTTCGTAACTCGAACAAGGCCAAAGGCAGGCAGTACATCCAGGTCTTTTTAAGGGAAAAACACAGTTTTGACAATCTGCTTTTTAACAGACCGTTCATTTTTTCCACTACGCCATTACTTTGAGGATGATAAATTGAACATAATTTGTGCTTTATTCCCAATAGGGTAGTCACTTCCTTGAATAGTTCATTAACAAAATGCGTGCCGTTATCTGAGCGAATAACTTCGCAAATCCCCCAGCGCGGGAACACTTCCCGCACTAGGAACTTCGCGGCGCCCTTCGCATCAGGGCGCGCACAGGGGCCTGCCTCCACCCATCTCGAAAATGGACATACAACCACAATCATGTAGCGAGCCCCGTTACATCTTTCTCCCATGTCTACATAATCAATGTGGAGCTCTCTGAATGGGCCATTTGGTTTGGGTATCGTTCCTCTCAGTGTGCGCAATGTCATACCTGAGTTGTAAATCTGACATGTCGTGCAGTCTAAAGCCAGTCTTGTGACATGTTCATGGAGGCAAGGTGCAAACCAATCTTCTTGTATCTCTGCCATTATGTGTTGCTTTGCGTTATGTGCGGGAAAGTGTAGTTGTTGAAATGCTATTTCTAACAATGTGACTGGCATTACCGCTTTTCCTGAACTTTTTTGTCGCCATAACAAATCAGTTGGCGATTTGCTGCATCCCCTTTTAGTCCACAGCAATTTTTCTTCTGCACTAGCTCCCTCTTGCAGCTCTATTATTTCCTGTGTGGGCATCATGTTGTATCCTGTGGGGACCTCTTGGCTTGCTGTGTGGTGCAACATGTATTCTCCTACTACACCTTTCTGTAAATACGAAGCTTCTTTGGCAGCGGCGTCTGCTGCCGCGTTCCCCAAAGATATAAAATCTGTATTTGTGGTGTGGGCTTGGCATTTTACGATGGCCACTGCCGTGGGGTCTTGCAGAGCCTCAATCAGTTCTTTCAATAGTTCTGCATGCTGAACTGGTGTTCCATCTGCTCGTCGGAACCCTCTCCGCCCCCACCGTGCCAACCCGCCGTGTACTGTCGTTGTCATGTATGCTGAGTCGGTATATATTGTCACTGCGCACCCCTTGGCGGCATGCAATGCTTCTATTAGCGCAATTAGTTCTGCTGCTTGGGCTGAGTAGTGGGATGGGAGGCGGTGTTGCACTAGTGTCTCGTATTCATCTTCCTCTAATCGTACAACTGCCATACCCACATGTTTCTCTCCTGTCTCCATATCTATTGATGCTGACCCGTCTACGAAATACACCTCTCCCTCGTTCAGGGCATTCTCAAAAATCACTTGATCCTGACCTTCGTCACCTGTGAATGTAGCGCAGTTGTGGTTTTGCATGTCCTCTACGGTGCACGCCTCTGTGATGAATGTGGCTGGGTTCACTGTTTTACATCTTACTATGTGGATGTTTGCGCTGGACAGTATTATTTCATATGCTGTGGCGCGTTGTGTTGTCAATGTACTCTTTGATCGCTCTAATATTGCAAAGAGTGAGTGTTCCACAAATAGTGTCACAGGACAGCCCATCACTATCGTGGCACTTTTCTCAATCGCGAATGCGGCTGCAGCTAGAGATTGCTCGCACGCGAAATGACCTTGCATTACTGCGTCTAGGGTGCCACTATAGTAAGCCAGTGGTTTGTGCCCTAACGATGTCTTTTGTGTCAATACTGCTGTCATCAGTGTTCCTTTGCAGTGTGAAAATAAGAAGAATTCGCGCCCATAGTCTGGATTTGCCAGTACTGGAGCGCTTGATATCAGTTCTTTTAGTGAGTCAAATGCTGTGTTCATCTCTTCTGTCCATTCTATGTGTTTGTTTTCCTGCTGTGCCTCTTTTAGTGCCTGTAACAAGGGCCTTGTGTATGCTGCATAATCCAATATCCATGCTCGGCAATAGTTGCACATACCCAGAAATTTCTGCATCTCTTTTACTGTTTTGGGCTCCCCAACTGCTCTAATCGCCTGTGCCCTGTCGGGTATGATCCGCTTGCCATCCTTTGATATCAACTGTCCCAAGTATAGGACCTCGGTCAGACAGTATTGTAACTTCCCCTTGTCCACCTTGTACCCTTTATTGGCCAATAATGTCAGGAGTGTTATTGAGTCCTTTCTACACTCTTCCTCAGTTTGTGCACATATTAATAAATCATCAACGTACTGAATCACTGTGCTTTCTACACACAAATTCCCCAGATCTTCATGTAGTACCCTGTTGAATATGCTTGGGCTCTCGCAATACCCTTGAGGCAGTCTGCAGTGTTCGAACCTCCTCCCCCCTAGTGTAAACGCTGTTAAGTACCTGCTCTCCTCTGCTAAGGGAATCGAGAAAAATGCATTTTTTAATTCAATAACTGTGAAGTGGGATGCCGTTTTTGGAATGTTGCACAGTATTGTTGATGGGTTCGGCACTAAAGGGAACTCCTTCTGAATCACATCATTCAGTGGGCGTAAATCCTGTATCATCCTCCATGAACCTCCCTTCGCCTTTTTAATCGGGTAAATGCATGTGTTGCATGGGGAGTTTGAGGGCACTATTATTCCTTGTGCTAGCAGTGCATCTAGTGTCTCTCTGATCCCTTCTTCTGCTTCGCGTGACAATGGATATTGTTTTACCCGGGGTATAATTGCTCCCGGTTTCAGTTTTATTACCACAGGCTGAACCTCATGTAATAACCCCACGTCATGGGGGCCCTTTGTCCATATGTTAGTGGGTACTAACCGCATGTCGTCATCAAAGAATGCATGTGGTGCTCCTACCACTGCCATTAATTCAACTTGAGTTTTTCTGGCTGTAACTACAATGTCACACGGCATCGCTAGTTCCATCACTATTTCGCCATCTGTCTCAGTGTCTGAAAATAGCTCCTCGTCCGAGAGCTCCCTCAGTGGGATATTTGCATTTGTACACAGTACTGTCCGCCACTCACATCCTTCCATGTCAACGCCAATCACACATATTCTGTTTGCTGACACGTGTACTGCGTGTAAATCCAACGATACCACTGACCCGAGAGCAGTGTCGGGGCTTGCTATGGGGCGGAAGAGGAATTCGGCTGGAATCCTCCAATCTATCCTTTTTAGTTCTGGTACTATGAGAGCCAATGCTCTCATGCCCTCAACAAACATCTCCTCGTTTCTTGGTAACCCTCTGATCTCTTGCATAATTGTGTGGCCGTGTATTACTGCTAATATGCGGAGGGGGCATATGCCTGGCGTCGAACATACGATACCGCTCCCTGTGAATGATATTGTCATATTTAGTTTGCTTAAGAGATCTCTCCCCAGCAAATTAATGGGAGAGTGTTCATAGTACAGTAAGGGTGCTTTCACTGTTTTACCCCCCACTGTCACATCCAATGCTTCTGTGTAAGGAACTTCAATTACATCCCCAGAGAACCCCTGCGTCTCTAACGTTCTATTAGATAACGGGAACCGGCCCTCTCTAATGCATGATTTCTCCGCTCCCGAATCCACCATGAATATGAACTGCTTGTCTCCTATCTGCGCTCCTATCAATGGTTCCTCTGATGCATTGTGGGTCGTAGATAGTACTGGACACGCAAGTGTTCTCTGTGGGCTGTCCTATGCGGGGTGTCTCATTGCCCCCCCTTGATCAAAAATGTTCCCCGAAACTACTGACACCCCGCTGTAAGGTGCAGGAGCAGGTGCTCCGTTAGCTACTGTGGCGAAAGTGTTACCTGGCGTGTATTGCATATTGTCATTATTCTGTGGGTGGTTTTGTGTCCTGTACTGATGTCCGTGTAGTTGTGCGTTACTTCTTTGTCCTACATTTTCTGGTTGTTGGTATTGTCCCATGGGGAGGCCGTAGGGGCTTCCTGGGTGGGGGTGACCGTACTGTTCTGTCTCCTGGAACCCGTTGTTTTGTCTGCTCCTGCACTCTCTTGAGTAGTGCCCCCATCTCCCACAATTCCAGCAGCTCCCCTGTGGACCTCTGGGACCCTGCCACCCATTACCTCCCATTCCTCCATACCCTTGTCCTCCTCTTCGGCCCCGGTACCCACCTCTTCCCCCTCTTGGGGCCCACTCTTGCCACATTGGACCTCCGTTCTGCTCCTGCTCAGTCCACTGTCGTTGTCCTTGTCCTGCCCAATTTGCTGCTATTCTTCCTTGTATTGCTATTTGCCCCTCCTCTCCTTCCTCTCCCTCCCTCATGAGTGGGAGTCCTGCTACCGCTGCTGCAACCTTCACTAGTTTTGATTGTACCAACTTTGCCTCGTCTGCCAACCTTTTCTGTGCTACTTCCCTCTCTCTCTCTTTGATCCTTTTGCAATGGTGCACTATTATACTTTGGATCTCTGGCCACCCCTTCGCCTCAACGCCCGCTATCTTATCGAGTGCCTTCTGCACCTCTTTTGGGAGCCCTCTCTTAATGATGAAATAAAATAGAGATGTGGATTGGTGCCAGGGCGTGCCCGTTTCCGCTCTCCACATCTCCTGCACCCGGAGAATGTAATCCATAGCATCCTCCCCGTCATTCATTGTACATTGCATTACTGACTGTAAATCAGGGGTATCTGGGAATGTCTCCCGCAGCGCGTCCCACACCCTTGCTCGTACTGTATTAAAGGAAGCCCCATCATGACGATCATAATCTAACGTCACGGCCGGGAAACCAGCCTTAGCCCATACTCTGTCCGCTTGATCTCCTACTGCGGTTACTAGTAGGCTTTTCACATCGCCTACTGCCAATGGTATGCCGGCGGTATGTTTCTCAAATGCATATATCCACTTGCTCGCCCCTCCTGACAGCTGGGGCAATAATTTCATTAAATTAGCCTTATCCATCTGAGCCCATGGTATATAGTTTGGTCTCCCCCCCCTCTGTGTATCAATGGAAGTTGTAACTTCCCTTTTGCAGTTGCACCCTCCCTTTCCTTAGTCGCTGCTGACTCCAATGACGCCATCTTCCCCACCCTATTTCTTAGTCGTCCCATCCATTCGTCGTCTATAGTCCCTAGTGAACATGCACCGTCCACTTCCTCGCTTTCCCCTCCCACTGCCATACTCAACCTATCACTGTCATCCAACCCTCCTCTGACATCACATAACAAGTCCTCTCTGATCCCTCTCTCTCGTGATACATCACCAATGCTCCCTTCTACTGCTCCTACCTCTATTATTCGTGTCGGCTCTTCCTCAATCCTGAACAGTATTTCCCCCTTTTTCCATCCTTCCTCAATCTGTCTACCTTCGCTCGACGCTCTAGACGTGCGTCCTGATTGGGTGGGGGCACACGCTGTGCGCTCACATATGTCTTTTATCCTTGAGAGTTCATCCCTTGCCACAGTAAGCCTCGACTCTAAGTCACTCGTTAGCTTCTCTATATCCACCCTCTGTGTGCTTCCCTGGGCGCGCTCTCTGGTGCTTTCGTATGGCGGGGGGGCTGTTGGTCTTTGTGGTGTACCAGTTGTGGGGGGAGGCACATACGTAGGGTCGCTGTATCCTGCTGCGGGGGCTGGTTTAGGTAATATCGGGTACAAACTAATCACCTCTGCAGGTTGTGCTGTACTTAGCTGTTCCTTTTCCTCTCTTGGAATCATCAATGGATTATCTGTGGTGGAAGGTAGATCAATATTTGGTACCGGAGCTTTGGGTGGGGGTACCTCCTCAAACAATCTCCAGAGGTCTAATATCTCCTTCCTATTTTGCCATTGTTTCCCCTTATACTTGAGGCTAATGCATGTTCGTACCATATCAAGAACGCTTTTGTCAAAAGACCCTCCCTCGGGCCAAATCTGGGGCAGACCCTCCCCCTTCAATTCTGTTACCCATTGATCGTGATATTTATTTATTCGTTCAGCGTATCCCGGTAAGCTCTTACAAATATGTGACAAGGGAGTTTCGGCCCCCATCCTCTAAATCACTCTCACAGCCGTGTCCACCTTCTTTACGTTTAGTTAGGTGTAGATCTATGTATGTATACCCTTATGGCACAGACAAGAGCGGACGTCTCAAATATTATCACCCAAGTTTGTTCACTGCGCAAATCCTTTCGCACTCACCATAGCTCATCTCCTTCCCATTCCCATACACTCTCATATGATTCCGCTTACAACTGATCAAGTACTAGTTATGGTCAACACTCTCTGGCGCCACCTCGCGGTCAACCGATCGTCTCCAACACTCACACGGTGCGCGCACCCATCACAATGCCTTTCCACTCACACTTCTTCTTATTTCCTCCCTTTCCTCCCTGGCCAGCTGTCCCTATTTTTCTGCTAAGGTTGCTATGTTCACGTCTGTACGTGCCACTACTTAGTCCCTACTCCTCAAAATATGCTCCCTATTTTATAGTCCTTCTACAAGTATATTTATCTTATATCCTTTTCGCTTTCTTCCCCTGCCCCGTGGAATGGAAAAAAGAAATAGAGAGAGTAGCAATCACTAAAAAATATTCCCGGTGTCTCCTTTTGCCAGACACCAATAACTTTTTTCTTACTTCTTCATATATTCCCAGTACTAGTTTAGATAGCACTATGCGGCGCCGCCTTCCACCCCCTTTCGGAGCTAGGTTTCCGTCACTTCTACCACTTCACTTATTTCTTACCCCTAATGGCCATATGCAAAGAAAAGATAAAGAAAGTTTCAAGACCCGTCTTTAGTAGACCCCCGTTATTCTTCTCCTCTGCCTGTCCCCGTTCTCCTGTTCACCGTTTCCCCTCCCTTCCCCTTTACGATCGCTCGCACTCAGTACTCACGTGCCCGTCTTGAACCGATAGTCTCCGAAACTGGGTCCGTCCAGGCGGTGTCACCGGTAACTCAACGGTCAGCCCCTGGCTCCGGCGAGCGGCACTCAAAGGGGATTTTTTTCCAATCGGGATCCCGTACCCTTTCTCATTGAGTGCGCACTTCTTATTGTGCCGGTCGCCGTTGGCGGGCGGCCTCCCGGAGCCGGCTCACCGTGCGTATCCCTTCTCGACCGGAGATTCTCGTGCCACAAGGGGGTCGTTAGAAAGGAGTTAGGAAAAATAATTTGGAGATATCACGCTATCGGGGTCACCACTGAAAGGAAGCGCCCCCAATTTCAGCACGATCCTCCCCGCAATGAGAGACAATAAGGGACTCTCCCGTAGTGGGAATAAGGCCAAGACAGAGTGCGGGTGAGCGTAAGTGGGAGTTTATCCAAAGAATAGGGCATGCAAAGAACTCTGCAACCTCCGAGAGCGCTCTGCCTGACAATAGCAAAGACAGGCGTATTTCTAATACAAAAAACGTCATCAGAACCTACACACTATAGGGGGCACAAGTTAATTGGGATTGGGTGGCGTCGACTAACTATAGGTGTTGCTTCAGCGTGGTTGGTCTTGGCGTGAGGACGTCACTGGTCAGCCTCGTGGGTTGGGTTGGGCCTGGCAGGCCAGCTTGAGGTCATCCGAGCGGTGTTGGTATGCTGGGGCAGCCTGTGACAAAGATGAATACCTCTCCTGACTCGTTTGCCCTAGGCCATGCACACTGCAGTTATTCAAGAAACGACATCTAAGTTCATCAATAAATCGCTCGGCAGTTTGTCTTATACAATAAACGCAACGCATGAGGAATGCACCTCTTGAGAGGTCCGGTGATTGTCGGTTAGGGTGAGATTTACCTGTGTCCTATTGACCGGTATTTCAGGTCGAGGGGCTGAGTTTTGGGGCCTGAGCCGACTGGTACATGCCTGTCTGTCGCGTTAGAAGTTATTGTATAAATGGGTCTCTGTGTCTTGTCCCAGTGATGGGGGTCGTTCTTGGGGTGGTCTAGGGGGGAGGGTTGTGGACTTTACGAGAGGGTGCTGGTAGATCAGTGGATTCAAAACGTGGGTTTATTACCTTGCTGTAAATAACGCAGGTGGTGGGCTGTGGCCTTGGGTGCGGTACCGGGGCCTCTGACTCTCTGAAGCGGCTCCAGCTTGGTTGGGGGAGGTGAGGGAGTGCGGCACAGGCCTTAGCTTTCTTATCTGGCAGGCTTGGCAGGGTGGGAGGGAGAATGGCCTTGCATATACTCACAAAGGTTTTTTCCTCGTGCGTTGCTAACTTTTAAATGCAGAACTTTTATAACATTCCGTCTTATTTTGATGTTATTTAAACACACATATATATTTCCATTTCGTTACACATTTCTTTAATACAGTCGGTCCGAGTACCTTTTCGTTACCTAACATTATATTTACTACATGATGTGATTATTTTATGTACATTAAACGTTACACGAGGTCGTTCTAGGTTATGGCCTACAGAAATTGATGCTCGCTGCTTTAGGTGATTAAGAAAACATATATGAGTAAGTAAAGGCTATACATTTGGTCGACATCTTTCTCTGTGGTTGTAGCAGCACTAGTCCAGACCTAGGGTGGTATCATGTAACGTTACATCTTTATGGTTAATTCACAGTTTACATGATCTGTTTAAACCGAGGTAGTTCGTTAATACCAATACTTGAATTATTTTCTACTTTCTTCAGATAGTGATGCTTCAGCTTTTTTCCCGTCACCCCGGCCTCGCGGACCAGGTCATGCAGGGTGCGATATTACATTGTGGATGAGAATAATGTTACAGTGTTAGCATCTCGGGTTAGCTCATATCCGACTTTCTCATGGGAACGCGCTCGCAGCGGATCTACCAGGGCTACTGCGGCGGCAGAGATGCATGAAAGGTCCTCCAAAGGTGGGGGCCTCGTTACAGTGTGCTGAACTCACGCCATGTTTGCTAAACAAGATGGCTTCTAGGCCTAACTGAATTTGGGTATATGCAGGGAACGGATATGTGTGGGCAATGTCGTCGGCGGGTGACCCCTCCTCCACCTGGGCCCGGGTGGCATGAGGGGACGGCCACCGAGTCATAGTCCTCACCTGGGGAGAAGGCTGCAGGTGAGGAGGGCCTCGCGGCCAGTCCTCCCCTACAGGTGCTAGGAGACATGAGTGGGGGCCTGGTGGAGGGTGCCCTGCACTGCTGGGGGGTGGGGGTGATGGGAGACATGAGTTGGACATGAGTGGGGGCCTGGTGGAGGGTGCCCCTGGATGCTGGGGGGTGGGGCTGCAGGGGGACATGAGTGGGGGCCTGGTGGAGGGTGCCCTGCACTGCTGGGGGGTGGGGGTGATGGGAGACATGAGTGGGGGCCTGGTGGAGGGTGCCCCTGGATGCTGGGGGGTGGGGGTGCAGGGGGACATGAGTGGGGGCCTGGTGGAGGGTGCCCTGCACTGCTGGGCAGTGGGGGTGCTGGGAGACATGAGTGGGGGCCTGGTGGAGGGTGCCCTGCACTGCTGGGGGGTGGGGGTGATGGGAGACATGAGTTGGATATGAGTGGGGGCCTGGTGGAGGGTGCCCCTGGATGCTGGGGGGTGGGGGTGAGGGGGACATGAGTGGGGGCCTGGTGGAGGGTGCCCTGCACTTCTGGGGGGTGGGGGTGATGGGAGACATGAGTGGGGGCCTGGTGAAGGGTTCCCCTGGATGCTGGGGGGTGGGGGTGCTGGGAGACATGAGTGGGGGCCTGGTGGAGGGTGCCCTGCACTGCTGGGGGGTGGGGGTGATGGGAGACATGAGTTGGACATGAGTGGGGGCCTGGTGGAGGGTGCCCCTGGATGCTGGGGGTGGGGATGCAGGGGGACATGAGTGGGGGCCTGGAAGGGGGTGCCCTGCACTGCTGGGGGGTGGGGGTGATGGGAGACATGAGTGGGGGCCTGGTGGAGGGTGCCCTGCACTGCTGGGGGGTGGGGGTGATGGGAGACATGAGTTGGACATGAGTGGGGGCCTGGTGGAGGGTGCCCCTGGATGCTGGGGGGTGGGGGCGATGGGAGACATGAGTTGGACATGAGTGGGGGCCTGGTGGAGGGTGCGCCTGGATGCTGGGGGTGGGGGTGCAGGGGGACATGAGTGGGGGCCTGGTGGAGGGTGCCCTGCACTGCTGGGGGGTGTGGGAGATGGGAGACATGAGTGGGGGCCTGGTGGAGGGTGCCCTGTATAGCTGGGGGGTGGGCGTGATGGGAGACATGAGTTGGACATGAGTGGGGGCCTGGTGGAGGGTGCCCCTGGATGCTGGGGGGTGGGGGTGCAGGGGGACATGAGTGGGGGCCTGGTGGAGGGTGCCCTGCACTGCTGGGGGGTGGCGGTGATGGGAGACATGAGTGGGGGCCTGATGGAGGGTGCCCCTGCATGCTGGGGGGTGGGGTGCAGGGGGACATGAGTGGGGGCCTGGTGGAGGGTGCCATGCACTGCTGGGGGTTGGGGGTGCTGGGAGACATGAGTGGGGGCCTGGTGGAGGGTGCCCTGCACTGCTGGGGGGTGGGGGTGATGGGAGACATGAGTTGGACATGAGTGGGGGCCTGGTGGAGGGTGCCCCTGGATGCTGGGGGGTGGGGGTGCTGGGAGACATGAGTTGGACATGAGTGGGGGCCTGGTGGAGGGTGCCCCTGGATGCTGGGGGGTGGGGGTGATGGGAGACTTGAGTGGGGGCCTGGTGGAGGGTGCCCCTGGATGCTGGGGGGTGGGGGTGCTGGGAGACATGAGTTGGACATGAGTGGGGGCCTGGTGGAGGGTGCCCCTGGATGCTGGGGGGTGGGGATGATGGGAGACTTGAGTGGGGGCCTGGTGGAGGGTGCCCCTGGATGCTGGGGGGTGGGGATGCTGGGAGACATGAGTGGGGGCCTGGTGGAGGGTGCCCTGCACTGCTGGGCGGTGGGGGTGCTGGGAGAAATGAGTTGGACATGAGTGGGGGCCTGGTGGAGGGTGCCCTGCACTGCTTGGGGGTGGGGGTGATGGGAGACATGAGCTGGACATGCGTGGGGGTCTGGTGGAGGGTGCCCCTGGATGATGGGGGGTGGGGGTGCTGGGAGACATGAGTGGAGGCCTGGTGGAGGGTGCCCTGCACTGCTGGGGGTTGGGGGTGATCGGAGACATGAGTTGGACATGAGTGGGGGCCTGGTGGAGGGTGCCCCTGCATGCTGGGGGGTGGGGGTGCAGGGGGACATGAGTGGGGGCCTGGTGGAGGGTGCCCTGCACTGCTGGGGGGTGTGGGAGATGGGAGACATGAGTGGGGGCCTGGTGGAGGGTGCCCCTGGATGCTGGGGGGTGGGGTGCAGGGGGACATGAGTGGGGGCCTGGTGGAGGGTGCCCTGCACTGCTGGGGGTTGGGGGTGCTGGGAGACATGAGTGGGGGCCTGGTGGAGGGTGCCCTGCACTGCTGGGGGGTGGGGGTGATGGGAGACATGAGTTGGACATGAGTGGGGGCCTGGTGGAGGGTGCCCCTGGATGCTGGGGGGTGGGGGTGCTGGGAGACATGAGTTGGACATGAGTGGGGGACTGGTGGAGAGTGCCCCTGGATGCTGGGGGGTGGGGGTGATGGGAGACATGAGTGGGGGCATGGTGGAGGGTGCCCCTGGATGCTGGGGGTGGGGATGCTGGGAGACATGAGTGGGGGCCTGGTGGAGGGTGCCCTGCACTGCTGGGGGGTGGGGGTGCTGGGAGAAATGAGTTGGACATGAGTGGGGGCCTGGTGGAGGGTGCCCTGCACTGCTTGGGGGTGGGGGTGATGGGAGACATGAGTTGGACATGCGTGGGGGTCTGGTGGAGGGTGCCCCTGGATGCTGGGGGGTAGGGGTGCAGGGGGACATGAGTGGGGGCCTGGTGGAGAGTGCCCTGAACTGCTGGGGGGTGGGGGTGTGAAAGGAAGCGCCCCCAATTTCAGCACGATCCTCCCCGCAATGAGAGACAATAAGGGACTCTCCCGTAGTGGGAATAAGGCCAAGACAGAGTGCGGGTGAGCGTAAGTGGGAGTTTATCCAAAGAATAGGGCATGCAAAGAACTCTGCAACCTCCGAGAGCGCTCTGCCTGACAATAGCAAAGACAGGCGTATTTCTAATACAAAAAACGTCATCAGAACCTACACACTATAGGGGGCACAAGTTAATTGGGATTGGGTGGCGTCGACTAACTATAGGTGTTGCTTCAGCGTGGTTGGTCTTGGCGTGAGGACGTCACTGGTCAGCCTCGTGGGTTGGGTTGGGCCTGGCAGGCCAGCTTGAGGTCATCCGAGCGGTGTTGGTATGCTGGGGCAGCCTGTGACAAAGATGAATACCTCTCCTGACTCGTTTGCCCTAGGCCATGCACACTGCAGTTATTCAAGAAACGACATCTAAGTTCATCAATAAATCGCTCGGCAGTTTGTCTTATACAATAAACGCAACGCATGAGGAATGCACCCCTTGAGAGGTCCGGTGATTGTCGGTTAGGGTGAGATTTACCTGTGTCCTATTGACCGGTATTTCAGGTCGAGGGGCTGAGTTTTGGGGCCTGAGCCGACTGGTACATGCCTGTCTGTCGCGTTAGAAGTTATTGTATAAATGGGTCTCTGTGTCTTGTCCCAGTGATGGGGGTCGTTCATGGGGTGGTCTAGGGGGGAGGGTTGTGGACTTTACGAGAGGGTGCTGGTAGATCAGTGGATTCAAAACGTGGGTTTATTACCTTGCTGTAAATAACGCAGGTGGTGGGCTGTGGCCTTGGGTGCGGTACCGGGGCCTCTGACTCTCTGAAGCGGCTCCAGCTTGGTTGGGGGAGGTGAGGGAGTGCGGCACAGGCCTTAGCTTTCTTATCTGGCAGGCTTGGCAGGGTGGGAGGGAGAATGGCCTTGCATATACTCACAAAGGTTTTTTCCTCGTGCGTTGCTAACTTTTAAATGCAGAACTTTTATAACATTCCGTCTTATTTTGATGTTATTTAAACACACATATATATTTCCATTTCGTTACACATTTCTTTAATACAGTCGGTCCGAGTACCTTTTCGTTACCTAACATTATATTTACTACATGATGTGATTATTTTATGTACATTAAACGTTACACGAGGTCGTTCTAGGTTATGGCCTACAGAAATTGATGCTCGCTGCTTTAGGTGATTAAGAAAACATATATGAGTAAGTAAAGGCTATACATTTGGTCGACATCTTTCTCTGTGGTTGTAGCAGCACTAGTCCAGACCTAGGGTGGTATCATGTAACGTTACATCTTTATGGTTAATTCACAGTTTACATGATCTGTTTAAACCGAGGTAGTTCGTTAATACCAATACTTGAATTATTTTCTACTTTCTTCAGATAGTGATGCTTCAGCTTTTTTCCCGTCACCCCGGCCTCGCGGACCAGGTCATGCAGGGTGCGATATTACATTGTGGATGAGAATAATGTTACAGTGTTAGCATCTCGGGTTAGCTCATATCCGACTTTCTCATGGGAACGCGCTCGCAGCGGATCTACCAGGGCTACTGCGGCGGCAGAGATGCATGAAAGGTCCTCCAAAGGTGGGGGCCTCGTTACAGTGTGCTGAACTCACGCCATGTTTGCTAAACAAGATGGCTTCTAGGCCTAACTGAATTTGGGTATATGCAGGGAACGGATATGTGTGGGCAATGTCGTCGGCGGGTGACCCCTCCTCCACCTGGGCCCGGGTGGCATGAGGGGACGGCCACCGAGTCATAGTCCTCACCTGGGGAGAAGGCTGCAGGTGAGGAGGGCCTCGCGGCCAGTCCTCCCCTACATTTCCCCCCTTTCGTTACTAAAGTAACGAATTCTTTAGCTCTTCTAATCTTCTACATTCTTGCTCCTCTATCACTGCGTCATCCCATGCAGGTGTTCCTTTTCTAGGCATCCAGGCTCTGCATACCCCCCTCAAGCTCTCACCTCTTCTAGCATACTCATCTGGGGTACATGTTAAATATATACAGTCACCCGTCTCTTCCAAGTCTACCCAGACCTCCTCATACCATTCCAGTTCCACATCTCTGGGTTCTTTGATAGTGGTGTGCCATAGTTTGTCTACTATGTACTTATCACGGCACATAGGCACTAACTGGTATCTGGGAGTGTTATCCGGTCCTGTCTGTACATGTACTTCTTGTGTCGCCTTAATTGTACCACCAGAGTTGCCCATTGTCACCATCATCATCGCACCGTTAGGGACTGCGTTAGCACAACATCGAAGGCCCACCTGGCACAGGCAGAACACCACGAGGAGGACCACCGCCACCGGTATCAATAATTTCATCGTCATTCCAAGCCAGGAGGGAACCCAGGAGAAGATATTGTCGAACCACGAGCTGTCTTTAGCCCCACCTTCCAGCTTCATTTTCTCTCCCAGGTTATGGACTGCTTCAATGACGTGTGTCAGGGACCCATTTTCTGCGTCTTCAGAAGGTACGAACGTGCAGCACGCACTTCCTATTTTTCGGCAAACACCTCCATCGATTGCTGTTAGCAGGTCCAGAACATACCTGTTCTGCATGGTCATTAGTCGCAGAGCTCGTAATTCCACCTTTATTATGTTGAATCCTTCTTCAGTGTCATTGGCCAGCTGAATCAATTCCCACCGTGTGATCTGAAGCCATTTTGCATTTGCTCTTGCTTGGACACTTGAAACCAGTGAGGCAAAAAATGTTTCCACGGAGCTGAACAGGCGATACCTGTCTGGGATCTGTGCCAATAAATCGGATGACGCTTGTGATATATAGTTTGATGCTCGCTTGTTCCGTGATAGCTCCTCTTTTTTCCCTCCGGAGGACAGGACATAGAGGTGTGCTTCTGCAGTGGGAGACGTCTCGTCCTTGTTCATGTTTCCTTGCGTCTTTTTATTTTTGTCGACGTGGCTTTCTGGAATCACCATTAGGGCCGAATGCAAAGTGGCCATTGAGCAGCTGCCACTCCATGCCTGGGGAAGGTGCAAGTAAGCCTGATTCCCGCACACCCAGTATGTGTCCATTAGTGCTGCTGTTCCTTTTTTCATGTCTGGGATGGTGAGAGTTTTGTTACAGTTTTTGTTCGTTCCCATTGCCACTTTTCCTTCTCCCTTGAAACATAGTTCGTTTTGTATTTCACTTTGTAGCTTGAAGGGTTTCTCCATCGCTGTTACCCATGTTAGTTTAGAGATGTGTTCTTTCCATATTGGTAAGCACGTTTTTTCCATCCATCGCAGCTTGTCTGGTTGGACACCTCTCAGTGCTTCCGCTTTGCACAGTACTTCTTCATCTTTCCATTTGTTTTCTGAAAACAGCGTCCCTTGTATTGCAAAGAAAGGTTCTTTAGGACAGACCACTCCAGACGCTTTTGAATAGCACGTTTTGTTGTCCTGTATTATTTTGAAAGAGACATCGTGTGCTTGAAAGGTGTTCTTTATTCTACACAGTGTGAGATGAAGGAGACATTGGGCATCCACAATGGGCAATTCTCTTGGCAATAACACTTTGGGTGTACCTGATGCATGGGGGATGAGCGAACAGACATAGCAGCTTTCATTAGTTGTCTGTTTAGCTGTTGTACTCATATCTGCATACCATTTATTTGCTTGGTGGGGGTGTCGTGGGTCTTCCATCTTGTCTAATCCTAACCCATAATACTCATCATACCCCCTCCTGCTTGTCTCTCTTCTTCGCCTACTTCTCTCCCCCTCCTATACCTTATAGTTTCGACAGGTGTAAGAATAGGCCCCCCTTTCTCATTCCCTCCCCCCTTTTCCAATTCTTCATGTAGGTACTTGTGTTCTGTCATTGTAATTACTTTTCCATTTTCCTCAATAAACAACAAGTCGCTGTTTTGTATCGGGGCGGGAAGGGTAGTAAGGCTGTTATATATTTCAGGTAGGGACATTGTGTCATTTTCCATACCTTTATCTTTTGATCGTGACGGGGCAGCAGTGGGTGGTGCAGTGTAGTAACCCCATACAAGGCGGGATCCATCCCAGATCAAAAAATCACCTTCTTTAATATTCATATTTGTAATTGAATTCGTGCCAGGGGCAAGGGTGGTGTTACTCCCCCCTCCCCCCTCGTTCATCTCAGTAGAGATGAACGCTATGACCCAATGTGTCATTAGGCAGAATATTGAGATGAAGAACACAATAACACACATTGATAAACCGCATTCGTATGAATATGTCAATCTATCTACTAACATTTCTCTAAATCTAACAAATCTATTAGTTGCAGGCTGCCCATCCGATGCCATAGTAAATCCTGTTTGAGACATAAAAGTGCATTAAGTACACGCATGTAAACATTTTAGAACGTTGTGAAATTTTTTCGGCAAAGTATGGGAGTGGGTGAAGGAGGGGGTATGTCCACAGACAAGGTAACTTTACAAATATTACTATCAGTACATTATTTCATACATAAAGAGAAAAGTCGAGAGAGAGAGAGAGAGAGAAAAGAAAACTTCTCCAAAACCCAAAAAGGACCAAAAAACCTTAAAAAGTTGTGAAAAATTATATATATATATATGTATATACACATGTTCATTTCAGTACGCATGTCGTGCGCCATTCATGTTCAGTGTTCAGCACTTAATGCACACAAAATTCCCATCATCCATTCTGCACAATTTCATTGTCCGCAGTTGTCTGTGCCTCGTCCTGTACCTCACCTTCCGCGGCGCTATAAGCTCTGCGTACGTCTGTCAAATGCACCCAGTATCGTAGGCCCTTTACCTTTACTGCTGTGGGTGTGCAAAACACTACCTCATGAGGGCCATGGAAACGTGGTGCATTCCACCTTCGCACAAAACTTCGGACATATATAAGGTCACCAGGCATTAGTTGTAATGGTTTTTCAGGCATTGTCTCTGTTTCTGTTGTGTTCCCCTCCTCTCTTGTAGAGGGGGGGGCTAGTTGCTTTGCAATTACGCGCGCTGCCCGTGTCAGTTTTCTCAAGTACTCTGTGAACTCCTCTCCTAATATCGCTGCGCTTCTGTGTGCATCAGAACGTTCACGGAGAGGTGAATGCGCTGTGTGCATCCTCCTTCCCGTGACGATCTCATGCGGGGACAAGTGGTGGTCTTTACTTGGCTGATTTCGTAACTCGAACAAGGCCAAAGGCAGGCAGTACATCCAGGTCTTTTTAAGGGAAAAACACAGTTTTGACAATCTGCTTTTTAACAGACCGTTCATTTTTTCCACTACGCCATTACTTTGAGGATGATAAATTGAACATAATTTGTGCTTTATTCCCAATAGGGTAGTCACTTCCTTGAATAGTTCATTAACAAAATGCGTGCCGTTATCTGAGCGAATAACTTCGCAAATCCCCCAGCGCGGGAACACTTCCCGCACTAGGAACTTCGCGGCGCCCTTCGCATCAGGGCGCGCACAGGGGCCTGCCTCCACCCATCTCGAAAATGGACATACAACCACAATCATGTAGCGAGCCCCGTTACATCTTTCTCCCATGTCTACATAATCAATGTGGAGCTCTCTGAATGGGCCATTTGGTTTGGGTATCGTTCCTCTCAGTGTGCGCAATGTCATACCTGAGTTGTAAATCTGACATGTCGTGCAGTCTAAAGCCAGTCTTGTGACATGTTCATGGAGGCAAGGTGCAAACCAATCTTCTTGTATCTCTGCCATTATGTGTTGCTTTGCGTTATGTGCGGGAAAGTGTAGTTGTTGAAATGCTATTTCTAACAATGTGACTGGCATTACCGCTTTTCCTGAACTTTTTTGTCGCCATAACAAATCAGTTGGCGATTTGCTGCATCCCCTTTTAGTCCACAGCAATTTTTCTTCTGCACTAGCTCCCTCTTGCAGCTCTATTATTTCCTGTGTGGGCATCATGTTGTATCCTGTGGGGACCTCTTGGCTTGCTGTGTGGTGCAACATGTATTCTCCTACTACACCTTTCTGTAAATACGAAGCTTCTTTGGCAGCGGCGTCTGCTGCCGCGTTCCCCAAAGATATAAAATCTGTATTTGTGGTGTGGGCTTGGCATTTTACGATGGCCACTGCCGTGGGGTCTTGCAGAGCCTCAATCAGTTCTTTCAATAGTTCTGCATGCTGAACTGGTGTTCCATCTGCTCGTCGGAACCCTCTCCGCCCCCACCGTGCCAACCCGCCGTGTACTGTCGTTGTCATGTATGCTGAGTCGGTATATATTGTCACTGCGCACCCCTTGGCGGCATGCAATGCTTCTATTAGCGCAATTAGTTCTGCTGCTTGGGCTGAGTAGTGGGATGGGAGGCGGTGTTGCACTAGTGTCTCGTATTCATCTTCCTCTAATCGTACAACTGCCATACCCACATGTTTCTCTCCTGTCTCCATATCTATTGATGCTGACCCGTCTACGAAATACACCTCTCCCTCGTTCAGGGCATTCTCAAAAATCACTTGATCCTGACCTTCGTCACCTGTGAATGTAGCGCAGTTGTGGTTTTGCATGTCCTCTACGGTGCACGCCTCTGTGATGAATGTGGCTGGGTTCACTGTTTTACATCTTACTATGTGGATGTTTGCGCTGGACAGTATTATTTCATATGCTGTGGCGCGTTGTGTTGTCAATGTACTCTTTGATCGCTCTAATATTGCAAAGAGTGAGTGTTCCACAAATAGTGTCACAGGACAGCCCATCACTATCGTGGCACTTTTCTCAATCGCGAATGCGGCTGCAGCTAGAGATTGCTCGCACGCGAAATGACCTTGCATTACTGCGTCTAGGGTGCCACTATAGTAAGCCAGTGGTTTGTGCCCTAACGATGTCTTTTGTGTCAATACTGCTGTCATCAGTGTTCCTTTGCAGTGTGAAAATAAGAAGAATTCGCGCCCATAGTCTGGATTTGCCAGTACTGGAGCGCTTGATATCAGTTCTTTTAGTGAGTCAAATGCTGTGTTCATCTCTTCTGTCCATTCTATGTGTTTGTTTTCCTGCTGTGCCTCTTTTAGTGCCTGTAACAAGGGCCTTGTGTATGCTGCATAATCCAATATCCATGCTCGGCAATAGTTGCACATACCCAGAAATTTCTGCATCTCTTTTACTGTTTTGGGCTCCCCAACTGCTCTAATCGCCTGTGCCCTGTCGGGTATGATCCGCTTGCCATCCTTTGATATCAACTGTCCCAAGTATAGGACCTCGGTCAGACAGTATTGTAACTTCCCCTTGTCCACCTTGTACCCTTTATTGGCCAATAATGTCAGGAGTGTTATTGAGTCCTTTCTACACTCTTCCTCAGTTTGTGCACATATTAATAAATCATCAACGTACTGAATCACTGTGCTTTCTACACACAAATTCCCCAGATCTTCATGTAGTACCCTGTTGAATATGCTTGGGCTCTCGCAATACCCTTGAGGCAGTCTGCAGTGTTCGAACCTCCTCCCCCCTAGTGTAAACGCTGTTAAGTACCTGCTCTCCTCTGCTAAGGGAATCGAGAAAAATGCATTTTTTAATTCAATAACTGTGAAGTGGGATGCCGTTTTTGGAATGTTGCACAGTATTGTTGATGGGTTCGGCACTAAAGGGAACTCCTTCTGAATCACATCATTCAGTGGGCGTAAATCCTGTATCATCCTCCATGAACCTCCCTTCGCCTTTTTAATCGGGTAAATGCATGTGTTGCATGGGGAGTTTGAGGGCACTATTATTCCTTGTGCTAGCAGTGCATCTAGTGTCTCTCTGATCCCTTCTTCTGCTTCGCGTGACAATGGATATTGTTTTACCCGGGGTATAATTGCTCCCGGTTTCAGTTTTATTACCACAGGCTGAACCTCATGTAATAACCCCACGTCATGGGGGCCCTTTGTCCATATGTTAGTGGGTACTAACCGCATGTCGTCATCAAAGAATGCATGTGGTGCTCCTACCACTGCCATTAATTCAACTTGAGTTTTTCTGGCTGTAACTACAATGTCACACGGCATCGCTAGTTCCATCACTATTTCGCCATCTGTCTCAGTGTCTGAAAATAGCTCCTCGTCCGAGAGCTCCCTCAGTGGGATATTTGCATTTGTACACAGTACTGTCCGCCACTCACATCCTTCCATGTCAACGCCAATCACACATATTCTGTTTGCTGACACGTGTACTGCGTGTAAATCCAACGATACCACTGACCCGAGAGCAGTGTCGGGGCTTGCTATGGGGCGGAAGAGGAATTCGGCTGGAATCCTCCAATCTATCCTTTTTAGTTCTGGTACTATGAGAGCCAATGCTCTCATGCCCTCAACAAACATCTCCTCGTTTCTTGGTAACCCTCTGATCTCTTGCATAATTGTGTGGCCGTGTATTACTGCTAATATGCGGAGGGGGCATATGCCTGGCGTCGAACATACGATACCGCTCCCTGTGAATGATATTGTCATATTTAGTTTGCTTAAGAGATCTCTCCCCAGCAAATTAATGGGAGAGTGTTCATAGTACAGTAAGGGTGCTTTCACTGTTTTACCCCCCACTGTCACATCCAATGCTTCTGTGTAAGGAACTTCAATTACATCCCCAGAGAACCCCTGCGTCTCTAACGTTCTATTAGATAACGGGAACCGGCCCTCTCTAATGCATGATTTCTCCGCTCCCGAATCCACCATGAATATGAACTGCTTGTCTCCTATCTGCGCTCCTATCAATGGTTCCTCTGATGCATTGTGGGTCGTAGATAGTACTGGACACGCAAGTGTTCTCTGTGGGCTGTCCTATGCGGGGTGTCTCATTGCCCCCCCTTGATCAAAAATGTTCCCCGAAACTACTGACACCCCGCTGTAAGGTGCAGGAGCAGGTGCTCCGTTAGCTACTGTGGCGAAAGTGTTACCTGGCGTGTATTGCATATTGTCATTATTCTGTGGGTGGTTTTGTGTCCTGTACTGATGTCCGTGTAGTTGTGCGTTACTTCTTTGTCCTACATTTTCTGGTTGTTGGTATTGTCCCATGGGGAGGCCGTAGGGGCTTCCTGGGTGGGGGTGACCGTACTGTTCTGTCTCCTGGAACCCGTTGTTTTGTCTGCTCCTGCACTCTCTTGAGTAGTGCCCCCATCTCCCACAATTCCAGCAGCTCCCCTGTGGACCTCTGGGACCCTGCCACCCATTACCTCCCATTCCTCCATACCCTTGTCCTCCTCTTCGGCCCCGGTACCCACCTCTTCCCCCTCTTGGGGCCCACTCTTGCCACATTGGACCTCCGTTCTGCTCCTGCTCAGTCCACTGTCGTTGTCCTTGTCCTGCCCAATTTGCTGCTATTCTTCCTTGTATTGCTATTTGCCCCTCCTCTCCTTCCTCTCCCTCCCTCATGAGTGGGAGTCCTGCTACCGCTGCTGCAACCTTCACTAGTTTTGATTGTACCAACTTTGCCTCGTCTGCCAACCTTTTCTGTGCTACTTCCCTCTCTCTCTCTTTGATCCTTTTGCAATGGTGCACTATTATACTTTGGATCTCTGGCCACCCCTTCGCCTCAACGCCCGCTATCTTATCGAGTGCCTTCTGCACCTCTTTTGGGAGCCCTCTCTTAATGATGAAATAAAATAGAGATGTGGATTGGTGCCAGGGCGTGCCCGTTTCCGCTCTCCACATCTCCTGCACCCGGAGAATGTAATCCATAGCATCCTCCCCGTCATTCATTGTACATTGCATTACTGACTGTAAATCAGGGGTATCTGGGAATGTCTCCCGCAGCGCGTCCCACACCCTTGCTCGTACTGTATTAAAGGAAGCCCCATCATGACGATCATAATCTAACGTCACGGCCGGGAAACCAGCCTTAGCCCATACTCTGTCCGCTTGATCTCCTACTGCGGTTACTAGTAGGCTTTTCACATCGCCTACTGCCAATGGTATGCCGGCGGTATGTTTCTCAAATGCATATATCCACTTGCTCGCCCCTCCTGACAGCTGGGGCAATAATTTCATTAAATTAGCCTTATCCATCTGAGCCCATGGTATATAGTTTGGTCTCCCCCCCCTCTGTGTATCAATGGAAGTTGTAACTTCCCTTTTGCAGTTGCACCCTCCCTTTCCTTAGTCGCTGCTGACTCCAATGACGCCATCTTCCCCACCCTATTTCTTAGTCGTCCCATCCATTCGTCGTCTATAGTCCCTAGTGAACATGCACCGTCCACTTCCTCGCTTTCCCCTCCCACTGCCATACTCAACCTATCACTGTCATCCAACCCTCCTCTGACATCACATAACAAGTCCTCTCTGATCCCTCTCTCTCGTGATACATCACCAATGCTCCCTTCTACTGCTCCTACCTCTATTATTCGTGTCGGCTCTTCCTCAATCCTGAACAGTATTTCCCCCTTTTTCCATCCTTCCTCAATCTGTCTACCTTCGCTCGACGCTCTAGACGTGCGTCCTGATTGGGTGGGGGCACACGCTGTGCGCTCACATATGTCTTTTATCCTTGAGAGTTCATCCCTTGCCACAGTAAGCCTCGACTCTAAGTCACTCGTTAGCTTCTCTATATCCACCCTCTGTGTGCTTCCCTGGGCGCGCTCTCTGGTGCTTTCGTATGGCGGGGGGGCTGTTGGTCTTTGTGGTGTACCAGTTGTGGGGGGAGGCACATACGTAGGGTCGCTGTATCCTGCTGCGGGGGCTGGTTTAGGTAATATCGGGTACAAACTAATCACCTCTGCAGGTTGTGCTGTACTTAGCTGTTCCTTTTCCTCTCTTGGAATCATCAATGGATTATCTGTGGTGGAAGGTAGATCAATATTTGGTACCGGAGCTTTGGGTGGGGGTACCTCCTCAAACAATCTCCAGAGGTCTAATATCTCCTTCCTATTTTGCCATTGTTTCCCCTTATACTTGAGGCTAATGCATGTTCGTACCATATCAAGAACGCTTTTGTCAAAAGACCCTCCCTCGGGCCAAATCTGGGGCAGACCCTCCCCCTTCAATTCTGTTACCCATTGATCGTGATATTTATTTATTCGTTCAGCGTATCCCGGTAAGCTCTTACAAATATGTGACAAGGGAGTTTCGGCCCCCATCCTCTAAATCACTCTCACAGCCGTGTCCACCTTCTTTACGTTTAGTTAGGTGTAGATCTATGTATGTATACCCTTATGGCACAGACAAGAGCGGACGTCTCAAATATTATCACCCAAGTTTGTTCACTGCGCAAATCCTTTCGCACTCACCATAGCTCATCTCCTTCCCATTCCCATACACTCTCATATGATTCCGCTTACAACTGATCAAGTACTAGTTATGGTCAACACTCTCTGGCGCCACCTCGCGGTCAACCGATCGTCTCCAACACTCACACGGTGCGCGCACCCATCACAATGCCTTTCCACTCACACTTCTTCTTATTTCCTCCCTTTCCTCCCTGGCCAGCTGTCCCTATTTTTCTGCTAAGGTTGCTATGTTCACGTCTGTACGTGCCACTACTTAGTCCCTACTCCTCAAAATATGCTCCCTATTTTATAGTCCTTCTACAAGTATATTTATCTTATATCCTTTTCGCTTTCTTCCCCTGCCCTGTGGAATGGAAAAAAGAAATAGAGAGAGTAGCAATCACTAAAAAATATTCCCGGTGTCTCCTTTTGCCAGACACCAATAACTTTTTTCTTACTTCTTCATATATTCCCAGTACTAGTTTAGATAGCACTATGCGGCGCCGCCTTCCACCCCCTTTCGGAGCTAGGTTTCCGTCACTTCTACCACTTCACTTATTTCTTACCCCTAATGGCCATATGCAAAGAAAAGATAAAGAAAGTTTCAAGACCCGTCTTTAGTAGACCCCCGTTATTCTTCTCCTCTGCCTGTCCCCGTTCTCCTGTTCACCGTTTCCCCTCCCTTCCCCTTTACGATCGCTCGCACTCAGTACTCACGTGCCCGTCTTGAACCGATAGTCTCCGAAACTGGGTCCGTCCAGGCGGTGTCACCGGTAACTCAACGGTCAGCCCCTGGCTCCGGCGAGCGGCACTCAAAGGGGATTTTTTTCCAATCGGGATCCCGTACCCTTTCTCATTGAGTGCGCACTTCTTATTGTGCCGGTCGCCGTTGGCGGGCGGCCTCCCGGAGCCGGCTCACCGTGCGTATCCCTTCTCGACCGGAGATTCTCGTGCCACAAGGGGGTCGTTAGAAAGGAGTTAGGAAAAATAATTTGGAGATATCACGCTATCGGGGTCACCACTGAAAGGAAGCGCCCCCAATTTCAGCACGATCCTCCCCGCAATGAGAGACAATAAGGGACTCTCCCGTAGTGGGAATAAGGCCAAGACAGAGTGCGGGTGAGCGTAAGTGGGAGTTTATCCAAAGAATAGGGCATGCAAAGAACTCTGCAACCTCCGAGAGCGCTCTGCCTGACAATAGCAAAGACAGGCGTATTTCTAATACAAAAAACGTCATCAGAACCTACACACTATAGGGGGCACAAGTTAATTGGGATTGGGTGGCGTCGACTAACTATAGGTGTTGCTTCAGCGTGGTTGGTCTTGGCGTGAGGACGTCACTGGTCAGCCTCGTGGGTTGGGTTGGGCCTGGCAGGCCAGCTTGAGGTCATCCGAGCGGTGTTGGTATGCTGGGGCAGCCTGTGACAAAGATGAATACCTCTCCTGACTCGTTTGCCCTAGGCCATGCACACTGCAGTTATTCAAGAAACGACATCTAAGTTCATCAATAAATCGCTCGGCAGTTTGTCTTATACAATAAACGCAACGCATGAGGAATGCACCTCTTGAGAGGTCCGGTGATTGTCGGTTAGGGTGAGATTTACCTGTGTCCTATTGACCGGTATTTCAGGTCGAGGGGCTGAGTTTTGGGGCCTGAGCCGACTGGTACATGCCTGTCTGTCGCGTTAGAAGTTATTGTATAAATGGGTCTCTGTGTCTTGTCCCAGTGATGGGGGTCGTTCTTGGGGTGGTCTAGGGGGGAGGGTTGTGGACTTTACGAGAGGGTGCTGGTAGATCAGTGGATTCAAAACGTGGGTTTATTACCTTGCTGTAAATAACGCAGGTGGTGGGCTGTGGCCTTGGGTGCGGTACCGGGGCCTCTGACTCTCTGAAGCGGCTCCAGCTTGGTTGGGGGAGGTGAGGGAGTGCGGCACAGGCCTTAGCTTTCTTATCTGGCAGGCTTGGCAGGGTGGGAGGGAGAATGGCCTTGCATATACTCACAAAGGTTTTTTCCTCGTGCGTTGCTAACTTTTAAATGCAGAACTTTTATAACATTCCGTCTTATTTTGATGTTATTTAAACACACATATATATTTCCATTTCGTTACACATTTCTTTAATACAGTCGGTCCGAGTACCTTTTCGTTACCTAACATTATATTTACTACATGATGTGATTATTTTATGTACATTAAACGTTACACGAGGTCGTTCTAGGTTATGGCCTACAGAAATTGATGCTCGCTGCTTTAGGTGATTAAGAAAACATATATGAGTAAGTAAAGGCTATACATTTGGTCGACATCTTTCTCTGTGGTTGTAGCAGCACTAGTCCAGACCTAGGGTGGTATCATGTAACGTTACATCTTTATGGTTAATTCACAGTTTACATGATCTGTTTAAACCGAGGTAGTTCGTTAATACCAATACTTGAATTATTTTCTACTTTCTTCAGATAGTGATGCTTCAGCTTTTTTCCCGTCACCCCGGCCTCGCGGACCAGGTCATGCAGGGTGCGATATTACATTGTGGATGAGAATAATGTTACAGTGTTAGCATCTCGGGTTAGCTCATATCCGACTTTCTCATGGGAACGCGCTCGCAGCGGATCTACCAGGGCTACTGCGGCGGCAGAGATGCATGAAAGGTCCTCCAAAGGTGGGGGCCTCGTTACAGTGTGCTGAACTCACGCCATGTTTGCTAAACAAGATGGCTTCTAGGCCTAACTGAATTTGGGTATATGCAGGGAACGGATATGTGTGGGCAATGTCGTCGGCGGGTGACCCCTCCTCCACCTGGGCCCGGGTGGCATGAGGGGACGGCCACCGAGTCATAGTCCTCACCTGGGGAGAAGGCTGCAGGTGAGGAGGGCCTCGCGGCCAGTCCTCCCCTACAGGTGCTAGGAGACATGAGTGGGGGCCTGGTGGAGGGTGCCCTGCACTGCTGGGGGGTGGGGGTGATGGGAGACATGAGTTGGACATGAGTGGGGGCCTGGTGGAGGGTGCCCCTGGATGCTGGGGGGTGGGGCTGCAGGGGGACATGAGTGGGGGCCTGGTGGAGGGTGCCCTGCACTGCTGGGGGGTGGGGGTGATGGGAGACATGAGTGGGGGCCTGGTGGAGGGTGCCCCTGGATGCTGGGGGGTGGGGGTGCAGGGGGACATGAGTGGGGGCCTGGTGGAGGGTGCCCTGCACTGCTGGGCAGTGGGGGTGCTGGGAGACATGAGTGGGGGCCTGGTGGAGGGTGCCCTGCACTGCTGGGGGGTGGGGGTGATGGGAGACATGAGTTGGATATGAGTGGGGGCCTGGTGGAGGGTGCCCCTGGATGCTGGGGGGTGGGGGTGAGGGGGACATGAGTGGGGGCCTGGTGGAGGGTGCCCTGCACTTCTGGGGGGTGGGGGTGATGGGAGACATGAGTGGGGGCCTGGTGAAGGGTTCCCCTGGATGCTGGGGGGTGGGGGTGCTGGGAGACATGAGTGGGGGCCTGGTGGAGGGTGCCCTGCACTGCTGGGGGGTGGGGGTGATGGGAGACATGAGTTGGACATGAGTGGGGGCCTGGTGGAGGGTGCCCCTGGATGCTGGGGGTGGGGATGCAGGGGGACATGAGTGGGGGCCTGGAAGGGGGTGCCCTGCACTGCTGGGGGGTGGGGGTGATGGGAGACATGAGTGGGGGCCTGGTGGAGGGTGCCCTGCACTGCTGGGGGGTGGGGGTGATGGGAGACATGAGTTGGACATGAGTGGGGGCCTGGTGGAGGGTGCCCCTGGATGCTGGGGGGTGGGGGCGATGGGAGACATGAGTTGGACATGAGTGGGGGCCTGGTGGAGGGTGCGCCTGGATGCTGGGGGTGGGGGTGCAGGGGGACATGAGTGGGGGCCTGGTGGAGGGTGCCCTGCACTGCTGGGGGGTGTGGGAGATGGGAGACATGAGTGGGGGCCTGGTGGAGGGTGCCCTGTATAGCTGGGGGGTGGGCGTGATGGGAGACATGAGTTGGACATGAGTGGGGGCCTGGTGGAGGGTGCCCCTGGATGCTGGGGGGTGGGGGTGCAGGGGGACATGAGTGGGGGCCTGGTGGAGGGTGCCCTGCACTGCTGGGGGGTGGCGGTGATGGGAGACATGAGTGGGGGCCTGATGGAGGGTGCCCCTGCATGCTGGGGGGTGGGGTGCAGGGGGACATGAGTGGGGGCCTGGTGGAGGGTGCCATGCACTGCTGGGGGTTGGGGGTGCTGGGAGACATGAGTGGGGGCCTGGTGGAGGGTGCCCTGCACTGCTGGGGGGTGGGGGTGATGGGAGACATGAGTTGGACATGAGTGGGGGCCTGGTGGAGGGTGCCCCTGGATGCTGGGGGGTGGGGGTGCTGGGAGACATGAGTTGGACATGAGTGGGGGCCTGGTGGAGGGTGCCCCTGGATGCTGGGGGGTGGGGGTGATGGGAGACTTGAGTGGGGGCCTGGTGGAGGGTGCCCCTGGATGCTGGGGGGTGGGGGTGCTGGGAGACATGAGTTGGACATGAGTGGGGGCCTGGTGGAGGGTGCCCCTGGATGCTGGGGGGTGGGGATGATGGGAGACTTGAGTGGGGGCCTGGTGGAGGGTGCCCCTGGATGCTGGGGGGTGGGGATGCTGGGAGACATGAGTGGGGGCCTGGTGGAGGGTGCCCTGCACTGCTGGGCGGTGGGGGTGCTGGGAGAAATGAGTTGGACATGAGTGGGGGCCTGGTGGAGGGTGCCCTGCACTGCTTGGGGGTGGGGGTGATGGGAGACATGAGCTGGACATGCGTGGGGGTCTGGTGGAGGGTGCCCCTGGATGATGGGGGGTGGGGGTGCTGGGAGACATGAGTGGAGGCCTGGTGGAGGGTGCCCTGCACTGCTGGGGGTTGGGGGTGATCGGAGACATGAGTTGGACATGAGTGGGGGCCTGGTGGAGGGTGCCCCTGGATGCTGGGGGGTGGGGGTGCAGGGGGACATGAGTGGGGGCCTGGTGGAGGGTGCCCTGCACTGCTGGGGGGTGTGGGAGATGGGAGACATGAGTGGGGGCCTGGTGGAGGGTGCCCCTGGATGCTGGGGGGTGGGGTGCAGGGGGACATGAGTGGGGGCCTGGTGGAGGGTGCCCTGCACTGCTGGGGGTTGGGGGTGCTGGGAGACATGAGTGGGGGCCTGGTGGAGGGTGCCCTGCACTGCTGGGGGGTGGGGGTGATGGGAGACATGAGTTGGACATGAGTGGGGGCCTGGTGGAGGGTGCCCCTGGATGCTGGGGGGTGGGGGTGCTGGGAGACATGAGTTGGACATGAGTGGGGGACTGGTGGAGAGTGCCCCTGGATGCTGGGGGGTGGGGGTGATGGGAGACATGAGTGGGGGCATGGTGGAGGGTGCCCCTGGATGCTGGGGGTGGGGATGCTGGGAGACATGAGTGGGGGCCTGGTGGAGGGTGCCCTGCACTGCTGGGGGGTGGGGGTGCTGGGAGAAATGAGTTGGACATGAGTGGGGGCCTGGTGGAGGGTGCCCTGCACTGCTTGGGGGTGGGGGTGATGGGAGACATGAGTTGGACATGCGTGGGGGTCTGGTGGAGGGTGCCCCTGGATGCTGGGGGGTAGGGGTGCAGGGGGACATGAGTGGGGGCCTGGTGGAGAGTGCCCTGAACTGCTGGGGGGTGGGGGTGCTAGGAGACATAAGTGGGGGCCTGGTGGAGGGTGCCCTGCACTGCTGGGGGGTGGGGGTGATTGGAGACATGAGTTGGACATGAGTGGGGACCTGGTGGAGGGTGCCCCTGGATGCTGGGGGGTGGGGGTGCAGGGGGACATGAGTGGGGGCCTGGTGGAGGGTGCCCTGCACTGCTGGGGAGTGGGGGTGATGGGAGACATGAGTGGGGGCCTGGTGGAGGGTGCCCCTGGATGCTGGGGGGTGCGGGTGCAGGGGGACATGAGTGGGGGCCTGGTGGAGGGTGCCCTGCACTGCTGGGCGGTGGGGGTGCTGGGAGACATGAGTGGGGGCCTGGTGGAGGGTGCCCTGCACTGCTGGGGAGTGGGGGTGATGGGAGACATAAGTTGGATATGAGTGGGGGCCCGGTGGAGGGTGCTCCTGGATGCTGTGGGGTGGGGGTGAGGGGGACATGAGTGGGGGCCTGGTGGAGGGTGCCCTGCACTTCTGGGGGGTGGGGGTGATGGGAGACATGAGTGGGGGCCTGGTGAAGGGTGCCCCTGGATGCTGGGGGGTGGGGGTGCAGGGGGACATGAGTGGGGGCCTGGTGGAGGGTGCCCTGCACTGCTGGGGGGTGGGGGTGCTGGGAGACATGAGTGGGGGCCTGGTGGAGGGTGCGCTGCACTGCTGGGGGGTGGGGGTGATGGGAGACATGAGTTGGACATGAGTGGGGGCCTGGTGGAGGGTGCCCCTGGATGCTGGGGGTAGGGATGCAGGGGGACATGAGTGGGGGCCTGGAAGGGGGTGCCCTGCACTGCTGGGGGGTGGGGGTGATGGGAGACATGAGTGGGGGCCTGGTGGAGGGTGCCCTGCACTGCTGGGGGGTGGGGGTGATGGGAGACATGAGTTGGACATGAGTGGGGGCCTGGTGGAGGGTGCCCCTGGATGCTGGGGGGTGGGGGTGATGGGAGACATGAGTTGGACATGCGTGGGGGCCTGGTGGAGGGTGCCCCTGGATGCTGGGGGGTGGGGGTGCAGGGGGACATGAGTGGGGGCCTGGTGGAGGGTGCCCTGCACTGCTGGGGGGTGTGGGAGATGGGAGACATGAGTGGGGGCCTGGTGGAGGGTGCCCTGCACAGCTGGGGGGTGGGCGTGATGGGAGACATGAGTTGGACATGAGTGGGGGCCTGGTGGAGGGTGCCCCTGGATGCTGGGGGGTGGGGGTGCAGGGGGACATGAGTGGGGGCCTGGTGGAGGGTGCCCTGCACTGCTGGAGGGTGGCGGTGATGGGAGACATGAGTGGGGGCCTGATGGAGGGTGCCCCTGCATGCTGGGGGGTGGGGTGCAGGGGGACATGAGTGGGGGCCTGGTGGAGGGTGCCCTGCACTGCTGGGGGTTGGGGGTGCTGGGAGACATGAGTGGGGACCTGGTGGAGGGTGCCCTGCACTGCTGGGGGGTGGGGGTGATGGGAGACATGAGTTGGACATGAGTGGGGGCCTGGTGGAGGGTGCCCCTGGATGCTGGGGGGTGGGGGTGCTGGGAGACATGAGTTGGACATGAGTGGGGGCCTGGTGGAGGGTGCCCCTGGATGCTGGGGGGTGGGGGTGATGGGAGACTTGAGTGGGGGCCTGGTGGAGGGTGCCCCTGGATTGTGGGGGGTGGGGATGCTGGGAGACATGAGTGGGGGCCTGGTGGAGGGTGCCCTGCACTGCTGGGCGGTGGGGCTGCTGGGAGAAATGAGTTGGACATGAGTGGGGGCCTGGTGGAGGGTGTCCTGCACTGCTTGGGGGTGGGGGTGATGGGAGACATGAGCTGGACATGGGTGGGGGTCTGGTGGAGGGTGCCCCTGGATGCTGGGCGGTGGGGGTGCAGGGGGACATGAGTGGGGGCCTGGTGGAGAGTGCCCTGAACTGCTGGGGGGTGGGGGTGCTAGGAGACATGAGTGGGGGCCTGGTGGAGGGTGCCCTGCACTGCTGGGGGGTGGGGGTGATGGGAGACATGAGTTGGACATGAGTGGGGGCCTGGTGGAGGGTGCCCCTGGATGCTGGGGGGTGGGGGTGCAGGGGGACATGAGTGGGGGCCTGGTGGAGGGTGCCCTGCACTGCTGGGGGGTGATGGGAGACATGAGTGGGGGCCTGGTGGAGGGTGCCCCTGGATGCTGGGGGGTGGGGGTGTAGGGGGACATGAGTGGGGGCCTGGTGGAGGGTGCCCTGCACTGCTGGGAGGTGGGGGTGCTAGAAGACATGAGTGGGGGCCTGGTGGAGGGTGCCCTGCACTGCTGGGGGGTGGGGGTGATGGGAGGCATGAGTTGGACATGAGTGGGGGCCTGGTGGAGGGTGCCCCTGGATGCTGGGGGGTGGGGGTGCAGGGGGGCATGAGTGGGGGCCTGGTGGAGGGTGTCCTGCACTGCTGGGGGGTGGGGGTGATGGGAGACATGAGTGGGGGCCTGGTGGAGGGTGCCCCTGGATGCTGGGGGGTGGGGGTGCAGGGGGACATGAGTGGGGGCCTGGTGGAGGGTGCCCTGCACTGCTGGGGGGTGGGGGTTCTGGGAGACATGATTGGGGGCATGGTGGAGGGTGCCCCTGGATGCTGGGGGGTGGGGGTGCAGGGGGACATGAGTGGGGGCCTGGTGGAGGGTGCCCCTGGATGCTGGGGGGTGGGGGTGCTGGGAGACATGAGTGGGGGCCTGGTGGAGGGTGCCCCTGGATGCTGGGGGGTGGGGGTGCAGGGGGACATGTGTGGGGGCCTGGTGGAGGGTGCCCTGCACTGCTGGGGGGTGGGGGTGCTGGGAGACATGAGTGGAGGCCTGGTGGAGGGTGCCCTGCACTGCTGGGGGGTGGGGGTGATCGGAGACATGAGTTGGGCATGAGTGGGGGCCTGGTGGAGGGTGCCCCTGGATGCTGGGGGGTGGGGGTGCAGTGGGACATGAGTGGGGGCCTGGTGGAGGGTGCCCTGCACTGCTGGGGGGTGGGAGATGGGAGACATGAGTGGGGGCCTGGTGGAGGGTGCCCTGCACAGCTGGGGGGTGGGTAGTGATGGGAGACATGAGTTGGACATGAGTGGGGGCCTGGTGAAGGGTGCCCCTGGATGCTGGGGGGTGGGGGTGCAGGGGGACATGAGTGGGGGCCTGGTGGAGGGTCCCCTGCACTGCTGGGGGGTGGGGGTGATGGGCGACATGAGTGGGGGCCTGGTGGAGGGTGCCCCTGGATGCTGGGGGGTGGGGTGCAGGGGGACATGAGTGGGGGCCTGGTGGAGGGTGCCCTGCACTGCTGGGGGTTGGGGGTGCTGGGAGACATGAGTGGGGGCCTGGTGGAGGGTGCCCTGCACTGCTGGGGGGTGGGGGTGATGGGAGACATGAGTTGGACATGAGTGGGGGCCTGGTGGAGGGTGCCCCTGGATGCTGGGGGGTGGGGGTGCTGGGAGACATGAGTTGGACATGAGTGGGGGCCTGGTGGAGGGTGCCCCTGGATGCTGGGGTGTGGGGGTGCTGGGAGACATGAGTGGGGGCATGGTGGAGGGTGCCCCTGGATGCTGGGGGTGGGGATGCTGGGAGACATGAGTGGGGGCCTGGTGGAGGGTGCCCTGCACTGCTGGGGGGTGGGGGTGCAGGGCGACATGAGTGGGGGCCTGGTGGAGGGTGCCCTGCACTGCTGGGGGGTGGGGGTGCTGGGAGACATGAGTGGGGGCCTGGTGGAGGGTGCCCTGCACTGCTGGGGGGTGGGGTGATGGGAGACATAAGTTGGACATGAGTGGGGGCCTGGTGGAGGGTGCCCCTGGATCCCGGGGGGTGGGGGTGCAGGGGGACATGAGTGGGGGCCTGGTGGAGGGTGCCCTGCACTGCTGGGGGGTGGGGGTGATGGGAGACATGAGTGGGGGCCTGGTGGAGGGTGCCCCTGGATGCTGGGGGGTGGGGGCGCAGGGAGACATGAGTGGGGGCCTGGTGGAGGGTGCCCCACAGTGCTGGGGGGGGGGGGTGGGGGTGCTGGGTGACATGAGTTGGACATGAGTGGGGGCCTGGTGGAGGGTGCCCCTGGATGCCGGGGGGTGGGGGTGCAGGGGGACATGAGTGGGGGCCTGGTGGAGAGTGCCCTGCACTGCTGGGGGGTGGGGGTGCTGGGAGACATGAGTGGGGGCCTGGTGGAGGGTGCCCCTGGATGCTGGGGGGTGGGGGTGCAGGGAGACATGAGTGGGGGCCTGGTGGAGGGTGCCCTGCACTGCTGGGGGGTGGGGGTGATGGGAGACATGAGTTGGACATGAGTGGGGGCCTGGTGGAGGGTGCCCCTGGATGCCGGGGGGTGTGGGTGCAGGGGGACATGAGTGGGGGCCTGGTGGAGGGTGCCCTGCACTGCTGGGGGGTGGGGGTGATGGGAGACATGAGTGGGGGCCTGGTGGAGGGTGCCCCTGGATGCTGGGGTGTGGGGGTGCAGGGGGACATGAGTGGGGGCCTGGTGGAGGGTGCCCTGCACTGCGGGGGTGGGGTGATGGGAGACATGAGTTGGACATGAGTGGGGGCCTGGTGGAGGGTGCCCCTGACTGGTGGGGGTGCAGGGAGACATGAGTGGGGGGATTGTGGAGGGTGCCCTGCACTGCTTAGGGGTGGGGGTGATGGGAGACATGAGTGGGGGCCTGGTGGAGGGTGCCCCTGGAAGTTGGGGGGTGGGGGTGCTGGGAGACATGAGTGGGGGCCTGGTGGAGGTTGCCCCACAGTGCTGGGGGGTGGGGGTGCTGGGATGCATGAGTGGGGGCCTGGTGGAGGGTGCCCCTGGATGCTGGGGGGTGGGGGTGCAGGGGGACATGAGTGGGGGCCTGGTGGAGGGTGCCCTGCACTGCTGGGGGGTGGGGGTGCTGGGAGACATGAGTGGGGGCCTGGTGGAGGGTGCCCTGAACTGCTCAGGGGTGGGGGTGATGGGAGACATGAGTTGGAGATGAGTGGGGGCCTGGTGGATGCTGCCCCCGGATGCTGGGGGTGGGGGTGCAGGGGGACATGAGTGGGGGCCTGCTGGAGGGTGCCCTGCACTGCTGGGGGTGAGGGTGATGGGAGACATGAGTGGGGGCCTGGTGGAGGGTGCCCCTGGATGCTGAGGGGTGGGGGTGCAGGGGGGCATGAGTGGGGGCCTGGTGGAGGGTGCCCTTGGATGCTGGGGGGTGGGGGTGCAGGGGGACATGAGTGGGGGCCTGGTGGAGGGTGCCCCTGGATGCTGGGGGGTGGGGGTGCAGGGGGGCATGAGTGGGGGCATGGTGGAGGGTGCCCCACAGTGCTGGGGGGTGGGGGTGCTGGGAGACATGAGTGGGGGCCTGGTGGAGGGTGCCCCTGGATGCTGGGGGGTGGGGGTGCAGGGGGGCATGAGTGGGGGACTGGTGGAGGGTGCCCTTGGATGCTGGGGGGTGGGGGTGCAGGGGGACATGAGTGGGGGCCTGGTGGAGGGTGCCCTGCACTGCTGGGGGGTGGGGGTGCTGGGAGACATGAGTGGGGGAGGGTGGAGGGTGCCCTGCACTGCTGGGGGGTGGGGGTGATGGGAGACATGAGTTGGACATGAGTGTGGGCCTGGTGGAGGGTGCCCCTGGATGCTGGGGGTGGGGGTGCAGGGGGACATGAGTGGGGACCTGGAAGGGGGTGCCCTGCACTGCTGGGGGGTGGGGGTGATGGGAGACATGAGTGGGGGCCTGGTGGAGGGTGCCCCTGGATGCTGGGGGGTGGGGGTGCAGGGGGACATGAGTGGGGGCCTGGTGGATGGTGCCCTGCACTGCTGGTGGGTGGGGGTGCTGGGAGACATGAGTGGGGGCCTGGTGGAGGGTGCCCCTGGATGCTGGGGGGTGGGGGTGCAGGGGGACATGAGTGGGGGCCTGGTGGACGGTGCCCTGCACTGCTGGGGGGTGGGGGTGATGGGAGACATGAGTTGGACATGCGTGGGGGCCTGGTGGAGGGTGCCCCTGGATGCTGGGGGGTGGGGGTGTAGGGGGACATGAGTGGGGGCCTGGTGGAGGGTGCCCTGCACTGCTGGGGGGTGGGGGTGCTGGGAGACATGAGTGGGGGCCTGGTGGAGGGTGCCCTGCACTGCTGGGGGGTGGGGGTGCTGGGAGACATGAGTGGGGGCCTGGTGGAGGGTGCCCTGCACTGCTGATGGGGTGGGGGTGATGGGAGACATGAGGTGGACATGAGTGGGGGCCTGGTGGAGGGTGCACCTGGATGCTGGGAGGTGGGGGTGCAGGGGGACATGAGTGGGGGCCTGGTGGAGGGTGCCCTGCACTGCTGGGGGGTGGGGGTGCTGGGAGACATGAGTGGGGGCCTGGTGGAGGGTGCCCCGCACTGCTGGGGGGTGGGGGTGATGGGAGACATGAGTTGGACATGAGTGGGGGCCTGGTGGAGGGTGCCCCTGGATGCTGGGGGGTGGGGGCGCAGGGGGACATGAGTGGGGGCCTGGTGGAGGGTGCCCTGCACTGCTGGGGGGTGGGGGTGATGGGAGACATGAGTGGGGGCCTGGTGGAGGGTGCCCCTGGATGCTGGGGGGTGGGGGTGCAGGGGGACATGAGTGGGGGCCTGGTGGAGGGTGCCCCACAGTGCTGGGGGGTGGGGGTGCTGGGAGACATGAGTGGGGGCCTGGTGGAGGGTGCCCCCGGATGCTGGGGGGTGGGGGTGCTGGGTGACATGAGTGGGGGCCTGGTGGAGGGTGCCCTGCACAGTGCTGGGGGGTGGGGGTGCTGGGAGACATGAGTGGGGGCCTGGTGGAGGGTGTCCTGCACTGCTGGGGGGTGGGGGTGATTGGAGACATGAGTGGGGGCCTGGTGGAGGGTGCCCCTGGATGCTGGGGGGTGGGGGTGCAGGGGGACTGGAGTGGGGGCCTGGTGGAGGGTGCCCTGCACTGCTGGGGGGTGGGGGTGCTGGGAGACATGAGTGGGGGCATGGTGGAGGGTGCCCCTGGATGCTGGGGGGTGGGGGTGCAGGGGGACATGAGTGCGGGCCTGGTGGAGGGTGCCCCTGGATGCTGGGGGGCGGGGGTGCTGGGAGACATGAGTGGGGGCCTGGTGGAGGGTGCCCCTGGATGCTGGGGGGTGGGGGTGCAGGGGGACATGTGTGGGGGCCTGGTGGAGGGTGCCCTGCACTGCTGGGCAGTGGGGGTGCTGGGAGACATGAGTGGGGGCCTGGTGGAGGGTGCCCTGCACTGCTGGGGGGTGGGGGTGATGGGAGACATGAGTTGGATATGAGTGGGGGCCTGGTGGAGGGTGCCCCTGGATGCTGGGGGGTGGGGGTGAGGGGGACATGAGTGGGGGCCTGGTGGAGGGTGCCCTGCACTTCTGGGGGGTGGGGGTGATGGGAGACATGAGTGGGGGCCTGGTGAAGGGTGCCCCTGGATGCTGGGGGGTGGGGGTGCTGGGAGACATGAGTGGGGGCCTGGTGGAGGGTGCCCTGCACTGCTGGGGGGTGGGGGTGATGGGAGACATGAGTTGGACATGAGTGGGGGCCTGGTGGAGGGTGCCCCTGGATGCTGGGGGTGGGGATGCAGGGGGACATGAGTGGGGGCCTGGAAGGGGGTGCAATGCACTGCTGGGGGGTGGGGGTGATGGGAGACATGAGTGGGGGCCTGGTGGAGGGTGCCCTGCACTGCTGGGGGGTGGGGGTGATGGGAGACATGAGTTGGACATGAGTGGGGGCCTGGTGGAGGGTGCCCCTGGATGCTGGGGGGTGGGGGTGATGGGAGACATGAGTTGGACATGAGTGGGGGCCTGGTGGAGGGTGCCCCTGGATGCTGGGGGGTGGGGGTGCAGGGGGACATGAGTGGGGGCCTGGTGGAGGGTGCCCTGCACTGCTGGGGGGTGTGGGAGATGGGAGACATGAGTGGGGGCCTGGTGGAGGGTGCCCTGCACAGCTGGGGGGTGGGCGTGATGGGAGACATGAGTTGGACATGAGTGGGGGCCTGGTGGAGGGTGCCCCTGGATGCTGGGGTGTGGGGGTGCAGGGGGACATGAGTGGGGGCCTGGTGGAGGGTGCCCTGCACTGCTGGGGGGTGGCAGTGATGGGAGACATGAGTGGGGGCCTGATGGAGGGTGCCCCTGCATGCTGGGGGTGGGGGGTGCTGGGAGACATGAGTGGAGGCCTGGTGGAGGGTGCCCTGCACTGCTGGGGGGTGGGGGTGATGGGAGACATGAGTGGGGGCCTGGTGGAGGGTGCCCCTGGATGCTGGGGGGTGGGGGTGCTGGGAGACATGAGTTGGACATGAGTGGGGGCCTGGTGGAGGGTGCCCCTGGATGCTGGGGGGTGGGGGTGATGGGAGACTTGAGTGGGGGCCTGGTGGAGGGTGCCCCTGGATGCTAGGGGGTGGGGGTGCTGGGAGACATGAGTTGGACATGAGTGGGGGCCTGGTGGAGGGTGCCCCTGGATGCTGGGGGGTGGGGGTGATGGGAGACTTGAATGGGGGCCTGGTGGAGAGTGCCCCTGGATGCTGGGGGGTGGGGATGCTGGGAGACATGAGTGGGGGCCTGGTGGAGGGTGCCCTGCACTGCTGGGCGGTGGGGGTGCTGGGAGAAATGAGTTGGACATGAGTGGGGGCCTGGTGGAGGGTGCCCTGCACTGCTTGGGGGTGGGGGTGATGGGAGACATGAGCTGGACATGCGTGGGGGTCTGGTGGAGGGTGCCCCTGGATGCTGGGGGGTGGGGGTGCTGGTAGACATGAGTGGAGGCCTGGTGGAGGGTGCCCTGCACTGCTGGGGGGTGGGGGTGATCGGAGACATGAGTTGGACATGAGTGGGGGCCTGGTGGAGGGTGCCCCTGGATGCTGGGGGGTGGGGGTGCAGGGGGACATGAGTGGGGGCCTGGTGGAGGGTGCCCTGCACTGCTGGGAGGTGTGGGAGATGGGAGACATGAGTGGGGGCCTGGTGGAGGGTGCCCCTGGATGCTGGGGGGTGGGGTGCAGGGGGACATGAGTGGGGGCCTGGTGGAGGGTGCCCTGCACTGCTGGGGGTTGGGGGTGCTGGGAGACATGAGTGGGGGCCTGGTGGAGGGTGCCCTGCACTGCTGGGGGGTGGGGGTGATGGGAGACATGAGTTGGACATGAGTGGGGGCCTGGTGGAGGGTGCCCCTGGATGCTGGGGGGTGGGGGTGCTGGGAGACATGAGTTGGACATGAGTGGGGGACTGGTGGAGGGTGCCCCTGGATGCTGGGGGGTGGGGGTGATGGGAGACATGAGTGGGGGCATGGTGGAGGGTGCCCCTGGATGCTGGGGGTGGGGATTCTGGGAGACATGAGTGGGGGCCTGGTGGAGGGTGCCCTGCACTGCTGGGGGGTGGGGGTGCTGGGAGAAATGAGTTGGACATGAGTGGGGGCCTGGTGGAGGGTGCCCTGCACTGCTTGGGGGTGGGGGTGATGGGAGACATGAGTTGGACATGCGTGGGGGTCTGGTGGAGGGTGCCCCTGGATGCTGGGGGGTAGGGGTGCAGGGGGACATGAGTGGGGGCCTGGTGGAGAGTGCCCTGAACTGCTGGGGGGTGGGGGTGCTAGGAGACATGAGTGGGGGCCTGGTGGAGGGTGCCCTGCACTGCTGGGGGGTGGGGGTGATGGGAGACATGAGTTGGACATGAGTGGGGACCTGGTGGAGGGTGCCCCTGGATGCTGGGGGGTGGGGGTGCAGGGGGACATGAGTGGGGGCCTGGTGGAGGGTGCCCTGCACTGCTGGGGGGTGGGGGTGATGGGAGACATGAGTGGGGGCCTGGTGGAGGGTGCCCCTGGATGCTGGGGGGTGGGGGTGCAGGGGGACATGAGTGGGGGCCTGGTGGAGGGTGCCCTGCACTGCTGGGCGGTGGGGGTGCTGGGAGACATGAGTGGGGGCCTGGTGGAGGGTGCCCTGCACTGCTGGGGGTTGGGGGTGATGGGAGACATGAGTGGGGGCCTGGTGGAGGGTGCCCCTGGATGCTGGGGGGTGGGGGTGCAGGGGGACATGAGTGGGGGCCTGGTGGAGGGTGCCCTGCACTGCTGGGGGGTGGGGGTGCTGGGAGACATGAGTGGAGGCCTGGTGGAGGGTGCCCTGCACTGCTGGGGGGTGGGGGTGATCGGAGACATGAGTTGGACATGAGTGGGGGCCTGGTGGAGGGTGCCCCTGGATGCTGGGGGGTGGGGGTGCAGGGGGACATGAGTGGGGGCCTGGTGGAGGGTGCCCTGCACTGCTGGGGGGTGTGGGAGATGGGAGACATGAGTGGGGGCCTGGTGGAGGGTGCCCTGCACAGCTGGGGGGTGGGCGTGATGGGAGACATGAGTTGGACATGAGTGGGGGCCTGGTGGAGGGTGCCCCTGGATGCTAGGGGGTGGGGGTGCAGGGGGACATGAGTGGGGGCCTGGTGGAGAGTGCCCTGCACTGCTGGGGGTGGGGGTGATGGGAGACATGAGTGGGGGCCTGGTGGAGGGTGCCCCTGGATGCTGGGGGGTGGGGGTGCAGGGGGACATGGGTGGGGGCCTGGTGGAGGGTGCCCTGCACTGCTGGGGGTTGGGGGTGCTGGGAGACATGAGTGGGGGCCTGGTGGAGGGTGCCCTGCACTGCTGAGGGGTGGGGGTGATGGGAGACATGAGTTGGACATGAGTGGGGGCCTGGTGGAGGGTGCCCCTGGATGCTGGGGGGTGGGGTGCAGGGGGACATGAGTGGGGGCCTGGTGGAGGGTGCCCTGCACTGCTGGGGGGTGGGGGTGATGGGAGACATGAGTGGGGGCCTGGTGGAGGGTGCCCCTGGATGCTGGGGGTTGGGGGTGCTGGGAGACATGAGTGGAGGCCTGGTGGAGGGTGCCCCACAGTGCTGGGGGGGTGGGGGTGCTGGGAGACATGAGTGGGGGCTTGGTGGAGGGTGCCCCTGGATGCTGGGGGTGGGGGTGCTGGGAGACATGAGTGGGGGCCTGGTGGAGGGTGCCCCACAGTGCTGGGGGGTGGGGGTGCTGGGGAACATGAGTTGGACATGAGTAGGGGCCTGCTGGCAGGTGCCCCACAGTGTTGGGGGTGGGGGTGCTGGGAGACATGAGTGGGGGCCTGGTGGAGGGTGCCCCACAGTGTTGGGGGGTGGGGGTCATGGGAGACATGAGTGGGGGCCTGGTGGAGGGTGCCCCTGGATGCTGGGGGGTGGGGGTGCAGGGGGACATGAGTGGGGGCCTGGTGGAGGGTGCCCCTGGATGCTGGGGGGTGGGAGTGCAGGGGGACATGAGTGGGACATGAGTGGGGGCCTGCTGGCAGGTGCCCCACAGTGCTGGGGGGTGGGGGTGCTGGAGACATGAGTGGGGTCCTGGTGGAGGGTGCCCCACATTGCTGGGGGGTGGGGGTGCTAGGAGACATGAGTGGGGGCCTGGTGGAGGGTGCCCCACAGTGCTGGGGGGTGGGGGTGCTGGGAGACATGAGTTGGACATGAGTGGGGGCCTGGTGGAGGGTGTCCCTGGATGCTGGGGGTGGGGGTGATGGGAGACATGAGTGGGGGCCTGGTGGAGGTTGCCCCTGGATGCTGGGGGTGGGGGTGCTGGGAGAGATGAGTGGGGGCCTGGTGGAGGGTGCCCCTGGATGCTGGGGGGTGGGGGTGCAGGGGGACATGAGTGGGGGCCTGGTGGAGGGTGCCCTGCACTGCCGGGGGGTGGGGGTGATGGGAGACATGAGTGGGGGCCTGGTGGAGGGTGCCACTGGATGCTGGGGGGTGGGGGTGCAGGGGAACATGAGTGGGGGCCTGGTGGAGGGTGCCCTGCACTGCTGGGGGGTGGGGGTGCTGGGAGACATGAGTGGGGGCCTGGTGGAGGGTGCGCTGCACTGCTGGGGGGTGGGGGTGATGGGAGACATGAGTTGGACATGAGTGGGGGCCTGGTGGAGGGTGCTCCTGGATGCTGGGGGGTGGGGGTGAGGGGGACATGAGTGGGGGCCTGGTGGAGGGTGCCCTGCACTGCTGGGGGGTGGGGGTGATGGGAAACATGAGTGGGGGCCTGGTGAAGGGTGCCCCTGGATGCTGGGGGGTGGGGGTGCAGGGGGACATGAGTGGGGGCCTGGGGGAGGGTGACCTGCACTGCTGGGGGGTGTGGGTGCTGGGAGACATGAGTGGGGGCCTGGTGGAGGGTGCCCTGCACTGCTGGGGGGTGGGGGTGATGGGAGACATGAGTTGGACATGAGTGGGGGCCTGGTGGAGGGTGCCCCTGGATGCTGGGGGGTGGGGGTGCAGGGGGACATGAGTGGGGGCCTGGAAGGGGGTGCCCTGCACTGCTGGGGGGTGGGGGTGAATGAAGACATGAGTGGGGGCCTGGTGGAGGGTGCCCCTGGATGCTGGGGGTGCAGGGGGACATGAGTGGGGGCCTGGTGGATGGTGCCCTGCACTGCTGGTGGGTGGGGGTGCTGGGAGACATGAGTGAGGGCCTGGTGGAGGGTGCCCTGCACTGCTGGGGGGTGGGGGTGATAGGAGACATGAGTTGGACATGAGTGGGGGCCTGGTGGAGGGTGCCCCTGGATGCTGGGGGGTGGGGTGTAGGGGGACATGAATGGGGGCCTGGTGGAGGGTGCCCTGCACTGCTGGGGGGTGGGGGTGCTAGGAGACATGAGTGGGGGCCTGGTGGAGGGTGCCCTGCACTGCTGATGGGGTGGGGGTGATGGGAGACATAAGTTGGACATGAGTGGGGGCCTGGTGGAGGGTGCCCCTGGATGCTGGGGGGTGGGGGTGCAGGGGGACATGAGTGGGGGCCTGGTGGAGGGTGCGCTGCACTGCTGGGGGGTGGGGGTGCTGGGAGACATGAGTGGGGGCCTGGTGGAGGGTGCCCTGCACTGCTGGAGGGTGGGGGTGATGGGAGACATGCGTTGGACATGAGTGGGGGCCTGGTGGAGGGTGCCCCTGGATGCTGGGGGCGCAGGGGGACATGAGTGGGGGCCTGGTGGAGGGTGCCCTGCACTGCTGGGGGGTGGGGGTGATGGGAGACATGAGTGGGGGCCTGGTGGAGGGTGCCCCTGGATGCTGGGGGGTGGGGGTGCAGGGGGACATGAGTGGGGGCCTGGTGGAGGGTGCCCCACAGTGCTGGGGGGTGGGGTGCTGGGAGACATGAGTGGGGGCCTGGTGGAGGGTGCCCCTGGATGCTGGGGGGTGGGGGTGCTGGGAGACATGAGTGGGGGCCTGGTGGAGGGGGCCCTGCACAGTGCTGGGGGTGGGGGTGCTGGGAGACATGAGTGGGGGCCTGGTGGAGGGCGCCCTGCACTGCTGGGGGGTGGGGGTGATGGGAGACATGAGTTGGACATGAGTGGGGGCCTGGTGGAGGGTGCCCCTGGATGCTGGGGGGTGGGGGTGCAGGGGGACATGAGTGGGGGCCTGGTGGAGGGTGCCCCTGGATGCTGGGGGGTGGGGGTGCAGGGGGACATGAGTGGGGGCCTGGTGGAGGGTGCCCTGCACTGCTGGGGGGTGGGGGTGCTGGGAGACATGAGTGGAGGCCTGGTGGAGGGTGCCCTGCACTGCTGGGGGGTGGGGGTGATCGGAGACATGAGTTGGACATGAGTGGGGGCCTTTTGGAGGGTGCCCCTGGATGCTGGGGGGTGGGGGTGCAGGGGGACATGAGTGGGGGCCTGGTGGAGGGTGCCCTGCACTGCTGGGGGGTGTGGGAGATGGGAGACATGAGTGGGGGCCTGGTGGAGGGTGCCCTGCACAGCTGGGGGGTGGGCGTGATGGGAGACATGAGTTGGACATGAGTGGGGGCCTGGTGGAGGGTGCCCCTGGATGCTGGGGGGGGTGCAGGGTGACATGAGTGGGGGCCTGGTGGAGGGTGCCCTGCACTGCTGGGGGTGGGGGTGATGGGAGACATGAGTGGGGGCCTGGTGGAGGGTGCCCCTGGATGCTGGGGGGTGGGGGTGCAGGGGGACATGAGTGGGGGCCTGGTGGAGGGTGCCCTGCACTGCTGGGGGTTGGGGTGCTGGGAGACATGAGTGGGGGCCTGGTGGAGGGTGCCCTGCACTGCTGGGGGGTGGGGGTGATGGGAGACATGAGTTGGACATGAGTGGAGGCCTGGTGGAGGGTGCCCCTGGATGCTGGGGGGTGGGGGTGCAGGGGGACATGAGTGGGGGCCTGGTGGAGGGTGCCCTGCACTGCTGGGGGGTGGGGGTGATGGGAGACATGAGTGGGGGCCTGGTGGAGGGTGCCCCTGGATGCTGGGGGGTGGGGGTGCTGGGAGACATGAGTGGAGGCCTGGTGGAGGGTGCCCCACAGTGCTGGGGGGTGGGGGTGCTGGGAGACATGAGTGGGGGCCTGGTGGAGGGTGCCCCACAGTGTTGGGGGGTGGGGGTCATGGGAGACATGAGTGGGGGCCTGGTGGAGGGTGCCCCTGACTGGTGGGGGGTGGGGGTGCAGGGAGACATGAGTTGGACATGAGTAGGGGCCTGCTGGCAGGTGCCCCACAGTGTTGGGGGTGGGGGTGCTGGGAGACATGAGTGGGGGCCTGGTGGAGGGTGCCCCACAGTGTTGGGGGGTGGGGGTCATGGGAGACATGAGTGGGGGCCTGGTGGAGGGTGCCCCACAGTGCTGGGGGGTGGGGGTGCTGGGAGACATGAGTGGGGGCCTGGTGGAGGGTGCCCCTGACTGGTGGGGGGTGGGGGTGCAGGGAGACATGAGTTGGACATGAGTAGGGGCCTGCTGGCAGGTGCCCCACAGTGTTGGGGGTGGGGGTGCTGGGAGACATGAGTGGGGGCCTGGTGGAGGGTGCCCCACAGTGTTGGGGGGTGGGGGTCATGGGAGACATGAGTGGGGGCCTGGTGGAGGGTGCCCCTGGATTCTGGGGGGTGGGAGTGCAGGGGGACATGAGTGGGACATGAGTGGGGGCCTGCTGGCAGGTGCCCCACAATGCTGGGGGGTGGGGGTGCTGGGAGACATGAGTGGGGGCCTGGTGGAGGGTGCCCCTGACTGGTGGGGGGTGGGGGTGCAGGGAGACATGAGTGGGGGCCTGGTGGAGGGTGCCCCACAGTGCTGGGAGGTGGGGGTGCTGGGAGACATGAGTGGGGGCCTGGTGGAGGGTGCCCCACAGTGCTGGGGGGTGGGGGTGCTGGGAGACATGAGTGGGGGCCTGGTGGAGGGTGCCCCACAGTGCTGGGGGGTGGGGGTGCTGGGAGACATGAGTGGGGGCCTGGTGGAGGGTGCCCCACGGTGCTGGGGGGTGGGGGTGCTGGAGACATGAGTGGGGTCCTGGTGGAGGGTGCCCCACATTGCTGGGGGGTGGGGGTGCTAGGAGACATGAGTGGGGGCCTGGTGGAGGGTGCCCCACAGTGCTGGGGGGTGGGGGTGCTGGGAGACATGAGTTGGACATGAGTGGGGGCCTGGTGGAGGGTGTCCCTGGATGTTGGGGGGTGGGGGTGATGGGAGACATGAGTGGGGGCCTGGTGGAGGGTGCCCCTGGATGCTGGGGGGTGGGGGTGCTGGGAGAGATGAGTGGGGGCCTGGCGGAGGGTGCCCTGCACTGCTGGGGGGTGGGGGTGCTGGGAGACAAGAGTTGGACATGAGTGGGGGCCTGTTGGAGGGTGCCCCTGGATGCTGGGGGGTGGGGGTGCAGGGCGACATGAGTGGGGGCCTGGTGGAGGGTGCCCTGCACTGCTGGGGGGTGGGGGTGCTGGGAGACATGAGTGGGGGCCTGGTAGAGGGTGCCCTGCACTGCTGGGGGGTGGGGGTGATGGGAGACATGAGTTGGACATGAGTGGGGGCCTGGTGGAGGGTGCCCTGCACTGCTGGGGGGTGGGGGTGATGGGAGACATGAGTGGGGGCCTGGTGGAGGGTGCCCTTGGATGCTGGGGGTTGGGGGTGCAGGGAGACATGAGTGGGGGCCTGGTGGAGGGTGCCCCACAGTGCTGGGGGGTGGGGGTGCTGGGTGACATGAGTTGGACATGAGTGGGGGCCTGGTGGGGGGTGCCCCTGGATGCCGGGGGTGGGGGTGCAGGGGGACATGAGTGGGGGCCTTGTGGAGAGTGCCCTGCACTGCTGGGGGGTGGGGGTGCTGGGAGACATGAGTGGGGGCCTGGTGGAGGGTGCCCCTGGATGCTGGGGGGTGGGGGTGCAGGGAGACATGAGTGGGGGCCTGGTGGAGGGTGCCCTGCACTGCTGGGGGGTGGGGTGATGGGAGACATGAGTTGGACATGAGTGGGGGCCTGGTGGAGGGTGCCCCTGGATGCCGGGGGGTGGGGGTGCAGGGGGACATGAGTGGGGGCCTGGTGGAGGTGCAATGGACTGCTGGGGGGTGGGGGTGATGGGAGACATGAGTGGGGCCTGGTGGAGGGTGCCCCTGGATGCTGGGGTGTGGGGGTGCAGGGGGACATGAGTGGGGGCCTGGTGGAGGGTGCCCTGCACTGCGGGGGGTGGGGTGATGGGAGACATGAGTTGGACATGAGTGGGGGCCTGGTGGAGGGTGCCCCTGACTGGTGGGGGTGCAGGGAGACATGAGTGGGGGGATTGTGGAGGGTTACCTGCACTGCTTGGGGGTGGGGGTGATGGGAGACATGAGTGGGGGCCTGGTGGAGGGTGCCCCTGGAAGTTGGGGGGTGGGGGTGCTGGGAGACATGAGTGGGGGCCTGGTGGAGGTTGCCCCACAGTGCTGGGGGGTGGGGGTGCTGGGATGCATGAGTGGGGGCCTGGTGGAGGGTGCCCCTGGATGCAGGGGGGTGGGGGTGCAGGGGGACATGAGTGGGGGCCTGGTGGAGGGTGCCCTGCACTGCTCAGGGGTGGGGGTGATGGGAGACATGAGTTGGAGATGAGTGGGGGCCTGGTGGAGGGTGCCCCTGGATGCTGGGGGGTGGGGGTGCAGGGGGACATGAGTGGGGGCCTGGTGGAGGGTGCCCTGCACTGCTCAGGGGTGGGGGTGATGGGAGACATGAGTTGGAGATGAGTGGGGGCCTGGTGGAGGGTGCCCCTGGATGCTGGGGGGTGGGGGTGCAGGGGGACATGAGTGGGGTCCTGCTGGAGGGTGCCCTGCACTGCTGGGGGGTGAGGGTGATGGGAGACATGAGTGGGGGCCTGGTGGAGGGTGCCCCTGGATGCTGGGGGTGGGGGTGCAGGGAGGCATGAGTGGGGGCATGGTGGAGGGTGCCCCACAGTGCTGGGGGGTGGGGGTGCTGGGAGACATGAGTGGGGGCCTGGTGGAGGGTGCCCCTGGATGCTGGGGGGTGGGGGGTGCAGGGGGGCATGAGTGGGGGGCCTGGTGGAGGGTGCCCTTGGATGCTGGGGGGTGGGGGTGCAGGGGGACATGAGTGGGGGCCTGGTGGAGGGTGCCCTGCACTGCTGGGGGGTGGGGGTGCTGGGAGACATGAGTGGGGGCGTGGTGGAGGGTGCCCTGCACTGCTGGGGGGTGGGGGTGATGGGAGACATGAGTTGGACATGAGTGTGGGCCTGGTGGAGGGTGCCCCTGGATGCTGGGGGTGGGGGTGCAGGGGGACATGAGTGGGGGCCTGGAAGGGGGTGTCTTGCCCTGCACTGCTGGGGGGTGGGGGTGATGGGAGACATGAGTGGGGGCCTGGTGGACGGTGCCCTGCACTGCTGGGGGGTGGGGGTGCAGGGGGACATGAGTGGGGGCCTGGCGGAGGGTGCCCCTGGATGCTGGGGGTGGGGGTGCGGGGAGACATGAGTGGGGGCCTGGTGGAGGGTGCCCCTGGATGCTGGGGGGTGGGGGTGCAGGGGGACATGTGTGGGGGCCTGGTGGAGGGTGCCCTGCACTGCTGGGGGGTGGGGGTGCTGGGAGACATGAGTGGAGGCCTGGTGGAGGGTGCCCTGCACTGCTGGGGGGTGGGGGTGATCGGAGACATGAGTTGGACATGAGTGGGGGCCTGGTGGAGGGTGCCCCTGGATGCTGGGGGGCGGGGGTGCAGGGGGACATGAGTGGCGGCCTGGAAGGGGGTGCCCTGCACTGCTGGGGGGTGGGGGTGATGGGAGACATGAGTGGGGGCCTGGTGGTGGGTGCCCCTGGATGCTGGGGGGTGGGGGTGCAGGGGGACATGAGTGGGGGCCTGGTGGACGGTGCCCTGCACTGCTGGTGGGTGGGGGTGCTGGGAGACATGAGTGAGGGCCTGGTGGAGGGTGCCCTGCACTGCTGGGGGTTGGGGGTGATGGGAGACATGAGTTGGACATGAGTGGGGGCCTGGTGGAGGGTGCCCCTGGATGCTGGGGGGTGGGGGTGTAGGGGGACATGAGTGGGGGCCTGGTGGAGGGTGCCCTGCACTGCTGGGGGGTGGGGGTGCTGGGAGACATGAATGGGGTCCTGGTGGAGGGTGCCCTGCACTGCTGGGGGGTGGTGGTGATGGGAGACATGAGTGGGGGCCTGGTGAAGGGTACCCCTGGATGCTAGGGGGTGGGGGTGCAGGGGGACATGAGTGGGGGCCTGGTGGAGGGTGACCTGCACTGCTGGGGGGTGTGGGTGCTGGGAGACATGAGTGGGGGCCTAGTGGAGGGTGCCCTGCACTGCTGGGGGGTGGGGGTGATGGGAGACATGAGTTGGACATGAGTGGGGGCCTGGTGGAGGGTGCCCCTGGATGCTGGGGGGTGGGGGTGCAGGGGGACATGAGTGGGGGCCTGGAAGGGGGTGCCCTGCACTGCTGGGGGGTGGGGGTGAATGGAGACATGAGTGGGGGCCTGGTGGAGGGTGCCCCTGGATCTGGGGGATGGGGGTGCAGGGGGACATGAGTGGGGGCCTGGTGGACGGTGCCCTGCACTGCTGGTGGGTGGGGGTGCTGGGAGACATGAGTGAGGGCCTGGTGGAGGGTGCCCTGCACTGCTGGGGGTGGGGGTGATAGGAGACATGAGTTAGACATGAGTGGGGGCCTGGTGGAGGGTGCCCCTGGATGCTGGGGGGTGGGGTGTAGGGGGACATGAGTGGGGGCCTGGTGGAGGGTGCCCTGCACTGCTGGGGGGTGGGGGTGCTGGGAGACATGAATGGGGTCCTGGTGGAGGGTGCCCTGCACTGCTGGGGGGTGGTGGTGATGGGAGACATGAGTGGGGGCCTGGTGAAGGGTACCCCTGGATGCTAGGGGGTGGGGGTGCAGGGGACATGAGTGGGGGCCTGGTGGAGGGTGACCTGCACTGCTGGGGGGTGTGGGTGCTGGGAGACATGAGTGGGGGCCTAGTGGAGGGTGCCCTGCACTGCTGGGGGGTGGGGGTGATGGGAGACATGAGTTGGACATGAGTGGGGGCCTGGTGGAGGGTGCCCCTGGATGCTGGGGGGTGGGGGTGCAGGGGGACATGAGTGGGGGCCTGGAAGGGGGTGCCCTGCACTGCTGGGGGGTGGGGGTGAATGGAGACATGAGTGGGGGCCTGGTGGAGGGTGCCCCTGGATGCTGGGGGATGGGGGTGCAGGGGGACATGAGTGGGGGCCTGGTGGACGGTGCCCTGCACTGCTGGTGGGTGGGGGTGCTGGGAGACATGAGTGAGGGCCTGGTGGAGGGTGCCCTGCACTGCTGGGGGTGGGGGTGATAGGAGACATGAGTTGGACATGAGTGGGGGCCTGGTGGACGGTGCCCTGCACTGCTGGGGGGGTGGGGGTGCAGGGGGACATGAGTGGGGGCCTGGCGGAGGGTGCCCCTGGATGCTGGGGGGTGGGGGTGCGGGGAGACATGAGTGGGGGCCTGGTGGAGGGAGCCCCTGGATGCTGGGGGGTGGGGGTGCAGGGGGACATGTGTGGGGGCCTGGTGGAGGGTGCCCTGCACTGCTGGGGGGTGGGGGTGCTGGGAGACATGAGTGGAGGCCTGGTGGAGGGTGCCCTGCACTGCTGGGGGGTGGGGGGTGATCGGAGACATGAGTTGGACATGAGTGGGGGCCTGGTGGAGGGTGCCCCTGGATGCTGGGGGGCGGGGGTGCAGGGGGACATGAGTGGCGGCCTGGAAGGGGGTGCCCTGCACTGCTGGGGGGTGGGGGTGATGGGAGACATGGAGTGGGGGCCTGGTGGTGGGTGCCCCTGGATGCTGGGGGGTGGGGGTGCAGGGGGACATGAGTGGGGGCCTGGTGGACGGTGCCCTGCACTGCTGGTGGGTGGGGGTGCTGGGAGACATGAGTGAGGGCCTGGTGGAGGGTGCCCTGCACTGCTGGGGGTTGGGGGTGATGGGAGACATGAGTTGGACATGAGTGGGGGCCTGGTGGAGGGTGCCCCTGGATGCTGGGGGGTGGGGGTGTAGGGGGACATGAGTGGGGGCCTGGTGGAGGGTGCCCTGCACTGCTGGGGGGTGGGGGTGCTGGGAGACATGAATGGGGTCCTGGTGGAGGGTGCCCTGCACTGCTGGGGGGTGGTGGTGATGGGAGACATGAGTGGGGCCTGGTGAAGGGTACCCCTGGATGCTAGGGGGTGGGGGTGCAGGGGGACATGAGTGGGGGCCTGGTGGAGGGTGACCTGCACTGCTGGGGGGTGTGGGTGCTGGGAGACATGAGTGGGGGCCTAGTGGAGGGTGCCCTGCACTGCTGGGGGGTGGGGGTGATGGGAGACATGAGTTGGACATGAGTGGGGGCCTGGTGGAGGGTGCCCCTGGATGCTGGGGGGTGGGGGTGCAGGGGGACATGAGTGGGGGCCTGGAAGGGGGTGCCCTGCACTGCTGGGGGGTGGGGGTGAATGGAGACATGAGTGGGGGCCTGGTGGAGGGTGCCCCTGGATGCTGGGGGATGGGGGTGCAGGGGGACATGAGTGGGGCCTGGTGGACGGTGCCCTGCACTGCTGGTCGGTGGGGGTGCTGGGAGACATGAGTGAGGGCCTGGTGGAGGGTGCCCTGCACTGCTGGGGGTGGGGGTGATAGGAGACATGAGTTAGACATGAGTGGGGGCCTGGTGGAGGGTGCCCCTGGATGCTGGGGGGTGGGGTGTAGGGGGACATGAGTGGGGGCCTGGTGGAGGGTGCCCTGCACTGCTGGGGGGTGGGGGTGCTGGGAGACATGAATGGGGTCCTGGTGGAGGGTGCCCTGCACTGCTGGGGGGTGGTGGTGATGGGAGACATGAGTGGGGGCCTGGTGAAGGGTACCCCTGGATGCTAGGGGGTGGGGGTGCAGGGGGGACATGAGTGGGGGCCTGGTGGAGGGTGACCTGCACTGCTGGGGGGTGTGGGTGCTGGGAGACATGAGTGGGGGCCTAGTGGAGGGTGCCCTGCACTGCTGGGGGGTGGGGGTGATGGGAGACATGAGTTGGACATGAGTGGGGGCCTGGTGGAGGGTGCCCCTGGATGCTGGGGGGTGGGGGTGCAGGGGGACATGAGTGGGGGCCTGGAAGGGGGTGCCCTGCACTGCTGGGGGGTGGGGGTGAATGGAGACATGAGTGGGGGCCTGGTGGAGGGTGCCCCTGGATGCTGGGGGATGGGGGTGCAGGGGGACATGAGTGGGGGCCTGGTGGACGGTGCCCTGCACTGCTGGTGGGTGGGGGTGCTGGGAGACATGAGTGGGGGCCTGGTGGAGGGTGCCCCTGGATGCTGGGGGATGGGGGTGCAGGGGGACATGAGTGGGGGCCTGGTGGACGGTGCCCTGCACTGCTGGTCGGTGGGGGTGCTGGGAGACATGAGTGAGGGCCTGGTGGAGGGTGCCCTGCACTGCTGGGGGTGGGGGTGATAGGAGACATGAGTTAGACATGAGTGGGGGCCTGGTGGAGGGTGCCCCTGGATGCTGGGGGGTGGGGTGTAGGGGGACATGAGTGGGGGCCTGGTGGAGGGTGCCCTGCACTGCTGGGGGGTGGGGGTGCTGGGAGACATGAATGGGGTCCTGGTGGAGGGTGCCCTGCACTGCTGGGGGGTGGTGGTGATGGGAGACATGAGTGGGGGCCTGGTGAAGGGTACCCCTGGATGCTAGGGGGTGGGGGTGCAGGGGGACATGAGTGGGGGCCTGGTGGAGGGTGACCTGCACTGCTGGGGGGTGTGGGTGCTGGGAGACATGAGTGGGGGCCTAGTGGAGGGTGCCCTGCACTGCTGGGGGGTGGGGGTGATGGGAGACATGAGTTGGACATGAGTGGGGGCCTGGTGGAGGGTGCCCCTGGATGCTGGGGGGTGGGGGTGCAGGGGGACATGAGTGGGGGCCTGGAAGGGGGTGCCCTGCACTGCTGGGGGGTGGGGGTGAATGGAGACATGAGTGGGGGCCTGGTGGAGGGTGCCCCTGGATGCTGGGGGATGGGGGTGCAGGGGGACATGAGTGGGGGCCTGGTGGACGGTGCCCTGCACTGCTGGTGGGTGGGGGTGCTGGGAGACATGAGTGAGGGCCTGGTGGAGGGTGCCCTGCACTGCTGGGGGTGGGGGTGATAGGAGACATGAGTTGGACATGAGTGGGGGCCTGGTGGAGGGTGCCCCTGGATGCTGGGGGGTGGGGTGTAGGGGGACATGAGTGGGGGCCTGGTGGAGGGTGCCCTGCACTGCTGGGGGGTGGGGGTGCTAGGAGACATGAGTGGGGGCCTGGTGGAGGGTGCCCTGCACTGCTGATGGGGTGGGGGTGATGGGAGACATGAGTTGGACATGAGTGGGGGCCTGGTGGAGGGTGCCCCTGGATGCTGGGGGGTGGGGGTGCAGGGGGACATGAGTGGGGGCCTGGTGGAGGGTGCGCTGCACTGCTGGGGGGTGGGGGTGCTGGGAGACATGAGTGGGGGCCTGGTGGAGGGTGCCCTGCACTGCTGGGGGGTGGGGGTGATGGGAGACATGCGTTGGACAAGAGTGGGGGCCTGGTGGAGGGTGCCCCTGGATGCTGGGGGCGCAGGGGGACATGAGTGGGGGCCTGGTGGAGGGTGCCCTGCACTGCTGGGGAGTGGGGGTAATGGGAGACATGAGTGGGGGCCTGGTGGAGGGTGCCCCTGGATGCTGGGGGGTGGGGGTGCAGGGGGACATGAGTGGGGGCCTGGTGGAGGGTGCCCCACAGTGCTGGGGGGTGGGGGTGCTGGGAGACATGAGTGGGGGCCTGGTGGAGGGTGCCCCTGGATGCTGGGGGGTGGGGGTGCTGGGAGACATGAGTGGGGGCCTGGTGGAGGGTGCCCTGCACAGTGCTGGGGGTGGGGGTGCTGGGAGACATGAGTGGGGGCCTGGTGGAGGGCGCCCTGCACTGCTTGGGGGTGGGGGTGATGGGAGACATGAGTTGGACATGAGTGGGGGCCTGGTGGAGGGTGCCCCTGGATGCTGGGGGGTGGGGGTGCAGGGGGACATGAGTGGGGGGGGCCTGTGGAGGGTGTCCTGCACTGCTGGGGGTTGGGGGTGATGGGAGACATGAGTGGGGGCCTGGTGGAGGGTGCCCCTGGATGCTGGGGGTGGGAGTGCAGGGGGACATGAGTGGGGGCCTGGTGGAGAGTGCCCTGCACTGCTGGGGGGTGGGGGTGCTGGGAGACATGAGTGGAGGCCTGGTGGAGGGTGCCCTGCACTGCTGGGGGGTGGAGGTGATCGGAGACATGAGTTGGACATGAGTGGGGGCCTGGTGGAGGGTGCCCCTGGATGCTGGGGGGTGGGGGTGCAGGGGGACATGAGTGGGGGCCTGGTGGAGGGTGCCCTGCACTGCTGGGGGGTGTGGGAGATGGGAGACATGAGTGGGGGCCTGGTGGAGGGTGCCCTGCACAGCTGGGGGTGGGCGTGATGGGAGACATGAGTTGGACATGAGTGGGGGCCTGGTGGAGGGTGCCCCTGGATGCTGGGGGGTGGGGGTGCAGGGGGACATGAGTGGGGGCCTGGTGGAGGGTGCCCTGCACTGCTGGGGGTGGGGGTGATGGGAGACATGAGTGGGGGCCTGATGGAGGGTGCCCCTGGATGCTGGGGGGTGGGGGTGCAGGGGGACATGAGTGGGGGCCTGGTGGAGGGTGCCCTGCACTGCTGGGGGTTGGGGTGCTGGGAGACATGAGTGGGGGCCTGGTGGAGGGTGCCCTGCACTGCTGGGGGGTGGGGGTGATGGGAGACATGAGTTGGACATGAGTGGGGGCCTGGTGGAGGGTGCCCCTGGATGCTGGGGGGCGGGGGTGCAGGGGGACATGAGTGGGGGCCTGGTGGAGGGTGCCCTGCACTGCTGGGGGGTGGGGGTGATGGGAGACATGAGTGGGGGCCCTGGTGGAGGGTGCCCCTGGATGCTGGGGGGTGGGGGTGCAGGGGGACATGAGTGGGGGCCTGGTGGAGGGTGCCCCACAGTGCTGGGGGGGTGGGGGTGCTGGGAGACATGAGTGGGGGCCTGGTGGAGGGTGCCCCTGGATGCTGGGGGGTGGGGGTGCTGGAGACATGAGTGGGGGCCTGGCGGAGGGTGCCCTGCACAGTGCTGGGGGTGGGGGTGCTGGGAGACATGAGTGGGGGCCTGGTGGAGGGCGCCCTGCACTGCTTGGGGGTGGGGGTGATGGGAGACATGAGTTGGACATGAGTGGGGGCCTGGTGGAGGGTGCCCTGGATGCTGGGGGGTGGGGGTGCAGGGGGACATGAGTGGGGGCCTGGTGGAGGGTGTCCTGCACTGCTGGGGGTTGGGGGTGATGGGAGACATGAGTGGGGGCCTGGTGGAGGGTGCCCCTGGATGCTGGGGGGTGGGAGTGCAGGGGGACATGAGTGGGGCCTGGTGGAGAGTGCCCTGCACTGCTGGGGGGTGGGGGTGCTGGGAGACATGAGTGGAGGCCTGGTGGAGGGTGCCCTGCACTGCTGGGGGGTGGAGGTGATCGGAGACATGAGTTGGACATGAGTGGGGGCCTGGTGGAGGGTGCCCCTGGATGCTGGGGGGTGGGGGTGCAGGGGGACATGAGTGGGGGCCTGGTGGAGGGTGCCCTGCACTGCTGGGGGGTGTGGGAGATGGGAGACATGAGTGGGGGCCTGGTGGAGGGTGCCTGCACAGCTGGGGGGTGGGCGTGATGGGAGACATGAGTTGGACATGAGTGGGGGCTGGTGGAGGGTGCCCCTGGATGCTGGGGGGTGGGGGTGCAGGGGGACATGAGTGGGGGCCTGGTGGAGGGTGCCCTGCACTGCTGGGGGTGGGGGTGATGGGAGACATGAGTGGGGGCCTGGTGGAGGGTGCCCCTGGATGCTGGGGGTGGGGGTGCAGGGGGACATGAGTGGGGGCCTGGTGGAGGGTGCCCTGCACTGCTGGGGGTTGGGGTGCTGGGAGACATGAGTGGGGGCCTGGTGGAGGGTGCCCTGCACTGCTGGGGGGTGGGGGTGATGGGAGACATGAGTTGGGACATGAGTGGGGGCCTGGTGGAGGGTGCCCCTGGATGCTGGGGGGCGGGGGTGCAGGGGGACATGAGTGGGGGCCTGGTGGAGGGTGCCCTGCACTGCTGGGGGGTGGGGGTGATGGGAGACATGAGTGGGGCCTGGTGGAGGGTGCCCCTGGATGCTGGGGGGTGGGGGTGCTGGGAGACATGAGTGGAGGCCTGGTGGAGGGTGCCCCACAGTGCTGGGGGGTGGGGTGCTGGGAGACATGAGTGGGGGCCTGGTGGAGGGTGTCCTGGATGCTGGGGGTGGGGGTGCTGGGAGACATGAGTGGGGGCCTGGTGGAGGGTGCCCCACAGTGTTGGGGGGTGGGGGCCATGGGAGACATGAGTGGGGGCCTGGTGGAGGGTGCCCCTGACTGGTGGGGGGTGGGCGTGCAGGGAGACATGAGTTGGACATGAGTAGGGGCCTGCTGGCAGGTGCCCCACAGTGTTGGGGGTGGGGGTGCTGGGGAGACATGAGTGGGGGCCTGGTGGAGGGTGCCCCCACAGTGTTGGGGGGTGGGGGTCATGGGAGACATGAGTGGGGGCCTGGTGGAGGGTGCCCCACAGTGCTGGGGGGTGGGGGTGCTGGGAGACATGAGTGGGGGCCTGGTGGAGGGTGCCCCTGACTGGTGGGGGGTGGGGGTGCAGGGAGACATGAGTTGGACATGAGTAGGGGCCTGCTGGCAGGTGCCCCACAGTGTTGGGGGTGGGGTGCTGGGAGACATGAGTGGGGGCCTGGTGGAGGGTGCCCCTGGATTCTGGGGGGTGGGAGTGCAGGGGGACATGAGTGGGACATGAGTGGGGGCCTGCTGGCAGGTGCCCCACAGTGCTGGGGGGTGGGGGTGCTGGGAGACATGAGTCGGGGCCTGGTGGAGGGTGCCCCTGACTGGTGGGGGTGGGGGTGCAGGGAGACATGAGTGGGGGCCTGGTGGTGGGTGCCCTGCACTGCTGGGGGTTGGGGTGCTGGGAGACATGAGTGGGGGCCTGGTGGAGGGTGCCCTGCACTGCTGGGGGGTGGGGGTGATGGGAGACATGAGTTGGACATGAGTGGGGGCCTGGTGGAGGGTGCCCCTGGATGCTGGGGGGTGGGGGTGCAGGGGGACATGAGTGGGGGCCTGGTGGAGGGGTGCCCTGCACTGCTGGGGGGTGGGGGTGATGGGAGACATGAGTGGGGGCCTGGTGGAGGGTGCCCCTGGATGCTGGGGGGTGGGGGTGCTGGGAGACATGAGTGGAGGCCTGGTGGAGGGTGCCCCACAGTGCTGGGGGGGTGGGGGTGCTGGGAGACATGAGTGGGGGCCTGGTGGAGGGTGTCCCTGGATGCTGGGGGGTGGGGGTGCTGGGAGACATGAGTGGGGGCCTGGTGGAGGGTGCCCCACAGTGTTGGGGGTGGGGGCCATGGGAGACATGAGTGGGGGCCTGGTGGAGGGTGCCCCTGACTGGTGGGGGTGTGGGCGTGCAGGGAGACATGAGTTGGACATGAGTAGGGGCCTGCTGGCAGGTGCCCCACAGTGTTGGGGGTGGGGGTGCTGGGAGACATGAGTGGGGGCCTGGTGGAGGGTGCCCCACAGTGTTGGGGGGTGGGGGTCATGGGAGACATGAGTGGGGGCCTGGTGGAGGGTGCCCCACAGTGCTGGGGGGTGGGGGTGCTGGGAGACATGAGTGGGGGCCTGGTGGAGGGTGCCCCTGACTGGTGGGGGGTGGGGGTGCAGGGAGACATGAGTTGGACATGAGTAGGGGCCTGCTGGCAGGTGCCCCACAGTGTTGGGGGTGGGGGTGCTGGGAGACATGAGTGGGGGCCTGGTGGAGGGTGCCCCTGGATTCTGGGGGGTGGGAGTGCAGGGGGACATGAGTGGGACATGAGTGGGGGCCTGCTGGCAGGTGCCCCACAGTGCTGGGGGGTGGGGGTGCTGGGAGACATGAGTGGGGCCTGGTGGAGGGTGCCCCTGACTGGTGGGGGGTGGGGGTGCAGGGAGACATGAGTGGGGGCCTGGTGGAGGGTGCCCCACAGTGCTGGGGGGTGGGGGTGCTGGGAGACATGAGTGGGGTCCTGGTGGAGGGTGCCCCACAGTGCTGGGGGGTGGGGGTGCTGGGAGACAAGAGTGGGGGCCTGGTGGAGGGTTCCCCACGGTGCTGGGGGGTGGGGGTGCTGGAGACATGAGTGGGGTCCTGGTGGAGGGTGCCCCACATTGCTGGGGGGTGGGGGTGCTAGGAGACATGAGTGGGGGCCTGGTGGAGGGTGCCCCACAGTGCTGGGGGGTGGGGGTGCTGGGAGACATGAGTTGGACATGAGTGGGGGCCTGGTGGAGGGTGTCCCTGGATGCTGGGGGGTGGGGGTGATGGGAGACATGAGTGGGGGCCTGGTGGAGGGTGCCCTGGGAGTGGGGGTGCTGGGAGAGATGAGTGGGGGCCTGGCGGAGGGTGCCCTGCACTGCTGGGGGGTGGGGGTGCTGGGAGACAAGAGTTGGACATGAGTGGGGCCTGTTGGAGGGTGCCCCTGGATGCTGGGGTGTGGGGGTGCAGGGCGACATGAGTGGGGGCCTGGTGGAGGGTGCCCTGCACTGCTGGGGGTGGGGGTGCTGGGAGACATGAGTGGGGGCCTGGTGGAGGGTGCAATGCAAATGCTGGGGGGTGGGGGTGATGGGAGACATGAGTTGGACATGAGTGGGGGCCTGGTGGAGGGTGCCCCTGGATCCCGGGGGGTGGTGGTGCAGGGGGACATGAGTGGGGGCCTGGTGGAGGGTGGCTGCACTGCTGGGGGGTGGGGGGTGATGGGAGACATGAGTGGGGGCCTGGTGGAGGGTGCCCTTGGATGCTGGGGGGTGGGGGTGCAGGGAGACATGAGTGGGGCCTGGTGGAGGGTGCCCCACAGTGCTGGGGGGTGGGGGTGCTGGGTGACATGAGTTGGACATGAGTGGGGGCCTGGTGGAGAGTGCCCTGCACTGCTGGGGGGTGGGGGTGCTGGGAGACATGAGTGGGGGCCTGGTGGAGGGTGCCCCTGGATGCTGGGGGTGGGGGTGCAGGGAGACATGAGTGGGGGCCTGGTGGAGGGTGCCCTGCACTGCTGGGGGGTGGGGGTGATGGGAGACATGAGTTGGACATGAGTGGGGGCCTGGTGGAGGGTGCCCCTGGATGCCAGGGGGTGGGGGTGCAGGGGGACATGAGTGGGGGCCTGGTGGAGGTTGCCCCACAGTGCTGGGGGGTGGGGGTGCTGGGATGCATGAGTGGGGGCCTGGTGGAGGGTGCCCTGGATGCAGGGGGGTGGGGTGCAGGGGGACATGAGTGGGGGCCTGGTGGAGGGTGCCCTGCACTGCTCAGGGGTGGGGGTGATGGGAGACATGAGTTGGAGATGAGTGGGGGCCTGGTGGAGGGTGCCCCTGGATGCTGGGGGGTGGGGGTGCAGGGGGACATGAGTGGGGGCCTGGTGGAGGGTGCCCTGCACTGCTCAGGGGTGGGGGTGATGGGAGACATGAGATTGGAGATGAGTGGGGGCCTAGTGGGAGGGTGCCCCTGGATGCTGGGGGGTGGGGGTGCAGGGGGACATGAGTGGGGTCCTGCTGGAGGGTGCCCTGCACTGCTGGGGGGTGAGGGTGATGGGAGACATGAGTGGGGGCCTGGTGGAGGGTGCCCCTGGATGCTGGGGTGTGGGTGCAGGGAGGCATGAGTGGGGGCATGGTGGAGGGTGCCCCACAGTGCTGGGGGTGGGGGTGCTGGGAGACATGAGTGGGGGCCTGGTGGAGGGTGCCCCTGGATGCTGGGGGGTGGGGGAGCAGGGGGGCATGAGTGGGGGCCTGGTGGGAGGGTGCCCTTGGATGCGGGGGGTGGGGGTGCAGGGGGACATGAGTGGGGGCCTGGTGGAGGGTGCCCTGCACTGCTGGGGGGTGGGGGTGCTGGGAGACATGAGTGGGGGCGTGGTGGAGGGTGCCCTGCACTGCTGGGGTGGGGGTGATGGGAGACATGAGTTGGACATGAGTGTGGGCCTGGTGGAGGGTGCCCCTGGATGCTGGGGGTGGGGGTGCAGGGGGACATGAGTGGGGGCCTGGAAGGGGGTGTCTGCCCTGCACTGCTGGGGGGTGGGGGTGATGGGAGACATGAGTGGGGGCCTGGTGGACGGTGCCCTGCACTGCTGGGGGGTGGGGGTGCAGGGGGACATGAGTGGGGGCCTGGCGGAGGGTGCCCCTGGATGCTGGGGGGTGGGGGGTGCGGGGAGACATGAGTGGGGGCCTGGTGGAGGGTGCCCCTGGATGCTGGGGGTGGGGGTGCAGGGGGACATGTGTGGGGGCCTGGGGAGGGTGCCCTGCACTGCTGGGGGGGTGGGGGTGCTGGGAGACATGAGTGGAGGCCTGGTGGAGGGTGCCCTGCACTGCTGGGGGGTGGGGGTGATCGGAGACATGAGTTGGACATGAGTGGGGGCCTGGTGGAGGGTGCCCTGGATGCTGGGGGGCGGGGGTGCAGGGGGACATGAGTGGCGGCCTGGAAGGGGGTGCCCTGCACTGCTGGGGGGTGGGGGTGATGGGAGACATGAGTGGGGGCCTGGTGGTGGGTGCCCCTGGATGCTGGGGGGTGGGGGTGCAGGGGGACATGAGTGGGGGCCTGGTGGACGGTGCCCTGCACTGCTGGTGGGTGGGGGTGCTGGGAGACATGAGTGAGGGCCTGGTGGAGGGTGCCCTGCACTGCTGGGGGTTGGGGGTGATGGGAGACATGAGTTGGACATGAGTGGGGGCCTGGTGGAGGGTGCCCCTGGATGCTGGGGGGTGGGGGTGTAGGGGGACATGAGTGGGGGCCTGGTGGAGGGTGCCCTGCACTGCTGGGGGGTGGGGTGCTGGGAGACATGAATGGGGTCCTGGTGGGGGGTGCCCTGCACTGCTGGGGGGTGGTGGTGATGGGAGACATGAGTGGGGGCCTGGTGAAGGGTACCCCTGGATGCTAGGGGGTGGGGGTGCAGGGGGACATGAGTGGGGGCCTGGTGGAGGGTGACCCTGCACTGCTGGGGGGTGTGGGTGCTGGGAGACATGAGTGGGGGCCTAGTGGAGGGTGCCCTGCACTGCTGGGGGGTGGGGGTGATGGGAGACATGAGTTGGACATGAGTGGGGGCCTGGTGGAGGGTGCCCCTGGATGCTGGGGGGTGGGGGTGCAGGGGGACATGAGTGGGGGCCTGGAAGGGGGTGCCCTGCACTGCTGGGGGGTGGGGGTGAATGGAGACATGAGTGGGGGCCTGGTGGAGGGTGCCCCTGGATGCTGGGGGATGGGGGTGCAGGGGACATGAGTGGGGGCCTGGTGGACGGTGCCCTGCACTGCTGGTGGGTGGGGGTGCTGGGAGACATGAGTGAGGGCCTGGTGGAGGGTGCCCTGCACTGCTGGGGGTGGGGGTGATAGGAGACATGAGTTAGACATGAGTGGGGGCCTGGTGGAGGGTGCCCCTGGATGCTGGGGGGTGGGGTGTAGGGGGACATGAGTGGGGGCCTGGTGGAGGGTGCCCTGCACTGCTGGGGGGTGGGGGTGCTGGGAGACATGAATGGGAGACATGAATGGGGTCCTGGTGGAGGGTGCCCTGCACTGCTGGGGGGTGGTGGTGATGGGAGACATGAGTGGGGGCCTGGTGAAGGGTACCCCTGGATGCTAGGGGGTGGGGGTGCAGGGGGACATGAGTGGGGGCCTGGTGGAGGGTGACCTGCACTGCTGGGGGGTGTGGGTGCTGGGAGACATGAGTGGGGGCTAGTGGAGGGTGCCCTGCACTGCTGGGGGGTGGGGGTGATGGGAGACATGAGTTGGACATGAGTGGGGGCCTGGTGGAGGGTGCCCCTGGATGCTGGGGGGTGGGGGTGCAGGGGGACATGAGTGGGGGCCTGGAAGGGGGTGCCCTGCACTGCTGGGGGGTGGGGGTGAATGGAGACATGAGTGGGGCCTGGTGGAGGGTGCCCCTGGATGCTGGGGGATGGGGGTGCAGGGGGACATGAGTGGGGGCCTGGTGGACGGTGCCCTGCACTGCTGGTGGGTGGGGGTGCTGGGAGACATGAGTGAGGGCCTGGTGGAGGGTGCCCTGCACTGCTGGGGTGGGGGTGATAGGAGACATGAGTTGGACATGAGTGGGGGCCTGGTGGACGGTGCCCTGCACTGCTGGGGGGTGGGGGTGCAGGGGGACATGAGTGGGGGCCTGGCGGAGGGTGCCCCTGGATGCTGGGGGGTGGGGGTGCGGGGAGACATGAGTGGGGGCCTGGTGGAGGGAGCCCCTGGATGCTGGGGGGTGGGGGTGCAGGGGGACATGTGTGGGGGCCTGGTGGAGGGTGCCCTGCACTGCTGGGGGGTGGGGGTGCTGGGAAGACATGAGTGGAGGCCTGGTGGAGGGTGCCCTGCACTGCTGGGGGGTGGGGGTGATCGGAGACATGAGTTGGACATGAGTGGGGGCCTGGTGGAGGGTGCCCCTGGATGCTGGGGGGTGGGGGTGTAGGGGGACATGAGTGGGGGCCTGGTGGAGGGTGCCCTGCACTGCTGGGGGGTGGGGGTGCTGGGGAGACATGAATGGGGTCCTGGTGGAGGGTGCCCTGCACTGCTGGGGGGTGGTGGTGGGATGGGAGACATGAGTGGGGGCCTGGTGAAGGGTACCCCTGGATGCTAGGGGGTGGGGGTGCAGGGGGACATGAGTGGGGGCCTGGTGGAGGGTGACCTGCACTGCTGGGGGGTGTGGGTGCTGGGAGACATGAGTGGGGGCCTAGTGGAGGGTGCCCTGCACTGCTGGGGGGTGGGGGTGATGGGAGACATGAGTTGACATGAGTGGGGGCCTGGTGGAGGGTGCCCCTGGATGCTGGGGGGTGGGGGTGCAGGGGGACATGAGTGGGGCCTGGAAGGGGGTGCCCTGCACTGCTGGGGGGTGGGGGTGAATGGAGACATGAGTGGGGGCCTGGTGGAGGGTGCCCCTGGATGCTGGGGGATGGGGGTGCAGGGGACATGAGTGGGGGCCTGGTGGACGGTGCCCTGCACTGCTGGTCGGTGGGGGTGCTGGGAGACATGAGTGAGGGCCTGGTGGAGGGTGCCCTGCACTGCTGGGGGTTGGGGGTGATGGGAGACATGAGTTGGACATGAGTGGGGGCCTGGTGGAGGGTGCCCCTGGATGCTGGGGGGTGGGGGTGTAGGGGGACATGAGTGGGGGCCTGGTGGAGGGTGCCCTGCACTGCTGGGGGGTGGGGGTGCTGGGGAGACATGAATGGGGTCCTGGTGGAGGGTGCCCTGCACTGCTGGGGGGTGGTGGTGATGGGAGACATGAGTGGGGGGCCCTGGTGAAGGGTACCCCTGGATGCTAGGGGGTGGGGGTGCAGGGGGACATGAGTGGGGGCCTGGTGGAGGGTGACCTGCACTGCTGGGGGGTGTGGGTGCTGGGAGACATGAGTGGGGGCCTAGTGGAGGGTGCCCTGCACTGCTGGGGGGTGGGGGTGATGGGAGACATGAGTTGGACATGAGTGGGGGCCTGGTGGAGGGTGCCCCTGGATGCTGGGGGGTGGGGGGTGCAGGGGGACATGAGTGGGGGCCTGGAAGGGGGTGCCCTGCACTGCTGGGGGGTGGGGGTGAATGGAGACATGAGTGGGGGCCTGGTGGAGGGTGCCCCTGGATGCTGGGGGATGGGGGTGCAGGGGGACATGAGTGGGGGCCTGGTGGACGGTGCCCTGCACTGCTGGTCGGTGGGGGTGCTGGGAGACATGAGTGAGGGCCTGGTGGAGGGTGCCCTGCACTGCTGGGGGTGGGGGTGATAGGAGACATGAGTTAGACATGAGTGGGGGCCTGGTGGAGGGTGCCCCTGGATGCTGGGGGGTGGGGTGTAGGGGGACATGAGTGGGGGCCTGGTGGAGGGTGCCCTGCACTGCTGGGGGGTGGGGGGTGCTGGGAGACATGAATGGGGTCCTGGTGGAGGGTGCCCTGCACTGCTGGGGGGTGGTGGTGATGGGAGCCATGAGTGGGGGCCTGGTGAAGGGTACCCCTGGATGCTAGGGGGTGGGGGTGCAGGGGGACATGAGTGGGGGCCTGGTGGAGGGTGACCTGCACCTGCTGGGGGGTGTGGGTGCTGGGGAGACATGAGTGGGGGCCTAGTGGGAGGGTGCCCTGCACTGCTGGGGGGTGGGGGTGATGGGAGACATGAGTTGGACATGAGTGGGGGCCTGGTGGAGGGTGCCCCTGGATGCTGGGGGGTGGGGGTGCAGGGGGACATGAGTGGGGGCCTGGAAGGGGGTGCCCTGCACTGCTGGGGGGTGGGGGTGAATGGAGACATGAGTGGGGGCCTGGTGGAGGGTGCCCCTGGATGCTGGGGGATGGGGGTGCAGGGGGACATGAGTGGGGGCCTGGTGGACGGTGCCCTGCACTGCTGGTGGGTGGGGGTGCTGGGAGACATGAGTGAGGGCCTGGTGGAGGGTGCCCTGCACTGCTGGGGGTGGGGGTGATAGGAGACATGAGTTGGACATGAGTGGGGGCCTGGTGGAGGGTGCCCCTGGATGCTGGGGGGTGGGGTGTAGGGGGACATGAGTGGGGGCCTGGTGGAGGGTGCCCTGCACTGCTGGGGGGTGGGGGTGCTAGGAGACATGAGTGGGGGCCTGGTGGAGGGTGCCCTGCACTGCTGATGGGGTGGGGGTGATGGGAGACATGAGTTGGACATGAGTGGGGGCCTGGTGGAGGGTGCCCCTGGATGCTGGGGGGTGGGGGTGCAGGGGGACATGAGTGGGGGCCTGGTGGAGGGTGCGCTGCACTGCTGGGGGGTGGGGGTGCTGGGAGACATGAGTGGGGGCCTGGTGGAGGGTGCCCTGCACTGCTGGGGGGTGGGGGTGATGGGAGACATGCGTTGGACAAGAGTGGGGGCCTGGTGGAGGGTGCCCCTGGATGCTGGGGGCGCAGGGGGACATGAGTGGGGGCCTGGTGGAGGGGTGCCCTGCACTGCTGGGGAGTGGGGGTAATGGGAGACATGAGTGGGGGCCTGGTGGAGGGTGCCCCTGGATGCTGGGGGGTGGGGGTGCAGGGGGACATGAGGTGGGGGCCCTGGTGGAGGGTGCCCCACAGTGCTGGGGGGGTGGGGTGCTGGGAGACATGAGTGGGGGCCTGGTGGAGGGTGCCCCTGGATGCTGGGGGTTGGGGGTGCTGGGGAGACATGAGTGGGGGCCTGGGTGGAGGGTGCCCTGCACAGTGCTGGGGGTGGGGGTGCTGGGGAGACATGAGTGGGGGCCTGGTGGAGGGCGCCCTGCACTGCTTGGGGGTGGGGGTGATGGGAGACATGAGTTGGACATGAGTGGGGGCCTGGTGGAGGGTGCCCCTGGATGCTGGGGGGTGGGGGTGCAGGGGGACATGAGTGGGGGCCTGGTGGGAGGGTGTCCTGCACTGCTGGGGGTTGGGGGTGATGGGGAGACATGAGTGGGGGCCTGGTGGAGGGTGCCCCTGGATGCTGGGGGGTGGGAGTGCAGGGGGACATGAGTGGGGGCCTGGTGGAGAGTGCCCTGCACTGCTGGGGGTGGGGGTGCTGGGAGACATGAGTGGGGGCCTGGTGGAGGGTGCCCTGCACTGCTGGGGGGTGGAGGTGATCGGAGACATGAGTTGGACATGAGTGGGGGCCTGGTGGAGGGTGCCCCTGGATGCTGGGGGGTGGGGGTGCAGGGGGACATGAGTGGGGGCCTGGGTGGAGGGTGCCCTGCACTGCTGGGGGGTGTGGGAGATGGAGACAGTGAGTGGGGGCCTGGTGGAGGGTGCCCTGCACAGCTGGGGGGTGGGCGTGATGGGAGACATGAGTTGGACATGAGTGGGGGCCTGGTGGAGGGTGCCCCTGGATGCTGGGGGGTGGGGGTGCAGGGGGACAGGAGTGGGGGCCCTGGTGGAGGGTGCCCTGCACTGCTGGGGGTGGGGGTGATGGGAGACATGAGTGGGGGCCTGATGGAGGGTGCCCCTGGATGCTGGGGGGTGGGGGTGCAGGGGGACATGAGTGGGGGCCTGGTGGAGGGTGCCCTGCACTGCTGGGGGTTGGGGTGCTGGGAGACATGAGTGGGGGCCTGGTGGAGGGTGCCCTGCACTGCTGGGGGGTGGGGGTGATGGGAGACATGAGTTGGACATGAGTGGGGGCCTGGTGGAGGGTGCCCCTGGGATGCTGGGGGGCGGGGGTGCAGGGGGACATGAGTGGGGGCCTGGTGGAGGGTGCCCTGCACTGCTGGGGGGTGGGGGTGATGGGAGACATGAGTGGGGGCCTGGTGGAGGGTGCCCCTGGATGCTGGGGGGTGGGGGTGCAGGGGACATGAGTGGGGGCCTGGTGGAGGGTGCCCCACAGTGCTGGGGGGGTGGGGGTGCTGGGAGACATGAGTGGGGGCCTGGTGGAGGGTGCCCCTGGATGCTGGGGGGTGGGGGTGCTGGGAGACATGAGTGGGGGCCTGGTGGAGGGTGCCCTGCACAGTGCTGGGGGTGGGGGTGCTGGAGACATGAGTGGGGGCCTGGTGGAGGGCGCCCTGCACTGCTTGGGGTGGGGGTGATGGGAGACATGAGTTGGACATGAGTGGGGGCCTGGTGGAGGGTGCCCCTGGATGCTGGGGGGTGGGGGTAGAGGGGGACATGAGTGGGGGCCTGGTGGAGGGTGTCCTGCACTGCTGGGGGTTGGGGGTGATGGGAGACATGAGTGGGGGCCTGGTGGAGGGTGCCCCTGGATGCTGGGGGGTGGGAGTGCAGGGGGACATGAGTGGGGGCCTGGTGGAGAGTGCCCTGCACTGCTGGGGGGTGGGGGTGCTGGGAGACATGAGTGGAGGCCTGGTGGAGGGTGCCCTGCACTGCTGGGGGGTGGAGGTGATCGGAGACATGAGTTGGACATGAGTGGGGGCCTGGTGGAGGGTGCCCCTGGATGCTGGGGGGTGGGGGTGCAGGGGGACATGAGTGGGGCCTGGTGGAGGGTGCCCTGCACTGCTGGGGGGTGTGGGAGATGGGAGACATGAGTGGGGGCCTGGTGGAGGGTGCCCTGCACAGCTGGGGGTGGGCGTGATGGGAGACATGAGTTGGACATGAGTGGGGGCCTGGTGGAGGGTGCCCCTGGATGCTGGGGGGTGGGGGTGCAGGGGGACATGAGGTGGGGGCCTGGTGGAGGGTGGCCCTGCACTGCTGGGGGTGGGGGTGAGGGGAGACATGAGTGGGGGCCTGGTGGAGGGTGCCCCTGGATGCTGGGGGTGGGGGGTGCAGGGGGACATGAGTTGGGGCCTGGTGGAGGGTGCCCTGCACTGCTGGGGGTTGGGGTGCTGGGAGACATGAGTGGGGGCCTGGTGGAGGGTGCCCTGCACTGCTGGGGGGTGGGGGTGATGGGAGACATGAGTTGGACATGAGTGGGGGCCTGGTGGAGGGTGCCCCTGGATGCTGGGGGGCGGGGGTGCAGGGGGACATGAGTGGGGGCCTGGTGGAGGGTGCCCTGCACTGCTGGGGGGTGGGGGTGATGGGAGACATGAGTGGGGGCCTGGGGAGGGTGCCCCTGGATGCTGGGGGGTGGGGGTGCTGGGAGACATGAGTGGAGGCCTGGGGTGGAGGGTGCCCCACAGTGCTGGGGGGGTGGGGGTGCTGGGAGACATGAGTGGGGGCCTGGTGGAGGGTGTCCCTGGATGCTGGGGGGTGGGGGTGCTGGGAGACATGAGTGGGGGCCTGGTGGAGGGTGCCCCACAGTGTTGGGGGGTGGGGGCCATGGGAGACATGAGTGGGGGCCTGGTGGAGGGTGCCCCTGACTGGTGGGGGGTGGGCGTGCAGGGAGACATGAGTTGGACATGAGTAGGGGCCTGCTGGCAGGTGCCCCACAGTGTTGGGGGTGGGGGGGTGCTGGGAGACATGAGTGGGGGCCTGGTGGAGGGTGCCCCACAGTGTTGGGGGTGGGGGTCATGGGAGACATGAGTGGGGGCCTGGTGGAGGGTGCCCCACAGTGCTGGGGGGTGGGGGTGCTGGGAGACATGAGTGGGGGCCTGGTGGAGGGTGCCCCTGACTGGTGGGGGTGGGGGTGCAGGGAGACATGAGTTGGGACATGAGTAGGGGCCTGCTGGCAGGTGCCCCACAGTGTGGGGGTGGGGGTGCTGGGAGACATGAGTGGGGGCCTGGTGGAGGGTGCCCCTGGATTCTGGGGGGTGGGAGTGCAGGGGGACATGAGTGGGACATGAGTGGGGGCCTGCTGCAGGTGCCCCACAGTGCTGGGGGGTGGGGGTGCTGGGAGACATGAGTCGGGGCCTGGTGGAGGGTGCCCCTGACTGGTGGGGGGTGGGGGTGCAGGGAGACATGAGTGGGGGCCTGGTGGTGGGTGCCCTGCACTGCTGGGGGTTGGGTGCTGGGAGACATGAGTGGGGGCCTGGTGGAGGGTGCCCTGCACTGCTGGGGGGTGGGGGTGATGGGAGACATGAGTTGGACATGAGTGGGGGCCTGGTGGAGGGTGCCCCTGGATGCTGGGGGGTGGGGGTGCAGGGGGACATGAGTGGGGGCCTGGTGGAGGGTGCCCTGCACTGCTGGGGGGTGGGGGTGATGGGAGACATGAGTGGGGGCCTGGTGGAGGGTGCCCTGGATGCTGGGGGGTGGGGGTGCTGGGAGACATGAGTGGAGGCCTGGTGGAGGGTGCCCCACAGTGCTGGGGGGGTGGGGGTGCTGGGAGACATGAGTGGGGGCCCTGGTGAGGGGTGTCCCTGGATGCTGGGGGGTGGGGGGGTGCTGGGAGACATGAGTGGGGGCCTTGGTGGGAGGGTGCCCCACAGTGTTGGGGGGTGGGGGGCCATGGGAGAACATGAGTGG